>NC_135816.1:28167799-28879832 GCF_964213995.1 Mustelus asterias | reverse complement strand
TCATTATCCCTACAAAAACTTATCTCCAAACTCCGTGGTCTGGGGCTAGGCTCCACCCTCTGCAACTGGATCCTAGACTTCCTAACCCACAGACCACAATCAGTAAGGATAGGCAACAACACCTCCTCCACGATCATCCTCAACATCGGTGCCTCACAAGGCTGTGTCCTCAGCCCCTTACTATACTCCCTATACACCTACGACTGTGTGGCCAAATTCCCCTCCAACTCGATTTTCAAGTTTGCTGATGACACCACCATTGTGGGTTGGATCTCAAATAATGACGAGACACAGTACAGGAAAGAGGTAGCGAATCTGGTGAACTGACGCGACAACAATTATCTCTCCCTCAATGTCAACAAAACGAAGGAGATAGTCATCAACTTCAGGAGGTGTAATGGAGGACATGCCCCTGTCTACATCAATGGGGATGAGAGGTTCAAGTTTCTAGGTGTCCAGATCACCAACAACCTATCCTGGTCCTCCATGCTGACCCTACAGTTAAGAAAGCTCACCATACCTTTACTTTCTCAGGAGGCTAAGAAAATTTGGCATGTCCGCTATGACTCTCATCAACGTTTATAGATGCTCCATAGAAAGCATTCTTTCTGGTTGTATCACAGCTTGGTATATCTCCTGCTCTGCCCAAGACCGCAAAAAACTACAAAGGGCCGTGAATGAAGCCCAGTCCATCCTTCAAACCAGCCTCCCCTCTGTCTACACTTCCCGCTGCCTCGGAAAAGCAGCCGACATAATTAAGAACCCCACGCACCCCAGACATTCTCTCTTCCAGTTTCTTCTGTCAGGAAAAAGATCCAAAAGTCTGAGGACACCGACCAACTGACTCAAGAACAGCTTTGAGAGACAGTGGCGGCTGGAGGGATGGCTCCTCAGGGGCAGGGGGTATGTACTCAGGCGGTGGCTGATGGCGGCAGGGTGGAGACCACAAACATCTGCTGAGACTGATTTTAATGAGGCTCACGCTTCAACGCGTGTGCTGGTCGAGCAGGCAATTGGCCTGCTGAAGATGCTGGACCGATCGGCAGTGCTCTGCAATATAGTCCCCAGAGAGTCTCCCACATCATTGTAGTCTGCTACGCTTTCCACAACTTGGCGCTGCAGAGGGAAGCCCATCTGGAGCTGGAGGAGATGGAGGTGCACCACATATCCTCGGATGAGGAGGACGTGGAGGAGGGTGGTGAGAGTGATCACGCAGAAGAGGAGGCGGAAGAAACCCGGGCAGTGGTCAGGGCTCGACTGGGCCGACACACTAGGAATAGCCTCATAGGGCCTCGTTTTGGGGATAAGCAGGACTAGGATTGACTAGCTCTCCCACCATGGGGACTAACGTCTAACCAGTTATATGGTGCCAGCAGTATGCCCCCATGATGTTGTTAGGCATCATAGGTAGGGTGCTGATGCTATTGACTGGACTCTGTGGGAGAATGATCTTGATCTGCATTGTGGACAGAGTGAAGCTCCTCTCATCCTCAGCAAAATGTCTGGACTCCTGCCTGACAGAGAGCTTTTTGATTTGATTTGATTTGAATTATTCTTGTCGCATGTATTAATATACAGTGGAAAGTATTGTTTCTTGCGTGCTATACAGTCAAAGCATACCGTTCATAGATAAGGAAAGGAGAGGGTGCAGAATGTAGTGTTACGGTCATAGCTAGGGTGTAGAGAAAGGTCAACTTAGTGGAAGGTCGGTCCATTCAAAAGTCTGATGGCAGCAGGGAAGAAGCTGTTCTTGAGTCGGTTGGTACGTGACCTCAGACTTTTGTATCTTTTTCCCGACGGAAGAAGTTGGAAAAGAAAATGCCCAGGGCGCATGAGGTCCTTAATTATGTTGGCTGATTTGCCAAGGCAGCAGGAAACTAAACGCATCCTGTTACCATAGGGCTCAGAAACACGGGATGCCCAGTGTCACCTACTATAGGCTCCACCAAAGATAGGTTTTCACACCCATCTCACAGCCTGGGTGGGCAGCCTGGAAGCAGCCTGGCCTCGTGATCAATAAAGAACACTGTTAGACATGAGAGGATGGGCTTTGCTGGAAGGTGGCGAGGGGGTTCACCCTTCCATGGATGGGGGTTGGGGGGGTGGGCTCAGTGGGGGGGGGCACTGCCAGCAGCAGCGGCTCCTTACTGTGTCACTGGTTTGGGAGAGTCATAGCACTGCCATTCTCACACTCCACACTGAGTGTTCATGGTGGTTTCCCCAAGCTTGGGAGCATGAACACAGGGTGGAGGCTCTGTGGGTGAACAAAGTGAATTTTAATGCCACACGTTCAATATAAAACGGTGACCTCTCGACAGTAGTGCCTATATTCAGCCATGCCCACTAAGTGCCTAGCGATTCTTAATCTTCCTCACCCTCACACTACGTCTAGGTGGATCCACAACTGAGGTTGCGGAGGCCCACTGACTTCCACACCCTTTTTCCTGAAATGACTTTGGTGGGCGGCCCCCCCGGGGGTCCGGGACTTGGAGGGTCCAGGCCTGCTTTCGGGGAGTATGGATGTTTGACTGCTGCCCCCCTCTCAGTGTCTGGGGCTGGAGATGTGTCACTCACAGGGAGGGGGTTGTCAGCTGGGCTGGAGACACCTGGGGTTCCCTGGCTGGAGGTCCCTCGGCTTTACTGCTGCTGATCCTCTTCCCTTCGGGTTCCTAGAAGCCTCTCCATGGGATAGAGGGGCAGCTGGAGTGAAGTCCCGAAGTCCTGCTGCCCTCTGGTGCTGACACTCATGGATTTCCATCAGTGTTTGCACCATGCAGTTCATGCCTGCTCATCCTGTGCTGAAACCTCTGCTGCGGAGGCCACCCTCGCAGTGTTGCCCTTATTGTGCTGAAGTGAAGGCAGAGGGCGATGGGACTCCTCCATTCAACCTTGTAGTCCGAGAGGGATGCTGTCATCCCTTCCTGATGCTTGCGGCTCTGCCTTTGCTGTTCCAGTAGCTGTGGGATGACTGGGCCCAGGGACACATCACTGGCAAGAGGCTTAGCAGAGACCTGGGCTCCAGCATCCCACTGAGTGCCGGTTCCCTGGGACGTCCTTGCCTCTGCTTGCTGTGGATCATCAACTGTGCTCACTGGTGATTGACCCCAAAACCTGTCTACTTAGTGATCCCACCAGAGTGTGAGTATCTGCGCTGGTGCCAGGAGTGGGTGACAGCCATGACGCCTCTTCCATGGTGAGGTTGGAGAAGTTTCCCTCAGAGTTGCACGTGCCAGTGGGTCCAGAGGATGCAGGGATGGTCTGGTCTGTTCAGCTGGTCGGCCTTCAGGAGATGGGAGATGTCTGCTGCCCCACTTCACCAGCAGCACAAGCATGGCTTCTTCCTCCCCGGCCAGCTCGAGGACTCACCCCTCAAAACCCATGAGGCATGACTCCAGATGGCTGTGCGCGCTCACGCTTGTTGTGGTTGAGTTTACATAGAACATAGAATAGTACAGCACAGTACAGGCCCTTTGGCCCACGATGTTGTGCCGAACCTTTTCCGAAACCAAGATCAAGCTATCCCACTCCCTATCATCCTGGTGTGCTCCATGTGCCTATCCAATAACCGCTTGAAAGTTCCTAAAATGTCTGACTCCACTATCACAGCAGGCAGTCCATTCCACACCCCAACCACTCTCTGACTAAAGAACCTACCTCGGACATCCCTCCTATATCTTCCACCACGAACCTTATAGTTATGCCCCCTAGTAACAGCTACATCCACCCGAGGGAATAGTCTCTGAACGTCCACTCTATCTATCCCCCTCATCATCTTATAAACCTCTATTAAATCGCCTCTCAACCTCCTCCGCTCTAAAGAGAAAAGCCCTAGCTTCCTCAACCTTTCCTCATAAGACCTACCCTCCAAACCAGGCAGCATCCTGGTAAATCTCCTCTGCACTCTCTCCAATGCTTCCACATCCTTCTTATAGTGAGGTGACCAGAACTACACACAATATTCCAAATGTGGTCTCACCAAGGTCCTGTACAGTTGCAGCATAACCCCACGGCTCTTAAACTCAATCCCCCTGTTAATAAACGCTAACACACTATAGGCCTTCTTCACGGCTCTATCCACTTGAGTGGCAACCTTCAGAGATCTGTGAATATGAACCCCAAGATTTCTCTGTTCCTCTACATTCCTCAGAACCCTACCTTTGACCCTGTAATCCGCATTCAAATTTGTCCTACCAAAATGAATCACCTCGCACTTATCAGGGTTAAACTCCATCTGCCATTTTTCGGCCCAGCTCTGAATCCTATCAATGTCTCTTTGGAGCCTACAACAGCCCTCCACCTCATCCACTACTCCACCAATCTTGGTGTCATAAGAACAAAGAACAAAGAACAGTACAGCACAGGAAACAGGCCCTTCGGCCCTCCAAGCCTGTGCCGCTCCTTGGTCCAACTAGACCAATCGTTTGTATCCCTCCATTCCCAGGCTGCTCATGTGACTATCCAGGTAAGTCTTAAACGATGTCAGCGTGCCTGCCTCCACCACCCTACTTGGCAGCGCATTCGAGGCCCCCACCACCCTCTGTGTAAAAAACATCCCTCTAATATCTGAGTTATACTTCGCCCCTCTCACCTTGAGCCCGTGACCCCTCGTGATCGTCACCTCCGACCTGGGAATCTGCAAATTTACTGATCCACCCTTCAGCCCCTTCCTCCAAGTCGTTTATAAAAATCACAAATAGCAGAGGACCCAGCACTGATCCTTGTGGTACACCGCTGGTAACTGGTCTCCAGTCTGAAAATTTTCCATCCACCACCACCCCCTGTCTTCTATGAGATAGCCAGTTACTCATCCAATCGGCCAAATTTCCCTCTATCCCACACCTCCTTACTTCCTTCATGAGCCGACCATGGGGGACCTTATCAAACGCCTTACTAAAATCCATGTATATGACATCAACTGCTCTACCTTCATCGACACACTTAGTTACCTCCTCAAAAAATTCAATCAAATTTGTGAGGCAAGACTTACCCTTCACGAATCCATGTTGACTATCCCGGATTAAGCTGCATCTTTCTAAATGGTCGTAAATCCTATCCCTCAGGACCTTTTCCATTAACTTGCCGACCACCGAAGTAAGACTAACCGGTCTATAATTATCAGGGTCATTCCTATTTCCTTTCTTGAACAAAGGAACAACATTCGCCACTCTCCAGTCCTCTGGCACTATCCGCGTGGACAGTGAGGACCCAAAGATCAAAGCCAAAGGCTCTGCAATCTCATCCCTTGCCTCCCAAAGAATCCTAGGATATAGCTCATCTGGCCTAGGGGACTTATCGACCTTCAGGTTTTTCAAAATTACTAATACATCTTCCCTCAGAACATCCGCCTCCTCCAGCCTATCAGCTTGTATCACACTCTTATCCTCAAAAACATGACCCCTCTCCTTGGTGAACACTGAAGAAAAGTATTCATTCATCACCTCGCCTATCTCTACTGACTCCATACACAAGTTCCCACTACTGTCCTTGACCGGCCCTAACCTCACCCTGGTCATTCTTTTATTCCTCACATAAGAGTAAAAGGCCTTGGGGTTTTCCTTGATCCAACCCTCCAAGGACTTCCCATACCCCCTCCTAGCTCTCCTAAGCCCTTTTTTCAGCTCATTCCTTGCTACCTTGTAACCCTCAAGCGACCCAACTGAACCTTGTTTTCTCATCCTTACATACGCTTCCTTCTTCCTCTTGACAAGACATTCAACCTCTTTTGTGAACTATGGTTCCCTCACTCGGCCATTTCCTCCCTGCCTGACAGAGACATACTTATCAGAGTTTGGCCTGTGATAGGGAGAGTGTAAGCAGGAGTGGTGAGTTTGAAGATGGTGATGAGGTGTGGCAGGCATGGGGCTCGAGTGGGAGCGGCAGTTTGAGAAGCATAGCAGCTACTGGGGGGAACATGGTGATTGTAGGAGACGGGGAGGAGGTCCTCGTGTTTAGTGTTGGTAACTTTTGAAGTGAGAGATGGGGTTGGAGTTGCGAGGGGTTTTCCTAGGAAGACTGGGGATAGTTTACTAACCCTGTCTGAGCAAAGAAGATAATTTATCTTCTTCCAACGCTGCTGCCCTGTGCTCTTTTGGAATGTGCTTGCACTGACCAGGGCTACCATTGCATCCCAGGGGGGAGGTGACCCTGCTGGAAGGCCGACTCCTGGAGTGGGGGTAGAGTGTGACCGCTCTGCTCAACTCCATCCAACATCCTGGCAAAGGCTCCCTCCGAAAAGCGCGTTGTGGACTTGGCTGCCATTCCTCTATAGTCGTTGTGGAACAAGTACTGGAAAGTCATATAATCATAGAAAACTACAGTGCAGAAGGAGGCCATCTGGCCCATCAAGTCTGCACCAACAACAATCCCACCCAGTCCCTATCCCCATAGCCCCACCTATTTACCCTGCTAGTCCCCTTGACATTAAGGGGCAATTTAGCATGGCCAATCAACCTAACCTGCACATCTTTGGACTGTGGGAGGAAACTGGAGCACCCGGAGGATACAGGGAGGACGTGCAGACTTCACACAGACAGTGATCCAAGCCGGGAATCGAACCCGGGGTGCCGGCGCTGTGAGGCAGCAGTGCTAACCACTGTGCCACCATGCTGCTCCCCAGTGATTGCAGTGATTTAAGTTGTTGTGGGGTGTTCGAATCAAGGAGAACATGCTGCATCTCATGGGCATTTCACGAATGAGGCATAAGATCATACTGGTGCCATCAACAGTATTCACTCTGTTTTTTCAAGCTGGCATCAACACTGCCATTTTTTGGTAAGATTTCACAGAACATAGTTATTTGTTGAGCATTGAGTTTCCATGGTTAAATCTCCAGTGTAACAGGAATCAAAAATCTCCCTGAGGCTGATTTCTACAGGGGCTGTTTCTACAATTGCTTTCACAATGAATACCAAACCTTGAATACTCATTTATAATATCAATTGGGTTTATCTTATAGAACCATTCCATTGTTATCTGATCTCTATTTAGGTATGACTAATACGCTGGTTATCAATTCTTTATTTGCCTTTAGTTTTAAAGTTCACATTGCAACTGCAATTAAAATTCGCCCTTAAAACCAACACGATCGGATGGGGGGGTAAAAAAAATAATGTTATTTCAGTCTTGGTTTGAGATAAACATTATGAGATTATATATTTTCCTCACCCAGTTTGTGATTAAGTATAATGTTGTCGCTATTCCTTGGTCATTTCCTGTCGCACAATATCACCTTTTGTGTGACTGTGAATGTGCTGCTGCTAACATTAACAATCTGTACTCATTTCTCAAAGAGCTAGACACAGCGATGGTTACTTAAAATTCCAAGATGGGTCAGAATCTTACAAGAATCTGGCAGAGCACCAGCTATCATGAGAAAACTGGCGTGGAAATCTCCAGCTTCACTGGCCAGTTTTCTCTCCATTTCAAGTCCCTTTCGCTCCCAAACAAAAAGAATGGTCATGGTTTGCGTCGTCACACTGGCGAGGTGGGGTCTCTCAGAGCTGGGAATGGGTTCCACTCAGTTTGTGGTGGCGTGGTTTGAAAATCTCGTGAGTGGGGTGAAGATCTGGCCAGGGGGATCTTTACTTAGATTCAACTTTATTGAAATGAATGGAAATCAGCTCACGGGAGTGAATCTGATTACGTCGCCTGTGAGGGGGTGGTGAATATAGGAAATCGCGATTTCACTGGCGAGGTTTGCGATTCTCAGGTTTCACCAGATCTTGAGTCTCACCGGTGGTCTAGTGGACAGAGAGTGTGGTCTCGCGAGCCCACCCACACATGGCTGTCGTCAAGCTGTTGGTTCCAGCCTGAAAAACAGAGTGATTCCTGTTGATGGTGCCGGCGTGATCTTATGCCTCATTAGTGAAACTTTTTACATCCACGAGATGCGTCTCTTGACCTGAGCGGGAAAGGCCAAGCGGCTGCCGAGGTGCTGATTCCCTGCCCACCTCAGGTGTCAGATGAAAGTGAAAACCTGGCCACAGATTAGAGGAACATGCAGTGCCTGAGACCATCATTCCAGCTTTTATGAACACCCCAGGTTGTGGCCGTTCATTGGCAGGGCACATGCAGCTCTCTGTTAGGCAGGAGTCAGACACATCGCTGAGGATGAGAGAAGCATCGCTTTGTCCTCACTCCAAGTTATCACCATTCTCCCGCAGAATCAGGCCAACTCCTCCTCTCCCTCCTGCTCCTCCTCGGAAGTTCCTGTGCATAAGCTGCTTCCATGATGGGGCAAGGCTGACAGTAGGGAAATTGAGATGCAGCTGAATACAATCCAAAGCACTTAAAAGTGACTCCAAAAAGTTGAACTTGACATAACTTGAAGCTGACAGAAGTGATCCTGCTGCGCGCAAGCCTTTCACTGTGGCTGTGAACACAACAATGGCCGATTTCAGGCTTTAAAGTCAAGTTCAGTAAGCGATCACTCCCGGTGTGTTGTCACCTCAAAGGTGCAGAGAGCTTGGGCAACCTGAGTGCTGGCTCAGGTTAAAGGTTTAAGTGAGATTCCTGACCTCTTTGAATATTTAAATGGGTTCCTGATGGTTCCAAACACACTCATGTCAAATCTGGAAGTGGGTGGGATGATGCTTGATTCCCATTCTGCCCTCTGCCTGTACTCATGTCCACCTCCTCTTGCCAGCTAAATTTCTGCCTCCAGACATTTCTCCGCAGTAAGTGCATACTCAAGTGGTTCCTTATCTTTAAACACTCCTTTGCACTCTCTGCTGTGAGGGAGAGGCAACCATGAGAGAAGTTCTGTTTCTCAGTTTTATCAGCACGAAATAAGCTTTTTAGATTCAAAGTTGCTATTATCTGTAGTTTGCCTCACTGTCCTTGTACACATGCATCAGCAGACATTTCAGCTTTTGTGGTTATCTTATGTTTATGGGATCAGAATGAGGGGACTGTGCAAAAGTTGCGAGGAGACTCCTGGCTTGGGTAAGCAGTGAAATCTGGCAGCATGCTGCTTTCAAAGTAACCTCAAAATTCCAGTTTACAATGAATGATTTAATATATGTAAGACGTAGAAAATTAGAATGATTTTACAGCAAACTGGACACGGGAACATGTTTTATCATAGAATCCCTACAGTGCAGAAAGGGGATCATTTGACCCATTGAGTCTGCACCAACCACAATCCCACCCATGCCCTATTCCCATAACCCCTCATATTTACCCTGCTAATCCCCCGACACAAGGGTAAATTTAGCATGGCCAGTCCACCTAACCATCACATCTTTGGACAGTGGGAGGAGACCGGAAAACCCGGAGGAAACCCACACAGACACGGAGAGAATGTGCAAACTCCGCACAGACAGTGACCTGAGGCCGGAACCGAACCCAGGTCCCTGGCGCTGCGAGGCAGCAGTGCTAACCACTGTGCCACTGTGCCACCCCAGTGGCGGCAGTGACCAGAAAGTCATTTGATCGTTTCGAAGCGCAGGTTGTATCGCTCTTTGTATTTAACACTAAGGGTGGGGTTTTCGGGCCACGTCACTGAAGCACTCTGGGCAGGCTGTGCAGGCCGTGGCCCCTGGTGCTGCCTGCCCCACTGAATGAAGGCTAATGGCGCTACACAAATGATTCTCTCCCCTATAACTGTTGTATTGATTCCCTCTAGTTGCTGAATACGAGATGCTATGGTGGGTAAGAGGGGAGATCTCAACCTGGGAATTTGCTTCCTCAATGGTTAATTTACATAACCATGCCCGAGGCCATGAAGCAACATGATTTTATCAATGTTTTCAGTCAGCACAATATAAGGGAGTGGTCACGCCAAATCTAACGCTCATCCTTAACTGAGTGGAGTGTCATTTGATGTTCCCCATTGGGCAGCACACTGGCACACTTGCTATGCGACACTCTGTTATGCTACCCTGGTGCAACAGAAGTCTGGCTCCTACCTGTTTTCTGATCGCACCGACACCCGGGCCCACGTCCGAGTGAGGGTTGGGGGGGGGGGCACCACCATGCGGCTCAATGCCCTGGGGATGGAGGTGAGAGGGAATAAGCTGGTGTGGCTGGTCTTAAGGTTTGGTGGGGTGATGAGGATGCCATCCCAGGCTATCAGTCACTGTAGGACTTCAACACCCCACTGCTAGGACCACTTGGGTGGCCGGCAGGTACTGGGGCAGGGGAGCTCAGACCGTTAGTTCCTGTGCCAGCAGTGGGGGCTGGTGACCTAGTAACCCTAATGGTGATTTTGGCTGAGTGCTTGGAGTGCTACGGCAGCCGGGGATCCGGCACTGGTGCTTGGCACTGGTGTCCACACAAATCCGGCGGTAGGTATTGTCAGTGAATAATCGGTGGGTCGAAGGGCCTATGTCGCACAGAACAAAGCTCTGTACCTCTGTGGTTATGGTCGGGGTACAGATCTCCCTGTGGGAGGCGGATTACAGACAGAGGAGTCACAGCTGTGGGGTGCAAGAACATTTAAGAGTGATTATTTACAGTGCATATTAGCTCTTCACCTGTGCCCTCTTGGTGACCCTACAACTTTTCAATCTTACGTGGCCAACCGCTTTGTCTAGGTGACCCCCAGGGTGCATATCAGAGGTGGAGGTGGTCAACTCTGTTCCACAACCCATGGCCTTGGCGGGCGTCTGTTGGAGGCCGGGACCTGAAGGGCCCCAGGTGACATTCGGGTGTCACGGATGTAGCTATGCCACCCTGTTCAGCCCACTGCCCACTAGATTCATTGGTGTGAGGAAGGGGGGATTCGGAAGGGCTGGGGATGGCCGAGGTCCCCCGGGTGGAAGAACATATTGTGCTTTAAGATTACAATATAATGTTAAAATTGATGGTCGTGGGACTGCAGGGGGTGAGGTCCTTAAAACGATTACTATTACTAAAGAGGGAGTGCTTGGTAGGCTAATGGGACTAAAGGTTGACAAGTCCCCGGGCCCGGATGGAATGCATCCCAGGGTACTGAAAGAAATGGCAGAAGTTATAGTGGATGCATTGGTTGTAATTTATCAAAATTCGCTGGACTCTGGGGAAGTGCTGGCCGATTGGAAAACAACTAATGTGACGCCACTGTTTATAAAAGGAGGTAGACAAAAGGCGGGTAACTACAGGCCGGTTAGCTTAACATCCGTAGTTGGGAAATTGCTGGAATCCATCATTAAAGAAGAAATAGCAGGACACCTGGAAAAAAATGGTTCGATCAAGCAGACGCAGCATGGATTCATGAAGGGAAAGTCGTGTTTGATGAATTTACTGGATTTTTATGAAGATGTAACAAGTGTGGTTGACAGAGGGGAACCGGTGGATGTGGTGTTTTTGGATTTCCAGAAGGCATTCGATAAGGTGCCTCACAAAAGGTTGCTGCAGAAGATTAGGGTACACGGAGTTGGGGGTGAAGTGTTAGCGTGGATTGAGGATTGACTATCTAACAAGAAGCAGAGTGTTGGAATAAATGGGTGCTTTTCTGGTTGGCAGTTGGTGACTAGTGGCGTGCCGCAGGGGTTGGTGCTGGGGCCTCAACTGTTCACCATATACATAGACGATCTGGAGGAGGGGACCGAGTGTAGGGTAACAAAGTTTGCAGATGATACAAAGATGAGTGGGAAAACGAATTGCGTGGAGGATGCGGAAAGTCTGCAGAGAGATTTGGATAGGCTAAGTGAGTGGGCGAGGATCTGGCAGATGGAGTATAACATTGACAAGTGTGAGGTTATCCACTTTGGAAGGAATAATAGTAAAATGGACTATTATTTAAATGGTGAAAAATTACAACATGCTACTGTGCAGAGGGCCCTGGGGGTCCTTGTGCATGAATCGCAAAAACTCAGTTTGCAGGTGCAGCAGGTGATCAAGAAGGCAAATGGAATGTTGGCCTTTATCGCGAAGGGGATGGATTATAAAAGCAGGGAGGTCTTGCTGCAATTGTACAAGGTACTGGTGAGGCCGCAACTGGAGTACTGTGTGTAATTTTGGTCCCCTTATTTGCGGAAGGATGTATTGGCCTTGGAGGGAGTACAGAGAAGGTTCACCAGGTTGATACCGGAGATGAGGGGGTTAGCTTATGAGGAGAGATTGAGTAGATTGGGCCTGTACTCGTTGGAGTTTAGAAGGCTGAGGGGAGATCTTATAGAGACATATAAGATAATGAAGGGGCTAGACAGGGTAGAGGCAGAGAGATTCTTTCCACTTAGAAAGGAAACAAGAACTAGAGGACACAGCCTCAAAATAAGGGGGAGTCAGTTTAGGATAGAGTTGAGGAGGAACTTCTTCTCTCAGAGGGTAGTGAATCTCTGGAATTCTCTGCCCATTGAAGCAGTGGAGGCTACCTCGTTAAATATGATTAAGTCACAGGTAGATAGATTTCTGATCAATAAGGGAATTAAGGGTTATGGGGAGCGGGCGGGTAAGTGGAACTAAACCACTATCAGATCAGCGATGATCTTATTGAATGGCGGGGCAGGCTTGAGGGGCTAGATGGCCTACTCCTGCTCCTATTTCTTATGTTCTTATGTTTACACATAGGAGCTTAGAATGAGCATTACTAAATGCTTGTACTAACTGTTAACAAACCAGCGAATTGCTGTTATCTTGCTAAATGTTTCCCATACTATGCAGACATTTTCAGCTAATTTGATCTTATTTCAACCATTTCTGTATAAATATATATATATATATATAAATTGGGGCAGCACGGTGGCACAGTGGTTAGCGCTGCTGCCTCACAGCACCAGGGACCTGGGTTCAATCCTAACCCCGGGTGACTGTGTGGAGTTTGCATGTTCTCCCTGTGTCTGTGTGGGTTTCCTCTGGGTGCTCCGGTTTCCTCCCACAGCTGATGCTATTTTAATTTAGGGAATTGCTGTTATCTCGCTAAAATCTTTCCATACTATGCAGACGTTTTCAGCTAATTTGATCTTATTTCAACCATTTCTGTATAAATATATATATATAAATTGGGGCAGCATGGTGGCACAGTGGTTAGCGCTGCTGCCTCACAGCGCCAAGGATCCGGGTTCAATTCCAGCCCCGGGTAACTGTGTGGACTTTGTACGTTCTCCCCATGTCAGCATGGGTTTCCTCCGGGTGCTCCGGTTTCCTCCCATAGTCCAAATATGTGCAGTTGGATTGATTGGCCATGCCAAACTGCCCCTGAGTGTCAGGGGATTAGCAGGGTAAATATGAGGGGTTACGGAGATGGGGCCTGCATGGGATTGTGGCCGGTGCAGACTCGATGGGCTGAATGGCCTCCTTCTGCACTGTAGGGATTCTATGATAAGTCCTAAAAGTTTATATGATTAAATTTACATTAATTAATGGACAACTTTTCTTCATTTCTCTCCCACCCTCACCAACATTGAGCACTAATAATGAAGAATACACTTAAAGGGCAGAATCTTCCCCATCTATTCGAGACAGGGAATCCGGGAGGAATTCAGGAAATCCCATTGGGATGGCACCCCAATGTTGTCCTGCCTTTGGGTGAGTTTCCAAAGGGCAGGCTGCCATGGGAATTGGCAGCCTGCTTCATGGGGTTGGGAACAGGCTGAACAACTATGACTATGTGTTTGGGAGAGAGGTGGTGCTGGTGAGGTCAACGGGGCTGATGGCAAGACAAAGGGGGTGCTGTCATGATAGGGTAGTGGAGGGGTAGGGTTGGTGAGACAGGGGATAGAAAGTGCCAAGACAAGGGTGGGGATGGGTGGTGGCTGCCAAGTTTGAAGGAGGAGATGTTGGTGAGTCCTGGGTCGCTGCCAAACCCAGGGTGGGGTGGGGAGGGAGGGGTATTGGTGGTGTTGTAAAATGCCTTTAAGATATCTGCATGAAATCTCTGGAGGGGAAATGTGTCATGTGATCGAGTCTTTGTTTCACTTTTGCTTTTAAGCAGAGCGCACACACACAACCCTGATGAACCAAAAGAAGCACACAAAATCATAGAATCCCTACAGTGCAGAAGGAGGCCATTCGGCCCATCGAGTCTGCACCGACCACAATCCCACCCAGGCCCTACCCCCACATATTTTACCTGCTAATCCCTCTAACCTACGCATCTCAGGACTCTAAGGGGCAATTTTTAACCTGGCCAATCAACCTAACCCGCACATCTTTGGACTGTGGGAGGAAACGGGAGCACCTGGAGGAAACCCACGCAGACACGAGGAGAATGTGCAAACTCCACACAGACAGTGACCCGAGCTGGGAATCAAACCCAGGACCCTGGAGCTGTGAAGCTGCAGTGCTAACCACTGTGCTACCGTGCCGGTAACTCTTAAAATCATAAGAAACACACAGCCCTGGTGCCTGCAAGCTTTATACATATGTGCAACTCTTCTCATGTATCCATGCTTAACACGTGAAGCCACGCTGTGTTTGCCCAGCCCTAATGAGTGATTGGTATCTTGTGTTTGTACATTAAATAATCCCATGTATTATAATATATTAACATAACAGGGTGATCTGTGGTGGTCAGGCAGGTGACAGCAAGATTAAGTACAGGCACAACATGGTGAACAGCCTTAGATCATGCTACATGGCACGAGAAGACTTTTGATGTTTTGCTTCGACCACAACAAACTCACAGTGTTAGAGAATATTGGAAACACGGCATGGTGACTGTGAAGCAAAGCTTTGGAGCCACAGCGCCCAGCTACTGCTTGAGTGAAGTGTTGGTAAGCAGACAGATCCCTCATGGTGAGATTGCAGTGGATGGCTTGTCAGTTCTTTGCGCGGGACGACGCATTGAAAGAACCAGCACTGAGTTACCTCAATCTGGAAAGGTGAGTGACCAGGGTGTGGGCCAATCGATAGCGAGCAAAGGAGAGTTGAAAACAAAACTGTCATAAAAATTGGATCAGAGAAAGTTATAATTAAAATGGGTGGCTTATTGTCTGAATATCCACAAAATTCCCAAGTTTGAATTGGAATGCATTTGGCCAACTTTTCAAATTCAAAAGGTTTAAACAACATACAGAATGATGGTTTCTTGATTCTGTTGCAATGTTGTTGTTTACAGAGCGTGTCAGTTAAGAAACTCTTTGTAGCCTTCATATGTTAACAGCAAGTCTTTTTAACTACTTTATAGATAAGTTCATATCTAGATCTTAGCATGTGTCTGCTCAATACTACACTGACCCTAGGTCTGGGTCATGACCCTTCATATATCATTGTGTGGGCTGTACGGTACTCAATGCCACATTAACCCTGAGTTTACCAGACCCATATATTACATTTACCCCCAAGTCTTTGTCCCATGGATACATAGTTACATTAGCTTGCTTCAGGTCTTACATTGTTAAGCATTTACCTTATTATTACAACCTTGATGCAATGCTAATGTTATTGCTATAAGAGCATTGACAACATTCCCACTGTCCTTGAAATAAGAGATTCGGGCAGTTTAGAAGCCTTAAAACCCTTACACATCTTGTTTGTAATTCTTTTGGAAAAGTGCCTTTCTCTACTAATTCCGGTTCTTGCTGTTGGTTTTCAGGTTGGACTGGTATTTAGGTACTCACAATATATATTAATGATTTTGATGAGGGAACTAAATGTAATACCTCCAATTTTCAGATGACACATAGCTGGGAGGGTGAGCTGTGAGGAGGATGCAACGATGTATCAGTGTGATTTGGACAAGCTGAGTGAGTGGGCAAATGCACAGCAGATGCACTATAATGTGAATGAATGTGAGGTTATCCACTTTGATAGCAAAAACAGGAATCACAGAATCACAGAATACCACAGTGCAGAAGAGGCCCTTCGGCCCATCAAGTCCGCACCGGCGCATGAAACGCCCTGACCTACCCACCTAATCCCACTTGCCAGCATTTGGCCCATAGCCTTGAATGTTATGGCGTGCCAAGTACTCACCCAGGCACTTCTTAAAGTATGTGAGGCATCCCGCCTCTACCACCCTCCCAGGCAGCGGATTCCAGACTGTCACCATCCTCTGAGTAAAAAGGTTTTTCCTCAAAAATTCCCCCTAAACCTCCCACTCCTCACTTTTAACTTGTGTCCCCTTGTAACTGACCCTTCAACTAAGGGGAACAGCTGCTCCCTATCCACCCTGACCATGCTCCTCATAATCTTTAACATGGAAGGCAGATTATAATCTGAATGGCTATGAATTAGGAGAGGGGAATGTGCAACAAGGTCTGGGTGTCCTTGCACACTAGTCACTGAAGGTAAGCATGAAGGTGCAACATGCAGTAAAGACGGCAAATGATACGTTGGCCTTCATAGCGAATGGATTCGAGTACAGGAGCAAGGCTGTCTTGCTGCAATTTAAAACAAGGTGCCCCAATCTCTTTGCCCCACCCCACCAGATGGCTGTGTGACCCTCGCCAGCATTTTGAGGCCAGAAAAGGTTTCTGTGAAGCCAGTGAATTTCACACAACTTTTCTCACCTAATCCAGCACTCCGTGCAATTTTTGGAAAATTCTGCTCATGGACTACATTGGAAGACTGGTTCAGAATCAGGTTAAACTTCTGTATTCATCAACTAGAATTCATGTCACTTCAACAAGAGCCTACAGAATCCATATACCACTTCATCTGCAGACACAAAGAAAAGGGTACATCCTGTGATTTTTCAAATGCAGTGCTACCAGACAAAATTGTTGAGTTGGTCATTGCATCCACTCCCATGGAAGATATCCATGTACAACAGTTCACTAATTCCATGCGCAGGATCCATAGTCCTGGCGTGCAAATATAATCAATCCTCCTGGTGTCACAGATGCTCTCCACTGGAAAATAAAAACCCAGCAATTACAGGTCTATCAGCATGTTGGGACCTCATGCTTTTAATAATCCATTGAATCAGTAAGACCTCATAAGATAGAACAACCTCTGAAACTACTATCACCTAAGTTCATGACCGAGCTTCAAAATGTCCTGAGTGTTTTCATAAAATTAGCAGTTTCTAGGGAGCTGCAGCATTGCTATTGTCGGAGAACGCAAGTCCATCCATTGATCCACTTCACAAGTGCAGCATCCAAAGACAAGACAAATTAAAAGTTGAATTGTACATTGTTAGAACAGCACAGGAACACTCAGATTAGTGCAGCTCAATCATATGTGTCATAAAGCGGGACAGGTCATTGAGACTATGGATGGGAATTTATGGCTGCACTCATCCCGAAACCATAAAATCCCGCCCAAAATCAACAGACCTTTCCATGGTCCGACCCTTGCCCGCTCCGATTCCCATGGCGACTAAACGGTAAAATTCGCCCCTATGTTTTGATCCACGATGCGTAAATGCTGCTTTGAAATATTGCCCTTATAAAATATCCTCCTTAGAAGAGTTAAATCTGAGGTTTGGAGGTGTAAAACGATTCTGCAAGCTTGATGCTTAGCATGGCTACGGGTCAGTACATCTCACAGAGAAGTCTCAAGAACTTACGACATTTCATACCTCATTCAGATCACACTGTTTTACAATGATTTCCCATTCTACTCTCAGAAATAGGAGAGCAACTTTTAGAATGACAAAAAATGACCAATGTGCATGATAAAAAAGCAGTTACGGAATTGGTAACTTTACAGTTAGGAAAATAAGTTCACATTCAACATCCAACAGAATGTTTGTGTCAACCAGCTGAGTTGTCAAGGATTTATTCAGAACCAAGGTCCTACAAAATCATTATACACAATGGAGCAATGATGAGGTGCAACAGAGGACAAATCAAATCCATTCCAGCTTCTCAACCAGCAAAACGTCCGATTTTATCCAGGTCATGATTTCAAATATAAGCAGGAACAAAATTCAAGAATGACAATCCCACAGGGCACCGTGTGAAATTTAAAAAAAACTCTAGACATTGTTATTTATGGATCTGAGCAAACCAGCAGATTATCTTTATGCTTAGAGGCTCATGGATTTGTCATTTCTGTGCACTTATGAAATGGTAACTGAAGATTGTAAATATTTATACTTCTTCGGAAAGGGGAAAGTATCTTTAAACATAAAGGGGGATGTTGTAGTTTTCCTTGGAGGGAAATCAGCCATGCCAACACTAGAAGGGAAATGCATCATTTGATCCAGTCTTAGTTTTACTTTTGCTTTGAGCAGAGCACACACACAGCTCTGAGGCCTACAAGCTTTATACATATGTATAACTGTTCTAATGTGTCAAGTCTTAATAAATGAATGCACAGAGAGTTTACCAAATCTCTTATGAGAGATTGATGGTTTGTATCTTGTACAGTAAATAAGCCTAAAGTATTATTATATTGTTATATGAACATGGTAGTTGGTGCTGGCAAGACCAAAGGTAGAGGGGTGCTGGTGACTGGAGTTGTGATCTGTGGGACTTGAGTCCTCCCCAAAAACTGTTACTTGGACTCTTGCTCCTCCAAAACTGTTGGGAGTCCCCTCCCCAATTGTGACAGGCCAGGCCTAACGCACAAAATAACATGATCTCAGATTTTATCTTCATAAGAAAGCTGTTGAATATCTACAAATCCCTCCTATGCATATTTAAGAGCAGGTATGCTTATCTACTGGTTGTGTTTGAACTTGTCTTCAGCATAATCTGGCTTTTGAAAAGCTACAGTGTCAATGCATCTCAGATTTTAAACAATTACAGCGTTCATTATCAGAAAATATTGGACAGACCGACAGGTAGAACTTTGGAAAAAGTTTAATGCTTAATGTTAGCATTGTTCAGTCAATTTATGGTGATTCCTGCTTCATTCTTTGCTTGGAGAACAAATTCCCACATACACAAAAGATATTAAAATTATCCAAGGTAAAGTCTGACTGTCAAGCCTGGGGGGATTTGAGGCCAGGGGCCGGAGTTGGGATTGGTGGCTGGAACAGAAGCCTGAGCTCATGATGGGGCCAAGCTCAGCCAAGCAGGGCTGGGATCTAAGCAGGGGATGAGATCAGTCAGCGCAGGCTGGGGACCAGAGCTGGGGCTGGGATTAGTCAGGGCAGGACTAGGTCTTGGGCTGGGATTAGTCAGAGAATGGCCAGGGGTTGTGTGGGGCTGCTTCGACTGGGATCAGTCAGAGCAGAAGGCTGGAGCTGAGGCAAAAGCCAGAACTGGACAACAGAGTGAGTTAACTCTTAAAAATTTATTTGAAAAAGCACTCAAAAACTATCTTTTATCTCCTGCTTCTGTTCACTTTTTACTAAAATTGTTATTTTAAATGTTGTTCTCCTCAGTCACTGCTGCCCAGTCACCGCAGTCAATGTGCTCCTCCTTGTGGCTGAGAGGGCCAATGGGAGAGTCTCCCAGTCACTGTCCCAGATTTATGGGTATGGCACCCCAGGAGGAATCAATATGAGACAGGGGACAACTGGCTAAATTACAGGAAGACTCTATTAAATGTGGGGTGGTTGGTTACCCTGGGCACTCGGCCATTTGTTTCATTTAAGGCCCTAATGAAGGGCCATTATTCAAATCTGACTGAACTTTCCCAACATCAGTCATGCCCCCCCAGTGGCAAACACATGGAGACAGCCTCCCAGTGGCTAGCCAGAGGGGCACCAGAACATCCTTCCAAAGATCTAATGATGGAGTTGCAAGGTTGAGACAGCTACAGCTGCAACAACGCTCATCCTTGTGGTGGAGTTCTCCTATCACAATGATGACCCTAACAGGCCTGGGCCCACTTTTTCCCAAAGGTTCCACAACCATCTGAGAGTGCCGCTGTTTTGAGCTTGCTTACCTGCGTCTCACCTGCAGCCCATGATTGGATGGCAAATGCAGAGGTTGCCAATAGGATTGTGTGGTTCTGCGAATTGTATTCACCAGCAGGTTCAAGAGTGTGAAATGGTGCCAATACTTGATTATTTTCTATATTGACAAGATTCCATCCAATGTATGTTCTGTCTGATCTGATTTGAACCCATTGGTATCAGTGGGTTCGGACCATTCAGCCCTATGCCTGTGGTAGCAAGATGTGCCAATGGTCACATGTCTCAGCAAATGGTGAGTCTTTAATTATTTTGTGGGTCCCAGAGAAGAGGGAGTGCACATCTGGAACCTACACGAATAACCTGTATCACTGCCACCTCAAGAAACATCTCTACGCTCTGCACAAATTAGCTTCCTAACTAGTTTTAAAGACTTTGATGTGGGACAATGAATACAAATGCTTGATTTGTTTTAATAAGTACTCCAATGAAATATTTGTTTTTATGTTGGCAGGAACCTAAACATTGTAGAAATGAATTAGAGTGTGTTTTTTTGAAATAAAAAATAAAATCTGCAATAGACTCTTCGAAGTTCATTTAATCTCACCTCAGGATGGGCCCTTAGGTCTGCCCATGGTAGATACTGGATGAGTTGGCATGGAAGGTGAAAGGTTAAAGGGTGGCGAGTGGTTGACATGGGTTGGCATGAGTTGGCACTAAATTGCCAGAGAGGCTATAAAGGGCCATGGGGGTAGCTAGAGGGGCATAGGTTGACATAGGGGCTATAAAGGACCATGGCAGTGAACAGAGGGGCCATTGGAAGTGAGTGAAAGGGATGAGGTGGCATGAGTTTGCATGGCTGAGGGAGGTGTGAGGGACAGAGGGTTTTGTTTTGTTTCTGTTTTGCAGCTGCAACAAAGTCCCAAATCACTTGGACCATCCACTTTCAAGTCAAGTGTGCAAAGCTGGGAATTTTCCCAACTCTGCACTCCCAACTCATGAGCAAAAATCCAGGCCTTGGGACATAACATTTAATGCTTCTGATTCTGACCATTTACATTGGTAATACTGTGCTCTGTTCCCCTAAATTGTTTGCCGCATTTGGTGCTCAGGCTATCATCTGATTTACGATGATTAATGCCCTGGAAATTCACCAATAAAAACAGTTTATGGGGTCAGAACATTTCTGATAAAACTGACTATTGGAACATCTCTCTACTCCTACTCCTCATCCAAAAGGCAGATGCGTATACTGGAATAGGCCTTTGTGTGTGTTTATTATGATAAACTCCCTGGAAGCATCATCTAATTTGATTTACTGGTTCACTGCGCTCATATCCAGCTTTGTGGAAGATTGACCTTCTGCCCGCATCACATTCAGGTCTTCCATTCTTGGGATTGGATATTTATCCAGCTTGGTGGCCTGATTAAGATTATAATCGTAAAAAATACAGATGGTCTTGTCCGGTTCCAATACGGGGACTATCGGTGCTGCCCATTCTGAGAACTGAACTGGATCAAGGATGCCCAATTCCTCCAGCCTGTTTTACTCAGTATCCACTTTCTCTATATGATACTGGTCTTGCTCTAAAGAATCGGTGAATTGCCTCTGGATCAATGTAAATCTTAGCTTTTAGCCCTTTGATTTTGCCTAATTCATTGCTGACATTGCCGTATTTTCTTAACAATTTTGGCTGTTCCCCTTCCAACACTTGAAAAATCTCAGCTCAATTCAACTCGATTTCTTTAAGGTATTGTTAAAGCCTGGATATTTCCCTGTCAGTATTATCACTAGGATCTGGGTAGATTGTTGTCCATGGCTTACAGTTACCATTGTGGTGTCTCTTTTTATTACTCCTCCCATCACAGTGTAATACTCATCTGGGGAGCTGAGGAATGGAGCGGCACAGTGGTTAGCACTGCTGCCTCACAGCTCCAGGGACCTGGGACCTGGGTTCGATTCCCAGCTTGGGTCACTGTCATGCGGAGTTTGCACGTTCTCCCCGTGTCTGCCTGGGTTTCCTCCGGGTGCTCCAGTTTCCTCCCACAGTCCAAAGATGTGCAGGTTAGGTTGATTGGTCATGCTAAATTGCCCCTTAGTGTTCCGGGATGTGTAGGTTAGAGGGATTAACGGGTACATATGTAGAGTTATGGGGATAGGCCCTGGTTGGGATTGTTGTCAGTGTAGACTCGATGGGCCGAATGACCTCCTTCTGCATTGTAGCATTTCTATGATTTCTATGACGTCTTCAACTTGGCAGATGTGCTCTCCAAGTTCAATGGCTGGACTACCTCTCTCAGGTATTGTTATGTATGCTTGCCCATCACAGTGATGGATGCCCCTGTATCCATTTCCATCTTAAGAAGCTTCTCATTTACCCAAAGCAGGTGCAATAATAGGGCCTGACTTGCCTGTTTTTAGATAATAGAGAGAGTGAATACCAGAATCACTGGTGCCAGGCTCATCCAAGCTATCTACTTGTAACATCCTGGTTGATTGATTACTCGGCTGCCTTGACTGAGCTCTGCACTGTTTTATCACTTGTCCTCTTTTGTGATAAAGAAAACACTCAACTCCCATTAAACCAGCATGATTCAGAAGCATGATTACCTCCACATCAGTAACATTCCCCTTTAAGCATCAATGTTTGATTGCCTCCGCTGTAGCTTCTTGTTCTGATGTGGAGATGCCGGCGTTGGACTGGGGTTAACACAGTAAGAAGTCGCACAACACCAAATTACCTGTTTCTTACCTGATTACCTGATTACCAGGTTACCTGTTTCTTACCCACTTACTTGACAAAGGAGCAGCGCTCCGAAAGCTAGTGGCTTTTGCTACCAAATAAACCTGTTGGACTTTAACCTGGTGTTGTGAGACTTCTTACTGTGCTTCTTGTTCTGTCAGTGGCTGAAATTGTTTCCTGTCATGCGTCTGCTTTCCATGTTGACAATTTTCCTGATTAACTGAATCATGCTCCTGACATTTGTCATAAACCTCTATCTTCTGTTTTATTTTAGCTTTCGTTTCATCTGAAATTCAGGGTGCATTAGTTTTAGATGATCTACTTTTTCCCTTCAAAAGAATACGCTTACTGTTTGTACCTGGACCATCTTTTCCTTCATTACTGTAATACTTTGCAGTCCCTTGTCCCAGTCTGCTTGTGGCAGGTCCCTTCTGAAATCAGCTCCTCCCTATTTGAGTATTTTATCTTCATATCTTCTGGTCTCTTTCCATAGTTACTCAAAAACAAATTATGCTGCATGCACTGTGATCTCCTAGTGAAATACATTCCATTTGCCCTTTATATTTCCCAGAATTGGATCCAACATTGCTTCTTTCCTTGTTCACCTGGAGGTAATACTCAAGAAAAATCTTCTGTGCTCATCATAGAAATTCCTCTCCTTCCCTATTGTTAGCACTATGTATTTCCGAGTTCTATTAGGCTAATTAATGTATGTAAATTATTTTATTATATTATTTATTTATTAGTCACAAGTAAGGTTTAATACCGCAATGAAATTACTGTGAAATTCCCCTAGTCGCCACTCTCTGGCGCCTGTTTGGGTCAATGAACCTAACCAGCACGCCTTTCGGACTGTGGGAGGAAACCCACGTAGACACGGGGAGAACGTGCAAACTCCACATAGACAGTGACCCAAGACAGGAATCGAACCCGGGTCCCCGGCGCTGTGAGTTTAAGTTTATTTATTAGTGTCACAGGTAGGCTTACATTAACACTGCAATGAAGTTACTGTGAAAATCCTCGAGTCGCCACACTCCGGCCCCTGTTCAGGTACATTGAGGGAGAATTTAGCAAGGCCAATGCACTTCAGCAGCATGTCTTTCAGACTGTGGGAGGAAACCGGAGCACCCAGAGGAAACCCACGCAGCCACGGGAAGAAAGTGCAGACTCCACACAGACAGTGACCCAAAATCGAATCCTAATCTTTGACACTGTGAGGCAGCAGTGCGAACCACTGTGCCACCGTTTTTGTTGACCTTTGAATGTTTGACAGATTTAAGCAGTTTAACCCTCTGCAATCCTGTCTTTGATGCTGGAAACATTTTGAGATTTTAAATCAATGCCTTTTCTATGAATGGGGGTCATGTGGTGCAGTAAGTGGCGTCTGTGCCACTGGGCCAGAAGCATTGGGTTTGAGTCTCACTCCAGGACTTGATGATCACTAGAGCTGTGTGCATAATGTGGCCTAACTGATTGTTTATCAACCAGTAACACCCATGACAAGGTCTCCTGGTCAGCCTTGCTTGATGTGGATTGGTGCCTCTCAAGCTATTGAGCTCCAGTGGAAACAACCTACTGTTGACAGGATAGCAACCTACTCCAGGAAAAACCTAGCCATGGGACTAGACATAAGTATGTGCTTTTGTCTATGACATCTTCATCAATCTCATAACCCCCAGCAACCCCCCCTTAAAGTGTAAATCTTGTCCTATTTTCTTTGTCTTCAACTCTGATTAAAAGTCATCCAGATGCGAAACATTGGCTCTATTCTGTCTCCACAGATGATGTAAGAAGTCTCACTACACCAGGTTAAAGTCCAACAAGTTTATTTGGAATCACGAGCTTTCGGGGTGCTGCTCCTTCATCAGGTGAGTGGAGAGGTAGATTCACAAACACAGCATATACCATAGGCATAACCTACCTCTCCACTCACCTGATGAAGGAGCAGCGCTCCGAAAGCTCGTGATTCCAAATAAACTTGTTGGACTTTAAACTGGTGTTGTGAGACTTCTTACTGTGCCCATCCCAGTCCAACGCCGGCAATTCCACATCATGGCTTCCACAGATGCTGTCAGACCAGATGGCACATGACAACAGCAACTATCTTGCCATAACTGGAAAATGCATTGAGAAGGGGAGAAAGCGGCAGATCCACAGAGGACATCTTGAAAAGGCTTTGATCCAGGGAGAGATAGGGAACATAATTTAAAAACAGCTTCTGGTCTGCTCTAAACTAAAAGTTCCACAGCTGCAGAACAGAAGTAACGAGCCTTCTCTCTATCGTGTAAACTCCGATTCCAACTATAAGCTCACCTGGCAAAGCTACCTTTGGAAATTCGACAGTGGAAACCATCACAACTTGTAGACATCTCTACAAGCTCAATACCTTCACTTCAGAAAATGCAACAAATATCAGGCATGCACTGAATATGGACTAAGCTTGACTTAAACTTATGAATATTGTTTTAACTTCATTTGTAACTGACCTTTGTGTGTGTATGCATTAATAACTTTGGGGACGATTCTCCCAAAAATATTCTTAGTGTCAAATTCACAGGAAAACTGGAGTAATTCATGCTGTTTTTTTCAGTGGGAGTTCACACTAGAATCTCCCACACTAGGAGGTGGGCTGGGAGATGTGCACGTGGCGGGAACCCATGCGTGAATCCCACGCATGCCAGATGCAAGATTCTCCCACCACGCTGCGCTAGAAAACTAACGTGGCAGGGTGGGAGAATCACCCTGTTTATCTTTTCTTAGATAGCAATAGAGTGAAATAAGATAATCTTTTCTTTTTTAAGTAAAAGGGCTTTGTTGTGTGGTTATTCTTACATCGAATTACTTACTCCAATGGTAAAATATGCCGCAGACAGATCAAGACGCACTGAAATTCAGTCCTAGTGACAAGGTACATCCCATCAGAGTTTCAGCAATAATACCAAGTAGAAACAATTTATAATCCCAGCAAAGTTCCAAGAGCAATTGAGACATTGCTGGCTGCACAATTATCACCCGTAGATTGTTTCTATTGGAGCTCAAAAGGTCATGGTTTTGCATGAGATTGGTTACGTAACTAGTGAATACTGGTTCCTGATCAGATCATCAGATCCAAGACGTGATAAAAACAGGGAGATACTGAAACATAGCCATAAAAAGCTCCTAAATTCTTTTGTTGAGAATGTCAATAAGGCAAGGTTGTCCAATCATGCACTGAATAGAGGAGGAAAGATGCCAGGACGCATGCCACACAAACTTTCAAATGGCAATGGCAGCAGATAACGTTGTAAGAAGTCTCACGACACCAGATTAAAGTTCAACAGGTTTATTTGGTAGCACAAGCTACTAGCTTTCAGAGCGCTGCCCCTTCATCAGGTAAGTGGGAGTTGGTAAGATCGTGCGAGAGCCAGGAAATGAGGTTCATGCTCGATTTCTCGCCTCTCGCAATCTTACCGGCACCAGATATCTGACAAGATCAGCCTCGCATCCATTTCTGCACGGGGCTGAATAAATTATTTAGATTAAATTTGCAACTAATTTTAATGCGATTAATGAGCCTGGGACATTATCGTCCGGGCTCACTTGCCACCGTGGTCTCACAAACAAAGAACAAAGAACAAAGAACAAAGAACAATATAGCACAGGAACAGGCCCTTCGGCCCTCCAAGCCCGCGCCGCTCCCCAGTCCAGGATTGAATCCTGAATCCAGGATCCCCGCACAATTTTCCAGCCTATCTATATCCTAATATCCTATCCACCGAGCTGTCCCTCACAGCTACAATGCTATTTACTCACCCCCACCCCCCCATTCCAGACCATGTGATCTCCAGGGAGAGGCGAAAACCCAGAGTGAAAACCCCAGGGCCAATATGGGGGAAAAAGATCTGGGAAATTCCTCTCCGACCCCCTGTGGCGATCGAAACGAGTCCAGGAGATCACACTGGCCCTGATCAGAAAATGCTTCCCAACCCTATTCATTTCCACTTCTGCTTTACGAACACCATCTGAATTCCCTGCCCCCGAGACAGGTTCCCAACTATCCGCAGTCTCGCTCTGTACTGGCACCAGCAAGATGATCATAGAATGAAGCCTTGAAACGAGAAACAAAGAACAATTAGCCCGCGCCGCTCCCTGGTCCAAACTAGACCACTCTTTTGTATCCCTCCATTCCCACTCCGTTCATATAGCTGTCTAGATAAGTCTTAAACGTTCCCAGTGTGTCCGCCTCCACCACCTTGCCCGGCAACACATTCCAGGCCCCCACGACCCTCTGTGTAAAATATGTCCTTCTGATATCTGTGTTAAACCTCCCCCCCTTCACCTTGAACCTATGACCCCTCGTGAACGTCACCACCGACCCGGGGAAAAGCTTCCCACCGTTCACCCTATCTATGCCTTTCATAATTTTATACACCTCTATTAAGTCTCCCCTCATCCTCCGTCTTTCCAAGGAGAACAACCCCAGTTTCCCCAATCGCTCCTCATAACCAAGCCCCTCCATACCAGGCAACATCCTGGTAAACCTCCTCTGCACTCTCTCCAAAGCCTCCACGTCCTTCTGGTAGTGTGGCGACCAGAACTGGACGCAGTATTCCAAATGCGGCCGAACCAACGTTCTATACATCTGCAACATCAGACCCCAACTTTTATACTCTATGCCCCGTCCTATAAAGGCAAGCATGCCATATGCCTTCTTCACCACCTTCTCCACCTGTGACGTCACCTTCAAAGATCTGTGGACTTGCACACCCAGGTCCCTCTGCGTCTCTACACTCTTTATGGTTCTTCCATTTATCGTGTAGCTCATCCCTACATTATTCCCACCAAAATGCATCACTTCGCATTTATCAGGATTGAACTCCATCTGCCATTTCTTTGCCCAAATTTCCAGCCTATCTATATCCTTCTGTAGCCTCTGACAATGTTCCTCACTATCTGCAAGTCCTGCCAGTTTTGTGTCGTCCGGAAACTTACTGATCACCCCAGTTACTCCTTCTTCCAGATCATTTATATAAATCACCGGGAGAGGTTCTCCCCAGCAAGAATCACAGCTGGTCTCCACCAATGGGGACCGGACGTGAAGGCCTCGCCGGCAGAACCAGAGGGCTTTGAGGACCCCCGGGAGGTCCGGGGCTACGGTGGGATGGTGCCCTTTGGGCAGTGCCAGCCTGGCAATGCCAGCCTGGCACCCTGGCACGGCCCACTAGATCATGGCAGTGCCTGCTGGGCATCGGGCATTGCCAAAGGAATGGGTCCTAATGGGGTGGGGCCACACCAGGGGCAGGCCAATTGGTGGGGGGCACGAGGGGAGGGCATACTGCCACTCTGCAATGTGATTGGTTGGGGGAGAGAGGAGGGATAAGTCTGGGCGGGGGGGTTTCGATAGGCTGTGGGCCCCCACAGTATCTCGGGGAGTGCCTGCTTTAGGCCAAGGAGGCTGGCTGAGAGCAGCAGAGACTGAGTGACAGGTCTCTGCTGCTCTCAGAGCAGAGAGAGCTGCGCATGCACAATGGCGCCCTCTGCTACTCTCAGCCAGCATTTGGGTGATTTAAGCTCTGCCCCTTGCCCCTACAGATAAGAAATGTTTTTTGATGTTTTTTCATCCATTGTGTACACAAGATTTGGACTCGCCCAAAAAATGGATCAGAAACTCTCCCGTTTTCACACTTTGTCATTTTTATAAATGACCTGGATGAGGGCGTAGAAGGATGGGTTAGTAAATTTGCGGATGACACTAAAGTCGGTGGAGTTGTGGACAGTGCGGGAGGATGTTGCCCGTGCCACGTGCTAGCGAGGAGAGAAATAGGGAGAGAGAGCAGTTGAACACGTGGCTACAGGGATGGTGCAGGAGGGAGGGATTCAGATACCTGGATAATTGGGGCTCATTCTGGGGTAGGTGGGACCTCTACAAACGGGATGGTCGAGACCTGAACCAATATCCTGGGGGGAAAATTTGCAAATGCTCTTCGGGAGGGTTTAAACTAATTCAGCAGGGGGATGGGAACCTGAATTGTAGCTCCAGTGTACAGGAGGTTGAGAGTAGTGAGGTCATAAATAAGGTTTCAAGGTCGCAGGAGTGTACCGGCAGGCAGGAAGGTGGTTTGAAGTGTGTCTACTTCAGCGCCAGGAGCATCCGGAATAAGGTGGGTGAACTTGCAGCATGGGTTGGTACTTGGGACTTCGATGTTGTGGCCATTTCGGAGTCATGGATAGAGCAGGGACAGGAATGGTTGTTGCAGGTTCCGGGGTCTAGATGTTTCAGTAAGATCAGGGAAGGTTGTAAAAGAGGGGGAGGTGTGGCATTGTTAGTCAAGGACAGTATTACGGTGGCAGAAAGGACATTTGATGAGGACTCGTCTACTGAGGTTGTATGGGCTGAGGTTGGAAACAGGAAAGGAGAGGTCACCCTGTTGGGAGTTTTCTATAGGCCTCCGAAAAGTTCCAGAGATGTAGAGGAAAGGATTGCAAAGATGATTCTGGATAGGAGCGAAAGTAACAGGGTAGTTGTTATGGGGGACTTTAACTTTACAAATATTGACTGGAAAAGCTATAGTTCGAGTACTTTAGAGGGGTCAGTTTTTGTCCAATGTGTGCAGGAGGGTTTCCTGACACAGTATGTAGATGGGCCAACAAGAGGCGAGGCCACATTGGATTTGGTACTGGGTAATGAACCAGGCCAGGTGTTAGATTTGGAGGTAGGTGAGCACTTTGGCGATAGTGACCACAATTCGGTTACGTTTACTTTAGCGATGGAAAAGGATTGGTATATACCGCAGGGCAAGAGTTATAGCTGGGGGAAAGGAAATTATGATGCGATTAGGTGAGATTTAGGATGCATAGGATGGGGAAGGAAACTGCAGGGGATGGGCACAATTGAAATGTGGAGCTTGTTCAAGGAACAGCTACTGCGTGTCCTTAATAAGTATGTACCTGTCAGGCAGGGAGGAAGTGGTCGAGCGAGGGAACTGTGGTTTACTAAAGAAGTTGAATCTCTTGTGAAGAGGAAGAAGGAGACTTATGTAAAGATGAGATGTGAAGGCTCAGTTAGGGCGCTTGAGAATTACAAGTTAGCCAGGAAAGACCTAAAGAGAGAGCTAAGAAGAGCCAGGAGGGGACATGAGAATTCTTTGGCAGGTAGGATCAAGGAAAACCCTAAAGCTTTCTATAGGTATGTCAGGAATAAAAGAATGGCGTGGGTAAGATTAGGGCCAGTCAAGGACAGTAGTGGGAAGTTGTGCGTGGAGTCTGAAGAGATAGGAGAGGCGCTAAATGAATATTTTTCATCAGTATTCACACAGGAAAAAGACAATGTTGTCGAGGAGAATACTGAGATACAGGCTATTGGACTCAACGGGATTGAGGTTCATAAGGAGGAGGTGTTAGCAATTCTGGAAAGTGTGAAAATAGATAATTCCCCTGGGCCGGATGGGATTTATCCTAGGATTCTCTGGGAGGCTAGGGAGGAGATTGCAGAGCCTTTGGCTTTGATCTTTATGTCATCATTGTCTACAGGAATAGTGCCAGGAGACTGGAGGATAGCAAATGTTGTCCCCTTGTTCAAGAAGGGGAGTAGAGGCAACCCTAGTAATTATAGACCAGTGAGCCTTACTTCTGTTGTGGGCAAAGTTTTGGAAAGGATTATAAGAGATAGGATTTATAATCATCTAGAAAGGAATAATTTGATTAGGGATAGTCAGCACGGTTTTGTGAAGGGTAGGTCGTGCCTCACAAACCTCATTGAGTTCTTTGAGAAGGTGACCAAAGAGGTGGATGAGGGTAAAGCAGTTGATGTGGTGTATATGGATTTGAGCAAAGCGTTTGATAAGGTTCCCCACGGTAAGCTATTGCAGAAAATACGGAGGCATGGGATTGAGGGTGATTTAGCGGTTTGGATCAGAAATTGGCGAGCTGTAAGAAGACGGGGTGGTGGCTGATAGGAAATGTTCATCCTGGAGTTCAGTTACTAGTGGTGTACTGCAAGGATCTGTTTTGCGGCCACTGCTGTTTGTCATTTTTATAAATGACCTGGATGAGGGCATAGAAGGATGGGTTAGTAAATTTGCGGATGACACTAAAGTCGATGGAGTTGTGGACAGTGCGGAAGGATGTTGGAGGTTACAGAGGGACATAGATAATCTGCAGAGCTGGGCTGAGAGGTGGCAAATGGAGTTTAATGCGGAAAAGTGTGAGGTGATTCACTTTGGAAGGAGTAACAGGAATACAGAGTACTGGGCTAATGGTAAGATACTTGGTAGTGTGGATGAGCAGAGAGATCTCGGTGTCCATGTGCATAGATCCCTGAAAATTGGCACCCAGGTTGATAGGGTTGCTAAGAAGGCGTACGGTGTGTTAGCTTTTATTGGTAGAGGGATTGAGTTTCGGAGCCATGAGGTCATGTTGCAGCTGTACAAAACTCTGGTGCGGCCGCACTTGGAGTATTATGTTCTGGTCGCCGCATTATAGGAAGGATGTGGAAGCATTGGAAAGGGTGCAGAGGAGATTTACCAGGATGTTGCCTGGTATGGTGGGAACGTCTTATGAGGAAAGGCTGAGGGACTTGAGGCTGTTTTCATTAGAGAGAAGAAGGTTAAGAGGTAACATATGGATGATATTGGAAAAGTGTAGGTTAGATGGGCTTTAGATTGGTTTCACTGGTCGGTGCAACATCGAGGGCTGAAGGGCCTGTACTGCGCTGTAATGTTCTATGTTCTATGTTCTATTAAGAGATTGGAATGTGTAAATGGCAGAACAGAGGTGCAGAGTCTCAAAAGATAACTGGAGGCAAATGGCAGATGGCCCGAGTGGCGTGGGGGGAAGGGTTGGGGTAAACAAGCTGCGAAGTGAGATTTGGAAGTGGACAAATAAAACAATCAAAGAAATAAAAATTGACAATAATAATACGAATATATAGTAATAAAAATGGATTAATAAGATAAAAAGAAATGAAATAAAATAAAATAAATGGAAATGGAGTGGAGGTGGAGGAGAGAGTTCATGCTCTGAAGTTGTTCAGTCAGGGAGGCTACAAAGTGTCTAATCAGAAGATGAAGTGTTGTTCTCCAGTTTACGTTGGGCTTTACTGGAACATTGCAGGAGGCCAAGGATGGACAGGTGAACAAGACAGCAGGATGTTGTGTTGAAATGGCAAGCAACAGGAAGGTCTGGGTCTTGCTTACGGATGGACCGAAGGTGTTCTGCAAAGCGGTCACCCAGTCTGCACTGCTTCACCTGAAAAGAGTGTTTGGGCCCTGGGATGGTGAGCAGGGAGGAGGTAAAGGGACAGGTGTTGCATCTTCTGCAATTGCATGGGAAGGTACTGTAAGTGGGGTTTTCGACAAGGTGGCAATTAGACTCAGAAAACCAATGTCACACTATAAAAGGCAAAAATTTATTGAAGACCAGATACCAATGGGAGAAGTTATCTCGATGGTCACAGATACAGAATACCCGGAGCTCTTGGACACGTTCTGAAGTTATCAATAAAAACAGAATAGTTATACATTTTCTTTGCCAGATTCCCCGCCCTTCATTAGTTTAAAATTAATTTCATTTAGTATTCATGTCAATACAAATCTCTGTCAAGTACCTCAGCCAACTGCCTTGTACCTACTAGCGTGATGGTATCTCATTCGTCCATTAAACTCAGATGCTAACTCCCTTTCTGACTAAAGCTACTTCCCTGTTGCCGGCTACCGTAAAGGCCAAAGTGGATGTTCCCACCCGTTCAGTGCCAAGCTGAATAGACATGGGTTCCTGCGTCCAGGGGCATATCTATTCTGTGTCTGGGCAGTGACTGAACCTATTCGTTATTGTTGCAAAATATGTTCCTTCATAAGAATCTTTCAGATATGAGTTTTGCTAGCTAATGGGTTCCCAGGCCTTTGGCTCTCAACTATTTACCTTTCCTATCACATCTTTCAGTCACTTGCTTTGGCCAAAGTGAAAAATGATTCATACAATACTTAAAATACATTTCAAATATCAGCATATATGTTTTAAAATCATAGTTCCTTGTTTAATTCTCTTACTGCATTCACATATGTGGAAGCTTCCTCGTGTTTTAAGAATCATTTGACTCTTTACTGTTAGCTCTGTCAGTGTCTTATGTGTACTGTCTAAAAATGAAGAAAATATAAAATAATCGCTTTCAATTCCCCCTTCTACAATACTAGGCCAGCTATAAATGCATCTAAAGAACTATTCTTAACTCTGTAATTGATCTGGCTCTACTATGATTGTCATTGACAATGCTGTGTTAGCTGTCATTTGATTAGCTGCTCACACAACTGCATTGAATTAAAAAATCCCTGCTAATTCAGAAAATCATAAGGGAAAAAGTAATATCAACCTCTCAAATGGGTGATTGCCAGTACATATTCTCACATGCTGGAGGGGCACTTGGGATTCTGGTTAACTCATCTTCCATTTGAAATGATGCAACTGCTACTACACCTCTCACATACTTGGTTGCTAAAGAACAGCAACATCTGATTGCTTGGACAACCAGAAAGAAAATCAAAATGATTACCATGAAAATCACTATCCCTTGCACTATATTTGTCCACAGTGAACCCATCCAGCCAGTTGCCCAATACCACAGAGAAAAAGACGTTGGTTGTTTAAGTTTAAGTACGGGCGGCATGGTGGCACAATGGTTAGCACTGCTGCCTCACAGCGCCAGGGACCTGGGTTCGATTCCCAGCTTGGGTCACTGTCTGTGTGGAGTTTGGACTGTGTCTGCATGGGTTGCCTCCCACATTCCAAAAATGTGCAGGTTAGGTTGATTGGGCATGGTAAATTGCCCCTTAGTATCAGGGGGACTAGATAGAATAAATGCATGGGAATATGGAAATAGGGCCTGGGTGGGATTGTGGTCGGTGCAGACTTGATGGGCCAAATGGCCTCCTTCTGCACTGTAGGATTCTATGAGGATTCTATAAGATGTTTCTCGACTTCCTTCCAAATATGTGCAACCAAATTAGTTATGTTCTCCAAAGTATCTGGTATGTATGTGCAACCTTTGATCCAATTAAAGCACATGTTCCAACTCTAACTGCCAAGATGAAGTCTAATGCCATCCGATTCTGTAACACATCAGTGCGCATTGCAACCATCTCATCACTGATCTCTGTAAGGGTTGTAGCATTATCATTGGCAACTTGTTCCAAAATCGAGATAAAGGCTTCAATCTTATATCTGAATATGGAGGCATGATATACCAAGGAAATTGTCAAATCTCACAAGGGCACGTCATTTTCTCCCAGTCAGAAGCTGGTAAGAATGATAAACATATAGGACTACATATCCAAGGCAACATGATCCTTTCCATCCAAAAGGCAACCACGGATATGCCTTATTTCCACACACCCAATAAATACCATGGAGGGTTGGGTACGTGTGTTCCCCTCTGAAGCAATATGGAATATTGCAAGATCAGTCATTGCTGTCATTAGACAAATTTGTTTGGTTGCACCTACTGAGTGTTGACACTTGCTTGCTCCCAAATTCCCTCCAGAGCCTCTTTTATTCTCCACACACAATGTATCTTGCAGCTTCGATTCTGCTCCATTTAAAATAAGGCTGGGTGCTGGACTGGATGTGTAAAAGACAGGTGAATACCTGCTCATGTGACCTGGCCCACCTGTACAAGATCTATTTCTATAAAAGTCTACTCTATCACAAGTCCTAGGAAATCCTGATGCAACTGTCTCATGGTCTCTAAAAGACTGAGTAAGCTGATCCCACACAATTAAATCTGCTCATGACAAAGGCACTGGGTGTAAAGGTATTCCTCCCTCAGCATGTATAGGAATGTGTGAGCATACCCTAGACGTATCAGCAGTTTCAGCATACGTACATGCCATGTACAGATAAGTATCAGTATGCAGTTCTTGATGGACTATCTGTATTAAACATAGCAAACACAACAATAAAAGATCATAAAAGTTTATAATCATTCTGATAATTCTCAGCTGCTGATTTCAATATTCTTCTTTTGTATTTCCCAGTTACTGGTCAATGTCAAAAAGGCAATTCCAACATCAGTCTTGATCCTGAATCTTGAAGCTTGACAATCAGGTCTTGGGACTTAACAAAGAACAAAGAACAAAGAACAATACAGCACAGGAACAGGCCCTTCGGCCCTCCAAGCCCGCGCCGCTCCCCGGTCCAGGATTGAATCCTGAATCCAGGATCCCCGCCCAAATTTCCAGCCTATCTACATCCTAATATCCTATCCACCGAGCTGTCCCTCACAGCTACGATGCTTTGTTCATCACAACCTATTAACTCACCCCCACCCCCCCATTCCAGACCATGTGATCTCCAGGGAGAGGCGAAAACCCAGAGTGAAAACCCCAGGGCCAATATGGGGAAAAAAAAATCTGGGAAATTCCTCTCCGACCCCCTGAGGCGATCGAAACGAGTCCAGGAGATCACACTGGCCCTGATCGGAAAATGCTTCCCAACCCTATTCATTTCCACTTCCACGAACACCATATGAATTCCCTGCCCCCGAGACAGGTTCCCAACTATCCGCAGTCTCGCTCTGTACTGGCACCAGCAAGATGATCATAGAATGAAGCCTTGAAACGAGAAACAAGGAACAATTAGCCCGCGCCGCTCCCTGGTCCAAACTAGACCACTCTTTTGTATCCCTCCATTCCCACTCCGTTCATATAACTGTCTAGATAAGTCTTAAACGTTCCCAGTGTGTCCGCCTCCACCACCTTGCCCGGCAACACATTCCAGGCCCCCACGACCCTCTGTGTAAAATATGTCCTTCTGATATCTGTGTTAAACCTCCCCCCCCTCACCTTGAACCTATGACTCCTCGTGAACGTCACCACCGACCCGGGGAAAAGCCCTCCACCGTTCACCCTATCTATGCCTTTCATAATTTTATACACCTCTATTAAGTCTCCCCTCATCCTCCGTCTTTCCAAGGAGAACAACCCCAGCTTCCCCAATCTCTCCTCATAACCAAGCCCCTCCATACCAGGCAACATCCTGGTAAACCTCCTCTGTACTCTCTCCAAAGCCTCCACGTCCTTCTGGTAGTGTGGCGACCAGAACTGGACGCAGTATTCCAAATGCGGCCGAACCAACGTTCTATACATCTGCAACATCAGACCCCAACTCTTATACTCTATGCCCCGTCCTATAAAGGCAAGCATGCCATATGCCTTCTTCACCACCTTCTCCACCTGTGACGTCACCTTCAAAGATCTGTGGACTTGCACACCCAGGTCCCTCTGCGTCTCTACACCCTTTATGGTTCTTCCATTTATCGTGTAGCTCCTCCCTACATTATTCCCACCAAAATGCATCACTTCGCATTTATCAGGATTGAACTCCATCTGCCATTTCCTTGCCCAAATTTCCAGCCTATCTATATCCTTCTGTAGCCTCTGACAATGTTCCTCACTATCTGCAAGTCCTGCCAGTTTTGTGTCGTCCGCAAACTTACTGATCACCCCAGTTACTCCTTCTTTCAGATCATTTATATAAATCACAAACAGCAGAGGTCCCAATACAGAGCCCTGCGGTACACCACTAGTCACAGGCCTCCAGCCGGAAAAAGACCCTTCCACTACCACCCTCTGTCTTCTATGACCAAGCCAGTTCTCCACCCATCTAGCCACCTCCCCCTTTATCCCATGGGATCCAACCTTTTTCACTAGCCTACCATGAGGGACTTTGTCAAACGCTTTACTAAAGTCCATATAGACAACATCCACGGCCCTTCCTTCGTCAACCATTTTGGTCACTTCTTCAAAAAACACCACCAGGTTAGTGAGGCATGACCTCCCTCTCACAAAACCATGCTGACTATCGTTAATGAGTTTATTCCTTTCTAAATGCGCATACATCCTATCTCTAAGACTTGTTTGTAGGTGGTCTTTTTCTTCTCACCCGACCTGGAACTCTTGGATAACTCCAAGCTCAATAATCTGTGAATAGAAACAGGGATCCTTTCAGCCTTAAAGGTAGCATCTTATAAAATCAACATAGTAAATTATTTACAAATATTCCCTGATACTATAATCTAATCTAATCTCATAACTATAAATCTGAATCATCCCATATTATCAGTAATGCGGCTATTAAGATCCATGATGATTCCCTCTCTTACAAAATTATCTCCCCACTGGGGCAATTTCACCACTACTGGGCTGGTCATTGGGATATGGTTTTAACTGTGTCCAGTGTTTCCATCGTGGACCATACTTTTCATCAATCAGGGCGCATGTCTGTCATGTGACTACCACACTAAAAGGCCCCTCCCATCTGACTTCTAACCCTTTCTTGTCAGTCATGAGATTCACCATTACCTTATCTCCAGGTGTTGGTAACTTCGGAGGGTTCTCCTCTGCCAATCTTATCCAGTCTCTGCGCTGTTGTTGATTGATTACCTGCTGTTTGAGAGAATGTAATTGGAGGAGACAAGGGGGTCACTAAATCCCTCATACACTTAAACACTGCTTCTCGGTCTACCACTAACTCTTCTCCTCCTGTTGTCACATGTTCTGGAAGTTGCATTACTCTACCAGTCATCAGTTCAAAAGGTGTCAACCCTGTTCCTTGGGAAGAAGTAGCTCTCTGTCGTAACAGTATTGCAGGCAAAGCATGTACCTAATTGTTTACTTCATCTAGAATATCTTTGGCTATGCTATTTTTCAGTGTTCTGTTCATTCATTCTACTATTCCTGAACTCTGAGGGTGATATGGTATGTGAAATCTCTGTCTTATCCCTAACATCCTACAAACTTCCTTAAAACTCTTCCTTTAAAATGAGTTCCCTGGTCTGAGTCTAACTGAAGGGGCATTCCCCACCTAGGTATTATCTCATTTGCCAATACCATAGCTATAGTTTTAGCGGAGCCATCTCGACATGGGAATGTTTCTACCCATTGAGTGAACTGATCAATAATAACTAGGCAGTAAGTTTTCCCTTTTACTCTAGGTAGTGGTCCTGTGAAATCCATTTGCAAGTATTTCCCTGGTCCTTTGGGTCTTGGCTGGTTCCCCATCTTAATCTTATAGTGTTGACCTGGTTCGACTTGTGCACACTGAATACATCTACAGAATTTTACTATGTTTTCCTCCATTCTTCTCTACCGCAAACGATTTCCAACTAAATTGACCATTTTGTCTCGTCCCATGTGCGATAATCCAGGATATATCTGTAACAAGGTCTACTGTATCACTTCTGGAGCTATTATTTTCCCTTTCCTTCTCCAAACTCCATCTTGTCTCTTTTGCCCCCCTTGCCTCCTCCAATTCCGCTTCTCCTTGTCTGAGGCCTGTTCTTGTATCTGTTTTACATCAATGTCTGTTACTTCATTAACTTGTAATGCTGCAACCCTGCTGTTTATGCTATATCCAATTTCTGTTCTAATAATCCTTTGGCTGTTTTATCAGAATCGGCATCCCCCTTTGAGCCTGGCTCTTAATCTTCTCATTATAAGTTGGCGGCACGGTGGCACAGTGGTTAGCACTGCTGCCTCACAGCACCAGGCACCCGGGTTCGATTCCCAGCTCGGGTCACTGTCTGGGTGGAGTTTGTACATTCTCCCCGTGTCTGTATTGGTTTCCACCGGGTGTTCCGGTTTCCTTCCACAGTCCAAAGATGTGCAGGTTAGGTTGATTGGCCATGTTAAATTGCCCCTTAGTGTCAGGGGGACTAGCTAGGGTAAATGCATGGGGTTATGGGGATAGAGTCTGGGTGGAATTGTGTTTGGTGCAGACTCAATGGGCCGAATGGCCTGCTGCACTGTATGATTCTATGATTCTTAAGTGCCTGCACTTGTATTACAGCTGCCTCGCGGGGACTCTGAGCTGCTTGAATTAGGTTTCTGATTAAATGCTCATGTTGGACATGACCCCCACTGGAAGTGATAAAACCACAACTGTCTCAAACTGTCATATATTCACCCCAAAAGCATACCGGCTGTCCGTATAGACATTTACCCTTTTTCCTTTATTCCAGTCTAATGTCTTGGTTAAAGCTAACAGCTCAGCCACCTGTGCCGAATTACTCCCTGGTGTTTGTTCTCCTGCAATTAGTGTTCCTTCATCATTTGCCACTGCCCATGCAGTGTAGGGTTCACCTTCAACATATCTTCTAGCCCCACCTTCATGCAGATTAATTACCCCTTCGCTCTTCTGCTCGGCCTTCACTTTCTTTCTCAGCTACTTCTGCTACACATTTGTGTTCTGTTCCCATACTATCAATCCTCCTGCAGGATTTTCGCTAACATCCCTGCTGAGTTCTATCTGTTTGTCTCCTGGCAAAAGGTCTGCTTCCCATTTTGATCGTCTACCGAAACCCCTTTTAATCTCCCAGCTTCTAAAAGCTGGACAATTGTCTGAGGACTATGGAGGATTATCTTTCCCATCAGGGTGAGTGGTTCTGAAACCTTTGCCACCTGTGAGGCACATGTTGGTGCTCTCACACATCAATGCATACCCCTCGCTACTGAATCTAACTGGGCTGAGTAGTAGCCTACTGATTTTAACTTGTTCCCATGCTGCATTCCATAATTTTCTTAACAGAAAATGCAAAATAGTTTAGTGAGGTCTGGAAACCTCCATGCTGGTGCCCTTACCATGGCTTGTTTTAAATCAGAGAAAGCCTGTGCTTCTTCCTGTCCCCATTCAATTCTGTCACTGCTGGCTCTCCCTGCTTGTGGTCTGCACAGTCCAGGAGGCTCCACTATCTGTGCCATGTATTTGTGAAGTGTTCCCTTCCTGTTGGGGAGCACTTCAGCGGTCACGGGCATTCAGCTTCTGATCTTCGGGTAAGCATTCTCCAAGGCGGCCTTCACGACACACGACAACGCAGAGTCGCTGAGCAGAGACTGATAGCCAAGTTCCGCACACATGAGGACGGCCTCAACCGGGATCTTGGGTTCATGTCACACTATCTGTAACCCCTACGACTTGCCTGGGCTTGCAAAATCTCACTAACTGTCCTGGCTGGAGACAATACACATCTCTTTAACCTGTGCTTAACCCTCTCTCCACTCACATTGCCTGTACCTTTAAGCCTTGATTACTTGTAAAGACTTGCATTCCAACCATTATTTTGTAAATTGAGTTTGTGTCTTTATATGCCCTGTTTGTGAACAAAACTCCCACTTACTTGACGAAGGAGAGGTGCTCCGAAAGCTAGTGGCTTTTGCTACCAAATAAACCTGTTGGACTTTAACCTGGTGTTGTTAGACTTCTTACTGTGTCTTCCTCCTTTAGTCAGATCCTGTAATGGTTTAGCAAACACTGCATGATTTTCCACAAAATTGCTGCAGTAATTGAAAAGTCTCAATACTTGTCTCACTCCCTTTACACTGTGTGGTCTCTGTACACAAAGCACAGCTTTCTTCCTATCTTCTGGAATTTCTTTCTTACCTTATGATATGACACGTCCCAAATATGTCACCTGTTTCTGTCCCAGTTGAGCTTTGCTAAGATTTAGCTTTAGGATTTGCTAAGATTTAGCTTTAGATTTAGCTTTCACAAGGATGTTGCCGGGACTTGAGAAGCTGAGTTACAGAGAGAGATTGAATAGGTTGGGACTTTATTCCCTAGAGTGTAGAAGATTGAGGGGAGATTTGATAGAGGTGTATAAGATTTTGATGGATATAGATAGAGTGAATGCAAGCAGGCTTTTTCCGCTGAGGCTCGGGGAGAAAAAAACCAGAGGGCATGGGTTAAGGGTGAAAGGAGAAAAGTTTAAAGGGAATATTAGGGGGGGCTTCTTCACGCAGAGAGTGGTGGGAGTGTGGAATGAGCTGCCGGATAAAGTGGTAAATGCGGGGTCACTTTTAACATTTAAGAAAAACTTGGACGGGTTCATGGATGAGAGGGGTGTGGAGGGATATGGTCCAAGTGCAGGTCCGTGGGACTAGGCATAAAATGGTTCGGCACAGACAAGAAGGGCCAAAAGGCCTGTATCTGAGCTGTAATTTTCTATGGTTCTATGGTTTAGACCTGCTTTTTGAATTGTTTGGTTTACTCTGTAGACAGATAAACAATGTGCTATTTGCATTCTGATACAATCAAAATGTCGTCTACGTATTGCAAAATGGTGGTGCATGCACAGTCCAGGAAGTCCTACTATCTGTGCCATGTATTTGTGAAAAATGTCTGGACTGCTATGGAATCCTTGTGGCAAGTGAGTCCTAGTGTATTGCTGATTTCCAACTATAAGTGCAAACTTGGACTAATGTTCTTTGGCTATAGGGATTGACCAAAAACCATTAGCCATGTCCAGCAGTGTAAAGTCATGGAACAGTGTTCTGTTCCAATGGTGTTTAGAATGCTAGCTGGATTTGCCACAAGAGGGTAGTCTTGAGTAGCGTATCGATTTAATGCGGTTCAATCTATAGTTAATCGATAACTTCTGTCAGGTTTCTTTAGTGGCGAATTGGTTGGTCTGAGAGGATGTTTTGGTTACTACCCACTGTTTTTCTAACTCTGCAATGAGGTTTTGAACTGCCTCTATTGCTTCTGGTTTGAGAGGGTATTGTCTGTGTGGAAGGTGAACATTCCCAGGAATGTTTATTGGAGGGACATCTAAATACGCACAATCCTGATTATGTTTTGCCCAAACCTGAGGGTGCTGTCCAGCTAGATTTCCCCATATCGTCCCCTCTCCCTAATTTGTTTGAAGAGCTGCTATTCTAGAAATATTGCATCCCTTTTTCTGACCCCATCGATTCCACTTGTATGACCTTTGCCAATTGATTTTGCCTGCTCTGGTATCAATTGTAGCACCTAATTATGCCAACAAATCTATCCTCAAAATATTTCCTTCTTCTGTTGAGCATATCCAAACCTGGACCCTACCTTCTAGCTCCAATATAGTCAGCTCACTCAAGAATGCTGTTTTAATCTGCCCTGTCACCCCTTGCAAATGTATGGTCTGATCAGTTGCTGGTATTTTTAAATCGGGTGATAGATATAGATGCCCCGGTGTCTTATCAACATGTTACAGTGTTGGCCTCCTAACACTGCTTCCACATATATTCAGGGACCTGTATTCCCGAAAGCTGCTAATTGTCACTTCCGATCCAACAATTTCTATAAATCCTCTCCTGACATTTGAATTACAATCTGTGATGCTTGCTGTGGGATTTTGGGCTTGAAATAAGGGTTGAGATTGAACCCCAAGGGGTGGATTCACTCTGTTAGGACTTTGTCCTTCTTTCCCTTCACCCCCAGCGACCAACAGTTGGTAATGTCATGACCCATTCTATGACAATTGCTGTATTGTTTTCAATTTCTGTTTCGGCAGTTTCCAGCAATACGTTCCTTTTTCCCCACACGCAAGGCATGTTTTAGCCCTGTGGTGTCATTGTTGAGCTTGTGGCTGATCTACCTGTACTGGAGTCATTTTAAGATTTTTCTTCTGACTTGCTTCTGTTCTCATGGCCCAATCCATTACATCTCCATAAATGTTTCCTACCGGAATTCCCATATCCATGATTCTGGTTAGAGCTGGACTAAATCCCTCTTTGAGCATACTCAAAAACATATCATCATCTCTATTAGGGTCTGAAACCCCTCCATTGTCTATATAAGCTCTACATTTACTCTCCCCATAGTCCTTGACGGATTAGTCTGTTCCCTACTTAACTAAAGTCACTTTAGTCCAGTTTGTCTGACCTTTATCTAATGCTCGTCCAATTCCCCACTTAAAATGCTCGCATCTTTCAGCCTCGTTTGAAAATATCCAATCTCTCGTTCTGAAATTCTCTGGTAACATCTCCCGCACTGGTCCTGCTAACTTTGCCTTGACTAAAATCCTTATGTCGTCCAGAGTAAAATGATGAACCTCTTTTAACTCCTCCATAGCCTCCCAAAAAACCACATTTTGGTGAGTTCTGTGTAGGGCCCTAAATTTGTCCATAAACATTTGTTTTTCAGTGGCTGTTAAAAGTTAAAGTTTATTTATTAGTCACAAGGCTTATATTAACACTGCAATGAAGTTACTGTGAAATTCCCCGAGTCACCACATTCTGGCACCTGTTCGGGTTGATGCACCTAACCAGCACGTCTTTCAGACTGTGGGAGGAAACCGGAGCACCCGGAGGAAACCCACGCAGACTCGGGGAGAATGTGCAAACTCCATACAGACAGTGATCCAAGCCAGGAATCGAACCCGGGTCCCTGGTGCTGTGAGGCAGCAGTATTAACCACTATGCTACCATGGTTAACGGTACCTTTTGAGAACTAACAGTGGTTACTGCATGTCTCCCCCTACCAGTCTGTTTTATATAGTATGTACTGGTGCCAATTTTAAAAGGTGATTCCAATTTCTGATGAAGAAGCAGCGCTCTGAAAGCTCGTGATTCCAAATAAACCTGTTGGACTTTAACCTAGTGTTGAGAGACTTCTTACTGTGCCCACCCCAGTCCAATGCCGGCATCTCCTCACCAATTTTCCATGCAGAGGGGGACCTCTATCTTTCTCTATTACTTGACTCGGGGGTTCTTCCCTAACTTTGTCTCCTTCATCTGAATCGCCTGGGAGTTGCGGATGCAACCTTGGTGTTACTAACCTTCCCACAGCCATATCTTTAGGTTCTTCCTAAGCAGCTTTCACTTGGGCTAACTGCTTATCTGCAGTTTCTTTCAGCATTATGGCTGCCCGAATTACATCAGCCTTTTCATTTTTGTGTTAAGACTGTCCTACCCACCATAACTTCTGTTCTGAATCTGAAGCGTCTGAATTGTACCCTTTCTCTATCATTTTCTTGAGAAATTTACTGTTTCTGTGATGACTGCCTGAATCAGTGATTCGATTGGACCCCATCTGAAAATGGTACCGTCTGCCATACTTTATTTTCTCCATGATGTGGAGATGCCGGCGTTGGACTGGGGTGGGCACAGTAAGAAGTCTCACATCACCAGGTTAAAGTCCAACAGCTTTATTTGGAATCACGAGCTTTCGGAGCGCTGCTCCTTCATCAGGTGAATGGAGAGGTGGGTTCACAAACACTACATATACAGACAGAGACACAATTGCAAGATAATGGTTGGAATGCGAGTCTTTCCAGGTAATCAAATATTTACAGGTACAGACAGTGCGAGTGGAGAGAGGGATAATCACAGGTTAAAAGGTGTGAATTGTCTCAAGCCAGGACAGTTAGTCAGATTTTGCAAGCCCAGGCGAAATGGTGGGGGTTACACGTAGTGTGACATGAATCCAAGATCCCGATTGAGGCCGTCCTCATGCATGCAGAACTTGGCTATTAGTTTCTGCTTGGTGATTCTGCGTTGTCGTGTGTCTTGAAGGCCACCTTGGAGAATGCTTACCTGAAGATCGGAGGCTGAATACCTCTTATTTTCCCCACAAGATGGCGGTGTAGTCTATGATGTGGAGATGCCGGCGTTGGACTGGGGTAAGCACAGTAAGACGTCTCACTACACCAGGTTTATTTGGTAGCACAAGCCACAAGCTTTCAGAGCGCTGCTCCTTCAGGAGATCCTTCAGGAGCAGAGCTCTGAAAGCTTGTGGCTTGTGCTACCAAATAAACCTGTTGGACTTTAACCTGGTGTTGTGAGACTTCTTACTGTGTAGTCTATGTCATTCCTCCTTTGGTCCATTTCTTTATTCTATCCGGTTATAACTAACTGTTTTCACTCATTTGGATTACCAATCCAACTTTAACGATTTTTAAAGGTTTTTCCAGGAGCTCTTAGATTAAAATCTTCAGTCCCTGCTGAGAATAAGTACGATGTGGAGATGCCGGCGTTGGACTGGGGTAAACACAGTAAGAAGTTTAACAACAACAGGTTAAAGTCCAACAGGTTTATTTGGTAGCAAAAGCCACACAAGCTTTCGGAGCTCCAAGCCCCTTCTTCAGGTGAGTGGGAATTCTGTTCACAGAGCATATCAAGACACAAACTCAATTTACATGAATAATGGTTGGAATGCGAATACTTACAACTAATCAAGTCTTTAAGAAACAAAACGTGAGTGGAGAGAGCATCAAGACAGGCTAAAAAGATGTGTATTGTCTCCAGACAAGACAGCCAGTGAAACTCTGTGGGAGTTACAAATAGTGTGACATGAACCCAATATCCCGGTTGAGGCCGTCCTCATGTGTGCGGAACTTGGCTATCAGTTTCTGCTCAGCGACTCTGCGCCGTCGTGTGTCGCGAAGGCCGCCTTGGAGAACGCTTACCCGAATATCAGAGGCCGAATGCCCGTGACCGCTGAAGTGCTCCCCAACAGGAAGAGAACAGTCTTGCCTGGTGATTGTCGAGCGGTGTTCATTCATCCGTTGTCACAGCGTCTGGGCCGTCCCATCGTATCGGGCAATGGGACCCTGTGCGAGAACCTCTCCAGCTATGTCGAGGGCATCCTGAAACCCATTGTACAAAGAACCCCCAGCTTTTGTCGCGACACGACGGACTTCCTACAGAAACTTGGCACACATGGAGCAGTTGAACCAGGAGCATTCCTCGTCACAATGGATGTCTCGGCACTCTACACCAGCATCCCCCATGGCGATGGCATTGCTGCAACGGCCTCAGTGCTCAGCGCCAACAACTGCCAGTTTCCAGATGCAATTTTACATCTCATCCGCTTCATCCTGGACCACAATATCTTCACCTTCAACAACCAGTTCTTCATCCAGACACACGGAACAGCCATGGGGACCAAATTCGCACCTCAATATGCCAACATCTTCATGCACAGGTTCGAACAAGACTTCTTCACCGCACGGGACCTTCAACCGATGCTATACACTAGATACATCGATGACATTTTCTTCCTTTGGACTCATGGTGAACAATCACTGAAACAACTCTATGATGACATCAACAAGTTCCATCCCACCATCAGACTCACCATGGACTACTCTCCGGAATCGGTTGCATTCTTGGACACATGCATCTCCATTAAGGACAGTCACCTCAGCACCTCACTGTACCGCAAGCCCACGGATAACCTCACGATGCTCCACTTCTCCAGCTTCCACCCGAAACACGTTAAAGAAGCCATCCCCTACGGACAAGCCCTCCGTATACACAGGATCTGCTCGGATGAGGAGGATCGCAACAGACACCTCCAGACGCTGAAAGATGCCCTCATAAGAACAGGATATGGTGCTCGACTCATTGATCAACAGTTCCAACGCGCCACAGCGAAAAACCGCACCGACCTCCTCAGAAGACAAACACGGGACACAGTGGACAGAGTACCCTTCGTTGTCCAGTACTTCCCCGGAGTGGAGAAGCTACGGCATCTCCTCCGGAGCCTTCAACATGTCATTGATGAAGACGAACATCTCGCCAAGGCCATCCCCACACCCCCACTTCTTGCCTTCAAACAACCGCACAACCTCAAACAGACCATTGTCCGCAGCAAACTACCCAGCCTTCAGGAGAACAGTGACCATGACACCACACAACCCTGCCACAGCAACCTCTGCAAGACGTGCCGGATCATCTACACAGATGCCATCATCTCACGTGAGAACACCATCCACCAGGTACACGGTACATACTCTTGCAACTCGGCCAACGTTGTCTACCTGATACGCTGCAAGAAGGGATGTCCCGAGGCATGGTACATTGGGGAAACCATGCAGACGCTGCGACAATGGATGAATGAACACCGCTCGACAATCACCAGGCAAGACCGTTCTCTTCCTGTTGGGGAGCACTTCAGCGGTCACGGGCATTCGGCCTCTGATATTCGGGTAAGCGTTCTCCAAGGCGGCCTTCGCGACACACGACGGCGCAGAGTCGCTGAGCAGAAACTGATAGCCAAGTTTCGCACACACGAGGATGGCCTCAACCGGGATATTGGGTTCATGTCACACTATTTGTAACTCCCACAGAGTTTCACTGGCTGTCTTGTCTGGAGACAATACACATCTTTTTAGCCTGTCTTGATGCTCTCTCCACTCACGTTGTTTTGTTTCTTAAAGACTTGATTAGTTGTAAGTATTCGCATTCCAACCATTATTCATGTAAATTGAGTTTGTGTCTTGATATGCTCTGTTTGTGAACAGAATTCCCACTCACCTGAAGAAGGGGCTTGGAGCTCCGAAAGCTTGTGTGGCTTTTGCTACCAAATAAACCTGTTGGACTTTAACCTGGTGTTGTTAAACTTCTTACTGAGAATAAGTACCCCCTAAAAATAATAAAAATCAATCCTTTAACTCACTCACTGGGATTTCTCAATAAACCTTCCGTCTCCTCAAAAATTAAAACTCTACCAGAGATGCTGAGAATGAATTCTGCAACCCCTCCGGTTTTTCTAGTTATACGTCCCAAGCGTGCGGCTTCTATATGCTCTGCTGAGTCGGACAATCATGATGTGGAGGTGCCGGTGTTGGACTGGGGTAAACACATTAAGAAGTTTAACAACACCAGGTTAAAGTCCAACAGGTTTATTTGGTAGCAAAAGCCACACAAGCTTTCGAAGGGGCTGAAGGCTCCGAAAGCTTGTGTGGCTTTTGCTACCAAATGAACCTGTTGGACTTTAACCTGGTGTTGTTAAACTTCTTACTTAATTTAATAAGGCAGATTTATGGGAAACAATTAATCGTGCAAATTTTAAGCGTAGGCTGGGGGGATTGGAGTAAGTGTGAAAATGTGATAGTCTTAATTTGGTGGCGTTAATTAAAATTTGGGATATTTGAAGTGATTATGAAAATCCCGTGTTGGATGGATGTTGAATCAAAACTTCTTGTCAGGTTGAAAGATATATTCCTGATACAATTGGCAATGAAAAGGAAATTCGAAAACTAAATTCTCAGAAAGGAATTAGTCCAGGGTCCCGAATGCTTGCTAGATTTTTAAAAAGAGTGATGATGGAATGACATCCATTGAGAACTTCTACTCCCCCTCTTTTGAAACTAACAGAGACAGCTGAAGATGTATTTATTTTTCCAGGAATTGGGGAATTACAAGGTTTTAAGGTTTTGAATTGTCGGGTATGTTCAGATGAGTTAACCCATTCTGCTCCAAGCAGGATAGATTTGCTTTGTTTTTGTGGCAGCTAAGTGCAAATGGAACAAGACTTGCAGTAGCTTTAAGATATTTGAGAATTTATTTGTATTCAAGTCCCAGATTCTCCAGCATGGGCAGACAGAGTAAGTGAACCATTTACAATGTTGGGATGTAACTGCTGCAAATTCTGAATACAGGGGTGGTGTAGAACATAGAACATTACAGCGCAGGACAGGCCCTTCGGCCCTCGATGTTGTGAAACCAATCTAAAGCCCATCTAATCTACACTATTCCAATATCATCCACATGTTTATCCAATGACCATTTAAATGCCCTTAATGTTGGCGAGTCCACTACTGTTGCAGGCAGGGCACTCCACGCCCTTACTACTCTCTGAGTAAAGAACCTACCTCTAACATCTGTCCTATATCTATCACCCCTCAATTTAAAGCTATGTCCCCTCGTGCTAGCCATCACCATCTGAGGAAAAAGGCTCTCACTGTTCACCCTATCTAATCCTCTGACCATCTTGTATGCCTCTATTAAGTCACCTCTTAACCTTCTTCTCTCTAACGAAAACAGCCTCAAGTCCCTCAGCCGTTCCTCATAAGACCTTCCCACCATACCAGGCAACATCCTGGTAAATCTCCTCTGCACCCTTTCCAATGCTTCCACATCCTTCCTATAATGCGGCGACCAGAACATAATACTCCAAATGTGGCCGCACCAGAGTTTTGTACAGCTGCAACATGACCTCATGGCTCCGAAACTCAATCCCTCTACAAATAAAAGCTAACACACCGTACGCCTTCTTAGCAACCCTATCAACCTGGGTGCCAATTTTCAGGGATCTATGCACATGGACACCGAGATCTCTCTGCTCATCCACACTACCAAGTATCTTACCATTAGCCCAGTACTCTGTATTCTTGTTACTCCTTCCAAAGTGAATCACCTCACACTTTTCCGCATTAAACTCCATTTGCCACCTCTCAGCCCAGCTCTGCAGATTATCTATGTCCCTCTGTAACCTCCAACATCCTTCCGCACTGTCCACAACTCCACCGACTTTGGTGTCATCCGCAAATTTACTAACCCATCCTTCTACGCCCTAATCCAGGTCATTTATCAAAATGACAAACAGCAGTGGCCGCAAAACAGATCCTTGCGGTACACCACTAGTAACTGAACTCCAGGATGAACATTTCCTATCAGCCACCACCCCGTCTTCTTACAGCTAGCCAATTTCTGATCCAAACCGCTAAATCACCCTCAATCCCATGCCTCCGTATTTTCTGCAATAGCTTATCGTGGGGAACCTAATCAAACGCTTTGCTGAAATCCATATACACCACATCAACTGCTTTACCCTCATCCACCTCTTTGGTCACCTTCTCAAAGAACTCAATGAGGTTTGTGAGGCACGACCTACCCTTCACAAAACCGTGCTGACTATCCCTAACCAAATTATTCCTTTCTCGATGATTATAAATCCTATCTCTTATAATCCTTTCCAAAACTTTGACCACAACAGAAGTAAGGCTCACTGGTCTATAGTTACCAGGGTTGTCTCTACTCCCCTTCTTGAACAAGGGGACAACATTTGCTATCCTCCAGTCTTCTGGCACTATTCCTGTAGACAATGACGACATAAAGATCAAAGCCAAACGCTCTGCAATCTCCTCCCTAGCCTCCCAGAGAATCCTAGGATAAATCCCATCCGGCCCAGGGGAATTATCTATTTTCACACTTTCCAGAATTGCTAACACCTCCTCCTTATGAACCTCAATCCCGTTGAGTCCAATAGCCTGTATCTCAGTATTCTCCTCGACAACATTGTCTTTTTCCTGTGTGAATACTGATGAAAAATATTCATTTAGCACCTCTCCTATCTCTCAAGACTCCACGCACAACTTCCCACTACTGTCCTTGACTGGCCCTAATCTTATCCTCGTCATTCTTTTATTCCTGACATACCTATAGAAAGCTTTAGGGTTTTCCTTGATCTTGCGTCTTGGAAGTGCAGCAGAGAGGGAGAGATTCGCGAGAGGAGTGCTGCGGGTAAGCGCTGTTATTTTTAACTTACATTTTCGCGGGTTTTTTCTTTAAAAATATCTAAACCCGGAAGTGGTCGCGCAGGGAGGTCTGGGAGAGAGAGATTTTTTTTTTCCCCAATAAATTGGAACAGAGAGGAATCCCGATACTCTACACTTGTAGAATATCCCACCCTCCCTCCTCCTCTAACCTAAAAAAAAAAGACCCAGTGAGAGCAGGGCTTTGGAGAAAACAGGAGGAGGAAAGGTAAGTTTAAAATTTTCATTCACTTTTTTTTCCCTGTGTGTTTAAAAGGGCAATTATTAGTGTGAGGCCAGTATGTTGTTCCCAATGTAGGATGTGGGAGGTCCTGGAGGCTCCTAGCCTCCCGGACGACCATATCTGTGCTGGGTGTGTTGAGCTGCGGTTCCTAAGGGACCATGTTAGGGAACTGGAATTGCAGCTCGAGGACCTTCGCCGGGTTAGGGATAGTGAGGAGGTCATTGACAGGAGCTATCGGCAGGTGGTCACACCGGGACCACGGGAGGAGGGCAACTGGGTAACAGTGAGGAAGGAGAAAGCTCAGTTGATGGTGAGCACCCCGGTGGATGTGCCCCTTAATAATAAGTACTCCTGTCTGAGTACTACTGGGGTGGACAGCCCACCTGGGGGAAGCAGCGGTGGCAGTGTCTCTGGAGCTGAGCCTGGCCCAGTAGTGCAAAAGGGTAAGGAAAGGAGGGTAGTGCTAATTGGGGACTCTACGGTGAGGGGGTCAGATAGGCGTTTTTGCGGACACAGACGGGACTCTCGGATGGTGGTTTGCCTCCCTGGTGCAGGGGTCCGGGATGTCTCTGGTCGAGTCCCAGAAATCCTGAAGGGGGAGGGAGAGGAGCCGAAGGTCATGATGCATATAGGTACTGCTGACATAGGTAGGAAGAGGGAAGGGGTCATGAAAAGAGAATATAGGGAGTTAGGTAGACAGCTGAGAAAGAGGAATGCAAAGGTAGTAATCTCGGGATTGCTGCCTGTGCCGCGGGAGAGTGAGAACAGGAATCGGTGGAGAATGAATGCGTGGCTGAGGGACTGGAGCAAGGGACAAGGATTTGGGTACTTGGATCATTGGGACCTCTTTAGGGGCAGGTGTGACCTGTTTAAAAAAGACGGGTGGCACTTGAATCCCAGGGGGACCAATATCCTGGCGGGAAGGGTGGCTAAGGCTACTGGAGAGACTTTAAACTAGAAAGGTTGGGGGGAGGGAATCGGAATGAGGGGACTGAGAGCGAGGAGGTTAGCTCGCAAATAGATAAGGAATGTAAACAGGGTAAGAGGGAGGTTAGACGAGTGATGGAGAAGGGAAGTGCTCAGGCTGAAGGTCTGAGATGTGTCTATTTTAATGCCAGGAGTGTAGTGAATAAAGTGGATGAGCTTAGAGCGTGGATTGCTGCTTTGAATTGTGATGTGGTGGCCATTACGGAGACTTGGATGTCTCAGGGACAGGACTGGGTGCTTCAGGTGCCGGGTTTTAGATGTTTCAGGAAGGACAGGGAGGGAGGCAAGAGAGGGGGGGGAGTGGCACTGTTGATCAGGGATAGTGTCACGGCTGTAGAGAAGGTGGACGCAGTGGAGGGATTGACTACGGAGTCTCTGTGGGTGGAGGTTAGGAACAGGAAGGGGTCGGTAACGTTGCTGGGTGTTTTCTATAGGCCGCCCAATAGTAACAGAGATGTTGAGGAGCAGATGGGGAAACAGATCCTGGAGAGATGTAGGAATAACAGAGTTGTCGTGATGGGAGATTTTAATTTCCCAAACATAGATTGGAATATCCCTAGGGCTAGGGGTTTGGATGGAGAGGAGTTTGTTAGGTGTGTCCAGGAGAGTTTCCTAACACAGTATGTGGATAAGCCTACTAGAGGAGAGGCTGTACTTGATCTGGTGCTGGCTAATGAACCTGGACAGGTGGAGGATCTCTCGGTGGGTGAGCATCTTGGGGATAGCGATCATAATTCTATCTCCTTCACAATAGCATTGGAAAGAGATAGGATCAGGCAGGCTAGGAAAGTGTTTCTCTGGAGTAAAGGGAAATACAGTGTCATCAGGGAGGAAATTAGACGGGTAAATTGGAAGGAGGCATTCTTGGGGAAAAGTACCGAAGGAAAGTGGAGGATTTTCAAGGAATGTTTGTCTGGAGCTCTGCATGACAACGTTCCGATGAGACAGGGGGGTGTTGGTAGGGTACGGGAACCGTGGTGCACGAAGGTTGTGATGAACCTGGTGAATAAGAAAAGAGAGGCGTACAGAAGGTTCAGAGAGCTAGGAGGTGTTAAGGATTTAGAGGAGTATACGGGATGTAGGAAGGAGCTTAAGAAGGAAATTAGGAGAGCGAGAAGGGGTCATGAGAAGGCCTTGGCGGGTAAGATTAAGGAGAATCCCAAGGCTTTCTACAAATATGTCAAGAGTAAAAGGATGAGATGTGAAGGCATAGGACCCTTAAAAGGTGAAGGGGGAAAAGTTTGTGCGGAACCGTTAGAAATGGCGGAGGTGCTTAATGAATACTTTACCTCGGTATTCACGGTGGAAAGGGATCTGGGTGGTTGTACTGCTGGTTTGCGGTGGACAGAAAGGATCGAGCATGTGGACATAAAGAAAGAGGATGTGTTGGAACTATTGAATGGCATCAAGGTTGGTAAGTCGCCGGGACCGGATGGGATGTACCCCAGGTTACTGTGGGAGGCGAGGGAGGAGATTGCGGAGCCTTTGGCGATGATCTTTGCATCGTCGATGGAGACGGGAGAGGTTCCGGAGGATTGGAGGATTGCAGATGTGGTCCCTATATTCAAGAAAGGGAACAGGGACAGCCCGGGAAATTACCGACCGGTGAGTCTAACCTCAGTGGTTGGTAAGTTGATGGAGAGGATCCTGAGAGACAGGATTTATGATCATCTAGAGAAGTTTAGTATGATCAAAAGTAGTCAGCACGGCTTTGTCAAGGGCAGGTCGTGCCTTACGAGCCTGGTTGAGTTCTTTGAAAATGTGACCAAACACATTGACGAAGGAAGAGCGGTGGATGTGGTCTATATGGACTTCAGCAAGGCGTTCGATAAGGTCCCCCATGCAAGACTTCTTGAGAAAGTGAGAGGGCATGGGATCCAAGGGGCTGTTGCCTTGTGGATCCAGAACTGGCTTGCCTGCAGAAGGCAGAGAGTGGCTGTGGAGGGGTCTTTCTCTGCATGGAGGTCAGTGACCAGTGGAGTGCCCCAGGGATCTGTTCTGGGACCCTTGCTGTTTGTCATTTTCATAAATGACCTGGATGAGGAAGTGGAGGGATGGGTTGGTAAGTTTGCTGACGACACCAAGGTAGGTGGTGTTGTGGATAGTTTGGAGGGATGTCAGAAGTTGCAGCGAGACATAGATAGAATGCAAGACTGGGCGGAGAAGTGGCAGATGGACTTCAACCCGGATAAGTGTGTGGTGATCCATTTTGGCAGATCCAATGGGATGAAGCAGCAGTATAATATGAAGGGTACCATTCTTAGCAGTGTAGAGGATCAGAAGGACCTTGGGGTCCGGGTCCATAGGACTCTTAAATCGGCCTCGCAGGTGGAGGATGCGGTCAAGAAGGCGTACGGCGTACTGGCCTTCATTAATCGAGGGATTGAGTTTAGGAATCGGGAGATAATGCTGCAGCTTTATAGGACCCTGGTTAGACCCCACTTGGAGTACTGCGCGCAGTTCTGGTCACCTCATTACAGGAAAGATGTTGAAGCCATTGAAAGGGTGCAGAGGAGATTTACAAGGATGTTGCCTGGATTGGGGGGCATGCCTTATGAGGATAGGTTGAGGGAGCTTGGTCTCTTCTCCCTGGAGAGACGAAGGATGAGAGGTGACCTGATAGAGGTTTACAAGATGTTGAGAGGTCTGGATAGGGTAGACTCTCAGAGGCTATTTCCAAGGGCTGAAATGGTTGCTACGAGAGGACACAGGTTTAAGGTGCTAGGGGGTAGGTACAGAGGAGATGTCAGGGGTAAGTTTTTCACTCAGAGGGTGGTGGGTGAGTGGAATCGGCTGACGTCGGTGGTGGTGGAGGCAAACTCGTTGGGGTCTTTTAAGAGACTTCTGGATGAGTACATGGGATTTAATGGGATTGAGGGCTATAGATAGGCCTAGAGGTGGGGATGTGATCGGCGCAACTTGTGGGCCGAAGGGCCTGTTTGTGCTGTGGCTTTCTATGTTCTATGTTCTACCTGCCAAAGACTTCTCATGTCCCCTCCTGGCTCTTCTTAACTCTTTCTTTAGGTCTTTCCTGGCGAACTTGTAATTCTCAAGCGCCCTAACTGAGCCTTCACATCTCATCTTTACATAAGTCTCCTTCCTCTTCACAAGAGATTCAACTTCTTTCGTAAACCACAGTTCCCTCGCTCGACCAATTCCTCCCTGCCTGACAGGTACATACTTATTAAGGACATGCAGTAGCTGTTCCTTGAACAAGCTCCACATTTCAATTGTGCCCATCCCCTGCAGTTTCCTTCCCCATCCTATGCATCCTAAATCTCACCTAATCGCATCATAATTTCCTTTCCCCCAGCTATAACTCTTGCCCTGCGGTATATACCTATCCCTTTCCATCGCTAAAGTAAACGTAACCGAATTGTGGTCAATATCACCAAAGTGCTCACCTACCTCCAAATCTAACACCTGGCCTGGTTCATTACCCAGTAAGAACTTGCAGCATGGGTTGGTACTTGGAACTTCGATGTTGTGGCCATTTCGGAGACATGGATAGAGCAGGGATAGAGCAAGAACGCCGGCATCTCCACATCATCATTACCCAGTACCAAATCCAATGTGGCCTCGCCTGTTGTTGGTCTATCTACATACTGTGTCAGGAAACCCTCCTGCACACATTGGACAAAAACTGACCCCTCTAAAGTACTCGAACTATAGCCTTTCCGGTCAATATTTGTAAAGTTAAAGTCCCCCATAACAACTACCCTGTTACTTTCGCTCCTATCCAGAATCATCTTTGCAATTCCTTCCTCTACATCTCTGGAACTTTTCGGAGGCCTATAGAAAACTCCCAACAGGGTGACCTCTCCTTTCCTGTTTCTAACCTCAGCCCATACAACCTCAGTAGACGAGTCCTCATCAAATGTCCTTTCTGCCACCGTAATACTGTCCTTGACTAACAATGCCACACCTCCCTCTCTTTTACCACCTTCCCTGATCTTACTGAAACATCTAAACCCCTGAACCCGCAACAACCATTCCTGTCCCTGCTCTATCCATGTCTCCGAAATGGCCACAACATCGAAGTCCCAAGTACCAACCCATGCTGCAAGTTCACCCACCTTATTCCAGATGCTCCTGGCGTTGAAGTAGACACACTTCAAACCACCTTCCTGCCTGCCGGTACACTCCTGCGACCTTGAAACCTTATTTATGACCTCACTACTCTCAACCTCCTGTACACTGGAGCTACAATTCAGGTTCCCATCCCCCTGCTGAATTAGTTTAAACCCGCCCGAAGAGCATTTGCAAATTTTCCCCCCCAGGATATTGGTTCAGGTCTCGACCATCCCGTTTGTAGAGGTCCCACCTACCCCAGAATGAGCCCCAATTATTCAGGTATCTGAATCCCTCCCTCCTGCACCATCCCTGTAGCCACGTGTTCAACTGCTCTCTCTCCCTATTCCTCTCCTCGCTAGCACGTGGCACGGGTAACAAACCAGAGATAACAACTCTGTTTGTTCTAGCTCTAAGCTTCCACCCTAACTCCCTGAATTTCTGCCTTACATCCCCATCCCTTTTCCCACCTATGTCTTGGGTGCCTATGTGGACCACGACTTGGGGCTGGTCTCCTTCCCCCTTAAGGATCCCGAAAACACGATCCGAGACATCACGGACCTTGGCACCTGGGAGGCAACGCACCAACTGCGAGTCTCTCTCATGGTGGCACAGTGGTTAACACTGCTGCTTCATAGCGCCAGGGACCCAGGTTCGATTCCCAGCTTGGGTCGCTGCCTGTGTGGGTTTCCTCTGGGTGCTCCAGTTTCCTCCCACACTCCAAAGATGTGCGGGTTAGGTGGATTGGCCATGCTAAATTGACCCTAGTGTCAGGGGATTAGCTAGGGTAAATATGTGGGGTTACAGGAATAGGGCCTGGGTAGGATGGTGGTCAGTGCACTCGATGGGCCAAATGGCCTCCTTCTGCACTGTAGGGAATACTGTACAAGTACGCGATACTGTACAAGTATGCACGAGTTACGTATGAAGTAACTGATATGCAAGAAACCAGTCCAAAATAGACCCACTCAATGGTTTGGATGTACTTGCAATTATACATTTAAGAACAGGTCTCAGACATGCACAATACTTGACCAACAACATAGCATGAAATGGGAAATGGGACCAAAGGGAAAGTGGTCACCTCAAGAAGCATCAGAAGATTCTTACTGGGGATTCACCACGGGACACAGCATACCGGACAGAAAAATAAGTTAGATATAATGGGCCGATGCTCGTGGTGAAAGGGAATGGGGAGAAAATCAGCACAATTTTGCCAGCAGTGCACTACGTGTGCCCAGGGCAGCCCTGGAAAAGCAATAAAAATAAAACTACATTACCAGCCTCTTCCCAGAGGACCTTGGGAACAGAAACAGATTGATTTTATAAGTCCGTTACCCCCATCAAAAAGGAAAGCAATATTGCCTAGTAATTATGGATCAATTTACTAGGTGGGTGGAAGCATTCAGGGAAGGTGATGGTCTCGTGGTATTATCGCTAGACTACTAATTCAGAAACTCAGCTCATTTCTGGGGACCCAGGTTCGAATCCTGCCACAGCAGATGGTGGAATTTGAATTCAATAAAAATAATGCCTGGAATTAAGAATCTACTGATAGCCATGGAACCATTGTTGATTGTTGGAAAAACCCATCCGGTTCACTAATGTCCTTTAGGGAAGGAAATCTGCCATCCTTATCTGGTCTAGCCTACATGTGACTCCAGAGCCACAGCAATGTGGTTGACTCTCAACCGCCCTCAGGCAACTAGGGATGGGCAATAAATGCTGGCCAGCCAGTGGCACCCATGCCCCACGAATGAATTTTTAAAAAATTCCACACTAGAGATTACGCTGCTTTAGCAAATCATAGAGGGATGAACCAATGCCCTGACACATGGAGGCAGGATCCGAGGGTACGTTAGAGAATTGAGTGAACAATTTGGTTAAGAGACTGATAGGCAGTGCAGGATCAGGAGGGGCCAGCAAGTTGAAAAATCAAGAGTACCACAAGTGGGCCACAGGGTGATAGTAAAGGTGGGACTGGAGCGCAGTGATCTCCAACTGCGATGGCATGGACCATACGAGGTAATTATGACAGGTGATACATGCGCATTTGTAAATACAAGGACAGGAAGTGGGTGGAAGCACTATACTCTGTCAAAAATATACAAGGACCCTAACAAACCTGACAACCACCCGACTGGTGGGAACCAACATTAATGTTTTCACAAGTTCCTATTTACTCTGATGACTGTCGTGGAATTGTATACGTCAGCTACACAACGGAGGAACAGGAGAGTGGATAAAGAAACCCAACATCTGGATATCCGATGTTCTTGTGCCCCGAGAAAGGCCAGGCCAATCTGAATCTCTGGTCCAGACTGTGGATAGTCTGAGATGGGGCTCACAGATGAAGAAGACTCACAGAGGGAATTTGAGTATTTAACTTACTTTAAGCCCATATTGTCAAGAATTATGTAAACATGTGATAAGACTTGATTGTAGAGATATTAGATGTTACCAGCTTAATACCTGTGGATGTCAAAAACCTACTCCATGTCCAAACATGAGAGAGCTCCCCAGACGGGTTAGTTAGGATTGGGAAAGCTAAACTTTACTACATGGTGTGACAATGGTATCTCTAGGGGTAACCTACACGGTTTTGGGTTATTAGCAATATTACATTTCAACATGCCACCTTCATCCTAATGCCATTAAATGGGCAGAAATGCAGCTGCAAGGAATCATTGATGATTATATTTACAGATTTGCCCCTGAACCACGGATATGACATAAAGGAGCATTTTGGGAGGTATCGGGGAATTGTTTGGAGTGCAAACTCTGTAGTTAATTCAGCACAATTTTCTGAACTGAATAGCTATTCATCCTGGGTTGCCATGGAAACCGGAAAGGGACTACAGTATGGAGCCTATGGAACCGAATATGTATTCACCTTAATAAACCTACAGGGTGAGAGACTCCTAGAAATATTTAATCACATAATTGAAGGATAATTAAGACCACTGAGGCCCAAGACAAAGGGTGGGCATGTAATAATCTCGCCAGAAATCTGATAGGTGAGGTTAGGTATGACATTGAAGATTTATTATTACCCTGACATTTATTTGTCTGCCTGTGCAAGAATAAACTTTCTCAACTTTCACGGGACAGACGTAAATTAGTAGTCACTCAATCAAGAGGAGGTCCAGTGAAGGGGGCTATAATATTAATTATGACGCTACCACAGGAAAGTATGTCCAATGAGATCTTTAAGGATAGCTACAGATTCGAATCAAACCCTAGGGACAGAAGGGGATTGGGTTCACCGAGCTGGATCTAAAGGATACATGACCCATAAAGAGGGCCTGGCATACGTGAGGACAACAGAATGCTGTTCAGAATTAGAGCATTACATAGTGTGTGTTTGTCGGACCCTCAAGCCTCTAGGGAACACCAGCAAGATAATCATTGATATCCTACCATTGAAGGAGGCATTGAAAGTAGTGCAGGTGGGCCCCATGCAGTGATGCATAATCACCTTGGAAACACAGATCATATGGGTTGACTTTGTGAAAGTAATCACAGTTTTTCTCTGCAAGTGACTGACTCATGTGAGACAGTAACACTTGTCGGGAAAATTGTCGGAATATGCATTTGGTGCCTGGTGGGATGACTCATTGTACACTGACAAGACTCTGGGGAAAGTTGTCCAATAGGCCATGAGAGAGGCTATGGAAATTACACATGAATACGTCAGGCGCTTCAAAGAACAGGCCCATAAGGGATGTAAACAGGTGAACCTAGCCACCCAGACTGCCAACAGACTGATTCGATCATGAACACACCATTGGTTTGTTCAGGGAACCACCTAACCAATTGGTGGGAAATATTCAGGACGGGGATGACTCTAGGTACAGGGTAGTGTCCCACGGCGCCCTGAGTAAAATGGGAGAAGTTAAAAGCTGAAATTTATAGCAGAATAGTTTAGGATACCTCTCAACATCTGGATGGCTGGCCACCTGAAGGATTGGGAACGGTATTCTCAACATCATATTGGCCTTTTTTGGATAGTCATCCAATGGCTAAAGGGGGGACTGAAAGGGTTAATAGTCACACAAGTTAAAAATCACATAGGCTGAAAAACAAAGGTCTTCTTATAAGAGCCTTCACAGACAGACACCAAGGCCATTAGACTGGCAAAGCACATAAATCAGACATCAGTAACTGGAAAATGGGAGTGAGCCACAGATACCGAAATGAGCTGTACTATGAGGTTTTCATGCTGATTGGACAGTATAATGAAATAAGCATAAAGTGATTGTGATTGGTTTATGCTAATTACTTGTAACAGATTTTGAAAACTTTAATTGCCTTTGTATTTTGGAATATGCCACTCTGGCTAGCTACAGGGATGTGAACTGCAGCTTCCCAATGTCCTTGCCATAGCTTATATTAAAACACTTGTTTAAGAAAACTCTGGTATTTGTCTGGTTACTCAAAGAGTAAAGTTGTGATCAATGAAAAGGCTGACATCAAAGCCCGCAACAATACAAAAGTCTGAGATTCTTAGGCACAGGATTTACTCACATTCGGAAACAAATGGACTTATTGGTGACAGACAGCATGGTTTTGTGAAGGGGAGATCACGCTTCAGAGGGGTGCTTTTCTGAATGGAAGGCTGTCACTAGCGGTGTTCCACAGGGATCAGTTCTGGGGCCTTTGTTGTTCATAGTATATATATAAATGATTTGGAGGAAAATGTAGCTGATCTGATTAGTAAGTTCGCAGATGACACAAAAATTGGTGAAGTTGCGGATAGTGAAGAGGATTGTCAGAGGATACAGCAAGATATAGACCGGGTGGAGACTTGGGCAAAGAAATGGCAGATGAAGGTTAATCCAGGCAAGTGTGAGATAATGCATTTTGGAAGGACAAACCAAGGTAGAACATGCAAGGCAAATGGTAGGACACTGAAGAGTGCAGTAGAACAGAGGGATCTGGGAATACAGATACATAATTCCCTAAAAGTGGCGTCACAGGTAGATAGGGTCGTAAAGAGTGCTTTTGGTACATTGGCCTTTATAAATCAAAGTATTGAGTATAGGAGTTGGAGTGTTATGGTGAGGTTGTATAAGACATTGGTGAGGCCGAATTTAGAGTATTGTGTGCAGTTTTGGTCACCTAATTACAGGAAGGATATTAATAAGGTTGAAAGAGTGCAGAGAAGGTTTACAAGGATGTTGCTGGGACTTGAGAAACTGAGTTACAGAGAAAGGTTGAATAGGTTAGGACTTTATTCCCTGGAGCGTAGAAGAATGAGGGGAGATTTGATAGAGGTGTATAAAATTATGATGGGTATAGATAGAGTGAATGCAAGCAGGCATTTTCCAGAGGCTAGGGGAGAAAATAACTAGAGGACATCGGTTAAGGGTGAGGGGGGAAAAGTTTACAGGGAATATTAGGGGGGGGGCTTCTTCACACAGAGAGTGGTGGGAGTTTGGAATGAGCTGCCAGATGGTTCTATGGAAGGTCCAATGCAGGTAGGAATTAAACAGTAAATGGTAAAACCCATAAGAGTATTGACAGGCAGAGAGATCTGGGTGTACATGTCCACCGATCACTTAAAGTGGCAACACAGGTGGATAAGGTAATCAAGAAAGCATATGGCATGCTTGCCTTCATAGGTCAGGGCACTGAGTATAAAAATTGGCAGGTCATGCTGCAGCTATACAGAACCATATTTAGGCCTCATTTAGAATATTGTGTACAATTCTGGTCACCACACTACCAGAAGGATGTGGATGCTTTGGAGAGGGTACAGAAGAGGTTTACCAGGATGTTGCCTGGTCTGGAGGGTATTAGCTATGAGGAGAGGTTGGATAAACTCGGTTTGTTCTCACTGGAATGACGGAAGTTGAGGGGTGACCTGATAGAGGTTTACAAGATTATGAGTGGCATAGACAGATTGCTCTTCCTTAGGGCAGAAAAGTCAAGTATTAGGGGACGTAGGTTTAAGGTGCGTGGGGACAAGTTTAGAGGAGATGTGTGAGGCAAGTTTTTTTACACAGAGGGTGGTGAATGTCTGGAACACGCTGCCCAGGGAAGTGGTGGGAGCAGGTACGATACTGGCACTTAAGGGGCAACTAGATGTATACATGAATAGGATGGGAATGGAAGGATACGGACTCCATAAGTGCATATGGTTTTAATTTAGGCAGGTATCATGATCGGCACAGGCTTGGAGGGCTGAAGGGCCTGTTCCTGTGCTGTACTTATCTTTGTTCTTTGACACATGTCAGCTGACTCAAGAACAGCTTCTTCCCTGCTGCCATCAAACTTTTGAATGGACCTACCTCGTATTAAATTGATCTTTCTCTACACCCTAGCTATGATTGTAACACTACATTCTGCACCCTCTCCTTTCCTGCTATATACAGTATGCTTTGTCTGTATAGTGTGCAAGAAACAATACTTGTACACTATATACTAATACATGTGACAATAACAAATCAAATCAAATTAGTCATTGATATACTAGTAAGAGTTGTGGGAGGGGCTGGAGTCGGACTGGAAGAAGGAATATTTCAGATATCCCACAACGAGACCGGTATAACTGGGACCCATAGTCACACCTTTTATTTAGAGGAAGTGAATGAAAGAGAACCAGGTGGAAGAGTAGCAGGACAGTGCTGAATAAGAAACAACTCAGTGGGACAAGAAGGAATGTCACCGAACCAGGCGAGGACTAGACTTCCAGTTGGCCATGGGCTGTGTCTCAGAAAAAAATACATTTCACAGGAACACAGGAATTAGAGGTAGTAGTAGTCAAATTCAGCCCTTTGAGCCTGCTCCGCCATTCCATTAGACCATGGCCGATTTCTTTCTGGTTTCAAATCCACCTTCCTACCTGTTCCCAACATCCCTTTAACCCGTTTTGTTAAGTAAAAATATATCTATCTCCTTCTTGAAACCATTTAATGATTCAGACTCCATCGCGCTATGGGGCAGTGTGTTCCACAAGTTTACCACCCTCTGCAAGAAGTAGTTCCTCCTCATCTCAAGTTTTAAATCTGCAGCCTCTCAACCTATATCTGTGATCCCAGTCCCATCCATAGAAATAATTCACATCCACACCATTTGTCTAGAGAACACATCACTAAAATCAATGTTCTCATCCTCCAGAAAATGAACATTTTGGAGAAAATGTTGTCATGAAATTTGCAAAACATGCAGGGTGATGACATAATTGTGAGTTCTTTGCATGAAAAAATCCCTTCTTAAAATTTCTTCGATCATCTCACATTAACAAGAGCGACAAGGGCTTTGATGATATTACGACAGATGAAGTTGTTGAGGAGGCAGTCAGAGATTTGTCTTCAGAACAAGTACAAATGAGAATGTTTCAGGCACAGATACTAACATGGATCCTGGAGCCACTGTTCCCATCAGGGTATCTGACTCAAACTCTGATCGCTGACCCTCTTATCATGCTGCACTGGCACTGAGGCGGCTCTCATTTCAAACTAAGTCTGATGTAATTCCTCCACTTAAATGGCCACTAAGTTCCAAGGTCCAAGATGCAGCAAAGGATTTAGTGCCTGATGATCTGTTTAATTTCCTTGCATGGACGCCAATAACAAGCGGGCTTGCAGATGACAACCCTCAAGTCCCAATGGATGATATCAACAGTCTCAAGGTTATTTCCTTGTGCCAAGACATCATGAACTTTGGATGGAAGAGAGGAGGCCCATGTCAAAACATTTGGTTCTGGCAACCATCTAGTTGTTTGGTGAGGGAGTACAATCAGAGGATAAAAATCATATGTACATCCAGGAAAGATGCGCACAGCTTGGATAATGCGTGCTTCCGCAGCAGGTTGCCAGAAATGAATGATGATATTTTGTCTGAATTAACTGGTTTCAATACATTGCTTTAGAGAATTTCAAACATTGGTTACCTCCCAGTCATCAACGCGGTTCCTACTGAGCTCAGTACAGTGAACATAATCTTGCAACAAAGTGTTGATATTGCAGACAAACTCAGATTGGATGAGATTTTCACAGTAATAGACCAGGCAATTTGTACGAAGGCCCACTGTCGGAACGCATTCTTCATGCAGAGGCTAATTTTCAGCATGGGACTGTTTCACACTGCAATGGCATTTATAGCTTGCATTAAGAAAAGATTTTCAGATGCTGGTCTTCAGAACATAGTCATCATCTGCACTGGAGTGCTGCTTTGGACTGTAGTAGAGTGCCTTAAGTTGTGGTTTGGTGACTGAGGGAGTTCAGAGAGAACAAGGTGATCCTTTCCTTTTCTAGCTTTCCTCAGAAAGAAGAGCAGCAGCCTTGGTAAGTAGGGCTTGGTGAGTATTTCTATTTACTTAAGGCAGTAATTTAAGAGTAAGTCATCGCAGAACAGCTCAGCCATGTAGAATGCTCCTGTGCAATGTGGGAAGTCAGGAACACTTCAGATGTCCAGGGTGACAACATGTGCAGGACATGTCTGCATTTTGGAACTGAAGCTGTGTGGCGGGGGGGGGGGGGGGGGGGGGGGAGGTGGTGGTGGTGGTGGTGTGTGGATTAAGCGCAAGTTAAGAGGGGGGGGGTGGTGGTGGTCTGTGGATTAAGCGCAAGTTAAGAGGTCTTTGTGAAAAGCACATACAGTGAGGTGGTCACACCACAGGTAAAAAGTGCACAGGCACTAACAGTGACTGCCAGACAGAGCAAAGGCACTGGTCAAGTAGTACAGGAGAACCTTGGGTCCAAATGCCGTCTTGAATACTGCTGGGGGAGGTGGTTTCGAAGGGCAATGCAGCAAGAACCGGGCCGTAGCATCACGAGTGGCCCAGCTGCACTGGGTTGATGGAGCCGGGTGGTCGGGGTGAGAGGAAATGAGTGGGGTAGCAGTAGTGATGGGGGACTCTGTTGTAAGAGGAAAATATACACATTTCTATGGCCACAGATGTGACACCAGGATGGAATGTTGCCTCCCTGGTGCCAGGATCAAGCATGTCATTGAGCAGCTGCAGGACGTTCTGAAGGGATGGCAGGGGTTGTGGAGTTGCAGGTGAATGTATCAGTACCAAAAACACATCTAAAAAGAGGGATGAGGTCCTGGAAGTAGAATATAGGGAGCTAGGGAATAAATTAAAAAGCAGGACCTCAAAGGTAGTAATTGCAGTATAACCTTTGTAAAAAAGAGAAAGCTGGTTTTCTGTAACAAAGGAATCCTTAACCATTTTTCATTATTTTCTTATTAATTCTTAAACTTCACCATGCAATTAAAACCTCAACCTATGTCATTTTTATTCCCTCATCCCCAACAAATAAACAAGTCATTGCTAATTAAAGTGTACTCTTTCCGATAACAATATTTTATTTTAGCAAGACCTTATCGAACGCCTTATTTTAGCAAGGCATTCGATAAGATCCCCCATGCAAGGCTTCTAGAAAAAGTGAGAGGGCATGGGATCCAAGGGGCTGCTGCCCGGTGGATCCAGAACTGGCTTGCCCAAAGGAGGCAGGGAGTGGGTATAGATGGGTCTTTTTCTAAATGGAGATCGGTCACCAGTGGTGTGCCCCAGGGATCTGTTCTGGGACCCTTGCTGTTTGTCATTTTCATAAATGACCTGGATGAGGAAGCAGAGGGATGGGTTGGTAAGTTTGCCAATGACACTAAGGTTGGTGGGGTTGTGGATAGTCTGGAGGGATGTCAGAAGTTACAGAGGGACATAGATAGGATGCAAGACTGGGCAGACAAGTGGCAGATGGACTTCAACCCAGATAAATGCGTCGTGGTCCATTTTGGTAGGTCAAATGGGATGAAGGAGTACAATATAAAGGGAAAGACTCTTAGTACTGTAGAGGATCAGAAGGACCTTGGGGTCCGGGTCCATAGGATTCTGAAATCGGCCCCGCAGGTGGAGGAGGTGGTTAAGAAGGCGTATGGTGTGCTGGCCTTTATCAATCGAGGGATTGAGTTTATGAGTCCGGGGATAATGATGCAGCTATATAAGACCCCACTTGGAGTACTGTGCTCAGTTCTGGTCGCCTCACTATAGGAAGGATGTGGAAAAGATTGAAAGGGTGCAGAGGAGATTTACAAGGATGTTGCCTGGATTGAGTGGCATGCCTTATGATAGGCTGAGGGAGCTCGGTCTTTTCTCCTTGGAGAGACGAAGGATGAGAGGAGACCTAATAGAGGTGTATAAGATGTTGGGAGGCATAGATCTCAGAGGCTTTTTCCCAGGGTGGAAATGTCTGCTACGAGAGGACACAGGTTTAAGGTGCTGGGGGATAGGTACAGGGGAGATGTTAGGGGTAAGTTTTTCACACAGAGGGTGGTGGGCGAGTGGAATCGGCTGCCGTCAGTGGTGGTGGAGGCAAACTCAATAGGGTTTTAAGAGACTCCTGGATGAGTACATGGAGCTTAATAGGATGGAGGGTTATAGGTAGGTCTGGAAGGTAGGGATGTGTTCGGCACAACTTGTGGGCCGAAGGGCCTGTTTGTGCTGTAGTTTTTCTATGTTCTAATATGTTGTGGATCCAGCCAGGGATTAGGCTGTTTTGGAAGTGGTAATGAGGCAGATCTCAGAGTAAAAGATCCCTGAGGAAACAGACCACAACACAGTCGCATTTAGCATTCAGTTTGAGAGTGATAAACGTGGGTCACAAACAACTGTGCTAAACTTAAATAATTGTAATTGCAAAGGAATGAGGCGAGAGATGGCTAGAGTGGATTGGGAAAGGAGCTTAGCGGAAAGGATGGTTAATCACATGGACTGCAACAGTTGCTCACCATCAATTTCTCAAAGGCAATTAAGGATGGACAATAGATGCTGGTCTAGCCAGCAAGGCTGACATCCCTTGAATGAATATATTTTTTTAAATATTCAGGAATAGGAACTAAATGTAGCAAGTGATACCAGATAATAAAGAGCCACAAAATGGGACTATAAAAAAAAACCTCTTAAGGATATCAAAATCAACAGGAATATCTTTTTCAACTATGTTAGGAGAAAGAGGTGGTCAGAAGGAATGCGGATTCCTTAAACTAATAACTGTGATGTTGTAAATAATAATTAGGAAATGGGGACGTGCTGAATAATTACTTTGAGTCAGCATTCACAGTGGAGGAAGAGGTCAGCGTATCTGACATGTGAAGGAAACAATTACTGAATCAGGAACAGGGACTCAACAGTATGATTGCAGCAAGATAATAATGTCATTAAATAAAGCTCGAGGACACGACAGAGTCCATCCCAATGATTAAAAGAAGTAGGTGAGAACATTTTATATGCCCCAACTGTAATCTTCCAGATTTCTTTTGATTCGCGCATGTACATGTAAAGCTATGTAAAGAAGGTGACAGAGGGAAACCAGGGAATTATAAACCCTATTAGCCAGATTTGGAATGCATTTCCTGAGAGTGTGGTGGAGGCAGGTTCAATCGAGGCATTCAAAAGAGAACTGGATTATTATCTGAAAATGAAGAATGTGCAAGGTTATGGGGAGGAGGCGGGGGGGAGTTGCATTGCTCATTTAGAGAGCTTGCACAGACATGATTGGTTGAATGGCCTCCTGTGCTTTAACAATTTTGTGATTCTGTTTGATTCTCATTCAAATGGAGGCAGACTTTTGACCTGCCTCCATGTCCTGACCTTGAGACTGGAATGTAATGGCAAGCGAACGTGACAAAAACTATCAAGAAAATGGCTCAGGATGAAGCATCAGCAAACAACGAGGCAAGGATCTGCCTTCAGATAGAGCACACATGAATGAATGAACGAATCCTCCATTACAATCTTATTCCTCACAATCATCAATCGCTTAGCAATCCACAATCAATACCCACACTTCCTAATAAGGCGAATAATTGTAACCCAGAGATCAACAAACAAAAAAGAAATCATTTCAGGAAAATGGTATTGCAGTATAATTGAACTGAACATTATTAATGAATGCATTCACAATTCGCAATCGAACTATGGCTTCAGACAAATGTCCACATCTTGCCCCAGAGGATGATTTTTGTTTAAAAAGACATCGTAAATATTAGCTTATATTTTGTATCATATGTAATCCCAATACCTCCACCCAGAATAGATAAAATTGCAATGTTTTCTTCCCATCTAAATTCTTATTGACATATCGTCAGCCACAAATACAATATTTCCTATCCTTTATCATTCCAATCAGAATATTTGTATCATTTATTACTCCATTTCTTCAATATTATGCAAAGGATAACTTTTCCTCTTAAATTCAGTTCAGGACCCTGTTGCTGATTTTAAATCTCTTCTTCCTGTATCTAATCTGATGATCTATTTTTTAAAACTTATTTTGGGTCATGGGCGTCGCTGGCTGGCCAGCATTTATTGCCCATCCCTAGTTGCCCTTGAGAAGGAATGGCTTGCTAGGCCATTTCAGGGGGCAGTTGAGTCAAGCACATTGCTGCGGCTCTGGAGTCAGACCGGGTAAGGACGGCAGATTTCCTTCCCTAAAACTCATTAGTGAACCAGATGGGTTTTTTTGACAATTGACAATGGTTTCACGGTCATCAGTAGATTCTTAATTCCAGATGTTTTTTATTGAATTCAAATTCCACCATCTGCCATGATGGGATTCGAACCCTGGTCCCCCGAGTGTAGCTGAATTTCAGGATTAATAGCCTAGCGATAAGACCACTGGGCCATCATCTCCACATTTGCCCTAAAGTTGAGAATTTGGACTGAAGTTGAAGGAATGAAGCAGGAGGAACAGTTGACAGGAATAGCAATCAGCTGAAAGGAAAACGCTGGTTTGATGTTGCTGTTTCTTTCATGGTCTTTGGCAAAATTGTTCCTTCTAGGAGAAGAAACCAGAGAGAGGATGTGACCCAAATAGGGTTGACAATCACTTCTATTGCCTGGCAATAATAGGGTAGTGAAGGACTCAAATGGAGTTGGTAACCTTACTGTCCCATTAACTTCAATGAGGAGGCTGGTGACATTTTGAAAAGAGTCTCTTATTGGGCATACTAATTTCCTGCATGTTTTCAGTGGTATGCTCCTTTTAGGGAGCCATTTTAGATTGAAACCTGTAAAAGTATGTGCCAGAGGAATTGGGAACTGATGAGGTACATTGACAGTAATTTTTAAGATTATTTTTGTCAGATTCATAGGAACAGGAATACTCCTCTAGTTTCCACAAAAATAACCTGAGCTGCTATTGTCTTACTCACACTCCCTGTCTTTGCTTTCAGGTGGGACAGCCCAATATAGCAAGGCCTTAAACCACAGAGCTGTATCGGAATTTCGCTTGGTACCCCGCGGTATACGAACTGGTTGTAATTAAAGTCAACACCTCAAAATTGTAGCCAATTCTTTGTTGCAGAAGTGGATGACCAACTGGCCAGCAAGCTCCACTGATCCTTTGACCAAATATTAAAATCGACCACATAGCACACTTTTAGCCCAAACTGAGGTACAAGTTTTGTGTTACATAAGAATACATTATTTTTTCTAAACATAAGTGAGAAAATTTAAGAAACATAAAATACTTCAAATTCCTGTTGATGACTATTTGCTAATGGTCCCTGAGTATATCAATTTCATTGCTAAATATATTTCACCAGGAGATAATGTTAGTCCATTATATTAGCTGGAAATAAAGGATTGATTGTCCATTTTTCCATTGCTACTGATCTGTGACCAGGGCTGTCTTAAATTTCCTCCTTTTTGCAGACCATTGTAGCATTTTCTCCATTTCTATAAAAGTGATTTCTGTGAGTATCTCTAATTTTGAACCTGCAATCAAATCAAATGAAAATCAATTAAAACATTCCTGTCCTGTTTCACTGGGTAGATATAGTTGCTTATTTCAATAGTGCAAAAAGGTTTAGGGTCTGGTAATTTGATAATGGACTTTGCTAAAGTGTGTCATTACTATGTCATAGACTGCTAAATACAAAACACACTGGGATGTCAGGCAAATTGGTAATGCAAATTTTCTCGCCGAAAATCTCCGAACTTGTTCACGGCTGGGATTCTCCGGTGCTGCTGAAAGTGAATGGAGTTTTAGCTGGAACACCGAAATCTCCGTTCTCATTTGCAACAGAGCGGCCATGGATAAGATCGTAGAATCCCACCTTCTGCTTGTCGGATTAGCACCTTTTATCAAGCTCAGGCTGATCCGAAAAATTAATCTCAATTGGTAAGAGAAACAAGTACAAATTATCTATGTTCAACAATAAATGAGCAGGAGGAATGAAAAAAATGTCGAGTTAAAATTTTAGCGCATGCTAAGTTCATACAGACTCATTTTCCTTGTTGGAACTGTTAATATGGTATGAAATCAACGTCGCTGGAATTCCGGATGACATCTTAATCCTTCTAATGCCCATTGCAAGTTTTGCAAGTAAATCTGCTGTAACTTGCGGCATTAACCTACAGATCAAGAGATAGTAAGTTCACTGCGAGATCAGTGGTGGGCTGTATGATTAGAAACTTGAGCGAAGGTTCTGCCATTAACCTCAGAGGTTCCTAAGGTCGCCAACCCTTTCGGAATGAAATAGATTACACGTTCGGTGACTGCTGTGATCACCATGGGTGAAAATCAGAGAAGAATTTTTAAAAAATCATAAAAGAACAATTTGTATAGCACTTATCATGACCTCAAATCATCTGAGTATTTTCTAGCCAGGGAGGTATGTCTGAGGTATAGTCACTATGCTTGAAATGCGGCGGCCAATTTGTGCCCACAAGCAGCATTGTGATGATAACCAGACATTCTATCAAGTGCGTGGATTGCGATTTGAACTCATCCTTCTAACTCAAAGATGAGAGTACAACCAACTGAATCATAGCTGGCATTTTATAATGAGCAATGCTGAAAAAACAAGGGAGCTGCTGGTGGTGGAGGCAGAATGTTTAACCGGATAGGTTGTGTGGAGGCAGGTCACATGATGAAACTTCCTGGATTACATCCAAAGAGAATTGGCACCCCAGTGGTAGCCGGTAGGTAGCAGCGGACACAGGGCTATGTAAGTAACATCGGGGCTCTCCAGGCATTTCTGCTGGAAAGTGGAGGTGTGGAATTCAAATAAGCCTCAAAAGTCAAATGTCTCATCATTGCTTAACATCTTGACCACTTAGCTCTGAAACTAGAGATGACATACAGTAAAATAATATGTTGACAGGAATTACAATGAAGTGAGTCACATGGATTTCAATAAGACAGATCTCCTGCCCTTTTGATCCTTTTTTCTCTGCTCCTGACCATCTTTCTTACTGCCAATGCTCTTCAATAGTTCACTAGTTCACTCTATAAAAGCAAATTACTGAGGATGCTGGAATCTGAAACCAAAAGAGAAAACGCTGGAAAATCTCAGCAGGTCTGGCAGCATCTGTGAGGACTGAAAAGAGTTGATGCTTCCAGTCCAGATGACCCTTTGTCAAAGCTTTGACAAAGGATCATCTGGACTCAAAATGTCAGCTCTTTTCTCTCCTTACAGATGCTGCCAGACCTGCTGAGATTTTCCAGCATTTTCTCTTTTGGCACTCGTTCACTCTATCCTTTCAAAATTATCATCACAAAAAAACCGAGCCTTGATCTATCTATTTCCCTCAACCTCTGATCTAACCTGTTCCCCTCATCCAAGCTCCTTGAACATTTTGTTATTTCTGGGTAACAGTGACTCCCTTTCCCACAATTCCCTATTTGACTCCTTTTTCGGTATGTTTCTGCACCGTAAAGCCCCCGGTCAAAGGCACTGTTTCTGTGACTGTGATCATGAGGCATTATCCTTCCTGTCCTCCTTGACCTCATTTCAGCATTTGACATGCTAAATCATGTCATCTCCGTCATTATATTCATTGCCCATCTCCAATTCATTCTCCAGTGATATGCTTTCCTACCTGTTATAACACATTTAGAACATAGAAACAATACAGCACAAACAGGCCCTTCGGCCCACAAGTTGCACCGGTCATGTCCCTACCTACCTAGGCTTATATATAGGCTTACCTATAACCCTCAATCCTATTAAGTCCCATGTACTCATCCAGAAGTCTCTTAAAAGACCCTATCGAGTTTGCCTCCACCACCACCGACGGCAGCCTATTCCACTTCACCCACCACCCTCTGAGTGAAAAACTTACCCCTGACATCTCCTCTGTACCTACTCCCCAGCACCATAAACCTGTGTCCTCTCGTAGCAGCCATTTCAGCCCTGGGAAAAAGCCTCCGAGAATCCACCCGATCTATACCTCTCAACATCTTGTATACCTCTATCAGGTCACCTCTCATCCTTCGTCTCTCCAAGGAGAAAAGACCGAGCTCCCTCAACCTATCCTCATAAGGCATGCCAATCAATCCAGGCAACATCCTTGTAAATCTTCTCTGCACCCTTTCAATCATTTCCACATCCCTCCTGTAATGAGGTGACCAGAACTGAGCACAGTACTCCAAATGGGGTCTGACGAGCGTCTTATAAAGCTGCATCATTATCTCCCAACTCCTAAACTCAATCCCTCGATTGGTGAAGGCCAGCACACCATATGCCTTCTTAACCACCTCCTCTACCTGCGAGGCCGATTTAAGAGTCCTATGGACCCGAACCCCAAGGTCCTTCTGATCCTCTACACTGCTAAGAGTCTTACCCTTGATATTATACTCCTTCATCCCATTTGACCTGCCAAAATGGACCACTACACATTTATCCGGGTTGAAGTCCATCTGCCACTTCTCCGCCCAGTCTTGCATCCTATCTATGTCACGCTGTAGCTTCTAACATCCCTCCAACCTATCCACAACACCACCAACCTTCGTGTCGTCGGCAAACTTACCAACCCATCCCTCCACTTCCTCAACCAGGTCATTTATGAAAATGACAAACAGCAAGGGTCCCAGAACAGATCCCTGGGGCACTCCACTGGTGACCAATCTCCATTCAGAAAAAGGCCCATCTACAACCACTCTCTGCCTTCTGCAGGCAAGCTAGTTCTGGATCCACAAGGCAACAGCCCCTTGGATCCCATGCCCTCTCACTTTCTCGAGAAGTCTAGCATGGGGGACCTTATCGAACGCTTTGCTGAAGTCCATGTAAACCACATCTACCGCTTTTCCTTCATCAATGTGTTTAGTCACATTTTCAAAGAACTCCACCAGGCTCGTAAGGCGCGATTTGCCTTTGACAAAGCCGTGCTGACTACTTTTGAGCATACTAAACTTCTCCAAATGTTCATAAATCCTGTCCCTCAGGATCTTCTCCATCAATTTACCAACCACTGAGGTTAGACTCACCGGTCGGTAATTTCCTGGGCTATCCCTATTCCCTTTCTTGAATATAGGAACCACATCCGCAATCCTCCAATCCTCCGGAACCTCTCCCGTCTCCATCGACGACGCAAAGATCATCGCCAGAGGCTCTGCAATCTCTTCCCTCGCCTCCCACAGTAACCTGGGGTACATCCTATCCGGTCCCGGGACTTATCTATCTTGATGTTATTCAAAATTTCCAACACATCCTCTTTCTTAATGTCCACATACTCAATCTTTTCAGTCCGCCTCAATCCTGCAGTACAACCACCAGGTCTTTTTCCACCGTGAATACCGAGGTAAAATATTCATTAAGCACCTCTGCTATTTCTTCCGGTTCTGTACAGACTTTCTCACCTTCACATTTTATAGGTCCTATTCCTTCACATCTCATCCTTTTACTCTTCACATATTTATAGAACGCCTTAGGGTTCTCCTTAATCTTACCTGCCAAGGCCTTCTCGTGACCCCTTCTGGCTCTCCTAATTTCTTTCTTAAGTCCCTTCCTACAAGCCTTATGCTCATCTAGATCCCTATCATCGCCTAGCTCTCTGAACCTTTTGTACACTTTCCTTTTCTTTTTGACTAGGTTCAGCGCAGCTTTCGTGCACCACGGTTCCCGTAACCTACCAACACTCCCTGTCTCATCGGAACGTTGTCATGCAGAACTCCAGACAAACATTCCTTGAAAATCTGCCACCTTACTTTGGTACTTTTCCTCGAGAATATCTCCTTCCAATTTATGCCTCTAATCTCCTGCCTGATGGCTTCATATTTCCCCTTACTCCAGATAAACACTTTCCGAGCTTGCCTGATCCTATCTCTTTCCAAAGCTAGCATAAAGGAGATAGAGTTATGATCACTATCCCCAAGATGCTCCCCCACTGAGAGATCCGACACCTGTCCAGGCTCATTAGCCAGTACCAGATCGAGTACAGCCTCTCCTCTTGTAGGCTTATCCACATGCTGTGTCAGGAAACCCTCCTGAACACACCTCACAAACTCCTCCCCATCCAAACCCCTTACCCTACGGATATTCAAATCGTTGTTTGGGAAATTAAAGTCTCCCATCACGACAACCCTGTTATTACTACATCTCTCCAGGGTCTGTTTCCCTATCTGCTCCTCAACATCCCTGTTACTATTGGGCGGCCTGTAGAAAACACCCAGCAAAGTTATCGACCCCTTCCCGCTCCATTTGATTCAGCTTTAGCAATTGTTTCACCTTCAGCTGCCACTCAGTCAGCTCAGTGTAATTATGGTTCCCAAATTTGGGTTCCCGAAGGATGTGAAGGGAAGGTTAAAGGGGTTGGGGGATGCAAAGATAAATGGCTCGGGAACAGAAGCACCATGGCCCATGATTTCTCTCCCTGGTCCTTGGTGGTAACTTGAAAGTCCAACCATGTCACTGGGAACGATGTCTTCTGCTGAAACTATAGGCAGTCAGGCATGGCCCAGTGGGATGGGGCGAGGCAATCTTCCTGCTGGGGTGCACCTCTGCTGCAGGTTGGACCCTCTGTAGGGTAAAGGGACTGAGCAGGAGCAACTCACTTCTGGGCAGCTTTCAGGTTCACCAAGGGATACCTAGCAGCTTTACCATATGGTGTGGCCAACTCACCCCACCCACCTACCCTGCCCCTTCCTCAACCCCCATAGATACCATGAGGTCCTTAACTGGCTGTCATCAATCCTTCCCCCTCTGAACTTAACTGGGTGAAAGGTGATGGGTTTTCTATCCTGTGGCTATCCTTGCCTCCTAGCCATTACGAGGGGTAGGAAGGTGGCTAAAGTTTCCAATACACCTTTGCCAGCCTCCTATTCTCCATACACTGCCATTAAATCCAGTTCTAACTAAATCCCACTCACCCACAGCTTCCTTTCTTGCTGGTCTCTTATATTCCATGATAAATTGAAATGAAAATTCTCATTCTTGTCAATAAATTTCTGCAAAACCTAACTTCTCCTCACCTCAACAGCCTTCTCCACTCTTTCGTCCTTTGAACTTGGTCTCCACACCATTCCCAACACAACCTGCTTAATCTTCCCCTGCAAAAAATTCAGCAAACCTCTTTGAAATCCCCTCTCCAGATACCCTCAGCTCTTTATTTCTCTTGTCCAATTCAACCAAGTTTTTGATCACCTCTTCTAATGCTCTCACTTGGGAAAGGCATTATTTACACTTACCTCTTAACTTTCTGCATCTGGTCAATTGTTTCTGGGAGAGGAACATTGCGTGTTTCGGGCAGAAACAAGACCAGAACTGATGAAAACACTGTCAAACCTCCCATCAGAATAAAGGGGAGAAACTCATGATGAATGCCTGTGAAAATATAAACCATAAATTGTAAGATGAAGACTGGCATATCAACGTTAAATCATAGGCAGTACATGTAAACACATGTCTTGGGTTCAATAACCACCGTTTAATGTTTATTCAATGTAGATATGTTTAAACAATGTGGGGATATCTCCATTTCCATTTTTGAGATTAATTTTCCTCTGCCTGTTTTTGACACTTTGTCAAGCAGCATCTCCCAATGAAGAGGTAGAAAACTTGTTTCCCTAGCAGTGTCTGGAGAACTGGGTTGGAATTATTTGGTTTTTCCTTGTACTTTCAAGTGGAAGCAACATGGATAGATTAGGAATTTAATCCTTGATTTATTACAAGTTCTAACCCATGAACCTTCCTTTCTGTGATGCATTGCATTAGGACACCAACATGCTGCACCATGGTTTTGACTATTTTATGCATATTTCAGAATGTCCTGCATACCTGGGCCAATGCAATAATTGTCTTGTTCTTAGTTTCAGCCTAAAGTTAAGAGTATTGTCAGAGGGGAAAGTAAGCCGATAATCCATTGGCTGGATAGGTGCACCAGCATCAGTGTTCTTGCTCAGGCCAACATTGTCAGCACAAAGTGTTGGCTATACTTGATCAGCTCTGCTGAGTGGGGCACATTGTCCATGTGTCTGACATGAGATTCTTGAAACAAGCACTCTACTGGAAATTTTGATATGTCAAGCAAGCTCCAGGAGGGCAGAGGAAATGCTTCAAAAGCCCCCTCAAAGCCTCCTTGAAAAATGTAACATCGCTACTGATCCCTTGGAATCGCTGATTGTTGCCTGAAATAGGGGAAAAGCGTCGGGACGGAGTTAAACACCTTGACTTTCATCGCCAAGAACAAGTTGAAGCCAAGCGTCGACAGTGAAAGGAGTGTATGGCAGCCCAGGCACCCCACCCACCCATTCCTCCAACCATCTTCTGCCCCACCTGTGACAGGGACTGTTGGTCGCACACTGTACACTGGACACCGCAGTCACCTGAGAAGTTATTTTTAATGTGGAATCAAGTCATCTTCGATTCTGAGGAACTGTCCAAGAAAATATATACATATTCATCCAGATTTGAACACACTGAAATTGACAGAAACACTCACTCATATATGCATATGCAGAAAACATGATCATCAATCATCATGGAAATGAAATACCATTTTATAAAATACCTTTGTTGACTACAGAGTGCGCGATCAGGTGGGCCTCCTCTAACGTTGAGCATGCAAAGCTAAGCAGGTCACCTGATTTTACCAGGCAGTATCCCGCTGTGGTGTAGTGCTGCCCTGATCTGCGCATGTAGAGCAGGGCTCCTCAATTGGCCTCTGGCTGGTAAGGCTAAATTCTACCTTTCCCGCCCCTGAATAACTTAGGTGTTAGGAAGGCGTTGGGCACTCCATCCTGTTGCCTTCACTTCCGATTCTATGGTGCATCCAGCCTCCCAGACGGCCATAGAAGGTGGAATCATTAAATTATGTCTCTTGAATCACTGAGTGGACTGTAGCCAACCCAGAGTGATATCACTGATAGGTTCTTCTGCTGAGGATTCAGGTGAGAACTTCACTGGGATGGCATATAGAATGCTGATGGGCATGTTCACAGAGATATTTGATACTTTGGCAGACTTGCCACAGAAACTGTTTCCATTGTCAAGGAGCACGAAGGGTCTGGCTCAACCTTGAAATGGGGATTTGCACAGAGCTCAGAGCTTATCCCTTCCAGTGTGGAAATAGTGGTGAACTCCATGACAGAACCTGTGGACCCAGCTTTGATGCAGCGTCTGATGGGCGATGTCTCAGTTTCCATTGCAGCACAGGCACATGCCAGCCAATGTGAGTGCTGAAGTGGGAGCTCAAACTGGAATCATCCATTCTTGTTGTCATGAAAGTCTGCTGCTGATGAGGCTGTGAATCTCCGTACACAAAGGGGCCTACAGGCTCTCACAGCAGTCCAGCAATCGATGCTCCAGCAGGTTATTTGGCTTACTGAGACATCGCCACAATTTAATAGTGATGGTTCTGTGAAGCATAATCCTGCTGTCCTTTCTTAGGATTACAGCATTTATCCTCCCATCACTGCCACACTACACCATCAGTGGCCTTGCTTTTGCCTGTCAGCCAGCCAGCTCAGACTGCTGCCACCCATGTTGAGGATGCGTCTGTTGTCTGAAACCGTGCTTTCTGGACCCAGAACTTCCCAAGACCAATATGCTTTAATGACTGTCTCATTCATTCATGGGATGTATACTCAAATAGTATGGATTTGAGAATGGTCAGTTGGTTTGAGTTAATACAAGAAAATGTGTTATTTTCCATACATAATTCATAAATTACATATAGAAGTTAAACTGCTAACTTACCAAGATAAAAGATGTAAGGTGAGATGATACTGCCCACCCTGGAGGCTGTGGAGCCCACTCCAACACCCATGTTTCTTACTGCGGTTGGGTACAGCTCAGCAGTGTGAACATAAACCATGGAGAAGGCACTTGAGGTCCCAAATTTTCCAATCATCACCAACACGGTGGCAAGTGCTGAAAGATCTGGAGAAAATACAGACTGATAAATTTACGGAAAGTGGATTTACAGACAGGTACAAGTACCTGTCTGTAAATTTCAATATACTTAATATATGGACTGATTTTTCAAAGACATGCTATTGGCACAGACCATAAGACGCAGGAGCAAAAGTAGATCATTCCACCGATCGAGTTTGCTCTGCCATTCAATGAGGTCATGGCTGCTTTGATATAATCCTTATCTCCACTTTTCCGCCTTATCCCCATAACTCTTAATTTCCTTACTGATTAAAAATCTATCTCAGCTTTGAACATTCTTAATGACTCTCACCAACTAGGTGTCCATATTGGGAATTCTTGATGGTGCTTTCAAGTATGCATCCACAATTTTCCAATATATGTTCCTAATGGCTGAGATTCTGCACTGAAGGCACGCATTCATAAAGTTGACCCCTTAATCTTGGTATTATAATTACTGGGTTGGTGGAAGGCAAAGACACCTCATCCATTCTGCTAAGGTTCCAACAACTAAAATGACAACAACTTAAATATATATAGCACCTTTTAAGGAGGAAAAAAAGTATCCAGCTACTGTATGGAGATAGTGCAAACAAATTAACACTGAGAAGAGATTCGGAAGGGTGACCCCCATGCTTGTTCCCCATTGGGCGATCAGATCACATGACCCTTCTAATGTATGCTTCTAAAAGGGGCCAACTACTACACATGTCAAAGACTGAAAATAGATGGACTAGAAGGGAAATTGTATCTTAATTACAGCCTCATAAGATGTGAATTAATGAGAGCCACTTTGGTGCCTTGGCAGGGGTAGAAACCCAATCGGGAGAATTCAAACAAGCAGTTCTAAGAAAGGTGGGGACAAATTTGGGACCCAACAACACACCTAGGGACTTTGGAGAGGAAAGGGAAGTAGGAGATGGGAAGGTAAGTTGCAAGGATGGGGGGGACAATAGTTATGTATTTGAGGAGTGATGATAGCAGATTTAAAACAGAGACATGCAGCAAAACCAGGACATATTCAGATGTCAGATGATAAGTAGAAAATCACACTCATGTCACCCAGAAATGACTATTTCCAAAAAGAGAGAATCTAATCTCCCTTTGATACATATTATTTCTGAATGCATTACCATTAACAACTTGTGAGTCAACATTGACTAAACACTTAATGGACCATCCACATAAATACTCTGAATACAAGAGCAGGTCAGAAGCTAGAATTCTGCAGGTAGTAACTCACCTCCTGACTCCCCAAAGCCTGTCCACCATCTACAAGGCACAAATCAGTAGTATGATGGAAAACTCTCCATTTGTCTGGACGAAGGCAGCTCCAACAATACTCAATAAACTCGATTCCATCCATAACAAAAGTAGCCCACTTGATCATTACCTGAATCACCACGTTAAATTTATTCCCTGTACAACTGGCACACAGTGGCAGCAGTTGTATCTAAAAGGTGCACTGCAGCAACTCATCAAGGCTTCTTCAAAAGAATCTTCCTAACCCATGCCATTTAACTTCTCGAAGAACAAGGGTAACACCACAACCTGTGCATTATCCTCCAAGTCACATAGTGCACTGACTCGGAACTATGTCACCTTTCCTTCGATATTGCTTGGACAAAAACCTGGAACTCTCGCCCTGACAGCATTGTTTTGTACTTACACCACATGGACTGCAACAGATCAAGATGGCTTGCTACCACCTTCTGAGGGTGAATAGGGATGGGCAACAAATTTTGACCTTGCCAGTGACATTCACAAACCAAGAACAAATAGAATGGAAATTCCTTGTTCAGACCTCATGCTGTTCACTTCATGAACCTTCAGTTTGGTTAAGGAGATACAGAGTTGTCCACTCAGTTTCCAGGTGCCCTGTAGAGGGCACTGTCCCATTTCAATCTTCCACTTGCAACTACTTGTATACAAAATGTAATGGAACTAAACCAGGATGAATGTTTTGAAATAGGATATCATTGGGGATGAATTAGAAATGGTCGAGAGCTTCAAGCTTTTAGGTGTCCAGATCATCAACAACCAGTCCTGGTCCCCCCATGCCGTCACTATAGTTAAGAAAGCCCACCAACACCTCTACTTTCTCAGAAGACTAAAGAAATTTGGCATGTCAGCTACGACTCTCACCAACTTTTACAGATGCACCATAGAAAACATTCTTTCTGGTTGTATCACAGCTTGGTATGGCTCCTGCTCCGACCAAGACCACAAGAAACTACAAAAGATTGTGAATGTAGCTCATTCCATCACGCAAACCAGCCTCCCATCCATTGACTCTGCCTACACTTCCCACTCCCACGGAAAAGCAGCCAGCATAATTAAGGACCCCAAGTATTCCGGACATACTCTCTTCCACCTTCTTCCATTGGGAAAAACATACAAAAGTCTGAGGTCACGTACCAACCGACTCAAGAACAGCTTCTTCCCTGCTGCCATCAGACTTTTGAATGGACTACCTCGCACTTTCTTTACACCCTAGCTATGACTGTGACACTACATTCTGCACTCTCTCCTTTTCTTCTCTATGAACGGTATGCTTTGTCTGTGTAGCATGCAAGAAACAATCCTTTTCACTATATACTAATACATGTGACAATAATAAATCAGATCAAATCAAAGCTTTGTGTAAGAAAGAAGCCTGTAGACATAAGGAAGATGGTGTTGTGGTATGCCTTTAAGTCCATAAACTGTATATATCAATAGACAAGATATGATGGGACCCAGCACTGGTATGCATTAGTTGACCATGTAAGACATGTTTGTAAAAACTCTCAAGCAGCATGTATATACTACTGTAATCTTTGAATAAAAAACTCACAATATAGTTTATCAATGCTACCTGAGTGATTGGTGAATTTGTTTTAGAAGGACAGAAGGAAATACCTTTGCAAAACGCAGAGATGCACATATGTGATGGCTCCTAGAGTTCATCAGCTTTCAGAAAGGGAAAGAATATGCTGTGCAAATGGTGCTTCATATTTAGAAATGCTTAAGTGCAAGACAATTAAACAGGTGTAATAAAGTTTATGGGGGAAAACTAAGAAATAGGAGTGAGTTAGAGCAGATTTGTCACAAAGTAGTAATAAGAAAGGATGCAAAGGGACAGGATCTCCAGTTAGATGGGAGTTTCAGCAAGCCTTTTATGGAGATGGTTGTGGCAAAAACAAAGATGAATTTAAAAAATATACTTTTAGTTACGTTTTAACATGACCAATTATTTTGGGGATCATTGTAAGCTGGCTGAGAATTTAGTTTTTAGTTTATGAGGATTTAGATGGCTGCTTAACTTGACTATTTTAAGGGGTAAACAAGGTCAAGCTGCCATTTTGTAATAATACCTTTTCTAATTAGTCATTTTTTGATTCGAACCAATGTTATCAAACTATGCAATATTTCAGTACACTAACCATTGTATTGTAAAGTGGCAGGGGACCAACAACAGATGACAATAGAAGAAGCACTCCAATTTCTCTGTGATTGATGAATTTAGCAATTAATCAGACATTTAATGAAAGTCGGATTAATTTTCTTTGTTTTTCTATGAACACTCTTATGTTAAAATCAAAGTCTGAGACTTAAACATACAGTAACAGAAAGGAAGCTACAGTGTAGCAGCTCCTATGAAGTGATCATTCTATCATAAGGTATGACAGAAAAGGAAAATAGACAATCCACAGTAAAAATAATTAATGGGGGGACAGCAATGACTTCACTGGGGCAAGAGCGAACCTGGGCTGGTTAGACTGGAACAAAATGTTAGTGGGAAACACAGTGGCAGGATTTTCCGGCCGTGCTCGCCCCAGACTGGAAAATCCTGTCCGAGCTCGACGGACATTTGCATGGTCCGTGTCCCGCCCGCTACAATTCCCGTGATGGGCGGGACGGGAAAATTCCGCCCTGCAGCTGAAAAATGGGCGACCTTCAAAACAGAAATGGTCTGGACACATTCAAGGGAAAGGTAGGGAAACAAATCCAGTGCTCCCTGGATATAAAAGGAGAACAGGTTTATTTGGTAGCAAATGCCACTAGCTTTCGGAGCGCTGCCCCTTCGTCAGGTGGAGTGAGAGATGAAGGAGCAGCGCTCCGAAAGCTAGTGGCATTTGCTGCCAAATAAACCTGCTGGACTTTAACCTGGTGTTGTTAGATTTCTTACTGTGTTTACCCCAGTCCAAAGCCGGCATCTCCACATTATAAAAGGAGAGACAAATTTAGATAAGGAAGAAAAAGTGTGCTTATAACAGGTGTCAGGTAGAAAATATAGTTGAGAACCGAGAGCAATACAGATGATTCTGAGGGGAGGTGAAAAAGCACATTACAGAAGTGAAGAGGGATTATGAGAAAAGTCTTCTCTTGGTATATAAATAGTAGAAGGGTGGTAAAGGAGGAGTAGGGACAATGAGGGCCTGAAAAGAGAATTTACACATGGAGGCTGGAGGCATGGCTGAGGTATCAAATGAATACTTTGCATCTGTCTTTTCCAAGGAGGTGGATGCTACTCAGGACATTGTGACAGATGAGGAAATTCTGTCCTGAGAAGGGTTCAAGGTTGATAAGGAGGAAGTGTTAAATAGACTGTTGGTACTGAAAGTTGACTGGGTCTGAATGAGATGCATCAAAGGTTATTGAAGGAAGTGAGAATGGAAATTGCAAGGACACTGGTCATAATTTTCCAATCTTCTCTTGACTCAGGGGAGGTGCCAGCAGGCTGGAGAATTGCAAATGTTATGCCTTTGTTCAAAAAAGGTTGTAATTATAGCTCCAGCAATTACAGACCAGTCAGTTTAACATCTATTATTAGTTAGGTGGATTGGCCATACTAGATTCAGGCACCGGAGTGTGGCGACTAGGGGACTTTCCCAGTAACTTCATTGCAGTGTTAATGTAAGTCTACTTGATACTCTAATAAATAAACTTTGCTAAAGGACTGTTTTAGTTCAGTGGCGTAGTGAAAACCTGATTGAAAACATTTAAACAGATAATTGCAGGACACTTGGGGCAAAGGTATAGAGGGTGCAGCAAATTCAAATCTTTGGGGGAGGTAAGAGGACAGGGTGGAAGGTTGATTGTGGGTATTTTGAGGAAGGGGTTAATGATGGTGATTTCAAAGGGAAGAGGAATTGTGCTGAATGATGAGGATCTACTTCCAGTGTCAGTGATTATGGGAGCCTGGAAACAAAGTTGCGTGGTCGGAAGTAAACAGCAAAACTGTATCTGGTGCATCGTACATCTCACTGGCACTCTGAAACTCAGTGGAAACCGGAACACATTGGTGGGTTTTCTGGTGGCAGAGGAGGCTCACCACTGGCTGCCGGCAGGAATTTCCAGTCCTAGTGAAGGCAATTGGCATTTGTGTTGCTCAGTAGCCATGTTGAGAAATCTGCTAGCCAATGGTGACCTGCCTGCGCTGCCGAAAATCTGCCACGGGGGGCTGAAAAATCCTGGCCATTGTATTTAATTCTTAAATTAGCTTAATTCTCTCAAGATAACACATGTCAAGTCCACTCATTACTGTGAATCTACAGCACGTAGGTGGAGGTGCTGTGTATTGCGGGGGTTGGATGTAGCAGTAATTGTATATTGGACAGATTAATGCACAGCATAACATATGTCATATTCAAGTGTGTTGTCTTCATTTTCAGTCATTCCACATTATGATTCTTGGATAAAATGTAGGATTTTTTCATATAACCAGGGATGAAAAGGTGATTTGGTGATTCAGTTCTTTTGCCGTTGCTGATGTTAAGTAATGTATGAAGTGTACAGAACTGGCCTGGGTTAGTCACCCACCAGTTTTGCCTTCCTCACTGTTCTGCTCTCAGCATCTCATTCTCGCAACAGAGCTAAGATCAATAAAATTGTGATAGGTCTCCATAGTTTGTGGAACAGTGTGCCTGAATGCTAAAATCTCTTAACGATTACTCCACATATTTCAATATATCATGAAACGCTGCCTTGAAATATTTAGCAAAGTGATGTTTTGATCATTTTAACTGCACCATAAAAAAATTACCTGAAGGTATGAGTTGGATGAAGAAAAGGACAATTCCGCCAAGGAAAAGTATGCCTGAAAGGCTGGGCCTTCGGGGAAACCTCTGGAGAAAAAGCCAAGCTGATAAATAAGCCGGAACTTCGATAGCAGCAGAGAAGAAACAATTCAAGTAATCATCACCATGGAGATTGGGTGTGCCCAAGGACAGACCAAAGTATTCAGCTGTTAGAATCATCCTGTAAAGAAATAGAAAAAAATATTGTAGAACGGTCTTTTAAGTTTGTCTCCCACGTCTCTTTTTGAATTTTGGTTTTACTGGGAATTTCTTTCTCTTTCATGTGTGTTCCTTGTTCTATCAATCATTATCCAGCAGGCAGCAGGCCTGTATTAATCTTAAATAAAAGGTGAACAGAAACATTCCCTTCAGCTCACTATTCTTCTAAATGTACCTCCCTCCATTGGGAAACAGCAGCATCCCTATTAGAATTTCAAACTCAAATGCTGCACACATAGCTGTATGTCTGATTCCATTCCAATTTTCATCCTTCCATTGGCTCAAGGACTAACACAGTATGTTGGCGACCAATGATCCATCCAGCTACTGAGAGGCTGAGAAAGCAGATTTCTTTTTCTCCTACCATCAGTACTACAGATCACAGAATGAACCATTAAATGGGTTCAGCACAGAAACAGGCCATTCAACCTGTGATGTCTATGCTGCCTCTCTGAAAGAGTAATTCACCGCGTGCCATTCACCCACCTTCTTCCCCATAACTCTGAATATGCCTTTCCGATAATAATCCTTTTTAAATGTTTGACTGAACCTTCCTCCATCACATTTTCAGGCAGTGCATTCCAGGTTTTAACCATTTGCTGCATGAAAACCTTTTTCCACATACCACCATTGCTTCTTTTGCCAATTATATTTATTTTTTAATCTTAAGTTTATTCAAGTATTTCCATTGTTTCACACTCTTCGACAAATAGATTTTAGTGTTATATTTCCATTTGGACATACTTGATATACTTCACTTTTGGATGTGATATTCTGAAGTATTTCTCTTCTGTGGTACTGTTTAATATTACATCTCCTCTCTTAACATGAACTTAGAGATTTCTGAAATAATCCCACAGTTACAAAACAGAGAAAGAAAAAGTAAAAGGAACTCATCTAGTTCCAATAAAGAGTCATATTGGACTCAAAACATAAACTCCATTTCTCTTTTTATATCTACTGCCAAACTTACTGAGTTTTTCCAGAATTTTCACTTCTTAATAAAGAAAAGGTATGCGTTCTTTATAAAGGGAACACAAAGTGAAAATCCAGAACCACTGGCATTGACTCCTACAGATTTTGTGAGGTTGAGGAAGTTCGTCCCTTTGTATAGCAATCCTCTTACATCAATGGTACCTGTCTGTAGGAGATTGCAAACTATGGGACTGATTTCTTTGCTTGGGAGCAAAGGGAACATGTTGCTGTAAGGGAAGCTATGTACATTAATATGATGCAAGGTCCAATATTAAAATGTACAAATAAAGAAGGTTTCATAGATTTAAGTCAAACAAGAGAATGCACCCAAGTGGACTCGTGCTCAGATATTCTTTGTTTTTATGAGTGTTCAAACAGAAGTGAGAATAATTGTATCACATTACTCTTGTCCTGCTGATTGTTCTTAATACTTTATCCATTTTTGTGATATTTCATAATGTGGGAGTAATTGTAATCTGTTGGGCCAAATGGCCTCCTTCTCTGTTGTATTATTCTATGATTCTATGGAATACTCACCAAACTAGAAGGTTAATGATAGTGATGGTTCGGATATTACGGGTTTTAAACAAGTGAATAATTGAATAAGATTGTTTACTTTTAGCCTTCATATCTTCAAGCTGGAAAGAAAATAGAAAGGATTCAATATTATTGCTGATTATTAGAAAAAAGAAATCAAGATTATGATATATTACCATCAAGTCATATTGGATATGGATGATCCAGAAAACCTTTTTGAAAACAGTGCCCTATAAAGGATCGTATCTGTGGTTTCATTCATTCCTCGCCCCCTTCACCAATTGTGCTGACCTTCACCACCTGTAGATAAGCGGGGCTCAGAATAAAACTCCCATTTTATTGATGCAAGGACATGTCATATTACTTTTTAAAATCTTAGTTTTTATGAACATGGGATAAGTAGGTAGAGTGTAAATAAATGTGATGATAAAGAAAATGAAGCTATTGATTTGCAGTGACTCCTTGCAGACAAGGGTAACCTTTAAAGACCCTTTCAACACCTGTGAAAAGCCATACCACAGATGCAGTGGAAAGCTACAACCAGAGCCTGAGCATGAGCACAGATAAAGCCACTGGATTGCTGAAAATGCATTTCAGGTGCCTGGAGGTATAGGGACGCTCTTCAGTATTCATTAGCAGCATAGATGTTCTCTGCTGCGCATTGCACAACATTTAGGTTAGGTTATTGATTGGCCATGATAAAATTGCCCCTTAGTTTCCTGAGATGCGTAGGTTAGAGGGATTAGTGGATAAAATATGTAGGGATATGGGGATAGGGCCTGGGTGGGATTGTGGTCGGTGCAGACTCGATGGGCCGAATGGCCTCTTTCTGCACTGTAGCGTTCTATGATTCTATGATTTTGCTGCAAAGGAGACCGGAGACACATGAGAAGAAAGGTGAACATCACTCTGAGAGGGAGGATGAAATGATGCCCGAATCGCTTGCGCCTGCTTGCCTAAATATGATGGACTTATCCAGGTACAACTCAGATTACCTGAGTATCTGAAATCTTATTGCACAGCAATGCTAAACCCACTTCCCTCCCTCAAACACAAGCTATTCCCAGGATGAGAAGACCCTGCATTTTATTCACACCTTTTGCTCATTTTACACTCTGGTTGTACCATTTCTCTCCAGCATAATGTTCATTTGGAAGGCAGGGGCAATAGTGGAGATGAATGGACAATTAAGATTTTGACTAAAATGCAATATTCATTTACAAGTTGCAACACACAACATTTTAAAAATAACACTAATGAATATCTTTGTTCAATTAAAATATTTTCTGATGACTTCTATTTGCTGCTAGACCCGTGGCTCAAGATTACTTAAATTTAAAATGTATATGTTAATAAAATTACACTCCACACATTAGATGTATAAGTTTGTGGTTTCATTCCAAACATTATACAATGCAGTCTATTTTGTATATACAGTGGGGACGATCCTCCCAGTCAGCTGTGCCGTTTTTGCTACAAAAGGAGCGTAACAGGAGTGGGGGCTTAAGCAGAGGCTGTTTTGTGGGCTCCCCACGGGTCCCACGGCCTTCGCGATTCTCCGGCAGCCGGATTTCTGGCGCCAGAAATTGGCACGGAGCTGCATAACTTATTTCTATCCATGTGTGAGTGCAGCTCAGTGAGGAAGGCCTCCATGGGACTGACTTCTCAGCAGCCATCCTCTGCACTGAACCATGAGGAAGGGGCTGGGGAGAGCTGGAGCAGCTTTTAATTAGAGTTCCCCGCTGATTGAAGCACTCAGCTAATGGTTGATTTGGCCGCCCACCGCAGAGGCGGTGTGAAACCCATGGAGAAATTTATTTCTAAAAAAAATCTAAAAATGTAGCACACAAACCCACTACTGCCGCTGGCGGGCCAAATGTTGCCTTTCCCACTCACTACCGCACCAAAATATGGAAAAATTCCACCCCATATCTTTCTAATATCGTTCATTCTAATCCTTTACTTTCTCTTTCAACTATTACTTTATTCATGTGATCCCTTAATTCCATGTGCTAGGATTTGCTTCAAGTCGTTCACATAGTACCTGGTACCTTAACCAAAGTTTTCAGACATCCATATCAGCTTTGTTATCTATTTCATTTACTTCAAATAATTTTCGAAGGTCAGTCCGCGTAACTGGTCTTCTGCATATTGAATGATATGATTCACGTGTTTGCAAATGCTTATTAATTTCAGGTACATGTCAAGCTGAGTGGAGAAAGGGTGGTGTGGGGTCTTGTCCATCGTGGGAGCAGTTGAAGGACAGGTTTTAATTTGATGGTCAGCACAGTAGTCACTGGTCGTTGAGATGCAGCTACTGAAGCTGAAAGGGCAAAAGGTCAACGCTTGGAGGCAAAGACACATCGTTAACACACTCTCCCTTTTCCATACCAGCGATTAGCGCGAGTGAGAGATGGAGTCTGTGGAACTGACTGTCATTCTTTTATGCATCGAGCAGAGAGAGGCCATCAACTAAGGTGTCTCCAGTGGCAGGAGCAGAACGCTTAGCAGGAGGGGGTGGCAGGGCCTGCTCCGCTACAGGAGAGACCCCAGGGAGCAGTCAGTCGGAGGTGCCTTCCACGACCCAAGGTCCAGAGACAGTGGTTGAACTTCCTACAGATGAGAACCAGTGTTGGTGAAGACTTCACCTGTCCAGGGGCACGGCGGCTCATGTATGCAACTTTCTGCAGGAGTTGGTGCCGTATGGACTTGGAGGACATCCCATTGTCTGTGGCATTGGAAGTCACAGCCACCCTCAATCTTTATGTGACCAGCTGCTTCCAGACCTCCACAGGTGACTTTGTAGCATCTTGCAAGCCTCCGCTCAAAAATGCATCAAGGAAGTAACGGACGCACACTTTGCAAGGATATACAACTACGTCAATTTCGACCAAAATCAGGCTGGCCAGTATCCAAGGGCCATGGGTTTCACTCAGATTGCAGGCTTTCTGCAAGTATAGGGTTCCATTGACTGGTTTCATCGGTCAGAACATTGAATACAGGATTGGGGCGTCTTCTTGAAGTTGCACAACACATTGGTACGGCCACACTTGGAATAGTGTGTGCAATTCTGGTCACCGTATTATAGAAAGGATATTATTAAACTAGAACGAGTGCAGAAAAGATTTATTAGGATGCTACCAGGACTTGATGGATTGAGTTATAAGGAGAGGCTGAATAGACTGGGACTTTTTTCTTTGGAGCGTAGGAAGCTGAGGGGTGACCTTATAGAGGTCTATAAAATAATGAGGGGCATAGACAAGGTAGATAGACAATATCTTTTCCCAAAGGTAGGGGAGTCTAAAACTAGAGGGCATAGGTTTAAGGTGAGGAGGGAGAGATACAAAAGTGTCCAGAGGGGCAATTGTTTCACACAGAGGGTGGTGAGTGTCTGGAACAAGCTGCCAGCGGTAGTAGTAGAGGCGGGTACAATTTTATCTTTGTAAAAGCATTTAGATAGTTACATGGGTACGATGGGTATAGAGGGATATGGGCCAAATGCAGGCAATTGGGATTAGCTTAGGGGTTTTTAAAAAAAAGGGCGGCATGGACAAGTTGGGCTGAAGGGCCTGTTTCCATGCTGTAAACCTCTATGACTCTATGACAATGACTGCACGCACGTGACTCTCTGATCTCCGTGGCCACAAGGAATCCAGTTCATCAACCACAAGGGCTTCCACTCCCTAAATATTCAACTAGTCTGTGACCATAAGAAGCGCATCGTTCAGATGTGTGCTAGATTTTCAGGGAATGTACATGACTCCTACATCTTTATATGGTCTCAGATCCCTGATGTTTTTGAGGGACCACAGCGGCTACTGGGTTGTCTTCTTGGGGACATGTGATACTCACTCAGGACATGGCTGATGACTCCTGTGCAGAGACCACACACTGCAACTGAGTGGGTGCAGTAAGATGATAAGGAGATGGCCACAGGGGGGGATAAAGATTTTTTGATTTGATTTATTATTGTCACATGTATTGGGATACAGTGAAAAGTATTGTTTCTTGTGCGCTATACAGACAAAGCATACCGTTCATAGAAACAAGAGAGTGCAGAATGTAGTGTTACAGACATAGCTAGGGTGTTGAGAAAGATCAACTTCATGCAAGGTAGGTCCATTCAAAAGTCTGATGGCAGCAGGAAAGAAACTGTTCTTGAGTCAGTTGGTATGTGACCTCAGACTTTTGTACCTTTTTCCTGATGGGAGAAGGTGGAAGAGAGAATGTCTGGTATGCGTGGAGTCCTTAATTGTGCTGGCTGCTTTGCCGAGGCAACGGGGAGGGTAGACAGAGTCAATGGATGGAAGGCTGGTTTGAGTGATGATTGGGCTACATTCATGACCTTTTGTATTTTCTTGCAATCTTAGGCAGAGCAGGAGCCATGCCAAGCTGTGATACAATCAGAAAGAATGCTTTCTATGGTGCATCTGTAAAAGTTGGTGAGAGTCGTAGTTGACATGCCAAATTTCCTTAATCGTCTGAGAAAGTAGAGGCGTTGGTGGACTGAACAATACTGTCGGCATGGGGGGACCAGGACAGGTTGTTGGTGATCTGGACACCTAAAAACTTGAAGCTCTCGATCATTTCTACTTCGTCCCCATTGGTGTAGACGGGGCATGTTCTCCACTACGCTTCCTGAAGTCGATGACAATCTCCTTCATTTTGTTGACATTGAGGGAGAGATTATTGTCACTGCACCAGTTCACCAGATTCTCCATCTCATTCCTGTACTCTGTCTCGTCATTGTTTGAGATCCGATCTACAACGGTGGTGTCATCAGCAAACTTGAAAATCGAGTTGGAGGGGAATTTGGCCACACAGTCATAGGTGTATAAGGAGTATTGTAGGGGGCTGAGAACACAGCCTTGTGGGTGGTAGAGTGAATGGCAGTGTGCTTTGAACTGGCAGTGAGTGGGCTCACTGCGGTTGTGTGATGGATGTGAGTGTGGGAGTTGAGATTGATAGGAGGAGTGAATCACCATGGCAGAATGGAGGGGATCATTCATCCTTTTGTGGCACTGGATGGCCATCCTTCTCTGCAGGCAGTATGCGTTTACCAATGCTGCCACCGTCTTCCATGCTGGGTTCATCTCCTTGCTTGCTGATTTCCATCCCGCCTGTGAGTGCAGCTTAGTGACCGAGGCCTCCAGGAATCATGGGGCTGACTTCTTAGCAGCCAACCTCTGCATGAACCATGAGGAAGGGGCTGGGGAGAGCTGGAGCAGCTTTTAATTAGAGTTCCCCGCTGGTTGAAGCACTCAGCTAATGGTTGATTTGGCCGCCCACCACAGAGATGGTGTGAAACCCATGGAGAAATTTATTTCTGAAAAAATATCTAAAAATGCAGCACACAAACCCACCACTGCTGCTGGCGGGCTAAATGTCGCCTTTCCCACTCACTACCACACCAAAATATGGAAAAGTTCCACCCCATATCTTTCTAATAACATTCATCCTGATCCTTTACTTTCTCTTTCAACTGTTAATTTATTCATGTGATCCCTTAATTCCATGTGCTAGGATTTGCTTCAAGCCGTTTACATGGTACCTGGTACCTTAACCAAAGTTTTCAGACATCCATATCAGCTTTGTTATCTATTTCATTTACTTCAAATAATTTTCGAAGGTCAGTCAGCGTAACTGGTCTTTTGCATATTGAATGATATGATTAACGTGTTTGCAAATGCTTATTAATTTCATCCTGCATTTGTGACTCTAGTAGTTTACCAAAAACTAAACTGATTGGCCTATAATTTCCTGTGTTACCCCAATTCCTTTGTTTTGAAGAGAAATTATTAGACTATGGAAAGGTCCCAGCAGATTGGAAAACTGCACATTCCTGTTCAAGAAATGGGGGTGACAGAAAATGGGCAACTAACATTTGTAATTGGGGAAGTGTTGGAACTGTTATTTTGCTATTTAGGAAGCAGTAACAGGATATTTAGAAAATAATATAATCAGAGTCAACATGGTTTTATGTGCTCAACAATTTTTTTGGAGTTCTTTGAGGTTGTAACAAGAAGGGTGGATAAAGGAGCAGCAGTTGGCACGAATTTGGATACAACATGAAATGTTACTGCACAAGATAAGAACTCATGGTGTTAGGGACAATTTATAGGGCAGCACGGTAGCACAGTGGTTAGCACTGCTGCTTCACAGCTCCAGGGACCTGGGTTTGATTCCCAGCTTGGGTCACTGTCTGTGTGGAGTTTGCACATTCTCCTCGTGTCTGCGTGGGTTTCCTCCGGGTGCTCCGGTTTCCTCCCACAGTCCAAAGATGTGCAAGTTAGGTTGATTGGCCATGCTAAAATTGCCCCTTAGTGTTCTGAGATGCGTAGGTTAGAGGGATTAGTGGGTAAATACGTAGGGATAAGGGGGTAGGGCCTGGGTTGGATTGTGGTCGGTGTAGACTCGATGGGCCAAATGGCCTCTTTCTGCACTGTAGGGTTTCTATGATTCTATAATTCTAATTGTTAAGAAATATGAACTTAGCAGTCTGTCCAGGGTATTTTCTGGGCAGAGGCCAAGGACTAGGAGTGCCAGCATGCCCAAGGAGTTCTGGTGCATACGCGGAGTAGGACAGGCATTCTCCACCCAGCATTCTGGATTCTTCAGGGCTATGGCTGAGATCATGGTCTGCGCAGTGATCTTTGAATGGGCTCCCAACCATGGGGCCCGTGGTGGTGGGAAAAAAGGTAAGCCCATGTAAGTAGGCATGTTGGGAAGCACAACAGGCTTTAGGCAGAAGTGCTGTTGTTGGTACGCTCGAGGTAGTGAAGTCATGGAGAAGTTCTGGGGAATGTTGCTGCTCAGTGTTGGAAAGGGTTAGAGCTCAGGAGAATCCTTGGTAGCCACTTATAGCTTGTTGTAGCTGGAGACTGGATTTTGTAGAAACTCAGGGGCAGTGCCAGCTCAGTGAAACTAGCAGTCTGCTAAACAGTTGAAATTGTACCTGTAATTGGATACTGGATTGCAGCGATGTGAATCTTGTGGAAAGCAGTCCTCGGATAAGAGATTGATTCATCTAGTGGTGTGTCATCATACAGACAATCTGACTCGGAGTGGCATTTGGGGGAATACAGTGGCTAGATCTTTGAAAGTCGAGTCTTCCAACTTCTTATGAGGGAGACAGAGTTTCGACAAGCTTGGGCAACATTCAGCCCTGGGCTGATAACATGGCAAGTAACAGTCATGCCACACAATTGAAAGACAACGACAATCTCCAGCGAGAGATCTCACTGTCTCCTCTGAGCATTCAGTGGCATTGCCATTGCTGAATCTCCCACCATTAACATTGTGGGGCCAACCATTGCCTAGAAACTTAACTGGGCCAGTCATATAAAAACAAAAGCAGATCAGAGGTTGAAAATTCTGTTGCAACCTCCTGACTCCCCAGAAGTCCATCTACTTAGTTAGGAGTGTGATGGAATGATCTCCATTGCCTGCAAGTGCAACTCCAGCAACACTCAAGAAGTTCAGCTCAGTCCAAGATAAGGCAGCCTTCTTGATCACTAACCACGCATCACCTTTAACATTTACTCCCTCCACGATCAGCGCACAGCGACAGCAGTGTGTACCACCTACAAAATGCACAGCAATAACTTGCCAAAGTTCATTGCAAGAATTGAAATGAAAGGAAAGTTTAGTGTAAACAAAGAATCTAGTCATCATTTGGGCTCACTCTAACACAATGCACATCTTTATGAACTGAGGGAAGAGTGCAAATGTGACCTCATGCCTAAATTACGAAAAGGTACCCAACTGGCACAACAATTTTACTCAGTGAGTAGGTAAGACTAAAAGTTCAGCCTCAGACCGGTGTTGAATTAATGGCCATTGGAACAAGACAATCAGACTCCATGGGAAAAAGATTGTGAAATGGTTAAATGATCCAATTCTGTATGTGCTACAGTAATGAAAGAAACAAATCATATCTGATCTCTCATTTGCACAGTTGATGGCACTAAAGTTGTCCTAATACCCCAAGGAAGCTAAAACAAACCAGCCAAAATTCTCATCGTAAATGCTATGTGCTAAATTTGCTTTTGGGTGAAGACAGAATTGAACTCTGAGATCCTTAATGGCTAAATGACATGGTAGTACTCACAGTCTGGGTAAATGTACGAAAAATCTGCAAAACTTGTGACCCCTGTAAAGTTTATTTATTAGTCACAAGTAAGGCTTAAATTAACACTGCAATGAAGTTACTGTGAAAAATTCCCCTCGTCGCCATACTCCAGCGCCTGTTTGGATCAATGCACCTAGCCAGCACGTCTTTTAAACTGTGGGAGGAAACCGGAGCACCCGGAGGAAACCCATGCAGACATGGGGAGAACGTGCAAACTCCACACTGACAGTGACCCAAGCCAGGAATCGAACCTGGGTCCCTGGCACTGTGAGGCAGCAGTGCTAACCGCTGTGCCACCCAAATGCATAACATGGTAAAATGTCAACTTCTGAATGTCAAGCTTTAGAGTAGAAGGGAAGGGTGGAATAATCAGTATTAAAGGAGCAGGTCTGTATTGCAGAGTTGAACAACCATGCAAGAAACAAGTGTGTGCCAGTACCTCAAGTTCATTGAAGAGCACCGCTGGTGGAGTGACACGATTCTTCTTTGCAGCTTTTCGGAGGATTGCTTCAGCCTCCTGTACTCTTCCCTTTACCAGTAGCCAGCGTGGAGATTCAGGGATAAACCTGTGATAGAGTATGTTATTTTAAATAAATATTTAAATATTAATATATATACCCTGATATGGAGCATAGAAGAGAGAGATCTAAAGGGCAAGCAGAAATTGTAAAAGAGGTATCTTCTGTCTTTATCACCCAATTTTATTAAGTATCGTGTGAAAACAAAATTCCAGGGTAAGGATTGCCCATTTCTGACACAGCACACTTGATTTTTATTCCTTTAATCTGAATTTTTGTTCTGTAAGCAGCAAGTAATCACCCCTCTGCTTTTGTTAAGACAGGATATAATACCCAAGTGGTAATAATGACAATCCACTGGTTATAAACCAAATTCCTGGAGAATGTGAACATCACGGCCGGGATTCTCCCAAAAAAATTCAAAGCCCCCGATTGGCATGAAAATGGGAGTAACTCACGCTGATTTTTTTAGCGGGATTTTCAGATTGAATCTCCCATGCTCTGTACATCACAGAGTGCCCTAGAAGGATTCCCTCTGAAAAACGGGGCGGGGCCTATTCCTGCTGGAGAGATCGGCAGCTTAGCACTGAGCGGGCCACTGCGCATGCGCCGACCTGCCAGCGCCGAGATCGGCGTATGCGTAGTGGCCCCACACTGACGGCCTCCCGATTGCTGGCCAGTCCAATCGCTCGCCAGCCCTGTAACCCGCCCTCCATCGCTGCCCTTGCCGAGCCCCACCCCCCAAATGCAGGCCTCCTGGACCTCCCCAGGCCAACCCCAATGTCCCCACTCCTTGGCTAGTCCCAATCTCCCTGACCCCTCCACCCACCCAGCCAGTCCCAATTTCCTGATCCCACGCCCCCACCCCCTGAAAGTCCCAACCCCCCCTCCAGATGGCCAGCCCCGACCGCCGTCCTCCCTCCCACTGCCACCGATCCCAAATACAGAGTGACAGCAGGGCCCCCCCACCGATCACCGACCCAATAGGCCCCAGCCCCTTAGCACTGACCGATGCCCGGTGGGCAGTGCCAAGGTGCCCCTTGGGCATTGCCAGTTTGCCCCTTGGGCAGTGCCAGGGGTCAGGCTGCATGTCTGATTTCACAACCTATCATTATCACAGTGGTGTGCCTGTCAGTTCAGTTTGACCCAATGAATTCAGCAATACACACTTAAAGCGATTCATCTCAGAAATCGGCAGAGTCGGATTTTGGACAGGTAAAGTGATATTTGACTCGCCGATGCCAATGGAAATAGCAGCTTTCTCCACCATCTGTGCGGCACTGTGTTTAGAAAATGCAGAGGCAGGGGTTTGATGGTGGATTACTGGTCACTGATTCCCCCTCCCCACCGTAACATCTTGCCTTCAATAATCCTTATTTAAAAGGAGTCCCTGCACAGAGGTAGCACTCTGCATAGGGATAGGAAGCTCCCAGAGAGGTCTGGCTACCAAATAGATGAACAATGTTCAGTTCGATTGATGCTTAGTCAAACCTCCACATCTGCCCCACACCACATGACAGACTGAAGCTAAAATTCCCATGGCAGGTAGAATTCCGTCCTTGACGTGGCCACTCAATTGCATTCTGTACTCTCAACACAAATGCAGACATTAGGCTAACTTACACTCCCAAGCTGTAATTCGCTTGGAACAGGACGGTTAATGTGCAATGTCTAATGCTGAGTGTTCGGAGTGCCACACTCTGTGAGTGATTCATGCCCACCTGTCGCAAGAGGATCTTCAAACTTGCCCAATCACCAATGGTTTTGCAGCCTCATAACTTCATTGACAGGGGGAAGGGACAATCACGGCCAGGATTTACCTCTCTGGGAAATACACCGAGGGCCTTCTCATGAAGATTTTCTAAACTTGTCACTGAGCACGCCAGCCCTGACTGGGCATAGAAAATCCTGTCCTATTGGGAGATTTTTGCAATCTAGACACTAATGGTGGGATTTTCTGGCCATGCTCACCCCAAAGTCGGAGCATTCTGCCCACGGTCAACGGACATTTGCATGGTCTGTATCCCGCCCGCTAAAATTCCTGTGGCAGGTAGAATTCCGCTCTCGGCGTGGTAATGGGCCGGAAAGGTGGAGCGGAATCTGCCAGCTTTCATGACAGGTTTGCACATCGGATTGTCTGCTTTTCAGCCTGAACATGGTGCAGGCCATATCAGCAGGGAATCAAATGTTCTGCTGTTACCTCATTGGCTTACATTTCACTCACTGCAGCTCAGGACTTGACATGCTGACCAGTCGACTGATCCCTAAGAGAGCAAAGCACGCTGCTCCAAAGTTTAGCGACTTTGCACTGGGGGCACTCCTCCAGGCAGTAGGGGAACTGTGGGACATGGGAAGTAATCTTCCCCCATGTTGGGAGCCAGAAATCCACCAACCTCACCTTGGGAACAGGTCGCCAGTGCAGTCAGCGCTAATGTTCCCCAGAGGAGAGCCACCATCCTGTATAGGAACTAGATAAATGATCTCATCCACTCCACCAGCGTAGGTCTACCTTCTCTTCATTCTCAACTCACACTCCTACAATCCCATCAGGCATTCACAGTTACAGTCCGCAGGGATTCACACATTACCACCACAAGTGACATCACCACTGATCCTCACACACTGTAGCATCTTCATCTTTTGTCACATCCTGCACAACTCGCACCCTCAGACCTTACAGAGGTCCACTCATCACCCACAGAAGGCAAACATACTTACCATCTACTTAGGCATCCGTCCTGCTCACAGTCTGCTCATGTCTTTATGCAGGAGAAGTTCGCCCATAGCAAAAGTCAGAGATCTCAAACCAGAAGCGTGATGTCCTTGTGTTAGATTTGAAGCGCAATTAACAGAGCTGGCCAGCGGGTTCTGGGGCCCAACCTGCAGCGAGGGCGAGATTGGCAGCTCTCAAGCCAGTGAGAACATTAAGAACTCCTCAGGAACTTTGTAATGTTGGTCACTGTGCAGCCAATGACTCATTCGCCAGAATCCTACCACCCCACCCGCCACGGGAATCGGAGCAGGCGAGAGGCGGACAATGAGAAGGTCCGTCGACCTCGGGCAAGATTTTCTGGTCTCGGATCGAGCAAGGCTGTAAAATCCCGCCCATTATCTCTTCTCTGTTGGAAGACGAAGAAGGTCACTGGCAGACAGCCCGTCAGCCCCAGCTCCCGCACCACCTTCGGTGAGGATCCTGAGGACTCACTGGAGGTAGAGCCATCACAGTATTAAAGGCACCCACACCCTCCACTAGTGCAGAGACACACACCTCAAAGGAATCAAGATTTAGAGCAGGTTTGACAGACACCATCTGGTGAGCACAGCACAGATTCAGGTCCACAGCAGGCAGAGAGAGAGAGAGAGGGAGACACCCAAGGTAAATAGCACTCAGAGGATTGCTGGAGTCTTGGCTCCTGCTGAGTCAGAATTTTATGACGAGCCTCTGGACTTGGCCCTTAGAGATGTTGGAGCTGGACAGACACAGGAACATCAAGCAGGAATTTCAGGCCAAGAACAGATTAGAGGATGGACCTCTGCGCTCAACCTGATGTTGTTGTGTGATGTGCCAGTGTACTGAGGTCAACATTGGTAGGATGACAACTGCCTTGGAGACCTTGGTCCAAGGCTCTGCACCTGATCAGAGCGAGGACCTGCACTCCATCGCTCTAGGCATAGTTGGGATTCATCAGTGGCGAGGTGAGAGGCAGATGGGGCATCTCAACCTCACTCCATCTGCCCCTTCTTCTCAAGGAGTCAACTTGGACACATAAAAGGAGGAGGAGAGACAGCTGGACATCCTGGGGCCATCCATCCAGGTGACTCAGAGAGTGTCCAGTTGTTACTAAATCCCTCTGCCTGCGACCCCATCAGCTCCAGCTCCAAAGGCTGAGGAGTGTGCAGCTGTGCCACAGCAGCAGACCCAAAGCAGGCTTGGCCTCTCCAGGCCGTGGCACTCCAGAGGGCACCCACCACGGGTCATCACAGACAACAGAGGGTAACATTCAGCAGGCTGCCTCCACCTTATCCATGGTGGTTGCCATGGTTAGGAAAATTAAGAAATAGTAAGAGCGCAAAAATGCCACATTCTGTCTATATTTCGCGCATCTGTAATCGGAATTTGTTATTGTTAATTTCTCACCTAGTGTATGTGTCTTCTGTCTGATAATATGCTCTGTGGTCAGTCGCATGTAATAGATGACCCCTGCCCTCCTCTCCTCCTCAAGGTGTTTCAGCGTCTGCCTCAGGTCTACGTCTCGCACCTCCTCATTACAGTGCTTGAATGCTCTCTGTGCAGGAGTGACATGAATGAAGCCACTGGCTTTAAGAGCTTGGTGGTTGGGCAAAGCCTCTCTGAGACCTAATTCAGTGGTTTATGTAATGTTGGCTCATGAGTTTAAAAGCTGCAGGCTGGTTTGGCCTCCTGATGCTTTTACACTGAGGAGTGCTCAAAGTGGATCCTGAAGGATTGAATGGCGAGACGCATTGCAGTCGAACTCAGTTGGTGCATCTTTCATTGGCCTCAGCCTTGAATGCGGTTTACACAGCCATCAAAATCCATGGCTTTCATGTGCTCCTGGTGGTGTGCAGCGTTATCTCATGCCCACGTGTACATCTAAACATCCCAACTTTTCCACCTCCATGATGCTGAGCTTCGTGATTCCGACCAGAAGGCTGAAACTATGCAAGATCGGAGATGTGTATAAAGGCCACAGATGACGGGTTTTGTCAAGGAAGGATGCTGCGCTGGGCTAGAAGTTCTGGCTGGCGCCTTTTGACATTAACTCTGTGCCAGCTCCCAGATGATCAGCTGACATGGTTATTTGCTCGTTGCAATGATATTGGTGTGATATCAGCTTCCTTGAAAGTGCCAAGAGCACCAGCCATGATCGTCTGAAACTGGCCACATGCTTAAGATGCCAGAGTCCCGACTGCCAAAGCAAATCTTCTTCACCCAGCTCAAGGAAGGCATCCAAACAAGAGGAGGGGAAAAAAAAGTGCTTTAAAGACACTCTGAAGGCTTACCTCAAAAAATATAACATAGACATCAATGCCTGTGGTACACTTGCTCAGGACAAACCTACCTGGAGGACCCCCCCTGACTGAAGAGACATCCAACGCAAGAGGAAGTTTGGCAAAGGAGCCTGAGAAAGGAAGCCAATGATCTTAAGTCAAGGACCGAACTCACCTCACAGAAATGTCTGCTCTAGGATCGGGCTCATCGGTCACGCAAGGAGCCACAGAACCCATGACACAGAGTTTCCTTAGGTGGAAAGTCATACTCATTAAAGAGTGATTGCCGAAGAAGGATTGGTGTATCTGGTTTCCATGTGAATATGTTGGATTGGTAGAATGAAAATGAGGGGGTGGGGTCTCTGATGGGATCAGATTGAAGGTTGAATGCACCTGATATGTGCTCTTTGTTATCAACAATTAGAGTATTCAATGTCGAACTGAAAAGTCAGCATGTTCGGGTCGACAGATGTCAGGGCTAAGCTGTACCAGAACTTGGTAGAGTCCAAACAGGGACATGGTTGTGAGTGCTTGACAGGGATCAGCCGATGATGCTATTAAATTTTCACAGTCCACTGAAAGGTGAGCTGAAATGCAGATTCACATCCATGACTGCGAGTTACAGATGGCTGAATCCTTAAAATCAATCTCATGCTTTGGACTGAGTATGCTGATCAGACCTGAACACTTGTCTTGCCACACTGCAGCACCTGCCAGTGACTCAAGATGGAGGAGTCATGGGAGTTTCCAGGGTATCTTGCACATACCTGCATAATCTGCTTCTGGTGATTACAGCCTAGCTGCACATTAAAAAAATGGGACCCTCCCCTATTTATCAATTATAGTGGATGCTGTCACTACAGTCGATGGCACTCTGCAACTGTGGGAATCCGGAGATCGCTGCAAGTCTCACAGTTCTGGCAGCCTGGCTGGCTTCATCCAGGGAGAACTGTGCTTTGCTCAATACGATGTTGGTAAGCCTCTGGATATATTTGTGAGTAGATGCTGAGGAAGTCCTGCATAGGTTCCCAGTGTCCTCAGTCCTGGAATGAGCCACTTTCAACAAAGTTCAGAGCAGCCGTCACAATGGAGTGCTTCCCAGTCCCTGCATTGTTAGCTCTTCCTGGGGAATGTGGCAGATATAAGCCACCAAATCCCTTGACAAGTGAAGGCATCTGCAGCATTGTCTCTCGCCTATCTGTAGGTATGAAAAGTGCCTTTGGTACACCCCTGGTCACGCCAAACACTTCCATTGAATGGGTCTGTCAGTCTCAACTTCAGGATCTTGAGGGCGCCCCGCGTGCCTTTCTTTATCAGGGTGAGGTCCTTCCCTGTTCCCAGGCTGACGATGATGGGCCCTTCTTTTTAGCCTTCTCAGTTTCCTGTTTGCCAGGATAAACACAATGTTGGCTGCTCCATCCTTCATACACTCATCTTCGTCTCTGTGGAAACAATGACCAGAAACATGAACAATCATAGGACTGCAATGGTCACCTTCTAGTTGCAAGCCAAGGAGTGAAGTCCATGGGTTGCATTCTTTCCAGCCATGATTTCACCACATCATCTCTTGCAGAGATATTATTGCCTTAAGGATCACTGATAGGGCACCCTCACCCCTAAACCCCATTCCAGCACGTCTACAAATACCACAAGAATGGAAGGGTTTCACACAGAGGCTTGGATCTAACTGAGTGCTGCAGGTGATCGCAGCCTCAGTCAGGGGACTGTCAGACGGAATCCTTTGGATTACACAGCACAACATTGGGTTTGGGAGAGAGTGAGGGGCTGCAAAGCCTGAACTTGACAGCTGCAGATTTTAGAGGTATTTGGCATAAGCATTTTGGCTGTTTTCCCTTTACAGCTGTATCATTCTGACCCTTGCAATTTTCTAAGAGAGGGACAAAGGGTCTTTGGAAGGAAATCCAAAAGTAGCCCCTAAATGGGAATAGGTTCTCGCAAGGATGCACAACGTGAGTCAAGGTGCCACAATCCCTAAATTGGCATTTGATTTTCCTAACATTTCACAGCTTGGCTTTCTACTCCATTTGGTAAAGCAGAAATTAGTTGGGCACTCCTTCAATCAGCCCAAAAGTGTTGTAGTTCATTCCTCCCAAAAACCCTGAGAGCTGTTCCCTAACGATTTTTTCATTCCTTGCTTCTCAACTGCATAATTGGATCAGCTTGAAAAGTGGTGGTCAGAGGTTTTATTACGGACCAGTTTCCAGACACCAAACCCTGTGACCGTGAAACCCTTCCCATTGTGCTGGATGAGGATTGTGCACAGGTTTCCCTTCCTCCAATCACTCTCCTTTCTCTTCCTCTAACCCATTGTCATTGAGATCCCTTTCCTTTTCCCGAAACGTTTGATGCCAATGTCCCAAGCCCTATGTAGGCCTGACCCCTCCCTATCTTCCTTCTCATCTTGAAGCCCCGCTTTATCCCCATGAGACCATCAAGTGCCCTCTGTTCCTCATATACAGGCTGCAGATGCCTTCCCTGACTATGGCTATGCCATCTGCGGCCCACAGTTCCCCAGGACCAACATGCGTAAGGGATTGACCACACCCTGCGCACCATGCTGGACACCACTGACAAAGGACTGAAGGCCTGCCCACTCCCTGAACTTGGCGAAGGACTGATGTGCCAAGCACAGCCCTGTAAACTGTGGTGCAAATCCCCAGGACTGTCTATGCTTTCTGGCCCCGACTAATTTCCTCCCAGTTCCCCAGGAATCCCCCCTAGTCATTTGTTTCTGTGCTATCTTTCTCCTAGTCATCAGCCCTTTCAGTCATGTGGCTCTGCGCTCTCTTTCCCAGCCAGTCTCCTGCCCCCATACCGCCGCCACCGCCCCCCCTCCCACCCCCCGACCCCCTATCCAGTCACCCTGCTACACATCTCCAGTCAAGGTTTTGCCTTCCAATTCCATACCACCTTTCTGCTGGTCTTGCTTGTGAAGCCTTGGCTCTAGAGCCCCTCCTTGCTTTACTGCTGGTCTCACTTAAACAGCTTTGGCAAGGAGTCAGGACAATGGTGGGCGCAGTGCATTGAAAGGTAGGCGAGCACTGCGCACACACACTTGGAGGTCATGAGTGAACTGCTGTTCTTTAGACGCATTTGTCAATCACACTAGTACAACTAGCCACTGGTGTGGCTATTTGATCTGGAGTTGGGGAGGTGATTCTAGTTAGCTGGGGTTTTAATGAGTATTCATGAGATTCAGATGCATGCAAATACAGTTTCTGATATGGCACAGCAGGCAACATGACCTGCCATGAACATAGGAAGAGGAAAATTTCAAACCAGCAGGAAAGTAACTCTTGGCCAAATGCTCAGTTTTCTGGTCCCACCAACCGCCATGCCTGCCAAAGGTGGGACTAGAAAATCCTGCCCTTACGATTCTTATTTTATTTCCTCTTAGTATAGGTCCTGTGGTCTGCCCATGGTGGATACTGGCTGAGTTGGCATGGAAGGTGTAGGACAAAGGGTGCTGGGGTCATGGGTTGGCATTAGTTGGCACTAAGTTGACATTGGGGCTATAAAGGGCTGTAGGTTGGATGGAGGGAAATAGGTTAGCATGGAGTGTATGGATAGTCATGCATGGTGGGTGGAGAAAAATAAGTTGACATCAAAGGCCCCAGGAACCATGGAGAGTGGGTGGATGAGCATAGGTTAGCATTGAGGATATAGAGGCCCTGAGGGTGGGTGGCATGAGGTTAGCATGGATGGAACATGGGGATTGTGTGGAGGTGAGGCAGTGTGAAAGGATGAGGGCTGACTTTTGTTTTATTGGTTTTGTTGCTGCTAGGACAAAGTGCCTTTTGCTAGGTTGCCTCTGCCTGTGCTGTCACTGAACTGTTTACAGAGACAGTGGACTCGATTCCAGCTATCACCCACTTCCCCCACAGCCCACCCCCCCAAAACCGAAATTCAATTGTCCTGGGTACTTTCCCCCAGCTGGATTTGCAGAAGCAGGAATTTATCTGAATCTGCGCTCCGGACCAAGGAGTAAAATTAAAGTCATAGAATCACAGGCCAGGATTTAATGTAGCTGATGGGAGTGTCGCCCACTGTTTGGAAAACTGATAGGAGCTCCACGTCGCATCTCTCCAGGAGGCCCGATAATATAACATTCCAATCAGGTGCTCACCTCCTGTCTGATTAAGTGAAATCCCACCCTGAAAGTTGCTGCTCAAAGACCGGCAGCTCTCCAGTACTGACCCCACTGCTAGTACTATAATGGGGCCTATCACGGGAGTTGCTGACAGATCACCAGATAGAGTTGAGTGTGGGTGTGATGTGAGTTGCAGAGCAGAAACCACGGACAAACAGGAAAGGGGGCTTGGATACAAGGGCAAGGGATGGCATCCTGTGGACTCTCCATTTCCAATACTGGGTGCCTCGATTGAACAAAGACTCCCTTGAATACCAGCAGCAGCAGTGGTGGGATGAGGCACTTCATTGGCTCTTAAGTGAGCATCTAAAGGCCTCAATTGCCTGCCCATAAGTCATCTCACCAGGACTTGATCAGAGGAAGGCGGCGGGATCTTCACCCCACACACTCTCGCCTGATCACATGCCCCCCCCCCCCCCCCCCCATACCCAGTCTCCCATCTTACCCAGGGAGGAGACCATTAAATTCTGCACATGGAGCCCTTACTGCACAGAAGCAGGCTATTTGGCCTATCAAGTCCATGCTAGCTCTCTGTAGAGCAATCCAAAAATCCCAATCCCCCATTCTATCCCATGGATCACAGGTTTATTGATCTCAAGTACCCATTCCCTTCTGAAATAATTGATCTGATTGACATCCACACACTCACCAGCAGTGAGCTCCAAGTTATTACCATGCTCTGTGTAAGAGAATTCTTCCTTACATCCCCTCTGCACCTCTTGCTTAAAGTCTTGAATCTGTCTCCCCTGATTCTTGTATGATTAGCAAATGGGAACAACTTTACTTTGTCTACCTTATCCAAGCCTGTCATAATCTTCTACACCTCTGTATAATCTTCTCTCACTCTTCTTTGTCCTAAGGAGAACAAGCTCGGCTCCTGTAACCTAAACTGGTTGCTAAAATCCTTCATCCCTAGGGCCATTCTGCTAAATCTCTTCTGCACTCTATCAAGGACTCATGTTTTTCTAATCCAGAACTGAACACAATACTTTACTTGTGGCCTATTCAGAGCTTTAGGAAGGTTCAGCATAACTTCCCTGCTCTTGAACTCAAGACCTCTATTTATGAAGCCCAAAATCCCTTAGCTTTTTGCTAATTATTCTCTCAAGATGTCCTGCCATCTTCTCAAAGATACATGCAAATGAACCCTCAGGTACTCTGTTCCTGCATGCATCTTATCAAATGCCTTCCTGACGTCCAGATATACTACATCTACAAAATCCCCGCTATCCACTTGGCAACTTTGAAGAATTCTAGCAAATTAGTCAAACACAATTTACCCTTCATAAAACCATGCTGACTGATGGATTGTATTTTGACTATCCAAATGTCCTGTTATTACTTCCTTAATAATGGATTCTAACAATTTCCCAACAACAGATGTTAAACTAACTGGTCTATAGTTTCCTACTTTCTGCCTCCCTCCCTTTGGAATAAGAGCATTACATCAGCATGTTTCCAATCCAGTGGAACCTTTCCCGCATCCTGGGAATTTTGGAATATTATAAGCAATGGATCCACTATCTCTGCTGTCACTTCCTTTGAAACCCCTTAGATGTAGGCCATCAGGCCCTGGCGATTTGCCTGTCTTCAATCCCAATAGTTGATTGAATACTATTTCTCTCTTGCTGATTGTTCTAAGTTTCTCCCTTTCTATCACCTCTGCACAATCTGTTATTATTGGGATGGCGCTAGTCCTCCACTGGGAAAACTGTTGGGAGAATATCGATTTAGCTTCTCTGCCATTTCTGTGTCCCCCACTATTAACATCCCCGTCTCATCCTCCAAGGGACCAACATTCACTTTAGCTACTCCCTTCCCTTTTATATACTTATAGAAGCTTTCGTTATCCTTTTTTATATTTTGCACTCATTTTCTTTCATAATAAGGACTTCTCTCATAATAAAGACTTGCTGTTAATATACACAAGGCTATGAAGCCGATTTCATGGTGACAGTGAGTGGTATCAAAAACCCTTCACCTTACAAGAATGCAGAAAAACAAAGGAAAAGGGCACCTTTAATGAATTTGAAACTGAAGCAAGATCCAGAGAGAGAATAACATGAAAGCAAAAAGGTGATGTTTTACTTCAGCATAAGACTCCATTAAATCTCCCATGGAAGTCCAGCTTCAGAAAACAGAGCTCACAGCCTGTAAAGATGAGATAAAATGTTTTACGTTCCAGGCCAGCAGTTTCTCAGAAACCCCTTTTTCATTCAGTCAGTAGAAGCACAGCTTGGAAGAAACCTGACTCTAATCCTGATTCCGAGTCTCAATACATGGGTCCCGAGTTTGGCAAAGACAAATAAATTAAATTAATAATTAATTTAATCTTCTTCAGGTATCTCGCCACCGTCCGATTTCCTAAATAAGCCTGCAGTTCTTTTCCAAGTGTCAACTCGCAACGCTATGCCGCTATTTAAATTAAATCGGCAGGCAGCTAATCTTTGCAGCCGTTGCTTCTTCTACAAACAGAAGCACACTGCCTCCATTTTGGAAAGTCCACCAAAAAGTGGCAAGTGTGGAAAGATCCAATGAATGGAGACATCATCTTGAAAGCCTGCAATTTCCTAAAGCTGTACCCACACTTTTTAAAGTCTTCAAAATGAATTATAATTCCACACTTACAGCTCCACTAGGATTCGCCCATGACTTGGACCAGTCATAGAATTGGAGTGTTTGGAGAAAAAGATTTTTAAGAAACAGCATTGCTACAAGTCTAAATAAAAAATCAGAAGCAGAACAAGTCAATACACTTCTGAACTTGATTGGGACAATTGCCAATTAGGAGGGCACAGTGGTTAGCACTGCTGCCTCACAGCTCCAGGGACCTGGGTTCGATTCCTGGCTTGGGTCACTGTCTGTGTGGAGTTTGCACATTCTCCCCGTGTCTGCGTGGGTTTCCTCCGGGTGCTCCAGTTTCCTCCCACAGTCCAAAGATGTGCGGGTTAGGTGCATTGGCCATGCTAAATTGTCCCTTAGTGTCCCAGGCATAGGTTAGGGGGATTAGTGGGGTAAATATGTTGGGTTATGGGGATAGGGTCCAGGTGGGATTGTTGTCGGTGCAGACTCGATGGGCCGAATGGCTTACTTCTGCACTGTAGGGTTTCTATGATTCAGACAGCATCAATGCACGATAAGTTATCAATAAGTCACCTGCCAAATTTGATGAAACTTTAAAATTCTTCAATGTTTATTTCAACCTGAGTGCCAATAAAATATTGGAGGGAGGCAAATACAATAAGAATCTGCTCTTCGTCAGCTTTGACGAAGAGCAGACTCTTATTGTAACTGGCTCCCTGACGAAGGGTCACTCTCACTCAAAACGTTGGCTCTATTTTCTCTCCGCAGGCGCTCTCAGACCTGCTGAGATTTTCCAGCATTTTCTGTTTTCGTTTCAGATTCCAGTATCTGCAGCATTTTGTTTTTATATTAAAAGTCCACCTGCCAGGGATCTGTTGATTCCTTCATAAACAATATATAGGCTGGCAGACGGATGTGAATATTATGATTTGAAGTCTGAGCTCGTCCAAGACAGAATCATGGTGGGTGTTGTGGAGATTCACTCCATGACTTCCGACAAGCTAAAGATGACCTTACCCTAGTCAAGGCAATCCTGTTAGCTAGATTCTCTGAGCTACGTCATCAACACCAGGTTAAAGTCCAACAGGTTTATTTGGTAGCAAAAGCCACACAAGCTTTCAGAGCTAACCACTCCCCTGTCATCAACACAGGACCATCCTAAGTGGGAAATACATAATTTGGGGCAAAAAGAAAAAACGCTCCGATCACCATATCAGGTCACAGGAACGATCCAAGTCAAGGAAAGCAATTCCTGAATCGTCCAGCAGAGCAACCTTCACAACACTGTGGTGCAAAGCGCATTCATGGAAAGTCAGTGTCCAATACTTCCACTGCAACTGATGTGGACACTTTGGTAAACTGTGCAAGACAAAACCCCAGCACCGCAGACATCCCAAAGGTAATCCAAGAGGTCGAGACTGAAAATCCTGAAGACATACAACCATATTTCTTGTGTGATATCAGAGAACGCAGTTCTTCATTTTAGAATGCTGACATCCTGGTAAATAATGGTCATTGAACAAATTTTAAATTAGATTCAGATGCCAGAGTGACAGTCCTGTCAGACAAGGACCCATGGCTCCAAAACCTTTGGATTCAAATGACGGACACTCCACTTTATGGAGTGGGGAGTTCCCGTCATTGGCATGATCCTTGAATAACTGAGGCATGGCAACAAACAAACAGATCTTTGAACTGGTGTATGTTATCTGGAATCAGCCTTTCCCTCTTCTGAGCAGAAATGTCTGTGTAACTCTCAATCATCAGATGGCAGAAGATGTGAAAACTACCAGTTGTTAGTCAGCCAAAACAACACAGTCCTGAGTCCTCAAAAGCTAAAGAATATTCAGATTCTGACTTCACTAGTGACCTCGCTTCTATTTTTGCAGAGTAAGTTTGTCCATCATCATTCCAGGTCCTAGAAAGTACCCACTGGTCAAACCAATCTACCGCACACGAGACTACCATAGCACCTCCAGTGAAAGTGGTACCAGAGATGGATCAACAGTCTGAGGAACCTCTACTTACACCCTACGTTGATGGCACAGTTGATAAACACACCAACCACTGTGCATACATGGCAACTTCTAGTCGGCATGCCACAACCAGAAGGGATGGTGGAACCTCATATTGGTCTTGCACCGTTAAGAACAATAAGCAAAGGTGCTCATATGTGCACCCTTCTTCAGCCTTCATGACAGCCAAAATGAAAAAAAGATGTTAAAGCCGACGAATACCATTTTCATCCACACCACAAGAAATAATAAAGAGTAACAACAATCATGCTCCAGCAAACCAGCCAGACCAACCAAGAATGGTTTAACATCAAGCCATGGAAGAAACAGATGGAATCATACCCAATGCAAGTCCAACCTCCAAGCCAACAGCAAGAACCAGAACTACCAGAGCTAACCACTCCCCTGACAGAACGACGAATGAGACGTAGAAGGGTAGAGTTTAAAGGAACCCAGACGACAGAAACCAGGGTCAGTCAAGAGATGGACAAAGGTGTGTAAAGACCTAGGATGGAGTCCGCTCCATATGTGTACCTTCTACTGGGTATATGTACATAGTAATGAATTGTTCATGAATAATTGCTGTTAAGATACTAAAGTCTATGAAGCCTATTTCATGGTGTCCAAAGCAGCATTCTTTACCCACCAATGATGTTAAACTGGCTGGCCTGTAGTTGCTGGAAGATACTCAAAACCTTTCTTGCATAAGTGTGTCAGATTTGAAAGCCTATAATTCTCTGGCATCCCTGGTATCTAGGGAAGATTGGAAGCTTATGGGAGCCACTCATTTGCTTTGGCAACCTGGGATGTAAGTCATCTGGACCACCTAACTTATCCACCTTTCCAGTGCATTCGCCAATCATTCCCCCCCCCACCCATTACCTCTACTATGTCCGCTTCTATCAATATTTTGTCAAATTACACTTCCTTGGTAAATAGTAATAAAAAGTTTTCACTAAGTATTCTAGACTTGCCCTGCACCTCTAAATATATATTAACTTTTTTGTTCCAAATAAGACTCATCCCACCTCTTTCTATCACCTTACTATGCGCATATCAGAAGATTTTTGTGCTCTTTTATGTTAACTGTCATTCAATTCTCATATTCTCTCTTTGTCAGCCTTACCTTTCTTTTCATTTCCCCTCTTAACTTGTATCTGACTTGGATCTGACTTGAAGAATTAACCTGACATACATCATGCACTCTCTTTCATTGTTTCATCTATTTTTCTCTATCTCCATCAGCATTCAAGGAGCCTTGACTTCGGTTCTTCTACCTTTTGCCCTGTGCCTGGAACATATCCTTCTCAAAGGTCACACATTGTTATGTGACTGTTTTTCCTGTTGGCCTTTAGTTCTATTTCATGCGGGCTAGATCCCTCTCATTTTATGGAAGTTCGCCCTCTTCCAATTTAGAAGTGGTAATTTACATAGTCCTTTTCTCTTCTCCATTACTAGTCTAAATCTTATCATAAGTGTTACCCAAGTGTTCTTCCACAGACACTCAGGGCGGGATTTTACGGCCCTGCTCATCCCGAAAACGTAAAATCCCGCCCAAGGTCAACAGACCTTTCCATGTTCCGCCCCTCGCCCGTTCTGATTCCCGGGGCGGGAGGGGTGGTAAAATTAATGCCTAGGTCCACTTGGCGTATTCAATTCCTTGGCAACAGATCTAGTAATATCTCTTCCTTATTTGGACTAAGGATATATTGGTTCTGAAAGTTCTCCTGAACACATTTCAGATGTTCCTCACTCTCCTTTCCTAATTGATAGTTAGTTCTTATCTATCTCTTTGATTTTCCTGCAGACATTTGCTCCTGTCTCTCATTATTTCGACACCTATAATGTACCCCAGAAGCCTGATGATGCCCTTATTTCTTCTCAACTCTAACTGTATAGATCCTGTCCTTGTCCCTACTCTGCCTTTCCTATTCTTCTGATGACCGCTCATCTATCCTGAGCTCTTTCTGCCAGCTTATCAGATGGCAATGTCCTCCATGAGTTCTTCTGAAGAAGACTCAGATGAGAACTTTTTTGGGATGGTTTACAGAAGAAGGTCGAAGAACTTGCACAGTGAAATACTTGGTACATTAGTAGACCTGCCAGAAAGCCTGTTTAGGTCTCTCGATTAAAGGTATTTAGTGCCTGACTGATGCACTGGATATCAGGGTCCAAATCACCTGCAGGCCTCTCCCTTTAACCCCATGTAACAAACCACAATTATCCCCATCCCCACCACCCATCACTTACCTTTGTCCTTGGTCACTCCACAGGCCTGGAATTCCATAGAGTACTCTTCTGGCAGCAGTCACAGTCTTCTCTGTGGTACTATTGAGTGACAGAGCTGCCTGCCTATGATTGGCTGGCAGCTCTAGGTTGGTGAGATTTCCACCCTCGGAGACCTGATTCCAGAGGAAGACCTGCCGGTGCCTGATTAGTAAGTGGTTCAGCAGGCTTTCTGGAAGATAGGCTGGCATGGAAGATCCTCAATGTTTCAACAAATCTTTCCCATTAACTCTGCTTCTCCCCACAGATGTTGCCAGATTTTATGAGTATTTTCAACATTTTCTGCTTCTATTTTGCAGTTATATTCCACAGTGCATCTTTGAATACTTTCCAGAGAGCAACGGAGAATGCTGAGTCGGAGACAAGAAAAATACAAATGCCAACTTATCAGATGGCGAGGTTCTCCATGAGTTCTGGTGCGGAAGACTCAGATAAGAACTTTGTTGGGTGGTCAACAGAAGAAGGCCAAGAGCCTTACACAGTGAAATACCTGATACATTAGCAGGCCTCTCAGAAAGCCTGTGTGCAATGTAAAGGCATTGGGAGATGTCTGGTATAAACTTAGCACATGGCTTTATGCAGAGCTTGGAGCCCATACTCAGAGTGGAAGGAATGGCCAACTGCATGAGAACACTGGCAGACCTATCCAGGTTGTAACGTCTAATGGTTGCAGTCTCAATTGAAATGCATAGAGAAGCCATCTAACATCAGGTTGTTGCAGTTGGCGTTCAGATTCAAGTCATGCAATTCAACTTGCTGTCATGCGGGCTTAAACTTCCCTAATGCAAGCTCAGCTTGCTGCAACAGAGGTTCATGACCACATTCTTCGGCACATGCCGTACCACACTTCGTGCATTCATTAACATAAAACAATTCTGAAAACCATTAAACACTTCTACAACCACTTGTAACCAGTAGAAATCTAGTCGTCGCACTTAAGCCAGTAGAGATCAATCAGCATCAAAACTGAAATCTGTTAATGATCCCTTACAATAGCACAGGTAATGGGATTGAGCGTGGTTGGTGGTTTCATGAAAAATTCCTATGAGAATATGTTGTGGAATCAACTAGGGATAAAGCCATTTTAGGTACCGTACTATTTAATGAGTCAGGGTTAAGAGTGATTAGGGTCCCCCATTAAAATGACTCCATAATGTTTACACAGAGATGCAAACATTTTAGAGTAGTTTTAATGGGGCACTTCTAATTACTGAAAAGACTGAGACACTGGAAATGTAAAGGGTGGGGTAAAAATTCCTAGATTGTGTTCAGGAAAATTTTCTAGAGCAGTATGTGTTCAGTCCAACAAGAAAGGATGCATTGCTGGACCTAGTTCTTGGAAATGTAAATTAAATGTCTGTGAGAGAACACTTAGGAGACGGTGATCATTATATTGTAAGGTTTAAGATGATGATAGAAAAGGAAAATAGGCAATCCAGAGCAAAAATAATTAGCTGGGGGAGAGCTGACTTCAATGGGGCAAGAACTGAGCTGGGCAGATTAGACTGGGACTAAGGTTGGCGAGAAAAACTGTAGGGCTACCTCGCTCCACTCACACTGTTCGTACCTGTAAAAACTTGATTACCTGTGAAGACTCACATTCCAACCACTCTTCACATTCCAATCTGTAATTACTTTTCAATTGTGTCTTTGCCTATATATGCCATGTTTGTGAACCTACCTCCACTCACCTGATGAAGGAGCAGCACTCCGAAAGCTTGTGTTTCCAAATAAACCTGTTGGGACTTTAACCTGGTGTTATGAGACTTCTTACTGTGCCCACTCCAGTCCATCGCCAGCATCTCATATCATGATTATACAGAATAGTGGAGCAGTCTTGAGGGGCGGTATGTTTTACTCCTGCTCCTATTTCTTATGTTCTTATGAAAAACTGGGCCTACAGAACCAAATTTTGTGACTGATTTTTTAAAAATATCATCACAGCAAAAGGTATATTCCCTTAAAAGAGATTTTGCAAACCCTACTAACAAAAGAATGTCTAATATAGGTACCTGGTGGTCTTCTCCCATCAAATTGCTGTACTTTGCACATTGAGTCTGTGAACTATGTTACATGGCCAGGGTTCTCTTGAGGCCATTTGCTGGTCTGCCTCTAACTAGCCCTATAGAAACTAGTGATAGTACCTGCAATTGTTTTCTTTGCTAACTAAATTTATGTTGTTAAACCTTTTGTTAAACAATCTACCAATATTCACATTGGTCAGATGGATAGTTAGCCTCACACCAAGACCCTAAATCTGTCGCCTGATCTGTGGTTGCTAACCTCTCTGACACTGAGGGATATTTCTGACTCAGTACACTTTGCTATCTGAATTCTGATCAATGGTAACTGACATGAAACCTTGGCCTTGATTTTCTCAGAGTTATGGAGACTCCTCAGAGATTCCAAAATGGTGTATGGATCCCTGATGTGGAAGTTTCACCCCTGTTTTTGACTGATCCAATTTTAATCCATAGAGGAAAGGGGGTGGGTCGTGACTCACGTGAGAAAAATCTGAATTCAATATGGCCATTTGAACTCAGTGCTGAGTTCAAGAAGACCCCATTTTGCGGTGACAAGGGAACTCATCTGAATTGTGGGAGTCACAAATTTTTAGAGTAGTTGGGAATGCTCTTGAAGGGCAGATAAGGCCCATATATTAGAACTGTCTCGCTGCAGAATTATTTTAATTTCCAGGCCTTTAAAAATTAAAAAGAATTAGTCAGCCTATGAGGGGTAAAAAAAACACTCAAGCTGTGAAGTTATTTAAATCCCAGCCCTTTATTTTTAAAAAATGACTGCCTGTGTCAGTGAGCGTTTAAATAAATCTATTCTAGCCATTAAAGTAGCTGTTTGTTGACATTACTCAAAGGGTTATCTTCTGTTTTCCACAACCTATCATTATCTCAATGGGGGGGGGGGGGGGGGGGAAGGGGGCAGGTGGACTCATATTCACAGTTTGATATTATAATGAACTGGCAATTGATTCCAATCAATTATTTCCTAGGCAGTTTAGGTGAAAATGATCCACACTGAAGCTTCAGCCTCACAGTCAAGGAAGCATCATCTCACACTTAAATACACTGTCAGTGCTGATATGCATCCTTACTCTCATCCAAGTTGGACTTTCAATTTTTGTTTCGGAGATGGAGTCAATGACATAGGTTAATGGCAATAAAAGTTCTTACATAGATTATTATATGGGTTAAGGTTCCAATTCCTACCTACCACCACAAAGGAATGTACAGCAGGCTGGGGAGAGACAAGATGAAAAGCAACATCCGCCAGCTTCGTATGAAGTATGCAATCAAAGGCAGGGTCATGTAGCCGAATGCATAAAAAATGCAAATTCCTAGTGTACCGAATATAACCCGAGTGGCTTTCCCCAAAAGTTCTGATCCTGTAAGAAGAGAGTAACCAGGTGAAGCACAACAGTATTGCGAGTTACTTTCTACTTTTCTTTCACTCCTGTAAGAAAGAGGGTTGTTTAAGAAATTGTATTTTTAGAATCGTAAAGAACTCTAATGGAATTAGCTGGCACAGCATTAATTCCCACGGAAAAATACATAAAACATAAGAAAGGAGTCAAGGACTAACACAAGGTAGAGATAAAGGTCACAAAGATTGCGCTCCTGCATTGAGGTCACTAGACTCTGAAGCGTTCCTGAACCGATAGCAGGAAGCCTTTTTGTGCCTTGCATGAAATAAATAAATAAGAAACCTTTAACTAGCGTGAGGGACAGGGAGACAGATAAAAGCAAAATGCTGCAGATGCTGGAATCTGAAACAAAAACAGAAAATGCTGGAAACTCTCGGCAGGCCTGACAGCATCTGTGGGGAGAAAATAGAGCCAACGTTTCACATCCAGATGACCCTTCATCAGAGCAGGGAGACAGTGTCAACTTGGGCATCTGTCTTGTATTCATTGGTCAGAAGGATTCAAATGAATAATTCACAAAGGGTAGCTATCAGTCCCTGGAAACAAAGGCATAATTTCAGATGGCATGGTCTCACTTCCCACCATTCGAAGAGTCTGAGTGTCTTGCGGTCACTTCATGCTCAAATGTGCATTAAGTGGCCGCAGGCGGGATATAATCTCCTTACACATGCGGAAGTTCCACTCAGAGATTGGCTAGCAGCTCTGCAATGACAGCACTGTAGTGAACAGAAGAAGAAATGCATAAGTATGTCTGAGACTAATTCCAGGCACTGGAGGCCCAGGTAAGTTCAAGGGGTCCGAGGGCAGGGAGATTAGGGGAGGTCTGAGGGGGCACAAAGGGTATGATAGGGATCTCAGGGGGGAGACTGGGGAGGTGGAGGAAGGAAGTCAAGAAGTTACCAGACCTTAAGGGGAGGACGGGGGAATGGTGCCCGACTTCAGAAGGAGGCTTCTGATGGAGATACACCACCACACTACACCTCCTTCTGGTCCGAGATGTAACTCTGTTGATTTGTGGCCTTTTCCCACAAAAGTTCAATCCTCTGGCCAGCCTAAAAATTGAGGTTATGTGAGGGCCTTTAACTGGAGTAAGGGTAGGTTTCTGGTCTGAGGCCTTGCCTGCCACAAAATGAGATTTCTGCTTGGTTGGGGTGGTGGGAACCTGGAGGGAATTCCGTCTCTTTAATTAAACACTTGCGGGTGGGGGAGCGTTAAAGTGAAAGGACGGGATTCCCTTCCCTGGGGGAGTGTAGAATTCTGGCCAAAGGATATTGATGGGTGCACAGAGAGCAGGGACTGTCTTTGTCGGACAGCTGCTTTCATCAGATGGAAGTCGAACTAGGAAAGTTAGGGAAGAGTTCGGTTTGAGAACAGAATGTTGCCGTCACGAGCTATTAAGATCAAGCTACTGAGATTAAAGCACTCCAACCGTCCATTTGTCCTCTAGGATCAGTGAAACACTCTTAACTGTCACTGGTTGTATACTTTCCTTGTCAATTTAGCTAATGTACCATAATAAAACTGTTGCTTCTTAATAAACTGCCTAAAGTTATGAACATTCAACTGACTTTCTTAGGTATCTGTGGTTCCTGAATCCAAAATCTTATACGATTATTGCCACTCTGAAAGAAATGTTGCTTTCATGTTCAGTCCAAAAAGCTTTTCAGTAATAAAGTTGAGTGCTGATTAAACACAGACCACAAACCCAACCCGTGTGAGAAATCCTGACTGAAATTATGCCATTTCACCAGATTTTCTGTCTCTTTTCTGTACCCTGTCTCGTCGTTGTTTGAGATCCGACCCACTACGGTGGTGTCATCAGCAAACTTGAAAATGAAGGTGGAGCAGAATTTGGCCACACAGTCATAGGTGTACAAGGAGAATAGTAAAGGGCAGAGGGTTGCGATTCTCCATTTAAAAAACTAAGCCAGTGGGAAACTCAGAAGGCCCCATTTTACCAAAACTTCAGGCGCGAAATGGCGGTAAAGTTGGTCATCGGGCCTATGCCGCGATCCGCACCCGATTCCTAGCGGATCGCGCCTTTACCAACGGCCGATTCGGGCGCTGTTCCGGTGCGCGCCCAAATCAGCCGGCGCGACGATTTAAATGCATTTGCATGCATTTAAATCGACTTAATGAAGCGCACGCCCAACTTTACCATCAATTCCCCCTTTACCAGCGTTCAGCCCAATTCGCGTCCGCGCCTTTACCGACCTGATAAATAAAAGCCGAACTTGTACTTTTATTCGGCAGGGGAATCACCGAGGCCCACCTTTCGCGGACACCCCCTCTAACCACCCTGGCAGACCCCCCTCCCGGGATCAGACCCCTCTGGGAGGCAGGCTCCCCCGGCAGAGCACACCCCTAACCTACCTCGATCGTGGTCTCCCTCCACCATCCTTCCCGCTCACCTTCGACAGCCTGCAGCACGTTCCTGGACACTGACTTCGAGCCACGGCTGAAGTGACCGGGCTTCACACAGGTCCGCTGGCATCTGCCGGAGGAGGTGGGGGGGGGGGGTGGGGGGATGGGCCCAGTTGGAACTCTGGTGGTGGTTTTGGTGGGGGGGGGGGGTGAGGAGAGGACCTCATCGCCCTCTTGGGGGGGGGGGGTGACTTATTATCCCCTGGGGGTGGGAGGGGAGTGACGTCTCATCCTCTGGGTGGTGGGGGGGTGGGAGGGGGTGGGGTGTGACGTCTCATCCCCTGGGGGCGAAGGGGGTTGGGAGGGGAGGGTGTGTGACGTCTCATCCTCTGGGTGGTTGGGGGGGGGGGGGTGACGTATCATCCCATGGCGGGGTGGGGAGGGGGGGGGGGGGGGGGAGAGAGAGAGAGTGTGACTCTCATCCTCTGGTCGGGGGGGGTTCCGCTGCCTGTCTGCGGCCGATCCCTCCTGGCACCATCACTGGGACGCTACCAGCCACAGCCATCTCTCCCGCTCTCTCGCACCTGCAGGGAAGAGTAATCTGTGGCTGGTAGTGTAGCAGTGATGGTGCCAGGAGGGATCGGCCGCAGACAGGCAGTGGAACCCCCCCCCGACCAGAGGATGAGAGTCACACCCCCTCTCCCCCCCCCCACCCCACCATGGGATGATACGTCACACCCCCTCCACCGCCCCCCCACCACCCAGAGGATGAGACGTCACACCGCCCCCCCAGGGGATGAGACGTCACACCCCCTCTTCCCCCCCCCCCAGGGAATGAGACGTCACACCCACTCTGCGCCCCCCCCAAGGGAATGAGGCGTGAGTCCCCCCCCCCCCACGATCAGAGGATGAACAGCAGAGAGGCTCTCTGAGCTCTCTGTTTTTTTTCGTGCCCGGGCACGTTCTGTCAGAGTTTTTTGAGCTCCTATCATCCCGGCGGCGCTAAGCCCCGCCCACTGGACTGGCGCCGGAAAAAAGCGTCTGGGCGTGTTGGAGCGCGGCCTCTGGGCTCGGATCTATTTTGACGACCGCACCTGGCACTTAGTCTCTAAATGGTAAAATCGGGCCCAGAGTGTTTCTTGCTCACACAAGCAGAACTTGCCAGGTGGTATTCAACCACCTTTGATAGTTAAAAATATCCAAAGTCGGAAGCACGTCAGCCTGCCCGACTTCACAGAGATTGGGGCGCCATCTTTTAAGGGCGCCCTGATATCAGAGTCATGTTACAGGCCCCCCTTCCCCTGACATGAGCTGGTGACAATGTCCCTGACAAGGCCTACATTGCAACCTCTCAGCACCAAGGGGCTACCTTCTCCAACCCTTGAATGAACAGGTAACTGCCCCCCCATCACACAACATAGGCATGAGGGTGACCCACCCCACCCCTTTACCCCAGTCAGAGGCCCGACCCTTCAACCGCAACAAACCACCCCCCCCCCGCCACCTCCCCCACCAAACTGGAGACACACTGATGTGGGGTCACCAAAGGCATGCAGACTGAACCAGATGTGGTGAACCAGACTGAATAGATGTGGTGAAAAGAGGTAGGACTTCAGGGTTAATGGGCATGAAACAATGCAGGCTTTGATCTCTCTTGGAGTTGTCAGTCAAAAAGCTTTTGACAGCTAAATACACATCTGTTCCTTATGTAAACAAACCGGGCTAATGCCCTCTTTGATGTGATTTGGACTGTCAGTCAAACAGCCTTGTAAAACTCAATGGGAGTATATAAACAAACCCTAATGGAACAAGTGAAACTGACAACCTCCTGTCAATCAAAGCAGTTCATAGAGGCCAGACAGAAGCTGTAGCTCATTCAAGCTCGAAAGGAGGATCTCCCTAGTAAAACTGGCAGCCTCCTGTCAATCAAAGCAGCCCTAGTGAAATTGACATCTCATGTCAATCAGAGTATCACAAAGGTGTCTGGTCACATCTGGGGGTGCTGAAATCAACTAAGGGCAATCCCTTCGTAGAATGGAGTGCTGCTGTGGCTTTGAAGGTTTCCACGTGTCCAGGGGACATGGATATTAATGTGACCAGGCCACTTCAAAGGTTTTGCAGAACACAGACAACAATAAAGATTTTTACAGAAAGTTGCCTGAGATCACCATGCTAAGAGTGATCTCTAAGTTTTGCAGGACAAGAAAGGGAAGTCCAGCCACGAGACCCCCATCCTGGGGACAGTCTGAGGTCAACCCCTTCCACCAAGTCTGAGCCCACCCAATGCCCAGGACCCTTACCTGGAGCCAGGCTGCAGCGGGGCACATGAGCACAGTACTTACCTTTTTGTCCTCCCCCTCAGAGTCCAAGGCGCCAGGTCCACGCTTGTCAAGACCTGTACTGTTTGGCACCCACAGAACTTCCGGCAGGGGGCATGGGAGCATGACAGAAGGCGGTTGAATCGGGCTTCCAACCTACAAACTACATTCAAATTTATGTATAACAGCTGACATCAGGTTCTCACCCGCTCTGGCTGAGAACCTAATTTTTACAGGTGCAGTGGACTAGGAGACTGGGAGCGGGATCAACGCCCGGCATGCATCCTGATTTGGCCCTCTCATCTGATTCAATGTGCCATCGGGAATCCTGCCTGCAACTGGTGGCCTTAGAGAATCACCCCCAATATCTCTTGGGTTCTGTGCTCCAAAGATTTGGATGACCAAGAAACTTCATCACAGTCCTGCAATTGTGTCATGATGATACGACTGTATCTATCTCGAGTGAGAGATTTGAAACAGATGTCCTTAAACTCCAGATTGGAGTCAAGCAAGGCTGTATAATAGCCCCCATGGTGTTTACAATTTACTCGACAGTGGCTATTCACCTCATCAAAAATCAAGTGACCTCCAATATCCTTATTAAATAGAATCTAGATAGAGAACTCTTTAATCTCAGTCACCTCCACGTCAAAACTAAATTGACTACCACATGATCTAGAGTTTACAGATGACTGCGGTGTTGTTGCCCATTCTGCATCTGTCATGCAAGTCACTCTCAAACTCTGCTATTCTGCATATAAGAAACTCCTTGAATGTTGCCAAAACAAAACTCATGTCAACCCACACTTGGTCAGCCAAATATTTGACCTATATATGTTGAAGGAGAGACTCGGGAATATGTTAAGTACCTCCTACACCATGGCAGCCACCTCTCTCGAAAGGCCACCATTGATGAGGAAATCCTATAGTGATCAGTTACACAAGCTCAGTTTTTGAAACCATGGCAGCACATATGTGACAACAAAGACCTCCTCATGTCACAATAAGTTCCAGTATACAGAGTAATTGTTATTACCATACAGTGAGATCTGGACTGAGCATGCGACACTAAGAACACTAGAGAAATTCAATCTGCAATACCTACTCCACATCTTCCAGATTCAATGAGGCCACTGCTGAATAAATGTAAGTGTCCTTCTTGAAGCCAGCTCCACAAGCATTCAGGTAAAAATCCTTCAAAATCAACTTTGACGGACTGGAGACTATGTCCTGATGGCCAGAAAGTGTCTTCCCCATCAGGTCTTATTTTCTCAATGCTGAAAATGCTTCAAAAACACTCTGAATCACTCCATGAAGCATGGTGGCATTATCATTAATGATTGGGAGGAACTTATTACCAATCGTTCAAAATGCTGACAACTTGCCCATCACGTGTCACGCTTTGTCAGAAAATCTTAATGATGAGGCAGTTCAGCAGCAGAGAAAGAAACAAGAAGCAGCAAATCTTGCACCCTGCATTCCACTACCTTGTGGGGCAGTCTGTCCCATGTGCCCAAAGATCTGTGCATCAAGAATCAGTTTGTTCAGTCACATGAAGACCCATGGTAGAAACTTATGACCTTGAGTGGATGTCATTCTCAAATTTAGGGACAATCGCTAAATTCAACCCTCAGCTCCAGCTTTGATGCTAAAGTCTCCACCAAAGACATCACTCCCTTTCATTAGGGCCATTGTCGCAATATGGCCCTCAACCTTGCTCCCAAAGTCCAAGGCACACAGCCTTGGACAGATATAATGGACAACTGGTTTAGCCATTTACTGTCAGATTTTGCTTGTTTCCAAGATAACCTAAAATTATAATGCTATGATCACAGTTCCCTGGATGTTCCCTACTGATGCTTGATTCACTCGACCCAACTCATTTCCCAGAAACAGATCCAGCAATGCCTCCTTCCTATTGAGCCAAAAACATCTGATCACACTTCAGAAACTACCCCCCCTCTCTGAGAGTACTCTCTGCCTACCAGACTGATCCCAGCGCACTCTGGGATTACTATCCCAGCCTGTATTAGGATAATTGAAGGCCCAAGTGATCTAGGTCAGAACTCAATGCAACTGTGACCCAACCTATTTTGTGTCCTGGCACTGCATTCCTGCCAGAAATGGACTGGGTTGGATTTTGCTGGCTGTCACTGGCCCTGATGATAGACTAGGAAGCCAGTGGCAATATGCTTCAGCCATATGCAGGAGCCTCAGCTGGATTTAAAGTCAATCTTGCAGCTAATGTGATGAGAGCCTGCCTCCAAGAGCCGCTGGATAACTGGAAGGACCGCAACCAGCTTAGAAATCTACCAATATATGCCGACAATAGATGAGCAAGGTAAGTAGGATTTGAGGACACTGGATCCAACAGGGAAGGCACCAATAATGATGGAGGGAATGGTGTGTGTGATAGTTCTTGAAGGCGGCGGGGAGGGAGTGGGTGGTGGTTTGGGGGGGGGGGGATAGTTGGGGAGTTGTTGCCGGAAGGGCAACCATTGCCACTAGCGACCCATCCATGGACCACAGAATGCCTGATTATAGGAAAAGCCACCAAGGTTTACCAGGTAGTCTCCCCACATAGTGAAGGGCCTACCTGCTGCTGGTTAAATATTAGCAATGGTAGTAAAAATCCCTTAATTTGGCAACCGAAGTGTGGATTCAAAATTGCATGGATGCTCTTTCAGTCTTCTGGGCTGATATCCAAATGAGCAGAACTTGGTATCATACTGAGAGTGACAGAATCATCAAACGTATTGAGGGAAGGGCTAAAAATTGTACTCAATTTTGAGGATACTTACCAAGAACGAAGGCAGATACCCAGTTTGAAATCTGTCCAAGGCCCACAAGGAAATTCAGAAAGCAGAATACTTCCCAGTTTGGAGAGAATGCTTGAATTATGCTGAATCCAGTTTGTACAGCCATAGTTCCAAACATAACTATTTTCCTCCCGAATCTGCAAAGCAGAAACAAATAAAGTTTGAATTATATATATTATATATATATATATATACACAATTGCATACTTACGAACAAATATATAACCTCATGCATCTAGATGTTCACATGCTAAACCCTGCACACATTTTTACATACAAATGGAAAATGGTATGCACAACGTATTGGCCGGAATTTTACCGGCACGCCCACCCCGATTCCAGGGGCGGGCGAGGCTCGGAGAACGGCATTCTCTGTTGGCCTTGGACAGGATTGTACGAACCTCGGGGGGATGTGCGGTAAAATTCCACCCATTGTTCCAGTTACACAACACCTACACATACACATTGACACAAACTTTTAATTTATACATAGATCAAAAATCTATGATCATTCTGACACATACTTACTGTAACTTTGGCAAGGGTTCACAAAAGGATTAGAAATTAAGTTGGGACCCAGGGCTTGTGGGGTGGCATGTTAGGTTGTATTCTTTACTTACTACCCCCAAAAAATCCATTAGTAAAAGAAGCAGCAAGCCTGGAGATGCAAGCAGTAGTTCTCACATCTCTGGCTCTGAAAGAGACCCAGTGTAGGATCAGTGGAGATCTACCTGCCAAACAGTGGGCTCACCTGGGTGGCTGAGGTGGTAGAATTCTACCTTGTGCCCTGAAGAAATGGATTTCCAGTTTGGTTTTCAAACCAATGCAAAGCAGGACACAGCAACAACTGGAAGATGCTTACTCAGACAGATCCCAGTGCACCTTCTCTTGCCAGCCACTCTTTCGATGAACCTTCCAGCCACTTTGGCAGGCACGAGTCTGAGTTATATCCAAGTGGCTTTTTTAAAAAATGTAGTCTTGGGATATGGCCATCATTGGCAAGACAGGCAATTGTTACCAATCTATAGTTATCCTGAGTAACACCTTAATACAACCAATTGGTTCTTTGACTAAAGTTAAGAGTCAACAACGTGTGAAACTGGGGACACATGGAAGTCAGGCCGAGTAAGGGCATTAGGTTTCCTTCCCTAATGGACATGGCTGAACTAGTTTGGTTTTAATGGCAATCCAACAGCTCTACTTTTCCCAATATGAGCTTCTTATTTCCACATCTTTTAAAATGATGTCACATTTTCATGCTCATGTTTTACTGAATTATTAGTCAAGGCCTCTGGAATCCTAGCTCAATAATATAACCACACCATCATTCCCCAATTATTGGCAGGGTGTCCACCATTGCCTTAGTAATGAAATAACTTCACTTTTGCCATGATCACCTTGAGAAAGTCAGCGACAGGACGCTGGGGCTGGTGCAATTCAACAATGTACCATACTGCGCATTTTCCATCTTAAGATTGCGTCTTCCCTGCAAGATCCCTTCAATATTAGATGGTAGCATCCAGCCAAGTCAGTTAACTTCACATGATGTTAAGAACTGTCTGACTGAATTGGATGCAGCAAAGGCTTTCTATACATCTTGGCTGGAAGACTAAAGACCTGTGCTTGTTATCCTTCAGCTAAACTATTCCAGTACAGTTGTGACACTTGAATTCAATCAACAGTTTGGAAGATTGTCCAGGTATATCCAAATATAAAAATACAGGATAATTTTTTCCAAAATTAATTACCGTTCTATCAGCCTCCTCAGAAAGGGATGGACGAATCATTAATAGTATGCCCAATTAACATATATTCAGTCATATTCTGTTCATGCTATACCAGAATAAGTTATTTTCAGATCCTATTGCAGCTGTTTTTTCATAAATATGGGTTCTCGAGATGAATACCAGAGAAGAGGTGAGAGAGAGTTCAAGCCATAAATGATGGAAATGTTCAACAGGTTGCTGCCACGCCTGCTGAATATTTCCAGCACTTTTTGTTTCTTCAATTTGTGGCATCTGTAGCATTTTGCTTTTGAAGAGGTGACAGCAACTGTCCTCAGCATCAAGGTAGCATCTGATTACACCAACAAGAAAAATACACAAAACAATAAGTTATTGAGGCTCCATAGGAAAGCCCCCAAGTGACAGAAATTATATCTAACACAAAAGATGGTGCGGTTGTTCAGAGGCCAGTCACCACTGTCATGGGATGTCACTACAGGAATTGCACAAGGAAATATTCTCAGATACCATTAACGGCCTACCCTCCATCCTGATATAAAGAGTTGGATTGTTTATGGATGATTCTACAATGTACAACTCTATTTTGAACTTATCCAACAATGAAACATGCTTTAATCTACAGCAGAATGTGGTTAATATACAGCCGTGTGCTAACAAGCTGTAGATAATGTTCATGCAGCACATGTGTCAGGTAATGACCACCTGTAACAAGAGAAAAAGCAACTATTTCTCCTTAAAGTTAAATGACACCACTATCACTGAGTGCAACAGTTTGATGGTCACCATTGGTCAGGGGATTAACCAAATTGATATATGAACATTGAGTCAAATATTCCAGTCTCCAGGTCATCAGTGACCAGCCATACAACTGAAGATATACACCAGGGCCCTGTGAGAAGCCTGATGCATGAACCTACATGGGAATCACCTGGGAAGTTTAACATTCTGATGGACAATTCCCCTGCTCCCCAGGACCCTCCATGAAAGCCTCCGAATCCAAGTTGGAGTTGAAGATTATGGGTAACTCTGCTGTGCTTACCTGGATAATTACCTACATGTTAGACAGATTAAAACCTGGGTAACTTCACACCTGACACCCCCAATAACTTCTCTGATCCCCCTCACTACCCCCAAGTACCCAACTACATTCTGACCGCTCCAACCTCCCCCTCAACCAAACCAAGTACCCCACCAACTATCCCAAACCTATACCTACTACGCCCTGACACCTAACTACTCCACAGATCTGACCTGATTACTCCCCCCCGACCAACTGACTACCCCCTCCCTCACCCCTGATCACCAGGTGACCCCTGGCCTATCTATCCCCATCCATCTGACTACTCAGTCATTCACCTGCCTACTTACTCACCCACCTACCCACTCAGCCACCTCAGTCATCTTGCCCACCCACCCTTACTATCAACCTACACGTTCACCCACCTAGCCATTCACGCACTCATCTATCCATTCACTCATCCATTTGCTAACCCCATTAAGTCTCATGGGACCAAGTCAAACAGGAAACTTCCTGCTGATTATCAGGTATCGTCCCCCCTCAGCTGATGAATCAGTACTCCTCCATGTTGAACACCACTTGGAGGAAGCGCTGAGGTTGGCAAGGGCACAGAATGTACTCTACGTCAGGGACTCACTCCAATGTCCATCACCAAGAGTGGTTCAAGAGTACCACCACAGACATCACTGCTAAACTGGGGTTGAGGCAAGTGGTAAGGGAACCAACAAAAAGGAAAAACATACTTAACCTGATCCACACCAACCTGCCTGTCGCAGTAGCCTCTATCCATGAATGTATCATTCCTTGAGGAGATGGGGTCCCATCTTCACATTGAGGACACACTCCATCATGTTATATGGCACTGCCACCATGCTAAATGGGATAGACTTTGAACAGACCTAGCAACTCAAGACTGGGCATCCATGTGGCGCTGTGGGCCATCAGCAGCAGCAGAATTGTACTCGACCACAATCTGCAACCTTGTGGCCTGGCATATCCCCCACTTTACCATTACCACCAAGCCATGGGATCAATCCTGGTTCAATGAAGGGTGCAGCAGGGTATGCCAGAAGCAGCACAAACATACTTAATAATGAGGTGTCAACCTGGTGAAGCTACAACACAGGACTACTTGCTGCCAGCAGCATGGGCAGCAAGTAATAGACAAGAGATAAGCAATTCCACAACCAACAGATCAGATTTAAGTTCTGCAGTTCTCCCACATCCAGCAATGAATGGTGGTGGACAATTAAACAACTTACTAGAGGAGAAGGCTCCACAAGTATCCCCATCCTCCATGATGGAGGAGCCCAGCATATCAGTGCAAAAGAGAAGACCAAAGCATTCACAACTATCTTCAGCCAGAAGCGCCGAATGAATAATTATATCGGCCTCCTGTGGAGGTCTCCAACATCACAGATGTCAATCTTCAGCCAATTCAATTCACTCCACGTGATATCAAGAAACAGCTGAAGGCATTGAATACTGCAAAGGTTATGGACCCTGACAATATTCCAGTAATAGTCCAGAAGACGTGTTCTAGAACTTGCCACACCCCTAGCCAAGTTATTCCAGTACAGCTACCACACTGGCATCTACTCGGCAATGTTGAAAATTACCCAGGTATGTCCTGTACACAGAAACAGGACAAATCTAAGCTGGCCACTAACTGCCCCAGTTTATTCTCGATCATCAGCAAAATGACGGATGGGGTCATCAACAGTGCTATTAAGCAGCACTTACTCAGCAATAACTTGCTCATGGATGCTCAGGGTCACTCAGCTCCTGACCTCATTACAGCCTTGGCTCAAACATGGACAGAAGAACTGAACGCCAGAGATGAGGTAAGAGTCACTGCCCTTGACATCAAGGCAGCATTTAACCTAGTACGGCATCAAGGAGACCTGGCAAAAGTGGAGTAAATGGGAATCAGAGGGAGAACGCTCCGTTGGTTGGAGTCATACCTAGCACAAAAGAAATATGGCTGTGGTGATTGGAGGACAATTATCTCAGCTCCAGGACATCACTGCAGGAGTTCATTTCAAAAATATGAAGCTAGACCTGTATAACATTGGGGATTTGATTTGATTTGATTTATTATTGTCACATGTATTAACACACAGTGAAAAGTATTGTTTCTTGCGTGCTCTACAGACAAAACATACCATTCACAGAGAAGTTAACGTGAGAGTGCAGAATGTAGTGTTACAGTCATACACTCAAGCTATGGCTGTAACACTACATTCTGCACTCTCTCGTTTCCTTCTCTATGAACGGTATGTTTTGTCTGTATAGTGTGCAAGAGACAATACTTTTCACAGTATGTTAATACATATGACAATAATAAATCAAATCAAATCCCCAATGTTATACAAGGTTAGCTTCATATTTTTGACATGGACTGCTTCAGTATCTGAAGAATTGCAAAATTGCTTTATTTATTTCCAACAACCAGTACACACTCCCTTTGCTTTTTGTTCCATGACATCTTTATTTAATCTCTCCTCTTTGGAGAGATTGGAGGATTGGAGAGGAGGTAGTGGGGGCAGCTGGATGTGTACTGGAATGGAGGTTGGGGGTGTTGGGTGGAAGGTTGGGATTTGCTTTGGGGTGTTGGGAAGTGGTTGGAGTGTGGTAAAGGACAAGGTTGCGGGGGGGGGGGGGGGGGGATTTGTGGGGAGGTTGGAAGGAGGGATATGAGGAGAGTTTGAAGGGGGGAGGATGGAGGAGGGTTTGTGGGTGAGGTTGCAGGGGGGATTGTGGGGGCAACTGGGGTGGGAATAAGTTGGAGGGACAAGAATGGAGGTATGATTGCGGGGAAAGTTTGAGGGGGGCTGAGGGGGAGATTGGGGGGAGGGTCAGGAGAGGTTGGAGGGAAATTGGAGGGGAGTTTGGAGAGGGTTTGGGGGGAGCTTGGAGAAGGTCTTTGGAAATTTGGATAGTGGGTGTGAATGGGAATTTGGAGGAGGTGGGGGAAGTTAGAAGAATTTGGGTGGGATGTTGGAGGAATAATTTGGGTGGGGGGGTGATTGGGTAGGAAGGGGCAGAGCTTGAGGGTGTTGGAAGAATTTGGGGGTGGGTGGGCCAGGAGGTTGGAAGGTAGAGCGGTTGAAGGGGGATGCCCCTCCAGCCGCGGTGGAGAAATGGGGTTGCAGGGGTCACCTTTAGCACTATAAAATTAAATTCTGTACATTTTCCAAAATGAGAAGCAGCATATAAATCGCTGTCTAAATTTTCATTTATAAATTAGACACAATTCTGATGACATGATGTGTCGACGTACCAGGGGCTTGAATATCTTTCACCTCATCAAAATAAACATAAGAAACTAAAAACTGGGAGTGATGCAGAACAGGTTGTTGACACATTATCTTCCATTTTGTTACTCTTGAAAAGTCTGGGAATTAAATCCCTATTTATCACTAAGAAATTGATTAAAGGAGGGCTTTACAAATCTCTACCCCAGGGTTTCCCAAACTTTTCCAAACACGGAACCTTTTTGACCTCCAAGGCGTACTGAGGGAACCCCTGAGAAACATTATTATTATGATGGGACCTAAACCAGAAAACAGTCATTGTTTTCTTGCAATAAGTGCAATAGGTGCAAACAAACAGCAACTTAAATTATAGAAGTCTTTTATTTCTTTTGTGCATATATTTACTATAATTAATAAGCTCTCTTATTAAAAATATACTTAGGTCTTACCTTTTTGCAATTTTTAATGGGAGGCGTGCAGCTGCTCCTTTGGTTCAAATGGGAAGAATGCTGCTGGAATGTTGGATTCAACCATTGGACACAGACTCACACACACTCACTCAAGTCACACTCACACTCAAGTCACACTCATACACACTCACTCAAGTCACACACACACACACACACGTCTCTTACATATCCACAATCACTCTCATCTCTCGAGCCTCGAGCACTTCAGTCTTTTCTCCAGGCTCTCCCCCTCATATGTCCCATTTCCATCCAGCCTCACAAGCCCAGCTTCCCCCTTGTAGGCACTGCTCGCAATCCCAGCCCTCGCAGATCTTGCTCTCCTCTCTTAAAGACACTGCTCTCCCCCTCTCATAGGTTCCACTATCAGCCCCTCACAGGCCCCACTCTCCCCCCCCCCCAGCAAGCACCACTCCCCCTGCCCCTATGCTCTACCCCCCTCGTAGGCTCACCCCCACCCCCATCATGAGCTTGGCTACCCCCCCGCCCCCCACATCCTCGAAGGCACTGCTCTTTACCCCTCACACACCCCACTTTCCACCCCTCGCAGGCATCACTCCCCCCACCCCGACAGGCCAAGCTCTCCTCCCCCCTTGCAAGCCCACTCTCACCATCGCTCCTTCTCAACACTCACCCTGATTGATGCAATTTAAATTTCATGCTGTTCTCCCCCCTTCGCAAGCCCTGCTCTCACCATTGCTCCTCCGTGCTCACCCTGATCAATAAAATTTAAATTTTGTGCTGTTTTCAACTCGTCCAAACTGGAAGAAGCCAGCCTCTGATTGGACGAGCTGGAAACAGCACGAAGTCAAATTGTATTGATCAGCCTGGCTTGCCCCGGAACCCCAGTTATCCACGGAACCTAGCCTGGAAATCCCTGCTCTCCCCTCTCCTAAGTTCACTTCACCCTGCACCTTCCAGCTTAAAATTTAACCAAAAATGATCACACAGTTTGACTATGTTTCCTCCGGGGTTGAGAATTCCTGATCATGCATTATAACTTTGGCAGAGAAAAATATGATTGAAATCCCTGAAAAAGAGCGTAAAGGTCCTTTAAAGAAACCAGATCCTACGACTTAAGTACTTCTAGAAATGAGTTCTCACAGAATTTTATGCTGTTGGAATACTTACTTATTAATGACATTTGTTTGCCTGTTTCTATCAAACCTCAAACAAAAATTAGAATAAAAAGAAATACTATATGCATATTTATTGAGTACAAATGTTTTGCAACATCATATGAAACCTCTGAAGTGCGCAATGTACAACAGAATTGTACGACAGTGGGTTGGCACTAGGGAAGTCAGAATGGGCGGTTGTATTAGCTACAGAGTGAACTGTGTTGTAAATGTAAGTGATTTCTTTATAATCACGTTCCTAACATTTGATTGCTCTGTGATTAATTATCCTTAAATAATCAGCATTGGGCATCCAATTTCGCCACTGCTAGTCACTCTGCCTACTGCATACAGATGTAATGAAAAAAAGACAAAACCTACGTTAACAGCACCTTTTGCAATGTCCTAAATAATTTTACAGCCAATTAAGTACTTTTGAATTGTAGTCACTGGTATAATGTAGCCAATGTTTCCAAATAGCAGAGCAGGCTCAAAGGGCTCAGTGGCCTACTCCTGCTCCTAACACAAATGTGTATATATACAGGAGCAGGGATGTGCTGTTGCAATTATACAGGGCCTTGATGAGGCCACACCTAGAATATTGTGTGCAGTTTTGGTCTCCTTTTCTGAGGAAGGATGTTCTTGCTCTCGAGGGAGTACAGCCAAGGTTTACCAGACTGATTCCGGGGATGGCGTGACTGATGTACGAGGCGAGGTTGACTAGGTTAGGATTGACGAATGAGGGGGGATCTCATAGAGACTTATAAAATTCTAACAGGACTAGACAGGATAGATGCAAGGAGGATGTTCCCGATGGTGGGGGAGTCCAGAGCCAGGGGTCACAGTCTGAGGATTCGGGGTAGGCCATTTAGGACAGAGGTGAAGAAACATTTCTTCACCCAAAGAGTGGTGAGCCTGTGGAATTCATTACCACAAGAAGTAGTTGATGCCAAAACATTGAATGTATTCAAGAGGCGGCTAGATATAGCACTTGGGGCGAATGGGATCAAAGGTTATGGGGAGAAAGCAGGATTAGGCTACTGAGTTGGACGATCAGCCATGATTGTAATGAATGGTGGAGCAGGCTCGAAGGGCTGAATGGCCTCCTCCTGCTCCTATGTTCTATGTTTCTATTCTGAATGAATGAGTTGAGCTGGACTAAATGGCATTTGTCATCCATGAACAGAAGGCAGAATCATGGTTGGGAGTTTATTTTGTTTACTGTGAGCAACTTTGCGGGGTGAATTTACCAGGACAGGAGTACATGACGGGTTCAGAGTGAATCAATAACCTGTTTTATATTGCACATGACTTAGAAGAATTTTTTCCATTGACGTCAATCTTGTCCTTTTGTCTGCTTACCTATTATCCTACTCTAGGTTGGTGCTTTTTATGAGTTTTTTGAGCTATTGAAACATTGTGATCAAGGTGTGTTTCATAGTAACATTGGAAATATATTGTAGTGAGAAGCAGCAATAGGCAGAGTGTTCAGACTTGTTTATCAAGAAAACACGGATACAATCGTGAACCATTCAGTATTTGTCTTCTGGACTCTTAAAACTTGTATCGCAGAGACACTTGAGGGCTCCAGAGTGTGAAGATTTAAGTTATTTAATCATTCCACTATGTATTGAATCTTTCTCCAAGATATGAATTCACTGACATTGTCTCCATATGGCGCAATGTGAAGAACATGTTAATGAGGACAGAGGCTATCAATAAAATCAGTGTTATCGTCTGCAGTGTTATCAATAAACCAATGTGATATTTTCCTGTCAAATTAACAATATTGCATGACGGTTAAAGTAAAATTTTCATTCTCTGGTTTGTTTAATAGCTGGGGCGGGAGTGCACACAAACTAATACTGCACTATGTTGCTGATGCTCTTAATATTAATGACCATTGCTGTATATGTCAAAAAAATTGCAACCAGATGCCAACTGAACTCATTTTACTGAACCTTTCTGTGATTGTTTGGTGAATTGATCAGTGAATTTTGAAAAGGATAAAATATCATGCATGACTGGGGGGGTGGGCGGGAGAATTAAATTTGGGTGGGAGGGAGGAAACAAGGGGACCGGAAGCATGAGGTACATCAGGGCCCATAACTTCTCTCCCTGGCCCTGCTGCAGCAACTCATAGAATCCCTACAGTGTGGAAGGAGGCCATTCAGCCCATCAAGTCTGCACCGACTCTCTGGCAGAGCATCTTACTCAAGCCTACCCCCTAACACTGTAAGCCCACGCACTTACCCCGCTAATTGCCCTAACCTGCACATCTTGGGACACTAAGGGGCAATTTAGCATGGCCAATCCACCTAACCTGCACATCTTTGGAGTGTGGGAGGAAACCGGAGCACCCAGAGGAAACCCATGCAGACACGGGAGAACGTGCAAACTCTACACTGGTAGTCAGCCAATGCCGGAATTGAACCTGGGTCCCTGGTGCTGTGAGGCAGCAGTGCTAACCACTGTGCCACCGTGCCACCCAGTGCAACTCACCAAGGCTTCTTTGACGGCATCCTCCAAACCTGTGACTTCTGCCACCTAGTAGGACAAGGACAGCAAATAGATGGGAATACCACCAGCTGCAAGTTTCCCTCCAAACTACACACTATCCTTACTTGGGACTATATCATTATTCCTTTGCTGTCAGTGGGCCAAAATCCTGAAACTCCCTCCCTAACAGCACTGTGTATACATCTACCACATGGACTGTAGTGGTTCATGAAGACAGCTCACCACCACCTTCTCATGGACAATTAGGAACGTTCGAAAAATGTTGGCCAAGTTAGCAATGCCCACAACCTGACAAGGAATAAATAAATGTAATAAACAATTAACAGTCTTATAATTGGATCAAGTGTGTGGAGTGGGGAGGGGATGATGAGAGCAAAGTTGGGGTGAGTGACAACTTGCATGGGCACAGTATGAGTCATAGAGCATTTTAACCCACTGGTCTGGTCACCGTATTCCAGGGCTGACACTTGGGGACCCTGGAGAAAAAGTGCTGGAGGCTGGCTGGTAAAAGTGAGATGTTAGATAGCAGGGACCACCCAGACCCCAAGAAAATGGTTTCAGCATTAAACTAGGTCACGATAGATATAGAGGAGAGAAGATCTGGGACAGAGAAGGATTAAGGTTTCCTTGTGGGACTCATAAACACAATTCTGTCCCTTCTGGTTAACAAGGAATCTCATAAAAGTTGTAAATAAACCTTGCTTCTCCCCTGCCCTGGATCCAAGTGGCAATAGCTTTCCCCAGTGTGGTCAATACTGTGCACAATTTACATGGCCCAAGGTTAAAATCACTTTGAGTTTTGAATTATGTCATCAACTTCAGACTTTTGAAAATTTATGAGGAATAACCTGCCTACAGCAAGAGTCTCACATGCCTCCTGAAGTTCAGGGATTAAAATAGTGGCCACTGAAGATGAAGCACGTGTAGTGAGTAATGTACTCAGTTCCTATTTTAACACCCCTCCCTCACCTGGCCTATTCGTGTCAGGTATGGAGAGTTAAAAATTGGAATTAAGACTTTGCTAAAGTTGAATAAAGAAAAGAACTCACCTGTCTGATAATTGTCCACAACAAAAAGAACCGATCAGCACTCCCACGAAGAAAACTAACATAGAAAATGGCCCTTTCCAGTCATCGTCACACACCAAGTCCCACTGAAATGCAAAGAGAAATAAAAAATTCCACATCCGTGTTTTGGGGAAACTTACAGAGAAACCATTTTACTGCATTGGATCTAAGAATAGAAGAATAAAGGACATACAAAAAGCTAATTTGGCTTACGAAGACTGCTACGGTGTCAGCCTGAGCTTGGTGGCAACACTTACATTTCCAAACCTATAGGTTCAAATTCCACTCCAGAGGCTCAAGCATATCTCCTATGCCGACAATTTAGTTCTGAGAGGGTACAGCCTTTTGTTTGAGCTGTTCAAATGTGATTTCATCTGCTCTCGTGGGTAGATGTAACACATTCCATTGCACTAGTTATAGATGAGAAGATAGTTTCCTGATCAAAATGTCTTTCTCAACCAACACTACTCAGACAGATTATCTGGTTGGTCATGTCAATGTTGTTTATGGGTTGTTACTGTCACATTTCTCTGTGATAGAGTGATTTCAAAAATAATTCATTTGTTGTGAAGTGCTTTGGGACATGCTAGGGACATATAAAAGGGAGCTCTTTCTAATTCCAACAGACATTATGTAATTTGCATTGTTGTGGAATGTCCCAACTATACTTCACCTGTTGAGGGAAATAAATAAAACTACCTGTCAAATTTCCAAGGAGGAACAATGACATTTTTTCACATGGCTTGAAGATAATAGAACAAAACTCTATAATGTGAGTATTGATCAAACAGCTCATATTACTCACAAATAGAACTTTTACAGACGCGGCAAGATTGGGATAATCATAATCCATAGGAAATCTATATTTTTTTATACTGACACGTGTAATCATCAGTTTCATTCCTGAACATATTGTAATCCAACTCTTCTATTTTGATTTCTCTCTCATTGATTTCCATAACTATATCATTAGACCCTTGACTGGGGTAGGCAAAATACGGCCTGCGGGACATATCCGGCCCATATATTACTCCTGTCCAGCCTGCCATGACTCCTGTACCAGACTATATTCTTCCGCCCTTAAAACAAATACCAGATTGTTGTGTTTTAATCAAAACGGTTATTTAAAGATAGTTGAAGTAATAACTTTTGGGGGACTTTAAATTTACTTTATCAGAGAACATTATACAGCAGAAAAACAATGCAATGTCTGCATGCAGGGTACAGGCCTTTGACTGGTTGCTATGATTATGTTGCTAATTATAGCAGCCAATAGTTTAGCATGGGAGCCGTGCAGAAATTAGTTATATAGTTTTCAGTTTTGTAAGAATCTGCATTCATCGCACTTTAGTGGAGGGATACAGTACAAACTTGAGTTTATCGAAGAGAATAGTAGACGCTGAATGCCAAGTGTTTAACAAGGAGTGGACTTCAAAATACATTTTTACTGATGTAGCAGAGAAAGCTATGTTTAGTTTTCAAAGAAAGTGTGCCATATTCAAAGAACACAACAAGAGTAAACATGCAGCCATATGTTTACCAGTCATGCCAAAAAGGTTTGACGAAGGGAAAGATGATCGCATGAGATGGTTGCTCGAATGAAAAAAGGGCAAAGAATTTTTACCAGACCTATACACCACAAGATGGAATTACCAAAAACAGCAAGCCATTCTCTGAGGGAGAATTCAGCGCTTGTGGAGCAATTCAAGTCAGTGCCACTTTTGAGGTTTTATGCATCGTTCGGTGAACAGCACTTTCTGAAAATCAAGGCTCATGCCCAAAAGATGCTTGTACTGGTTGGGACAACTTAAGTCTGTGAACAGACATTTTCTGTTATGAAATTTAATGAATCAAAGAACAGATCCACCATCAGTCATGACCATCTTGCAGCAGTGTTCTGTGTTGCAACAATAGAGATGACGGGGATGATTCTCCCAGCCCGCTGTGCTGCCGGGAGACATCAGCGGAGGCCATTTAGCAGGCTCCCCGCTGGGCGCCACGGCCTCTGCGCGTCTCCGGATCCAAGATTTTTGGAGTCATCAGCTTCATGCCGGAAATCAGCGTGGAGCTGATTTCCATATTTAAATTTCAACTTAAATCCCATTAACGGGCCCGGGACTGAAGTCTCCGGGCCTGCTACCATCTCCCCCGGGGTAGGAGTAAACACCGCGGTTCACTCCCGCGGGGTTTACTCTTGCTCCCCACTAATGGGGAACAGGCGGCCGACCCTGCTGGAGGCAGCAGAGGCCATGGAGGCCATCCCAAGAGGTTAGGTGAAAGGGCGAAGTGCCCCCTGGGCAGTTCAAGCCTGGTGCCCTGACACTGCCCAAAAGGCAAACTGGCAATGCTCAAGGGGTACCTTGGCACTGCCAACTGGGCATCAGGAAGTGCCAAGGGGGATAGGGCCCGAAAGGGTGGGGCTTATTGAGGTGGGGCCTATAGGGTGGCTGATCGGTGGGGGTTGGAGGGGGTCTCGCTGCCACTCCGCACAGGGATCGTGGGCAAAGGGAGGGAAGGGGTGCTCAGGGCTGGCCATACGGGTGGGGAAGTGGGGGAGGTCGGCCTGCCTGGGTGGGGGAGGGGGGGAAGCAGGGTCAGAACTGCCCGGAGGAGGGTGGGGGGACATCGGGGCTCGCCTGGAGAGATCTGGGAGGCCAGTGATTGGGGGGGGGGGAGGGGGGGGGCGCTGTGGCAGCGATGTGGGGTCACAGGGCTGGCCAGCGATCACGAGGCCGGCAGTGCACTGTGCACGCACTGACAGATTGGCGCATGCGTAGTGTCCTGCTCAGCGCTATGCTGCCGGCCTCTGCAGTGGGAATAGGCCCTGCCCAATAACTTTCAATGTGAATCTCACTCGGGCACTCTGCAATGCTCAGAGTGCGGGAAATTCATTCTGAAAATCATGTTAAAAAAATTGCTGGGAGTTATTCCAGTTTTCACGCGAAATCAGCATTTAGAATGTTTTGGCAGAATCGCCCCGACGCTTGACTTCACCTCCCTTGTCGATAGCTACAAGAGACTTTCTTCTTCAGGTTGAGTAAATAAGCTTTGTTAACTTTTATTTCAATGGACATTTGGACAATTTGACATACACAAACTCACTAGTCACTCCTCTGTAATTATCATCTGAAATTGTCATAATGCATTAAACTTAAATGGCACTAACCATTCGCACCTCATGATTTCAAAAGTTATTTAGATGGCAAAGTAATTTTATTACAAAACAGCTCGAGATGATGTACCAAAATTCTTGTGTGGCCTGTCCATGAAAATTATTATCCACTCCTGCCCTTGGCTTGGCTAATGCTTATCTAGGTTTTATAGATGCAGCACTATCTGCTGCTACCTTGCCCAGTTGGCTGTTCCACAAATGTGAAACTTGGCAAGAGAGTTAATAGGCTATTCAACAAAGGAGATACACAGCTGAGGCTGATCTACATATACACTTTCCAGCTGGAGGTACTGATTAGCAAACAGACATTGAAGCCCTGATAGATTGCTCCTCTGCCAAATTCAGCACATTGATAACAAAAGCAAAATATCGTGTATGCTGGAAATTCAAAATAAGAACAAAAAACGCTGGAGAAACTCAATCATCACAACAAAATGTAATCGACTTGAAATATTAACTCTGTTTCTCTTCACAGATGCTAACTGAACTATTGAGCTTTTTCAATGTTTTTTGTTCTTATTTCAGCACATTGTCATTTAATTTTAATCAGTGAATTAGATATTGGTATCTAATTGGTTGGTTTAGTTCAATCCTTCACTACATAGTGCACTCGCCAACTGAACCACCAAGGCCAGAGTTCAATCTTTCTAAAACCATTACCAAATTTATTTTGATGGGAAATTGTTTGAGAATGCTGCATGTCTGTGGGAGAAAATAAATCTACTGTTGCTTAAAACTTCAAGGTTGCTTCTCAGCGTTTTAAAGATTGAGATTAGTTCCCAGCTTATTATGTCACTCGCCGCCAAAAATAAGTTAATTTGCTGAATAATCATTTCATAACTTGAATAATGCATAAACTACAAATGAGGACTTGAATTTTGAATAAAACTTTCAGGAGGTTGAATCCTGAGATGAAGGGTTTATCTGATGAGGAAAGATTGAGCAGGTTGCAGTTTACCTAATTGAAATATAAAAAAATGAGAGATGATCGTACTGAAACATGTAAGATTCTGAGGTGGCTTGACAGGATAGATGCCAGGAGGATGTTTCCTTCATGGGAGAAATCTACCATAGGGTTCAATTTCAAAATGAGGGGTCTCCCACGAGGTAGAGATGAGGAGGACTATGAAGAAAGGTTGAACAAACTTGGATTATTTTCATTGGAGCATCGGAGGATGAGGGTGGGGGCCTGATAGAGGTTTACAAGATTATGATAGGCTTGAGATAGAGTGAACAGTCAGAGCCTTTTTCCCAGGGTCGAAAGGTCAATTACTTGGGGGCATAGGTTGAAAGTGGGGGGGGGGGGGTTTAATAGCGATGTAAGGGGCAAGTTTCTCACCCAGAGGGTGGTGAATGCCTGGAACGTGCTGCCGGAGGAGGTGGTGGAAGCAGATTCTATAACAAGGTTCAAGTGGCATCTGGATAGATGTATGAACAGGCACGGAATAGAGGGACACAGACCACATGGAGGCAAGAAAATATTAGATTGGGGAAGCATCTGTGTCGGCACAGACTTGGTGGGCCGAAGGGTCTGTTCCTGTGCTACACTGTTCTTTGCTCTTTGAGGAATTGGCTGCCACTGGAAAATGTAGCACTGGGTCTCACTAACCTCATCCTCCACTTTTACTCAGCAGAAGGAGCCCTCCCACCCCCACAAAACTCTGCCCATTGTCTTTGGTCCTCACTACAAACTGCATTCCCTAGCCACCGATACCTCCCTCTGCTTTGCAACTGTCTGAGGCTAAACCAGGTTCACAATCTTATTTTCATATTTGATGTGATTCTGACAACATCTCCACGCTGTCACTAATACGGCCTTTCCCAGCACCGGTGTCACCTGACTCCACCCGATCTCAGCGGCAGGCGGCACAGTGGCAGAGTGGTTAGCACTGCTGCCTCAGTGCCAAGGATCTGGGTTTGATTCCCAGCTTGGGTCACTGTCTGTGTGGAGTTTGCACGTTCTCCCTGTGTCTGCGTGGGTTTCCTCTGGGTGCTCCGGTTTCCTTCCATAGTCTGAAAGACATGCTGGTTAGGTGCATTGACCCGAACGGGCACCAGAATGTGACGACTAGGGGAATTTCACAGTAACTTCATTGCAATGTTAATGTAAACCTTACTTGTAACTAATAAATAAACTTTACTTTGCTTTTAAGCTCATCTGCTGCTGAAACCCATATTCATGCTTTTTTTACGTCTAGATATGACTATTCCAATGCATTTCTAGATGGCTTCCCACATTCTACAATTTGTAAACTAGCATTTATCCAATTCTCTGCTGCCATGTCTTAAAACACAGCATGGTCCATTCATCCATTAACCCTGTTCTCATTGCTCTTATTTGGCTCCCAGTTATGCAAAGCCGTGTATTTAAAAATCTCATCCTTGTTTAAAAATCCCTCCATGATCTTCTCCCTTCTTTCTGTATCTCCTCCACTTCGTAAGAGATATCTGGATTACTCCAATTCTGCACTCTTAATTGTTTCCAATTTTATACACTCCACCATCAACTGCCATGCCTTTAGCTGAGAAGGCCCTAAGTTCTCGAATTTTCCTTCCCTAAGCCTTTCTGCTTTTCTACCTTTGTTTCCTCCTTTTAAAAAATTTTTTTAAACTCCATCCTTAAAAGTTACAAAGCCAATTCTCAGAGTGGGCCAGGCTAACCCAAATCCATTCCTTGCTTGCTCCAAAAACCAAATTCAAAATCCAATTGAATCCAATTCAAGGTCCCCACAAGGAAGACAAACAAGATCCAAGCTGACAAGGTAAGGCATTGCATCCCATCTTGGGCTTGATCTGACACTTGATCTTAGGTCAAGAGCTTTTCTCCTTTAATATGCCTCTTAAAGCCTACCGTTTTAATCTCCTTTTGTAGCTCAGTATCAAATTTTATTTTACGATTCTTCTGTGAAATGTCTTGGAACATTTCACGATATGAAAGATGTTATATAAATACATCCAACATGGCGGTCAAACAAGTGCATGCAGGCCTTCACCAATGCTTTGCACACCATGAATGCCACCTCCAAATGGACTGATGAAATCCCGAAAATATCCATCATCTTCCTAATCTGCAGCAAAATTCTCTCCAGCTCACTGTCAGTACTGAAGAGCAGTTAGTCCATGAGATGGATGATGATGAAAGGAGATGTGGAAGTGAGTACTCAATTCCAAATGCTTTCACTTCTCACCCATGCTCCAACATCATTCACTCAGTACAGCCCCATGTTGGGATGAGCAAGTCTTTGCTTCCTGTCTGTTGGCCAATCTTCCATCCATGTCAATATATTACCCCGAACTTCATAAGCTATTATCTTGCATACTAACATATTGTGTGCCACTGTACTGAATGTCTTTTGGAAATCCAAGTTTACTATATCTATTGATTCCCCTTTATTAAACCTACTTGCTAAATCCTCAAAAAATTATAATACATTTGTGAACCATGATGTCCTTTTCGTGAAACCATGTTGATTTTCTCTGACCATGCTATGATTTTCGAAGTGCATTGTTAAAATGCTCCTTATTAATAGAATCCAGCACTTTCCTGACAACTCCTTTCTTATCAGAATAAAGAAATGGCTGAAGCATTCGCAATAATCTTCTGCTAGAAGTGTAAAGTGGATCACCATCTCAGTCTCCTCCAGAGGTCCCCAGCATCAGAGATGTCAGTCTTCAGCCAATTCAATTCACTCTACGTGATATCAAGAAATGGCTGTAGGTACTGCATACTGAAAAGGCTAAGGGTCTTGACAATATTCCAGCAATAGTACTGAAAATTTGTGTTCACAAACTTGCAGCACCTCTACCCAAGGTGTTCCAGTTCAGCAACAACACTGGCATCTACCCAGCAATGTGCCCAGGGATGTCCTATACATAAGAACAGGACAAATCCAACCCAGTCGATTCTCAATAATCAGTAAGGTGATGGAAGGGATCATTAGTAGCACTACCAAGTGGCACTTGCTTAGCAATAACCTGCTCACTGTTGCTCAGTTTGGGTTCCGTCAGGGCCATTCAGCTCCTGACCTCATTACAGCCTTGGTTCAAATATGAACAATAGATCTGAATTCCACCAGACTGAGTATGCCTTCAAGGAGCCCTAGCAAAACTGGAGTCAGTGGGGAATCAGGAAGAAAACCCTCTGTTGGTTGGAGTCATACCTAGCACAATGGAAGGGGTTATGGTCCTTGGTAGTCAATCATCACCGTTCCAGGACATCACTGCAGGAGTTCCTCAGGGTAGTGTCCTAGGCTCAAACATCTTCAGCTGTTTTATCAATTACCTTTCCATCATAAGTCAGAAGTGGGGATGTTCACTGATGACTGCATAATGCTTAGCACCATTCACGACTCCTCACATAGTAAAGCAGGCCATGCTCAAATGCAGCAAGTCTTGAAAATATCCAGGCTTGGGCTGACGAGTGGCAAGTAACATTCGCACCCCACAAGTGCCAGGCAATGACCATTTCCAAAAGAGAGAATCTAACCGCGGCTCCTTGACATCCAATGGCATTGCCATCACTGAAACCCCCACCATAAACATCTTGGGGATTACCATTGACCAGAAAATGAACTGGACAAGCCATATAAATACTGTGACTACAAGAGCAGGTCAGAGGCTCGGAATCCTGCAGTGAGTAACTCACCCCATGATTCCCCAAAGCCTGTCCACCATCTACTAGGCACAAGTCAGGAGTGTCATAAATATTCTCCACTGGCCTGGATGAGTGAAGCTCCAACAACACTGAAGCATTTAGGGAAGTCAAACAGTTATAAGGAATAAATGGGAATATAATAAGATGGGTAGATGAAGTGAAAGATCTTGGTGTACAAGTACACAGTTCCTTAAAGGCAGCAGTTCAAGTAGACAAGGTTGTAAAGAAGGCATATAAATGTTCTTCTTCATTGGCAGAGGTATAGAATTTAATTTTGCACACAAACCTCTACAGTGGAACTTCATCAAAAGCTGTCTGAAAATTCAAATACGAGAAAATTCCCGTGGTTGGTGCCGCAACTCCAAGTGACCAAGGACCGTGGCGAGAGGCTCATCATCTGACTTGGACTTAGCAAATTCCTAGTCTGAGTACAGACGGTCTCAAATGTCTCTCCTCTGCCTACTGTGGAGAAGATTTTCATCTTGAACCGACTCTAGATCTAGTTCCTACTGTTTGGGGATTACCATTGACCGGAAAATGAACTGAGTGCTGTGATGAGTCTTCTGCTATGTTGTCCTCAGCTGAGATGCACTTGAGGGCCGGAGTCGAGGGCCTAGCTGGATGAAGATGTCAAGTGCTTGGCAGAGAATATAGAAATTATTGGTACATGTCAGCCAAGTAAAACACACAGCAGTGCTCTCACAGTAGCGTTGGCAGAGGGATGATCTGGTGCAGTATCTTCACATGGATGCTTGCTGCCGACTTCACCAGGAGTTGGTTCATGTTCTCTCCAGCCAGCGCTATGGCTGTTTTCAAACTTTGCGAGGACCTTGACGTCAAGCACACCATCTCCTGACTGGGACCACTCCCTTTTATTGTGCGTCAACTTGTCCTGCATTTAGATGGAGTGTGTGAGAAAGACACATGCCAGGGTAAATGAGAAGGATGCCTGCCATTTGTTGGTAGTTTGTGGAACTATGGACAGAATGAGGATGATATCAGCAGGAGATATGAGGGTGTGTGCGAGAGAATGACTGGTAATGTTCATTAAGCTGGCAGTGAGATCCCTGTGGATGTTTGTGAGTGTGTTTGTGAGTATGTGAGTTAAGAGTGATAAGATGGTTGACTTACCCCCGCGAAATAAATGAGATCATTCATCATCTTTCAACAATAGCTGGCTCATCTCTTCTTGGGTGCTTTAGTGTTGTTCGTCACTGCCAAAGCCTCCCAAGCCAGGTCTGTGATGTTGAAAGATAACCTGCGGCCACAGAACATTGCAACGGGCTTCCAGCAGGCACTCAAGTGAGTTATCACTAAACTTTGGAGCTGGTGGCTTCTTGGCGGCACGGTAGCGCAGTGGTTAGCACTGCTGCTTCACAGCTCCAGGGTCCTGGGTTCGATTCCAGGCTCAGGTCACTGTCTGTGTGGAGTTTGCATGTTCTCCTCGTGTCTGCGTGGGTTTCCTCCGGGTGCTCCGGTTTCCTCCCACAGTCCAAAGATGTGCGGGTTAGGTTGATTGGCCAGGTTAAAAATTGCCCCTTAGAATCCTAAAAAATGCGTAGGTTAGAGGGATTAGTGGGTAAATATGTGGGGGTAGGGCCTGGGTGGGATTGTGGTCGGTGCAGACTCGATGGGCCGAATGGCCTCCTTCTGCACTGTAGGGTTTCTATGATTTCTATGGTTCTGAGGGCCAAATCCCCTGCATTGCGCATCAATCCTCATTGATTGAGATAAGTGTGTGTGCGTGAATTTAAATATGGTGCTTGGAATGAGGAAGAGTTGAGGTCAGGGCACAGCAAGAAAATCCAAGGCCCAGCTGCCCAAGATCTGGCTGATTTCCCATAGAGGCTGGCAGGAAAAATGACATTCAAGGAAAATTCCCATCGGAATGTAAGAATATACGGAAATGGAAAAGAGCACTGCAGCCAATCTGACTGGTTCTAATGTTTGTAAAATATCTTACTACACAATTCTTCTATCAACTCTTTCGTCCAGGTACTTACACAACTCTTTCCTAAACCTGTTTGTTACCCTTGACAGCTCTTCCCCACATTCACCACTCTCTGTGGCAGGTAGTGAAATCTGAACTGTCTTTGCAACACCCTTTTCTAAATTTATGGCAAATTTGAGATTGTAAAACCTATGATTGAGTCAAACCAATTGAGGTTAGGAAAGGAAAACTTTGATTTAAGCAAATTAGATAAATCGTTTAAGACTGGAGAGGGAGTCGGCTTGAATTTGGAAGGGAACAAATCTAGAGAAACCACGGCTATATGTTGTCACCGTTTGGTGACTGGGAGCTGGGTTTCAATGTGCGATGTAACCATTTTTATAACATTGTTTTGCATTGTTTGTATTGTGGCTGCATTAAAGTTCAAAGCTTCTCTGTTATTGAGGATTTGTCTTGGGACTTGAGAAGAGATCTTGCTGGAGACAATGGACTTCTGTTCAAAATACCTTTACTTACATTAACTATGTACAAGGTTATTATTTTATCTTTCTAGTGGTGTTGACTTCACAAGATGAGATAGGCACGCAGGGGATAATCAGTCGTGTAGGCGATGGTACAGACCTTCCAACAGAAGCAGTATTCAACCTGGGTAGAGCTCCTTTCTTTGCAAGTAATATCAGGAAGGCTTATATTGCGTTCCTCTTTTATTGAAGCATGGTCAAGATGTCGTCCCTCTGGCTGTGATGCTGCCTATACCCGTCAGTATACTGGATATTGTCCTTTGGAATATTTCAGTGGCGGATGTGATGCCAAAGGTCATATGATTAATAAAGTACTATCCAAAAGACAGAAGTAAAGCCGTTAGGAGTTTTGACTCCTGACCCAGTGGCAACTGCCAGAATCTCCACTGTTGGCATCAAGTGCAGTGTAGATTGTACTTTTCTTTTTGTAAGTTAGGCCAAGTTGTCATCTGCCAATGCCATTAAGTGGGCATGACCTCTTCCTTGGCGTAACTAGACAAATGGGTTTAGTATCTGTCTTGAGTGTAATGTGATACATAGTCTTCAGTTTACATAAGCTTTTAAGAATGTGGGAAATTCCCTTCTAAATTGATCATCTTGTGCTTGTGCTTTAACATCACCATCTTTTATAAGCAGGTTCAGATCTATGCAGACTTTTCTGCTTAACAAAGAGCATTCTTGACTCTTAGTAACAAATAAGACCTTAAATTCCAAGATCACCAGCGTCAGTTTGGTGGGTAGCCCAAAGTATGCACTGAGGAATCCTCTTCAGAGGTGCCCAGGTAAGGTTTGCATGGCAATTGCCCAGAATTGCAAACTTCTCCTGGGTAATAGCACTGCACTGGGAACTATCTGAAAATGCAATTTAAATCGCCACTTTGAATGTTTCTGACTGGGTGACAGCAACAGGTACCCAAATAAAGTTAGAAGAATTAAAACCACTTTTAACTTCTGGGTGACTATTGTACAGACCTACAGAGCCCCACAAGACTGCTCCCTTCCTCCCTCCATTCCAACCCCCCCAACACCGACTACATCCACATCCTCTTCCCCATACCAGAACCCCTCCCCCAGGGACCCCACCAACACCCAGCACACTCCTTCCCCCCCCCCCCCCCCCGCCAAGGCTTGACAATACTGAGGCCTAATCATTTCACCCCTCTCAAGGCGTAGTCCTACGTATTCCAATCTCTGAGCTCCTGACCTCCAAGTGCCACACCCCATACCTCTGATCTTCCCCCTCCCATCTTCCCCCCTCCCCCAGCTTCCAATCCCTCAGAGTCTGCCTCCCATGACCTCTGATCATCCCAAGCCCCCAAATTCTAACCGCTTATCTTAGACAAATCCCTTCTCCTGAGCTGCTAAGGCCCTTTGAATTTCAGTGGAGCCATAAATGACATTGTTTATGGCAGTGAGTGCCGCTACTAAAGGGACATGGCCTCCTTCACTTTGACACTCCTGGGCTATGACACTGGGCTCTGGGAATGCACTGCATTTCTTGGATCTCGCTCAGCCTAAGTTGCTGTTACATGACTCAATTAGTTTCCAAGGCCTTTCTGTGGGAGAATTACGGATGCACAGAGAGATCTGTTCATCAATGCGCAGATTCCCCTGTCCAACCTCATTGTTATTGAGAGAAAAAATTCGCTCTGCATGTATAGTCGGAAATCCAAAGCCTTCCTAGGAATGCAGCCAACAAATCTCAGTTGATGTTGATGATCACAGATAATAGACCTGTCAATGCTACTTGCTACTTGATTGTCTCCGATGTCAGCTGGTGCAATATTTGCAAATTCATCAGTTCCCAGCCCTGTAGCACAAGTTAATGAATCATGAGATCTAAACGTCACATGGGTCTTTCCTTCTGCACTACCTCTGTGATTTGCCTTCCAGCTGTGATCCTATCACCCATGGTGAACATTGCCCACCCATCCAGCCTGTTCCTGCAATCTCTGAAATACCAGCTAAGCTATTCACAGCTCCATTGGTATCAGAAATGCCAGCTATGGGGTCAGTCATGCAAATTCCTTAGATGGGTTCACATTCCTGCCCCAATCACTGACTTTGGGACAGATCCTTGAGCTGTCCCTATATGTGTGGATACTGATATCTTATCCAGGATCATGGTCTTTATTGCCTACTCCAGTGTTGTGGTCCCCTGAACAAACTCCTGATCTGGTGCTGCCATCTGATCCTTCCATCTGATCCAGTCTTGCCATCCAAATCCCAAGCTCCTGATCTTAATTGGATTTCCGACTATACAAGCAGAGTGCATTTTTTCTCTCAATAACAATGAGGTTGAACAGGGGAATCTGCGCATTGCTGAACAGATCTCTCCGTGTGTCCATAATTCTCTCAAAGAAAGGCTTTGAGAACAAATTGAGTCATGTAATGGCAACTTAGGCTGAGCGTGATCCAAGAAATGCAGTGCATTCCCAGAGCCCAGTGTCATAGCCCAAAAGTGAAGGAGGCCATGTCCCTTTTGTAGCAGCACTCACTGCCATAAACAAGGTCATTTATATCTCCATTGAAATTTAAAGGCCTTGGCAGGCCAGTGAGAAGGGAATTGTCCAAGGTAAGTGGCTAGGATTTGGGCAGCACAGTCATTCGCACTGCTGCCTCACAGCGCCAGGGGCCCGTGGTCGATTCCCGGTTTGGGTCAATGTCTGTGCAGAATCTGCATGTTCTCCCCGTGTCTGTGTGGGTTTCCTCTGGGTGCTCCCGTTTCCTCCCACAGACTGAAAGACATGCAGGTTAGGTAAGTTGGCCATGCTAAATTCTCCCTCAGTGTACCCGAACAGGCGCCGGAGAGTGGCGACTAGGGGATTTTCACAGTAACTTCATTGCAGTGTTAATGTAACCCTACCTGTGACACTAATAAATAAACTTTAAACTTGATCCTACAGCACTGGCTTTTAGCACCCTTACTCAGCTAAGTGTATCATTTAGCCCTGCTTTAAGATGCTCCACTCTTCAGAGACTTCCCCTAAAAACCACCTAGATAGTAGACAACTGATTCGGAGTAGAATAAACACCAGTAGCTTGAGGATAGTTCAGCCCTATGAAATGTGTTTGTAAGCCCATCATGTACACCATTTTCTGTGATGCCTATGCATGTGTTTGCATTGCTTTCACAAATATGTTTTTGCTTATGTTTATGATCTTGCATTCTTCGCACGCATGTCATTTGAGGGTGAATTTTGATGGCAGGAATCCAAATGCACTCATCTTCATTTTTTTTGGTGGGGGGGGGGGCTCATTGTGAGTAAAAGATGGGAATTTGATGGAAAGATGAGAAACACGTCACGACGACTATAAGTTATCGCCTTCTGGTGGCTGGGAGACCATACCCACGTGTGTGTGACCATTTTGTATCATTGTTGTATACTGCTTCCTTCCTGGTTGCATTAAACCTCGTAGTTCGTGTCCACCTCGTTAACACGGTTGCTATTGTGATCCTGTGCATATGCCAACCTGAAGGATAAACACAGCCGACTGGCGCAGGATTTAAAATTCAAAACTCAAACGCTGAGCAATCCAAAGGGTTAAAAATTGAAATGCATCTGGTCCGAGGCCACACAAGATAAAGACTTGCAGGTCATATTTGGGTTCAAATGATTCTAAAAATCAGAAAAGCATAGAACCAGAGATATTTTAGTTTTCTTCACAACAATCTAATCTGAGTCCCTACTGCCAGTGCAATGACTGTGTTCCTTCAGCCACTTACCTCGCTGACGATGGTGGAGATGTACTGATCCTTACTGTACTCCCAACCATCCAAACAGGGCTCCTGTTCTAGCTCAGACATATTGAAGGAATCTGGGTCGGGAAACGTCTGCGAAAGATTCACGATCACATCCAGCCGGTACCGTCTACATTTGCTGTGCTGGAGTTTGCCTTTTTCCAGTTCCAGAGGGATAGTCCTATTGATCCACGCTTCACTCAGATTGAGATCCCCCGGAATTAAACAGCGATGCTCTGGAACATCCCCGACAAAAACTATAGACAATCCGCAGAAGCCATTGGGAAAGATGCTGAGGCTCAGGAGGAAGAAGATAGCTTTCTGGTAGGGTCCCCATTCTCCGAGGAAAGCGGCGATTTCATCGTAATCCCGCATGCTGGTGACAGCGAGGGGAAGAGACTGGCAGTGACTTACTTCCGTAAAAACTGCAAGCAATGTGCCGTTACAGGGCAGAGCGGAACTTGAGTAATTTCAAACTCTTTAGATCTCAATGGTTTCCACCTATAAATATTAATCCCATCTTCATCCCGCCCTGAGAGAGCTCCTCCCAATCCAAATGTACTCTTTGAGAGAGGGGGTGTTTTAAATAAACGATTTGCTCGCCGGTGGGGGGAGCTTAAAAGTGTGGGTTTTATTTTAAATTCTTTTGAGCAGGCCAAACATCCTGCATTTTTTTTTGTTTGGCTTGGAGAACTTGCCAAAGCCTCATGATTATATTCACACGGCAGGAGGGGATGGGTGGGGAAATGAAAGAAAAAAATTTGCGGGGGGGGGAGCTGAGTTGGAACATGTCTTTTGAGGTTGGCTGTGTGTGTGTGTGTGGGGTAGGGAGACATCCCAGTCATTCCACAGCACAGAAGCTATAATTTCCCTCCAACCAGAAGAGAAAATTGCTGGAAAATCTCAGCAGGTCTGGCAGCATCTGTAAGGAGAGAAAAAGAGCTGAGTCCAGATGACCCTTTGTCGAAGCTAAAAAGGCACGGAAAGTGGGAGATCTTTATACTACTGCAGGATGAGGGGATGAAAGATGGACACACAAAAGACATCATTTCCCTCTGCGATTTAAACTACGTTGCAGGGAAGGATTGGGACAACGTTCTGCTCTTCGAACACAAAAGCGTCCCAAAATAAAAACACATCCCTGAATCATTTTTCGGTCGCGGTTAAGATGGAGATCTTCCTGATCGGTTATTTTTCCACCAGTGGAGACATCGACATTGTTTTCCATCTTTGTCCCCCTCCCCCGCCCCGTTTTTGGAGCATCTTTTGTCAATAAAATACATTTGGTTCCCCTCATCAATATTCCCTCCTCCTCCTCCCCGGATAAATTTGGGTTATTTCTCTCTCTCTCTCTCTCTCGAGCCACACAAACATCCCAGAGAGTGTTAGTGAGCGGCTTCACAGAGCCCCGGCGGACCGAGCAGAGGCAGCAAACAGACAGGGCCGGTCCTCCAAGATGCCGGCTCCTTGATTGATGTCTCTCCCCGTTGCTAAGGGCGGGCAGGTCTGAGCGGCGACAGCGCAAGCGCGCTGCGCGGGGCGGGGGGGGCAGGAGGAGGTGCGTGTTGTCCTGGCATCCGCCCCTTCCCCAACCCCCCCCCGGGGGGAGGGCGGAGTCAGCTCCGCCCCCTGTGGCGCTCGAGGGGGTCGCATCCCGCTCCCATTCAGAGAAAGCGAGGGCTAGCAGCAAAGTGTAGCCCCTGGGCAGCAGCATTGCAGGATCGCTAGGCGTTTAATTCCCCCTCTACCCACCCCCATGTCCCCTTCCTCATCCCCTCATTTGCCCCCATCTCCATCCTCCCCTTGCCTCATCTCTACTCCGCTTGTTTCAGCTCCATTCTCCCCCTTGCCTCACCCCCCCCCCGTGCCTCACCCCCATTCCCCCTTGCCTCACCCCCATTCCCCCTTGCCTCACATCCACAAGCCTTGTCACACCTCCACCAGCCTTGCCTCACCCTCATGTTTCACCTACATCCCCGTTTGCCTCACCTCATGCCTCAGCTCAGAACATTGCAGTGCAGTACAGGCCCTTCGGCCCTCGACGTTGCACCGACCAGTGAAACCAATCTAAAGCCCCTCTAATCAACAGCTTCTCCCCCTTTTGCCTCATCCTATGCCTCATCTGCACCCTCTTGCATCACCTCCATTCCCCCTTGCTTCACCCCCATTCCCCCTTGCCTCACCCCCATTCCCCCTTGCCTCACCCCCATTCCCCCTTGCCTCACCCCCATTCCCCCTTGCCTCACCCCCATTCCCCCTTGCCTCACCTCCGCCACCCCCTCCCCCCTCTCTCCCCTCCCCCCCCCCCTCCCCCCTCTCCGCCCTCCCCCCCCTCTCCCCCCTCCCCCCTCTCCCCCCTCTCCCCCCTCCCCCCCCTCTCCCCCCTCCCCCCCCTCTCCCCCCTCCCCCCCCTCTCCCCCCTCTCCCCCCTCTCCCCCTCTCCCCCCCTCTCCCCCCTCTCCCCCCTCTCCCCCCTCTCCCCCCTCCCCCCTCTCCCCCCTCCCCCCTCTCCCCCCTCCCCCCTCTCCCCCCTCCCCCCTCTCCCCCTCCCCTCCTCTGCCCCCTCCCCCCCTCTGCCCCCTCCCCCCCTCCCCTCCTCTGCCCCCTCCCCTCCCCCCCCTCTCCCCCTCCCCCCCCTCTCCCCCTCCCCCCCCTCTCCCCCTCCCCCCCTCTCCCCCTCCCCCCCCTCTCCCCCTCCGCCCCCTCTCCCCCTCCCCCCCCTCTCCCCCTCCCCCCCCTCTCCCCCTCCCCCCCTCTCCCCCTCCCCCCCCGCTCCCCCTCCCCCCCTCTCCCCCTCCCCCCCTCTCCCCCTCCCCCCCTCTGCCCCCTCCCCCCCCTCTGCCCCCTCCCCCCCCTCTGCCCCCTCCCCCCCCTCTGCCCCCTCCCCCCCCTCTGCCCCCTCCCCCCCCTCTGCCCCCTCCCCCCCTCTGCCCCCTCCCCCCCTCTGCCCCCTCCCCCCCCTCTGCCCCCTCCCCCCCCCTGCCCCCTCCCCCTCCCCCCCCTGCCCCCTCCCCCCCCTCTGCCCCCTCCCCCCCCTCTGCCCCCTCCCCCCCTCTCTGCCCCCTCCCCCCCTCTCTGCCCCCTCCCCCCCTCTCTGCCCCCTCCCCCCCTCTGCCCCCTCCCCCCCTCTGCCCCCTCCCCCCCTCTGCCCCCTCCCCCCCTCTGCCCCCTCCCCCCCTCTGCCCCCTCCCCCCCTCTGCCCCCTCCCCCCCTCTGCCCCCTCCCCCCCTCTGCCCCCTCCCCCCCTCTGCCCCCTCCCCCCCTCTGCCTCCTCCCCCCCTCTGCCCCCTCCCCCCCTCTGCCCCCTCCCCCCCTCTGCCCCCTCCCCCCCTCTGCCCCCTCCCCCCCTCTGCCCCCTCCCCCCCTCTGCCCCCTCCCCCCCTCTGCCCCCTCCCCCCCTCTCTGCCCCCTCCCCCACTCTCTGCCCCCTCCCCCCCTCTGCCCCCTCCCCCCCTCTGCCCCCTCCCCCCCCTCTGCCCCCTCCCCCCCTCTGCCCCCTCCCCCCCTCTGCCCCCTCCCCCCCTCTGCCCCCTCCCCCCCTCTGCCTCCTCCCCCCCTCTGCCCCCTCCCCCCCTCTGCCCCCTCCCCCCCTCTGCCCCCTCCCCCCCTCTGCCTCCTCCCCCCCTCTGCCCCCTCCCCCCCTCTGCCCCCTCCCCCCCTCTGCCCCCTCCCCCCCTCTGCCCCCTCCCCCCCCTCTGCCCCCTCCCCCCCTCTGCCCCCTCCCCCCCCTGCCCCCTCCCCCCCTGCCCCCTCCCCCCCCTCTGCCCCCTCCCCCCCCTGCCCCCTCCCCCCCCTGCCCCCTCCCCCCCCTCTGCCACCTCCCCCCCCCTCTGCCCCCTCCCCCCCCCTCTGCCCCCTCCCCCCCCCTCTGCCCCCTCCCCACCCTCTGCCCCCTCCCCACCCTCTGCCCCCTCCCCACCCTCTGCCCCCTCCCCCCCTCTGCCCCCTCCCCCCCCTCTGCCCCCTCCCCCCCCTCTGCCCCCTCCCCCCCCTCTGCCCCTCCCCCCCCTCTGCCCCTCCCCCCCCCTCTGCCACCTCCCCCCCCCCTCTGCCCCCTCCCCCCCCTCTGCCCCCTCCCCCCCCCTCTGCCCCCTCCCCCCCCCTCTGCCCCCTCCCCCCCTCTGCCCCCTCCCCCCCCTCTGCCCCCTCCCCCCCTCTGCCCCCTCCCCCCCTCTGCCCCCTCCCCCCCTCTGCCCCCTCCCCCCCCTCTGCCCCCTCCCCCCCCCTCTGCCCCCTCCCCCCCCCCTCTGCCCCCTCCCCCCCCTCTGCCCCCTCCCCCCCCTCTGCCCCCTCCCCCCCCTCTGCCCCCTCCCCCCCCCTCTGCCCCCTCCCCCCCTCTGCCCCCTCCCCCCCCTCTGCCCCCTCCCCCCCCTCTGCCCCCTCCCCCCCCTCTGCCCCCTCCCCCCCCTCTGCCCCCTCCCCCCCCTCTGCCCCCTCCCCCCCCTCTGCCCCCTCCCCCCCCCCTCTGCCCCCTCCCCCCCCCCCTCTGCCCCCTCCCCCCCCCTCTGCCCCCTCCCCCCCTCTGCCCCCTCCCCCCCCTCTGCCCCCTCCCCCCCCTCTGCCCCCTTCCCCCCCCTCTGCCCCCTTCCCCCCCCTCTGCCCCCTTCCCCCCCCTCTGCCCCCTTCCCCCCTCTGCCCCCTCTCCCCCTCCCCAAGCAGGCAGGATAGAAAAACAATATTTCAATGCAGCGAGTGCAGAAGGCTGCAGTAGAGGGATCTGAATATCCTAATACTTGAGCAGGTAGATACAATTCTCAAACACAAAGAGCTTGTTTCACTGAACGTAATTAAGGCTGAGTAAGACAGACTTTTGATCAACAAGGGAGTCGACTGTTATGGGAGACAGACAGGAACATAAGTCAAGGCCATAGTTAGTTAGTCTCACAGCTGTTAAGAGTTTATAATTAGGAATAGGACGACTGTATAACTGGAAAATTTTCAGTTGATCAAAGAGAGCCTACATGCATTTGCAAAGTTTGTGTTATATGCTGTCTGAATCTGATTACATTTTTTGAAGAGGTGACTAAAGTAATGCACAGATGAATGTGTATGAATGTTAGTTATGTGAACTTGTAGAAGACAATTGATAAAGTATTTCATAAGAGACAGTCAGCTAAAGTTGAAGATCATGGAATTGAAGATAAATTATTGATCTGAAACTGGCTGAGCAGCAGGTGACAAGGAGGAGTGATAATGGACAGATTCTCTAACTGGCAGGATGTGACTACTGGTTGCCCACAAAGGCCCCAAATTGTATTCATTAACAACTAAGAAAATGGCACGGTGGCACAGTGGTTAGCACTGCTGTCTCACAGCTCCAAAGGCCAAGATTGAATTCCAGGCTTGGGTCAATGTCTGTGCGGAGTCTGCATATTCTCCCCGTGTCTGCGTGGGTTTCCTCCCACAGTCCCAAAGGCGTGCTAGTTAGGTACATTGGCCAAGCTAAATTCTCCCTCAGTGTACCCAAACTGACGTCAGGATGTGACGACTAGGGGATTTTCACAGTAACTTTATTACAGTGTTAATGTAAGCCTACTTGTGACATGAATAAATGAGCAAAAACCGGGTAAAACACTACACAGGGGTCTCCCATCTGAGACCCTCTCAGAGCATCATTAGTCTTTGAAATTCTCTTCCCCAGCAGACAGCAGAGGCTGGGTCAATAAATATATTCATAACATTAATGCACATATATATATATTAAAGTTTTAAAGTTTATTAGTGTCATACAAGTAGACTTACATTAACACTGCAATGAAGTTACTCTGAAAATCCCCTAGTCGCCACACTCCGGCACTTGTTCAGGTATACCGAGGGAGAATTTAGCATGGTCAATGCACCTAACCAGCATTGTTACTGTGGGAGAAAACTGGAGCACCCAGAGGAAACCTAAGCAGACATGGGCAGAACATGCAAAATCCACAGACCCAAGCTGGGAATCGAATCCGGGTCCCTGGTATTGTGAGGCGGCAGTGCTAACCACTGTGCCACCGTGCTGCCTATATGTGTGTTAAACAGATTTTTGATTGAGAAGGGAGTCAAGGGGCCAGCAGGAAAGTGGAGTTAAGGCCACAATCAGATCAGTCATGATCTTATCGAATGGCAAAGTGTGCACAAGGGGTCAATTGACCTACACTTCGCCTTATTTCTTATGTTATATCTAAATTTGCCAATTTCACAAAAGTTGGTGACACTGTAAGCAGTGTTGATGAAAGTGTAAAATTACAGAGAAATTGGTAGATAAGTGAATTGACAAAATGGTGGCAAGTGGATTTCAGAATAGGCATATGGAGGTCATCCTCTTTTGGACCCAAAATATATATAACAAAGTAGGGAATGTAGTGTAGATATACTGGAACGGGTATTTGGATTCCACAAGTTAAACCACGAGATGAGATTTTTAAAAATAGGTTTTATTTCCTGGAATTTAGGAGGAGAAAAGTTAAACTTTATTTATTAGTCACAAGTAAGGCTTACATTGACACTGCAGTGAAGTTACTATGAAATTCCCCTATTCTCCACCTGTTTGGGTCAATGCACCTAATCAGCACATCTTTCAGAATGTGGGAGGAAACTGGGGCACCTGGAGGAAACTCACACAGACACAGGGAGAACGTGCTAACTCCCCACAGAGAGTGACCCAAGCCAGGAATCGAACCCAGGTCCCTGGAGCTGTGAAGCAGCAGTGCTAACCACTGTACCACCATGCTGCCCCGGTAGCACAGAAGGTGTAATTTAATCAAAGTTTTCAGCCTATCAAATTAGATTGGGAGGAATTTCTTACGCAAATTGTGAAGTCCAGGTTTATGGAGTATAGTCTAAAAATTAGAACAAGAAATTGCAGGAGAAACACTTGATCATTCAAGCAATGGTAGAAATTTGGAGCTCTCTACTTCAGACAGGAATAGATGATAGACGTAATTACATAGACTTAGTTCTCATGTGGGACAACAAGCAGAAAGATTCCACCACCAGCTCTGATGTAAGAGGTGCATGGGGGAGGAGGCTGAGGGGGGAATTCCTATTCCATTGAAACAGAAAGTCAAGTCCTGAATGGGGCATTATGTATCATTACTTAGCCTACACTGGCTCACACTGGTAGTAACACAGTGAGTGGAGTTTTACAGCCATGCTCGCCCTGAAACTGGAAAACCCCACCCAAGGTCAATGAACCATTCCATGGTTCGCCCCTTGCCCACTCCAATTACCGTGGCAGGTGGAATGGGAAAATTCACCCCTGTGTGTCCCATTGCCCTCATATGCCACCTAGGGTGGAACATGATCCTGGACCATCACTTCCATTGTGCAATTGATGGGTTGTGCACTTTTTAATTTGTTCACACTCAAATTCATTCAGATGATTTCAACAAATCAGCACATGTGCCCCCCCCCTCCCCCCCCCCCCCCACCGCCCCTTTCCAGATGTGTCTTTAAATCCATGCCATATGTGGAGCTCCTCCATTGGACCACGTATGGAGGAACCTTTTACATCGAAAATAGAAGCAGGAGGAGCCCATTTGGCCCTTCAAGCCTGCTCCGTCATTCATAGAAACCCTACAGTACAGAAGGAGGCCATTCAGCCCATCGAGTATGAATTGACAACAATCCCACCCAGACTCTATCCCCATAACCCCACTGATTTACCCTGCTAATCCCCCTGACACTAAGGGGCAATTTTTCATGGCCAATCCAGCTAACCTGCACATCTTTGGACTGTGGGAGGAAACTGGAGCACCTGGAGGAAACTCACGCAGACACAGAGAGAATACGCAAACAGACAGTCACCCGAGGCGGGAATTGAACCTGGGTCATTATGAGGCAGTAAGGAGTCTAACAACACCAGGTTAAAGTCCAACAGGTTTATTTGGTAGCAAACGCCACTAGCTTTTGGAGCGCTGCTCCTTCGTCAGATGGAGTGGAAATCTGCAGATGTTTCAATGAGTCCTTTCCAGACCTCATCCCAACGGACACCTCCAGACGCTGAAAGATGCCCTCATAAGAACAGGATATGGTGCTCGACTCATCGAACGACAGTTCTGACGCGCCACAGCGAAAAACCGCACCGACCTCCTCAGAAGACAAACACAGGATACGGCAGACAGAGTACCCTTTGTTGTCCACTACTTCCCCGGAGCCGAGAAGCTACGACATCTTCTCCGCAGCCTTCAACATGTCATCAATGAAGACGAACATCTCGCCAAGGCCATCCCCACACCCCCATTTCTTGCTTTCAAACAACCGCACAACCTCAAACAGACCATTGTCCGCAGCAAACTACCCAGCCTTCAGGAGAACAGCCACCATGACACCACACAACCCTGCCACAGCAACCTCTGCAAGACGTGCCGGATCATCGACACGGATGCCATCATCTTACGTGAGAACACCATCCACCATCAACACTTGAAGCCACTTAAAAAATTTCTATGAAAAACCACAGGAAAAACCCTATGTTTCTGCCCAAACCTCAACCCAGACTCCCTCAGGATTTAGTAGCTATCTTTAAACTATCTTTAAACTGCAGCCCCAATATACCTTTAATCTGGCTGATTCTTACAACTCCCCACATAGTTGATCCTTCAGGTTGGAGCTGTAGGACGTGAATCAGGTTCACCATTCCGGACTGTCCTTGGGACTGAAGTGCAAGACTATCTTCTCTATTAAGCATTTATCAAAAAAATTCAAAGCATATTTCCTATTGACATCCTGTTTGGATGGTCAGTGCAAAGCACCTTTTAATCTCTTTTAGCCTAGTTCCTGCCTAGGTCCAGACAACCCATTCACCATGATGTTATTTCCATGACTGAAACCATGGACCCCACTCAGGTTTGAAGTCTCTGGATCCCAAGTTGATATGTATGTGATAAAGTCAATTTCTCCTTAGCTGTTGTTGATGTTTGTTTGTATAATGGCTATTGTCTGGGGCCACCAGCTCTGATGGTCTCCCAGTTGTCCTCTGGTATGCCACAAGACAGCATGGCATTCAGGAGTGGTATATTAACATCTTCTAAGCCTAATACAGTGACCCCAGCTCTTGTCCCCAGACCAGCACAGGCACCTTCAAACTCATCACAGGAGTACAGCAAGGCTACCTAGTCTCCTCATTTCTTTTCCTTTTGGTTATTGATTTCAGGAGGAAGGCAATAGTGGGCAAAAACCTTGGCATCCTGTGGCAATATAATTGGTTCACATCTGGATTTCATCAACAATAGAACTGATTGTCCGATGGCAACTGTTTTGTCTTTGAAATGGTAATGTCCCAATGTCTTCACACATAAAGTCACAAATAAGGCTTTAGATAAACACTGCAATGAAATTACTGTGAAATTCCCCTAGTCGCCACAATCCAGCACCTGTTCGGGTCAATGCACCTAACCAACACGTCTTTCAAAATGTGGGAGGAAACTCCGGAGCACCCGGAGAAAACCCACGCAGACACGGGGAGAATGTGCAAACTCCACACAGACAGTGACCCAAGCCGGGAATCAAACCCGGGTCTCGGGCACTGTGAAGCAGCTGTGCTAACCACTGTGCTTCCATGCCGCCTACCATAATCACCATATTATGAAGATTAACCCCTTGCTGTGCTGTTGATGTTTGGCCTGTTTGTTTGCAATGTTTATGACCATGAAGCTTTGAGGTTTTATATTTAATAAAAGTCCAGTTGGGGGAAATTCTACACTGCTTCATTGAAACTTCTTTTGCACCAGCCCAGGTGGTGATCACAACAAGACCTAACTATTCCTCTATGATTTGCATATCTTTTCTCGCTGTCCCCTCCTAGTTTTGGGATACCCTCCCATATAACATCAATGTGGTTCTTAACAAGTGTTAAGTCCCTCTGGTTATTTCAGTCATTTTTTTTGGCAGCTTGATGGTTACCCTTCACCTCCAGTCATCTGGAACATCCTCCGCAGTCAAGATCTTGTTGAATAGGTATGGCCTTGTGAGCTGTGCTGTGATGGTGTTCTTGCCGCATTTTAAATCTCTGCTGGTATCTTGCTGCTTAGAATATTTTGTTTTTCAAGCTCTTGATGGCTCTTTGGACCTCTGATCTGGCCATTTCTTCCAGGTCAACGTTAGATGTGGTGTTGTCATCAAACTCAAATGTGGAGCTGGGAGAGGATGCGAGATAAATTGTAAATTTTAAAACTGAGATTGGACGGATTTTCAGGTAGAATACAGTAACTGGAGTTAGGTCTCAGGTCGGATATGGTCTTATTAAAAGGTAGAACAGACTCGAGGAGCTAAATAGCCTTCTCCTGTTATATTAGTCTCCAAACAATCTGCCTCATGTCAATTCATTTAACAACATGGGTTTCCTTTTCTTCTTACTGATCACATGTGCAATGAAACACATATTTGAACGCAATGCTTGTATTCAATGTGAACCTCAGACACCAAGCACAGAGACGCTGATTAAAACTGGCAACGGCTGTATCAAATTAAGCTGGTCTATGTGTCTATGTGGAGTTTACACTTTCTCCCTGTCGTCTGCGTGGGTTTCCTCTGGGTGCTTCGGTTTCCTCCCACGGTCCTGTTGTTCAAATTAAGCTCCCATTGTTTTGTTTCTTAAAGACTGGATTAGTTGTAAGTATTCGCATTCCAACCATTATTCATGTAAATTGAGTCTGTGTCTTTATAAGTTCTGTTTGTGAACAGAATTCCCACTCACCCTCACCTGAAGAAGGGGCTCAGAGCCTCGAAAGCTTGTGTGGCTTTTGCTACCAAATAAACCTGTTGGACTTTAACCTGGTGTTGTTAAACTTCTTACTGTATCAAATTAAGCTGACACATGATGAGTGCAACAAAACTTTTTCTTAAGCCTCTTGAGAATTGTGAGAACTAAAGAAGTAAATACATGCAATAACACTAAAACAATTCATTTTTGTTATGGGCATTGAATATAAAAGCAAAGAATAAGTCAAATTAGTTTGATACTTGTTCCATGTAACTAATTTAAAGTGAAGGAACAATTTAAGTTCCTGCTTTTCCAGCTCAGTCTGATTCCACAGAAGTGTGGAAACCAGATAAAATATGTTGCATGGATTTTTTTTATTCATTCATGCGATGTGGGTGTCACAATCAAAGACGAATTGTTGCCGCTCCCTAATTGCCCATGAGAAGTTCATGAGAGTCACTTTGAATGACTGCATTTCATCACAGTGCTGTTTGGAAAAGAGCTGATATTGGAAAACAGCGATATTGTGACTAGTAAGAACATGTGTGACTTGGAGGATAATTTGGATGTGGCGGTGTTCCCTCTGCCTGCTGTCTTTGTTCTTCTAGATGATAGTGATTTACATGTTTGGAAGGTGCTGTTGAGATGTTGCTGCATGCATCTTGTAGTTAGTGGATCGGAGCAAAAAGTCTGCACACGCAAAGCCTTTCTGAGAGCAGCTGTGCCTGAGCTTAGGAACAACAGGAGGCTTCGCTGTCGAGGGCCATAGCATGATTGTGTTCTCAATCATCAATTCCAGATTTAGAGGAGGCTTTTATTTATGTGTTCTTCCTCGTCCTGTTTACAGACTTATTGAGTAGATTTAATCCTGCAATAATTGCCCCTGTTAATTAGGAATTCAAACATGTCACAGTTCTGAACTCAATTTTCAGCTTCATCAAAGCTTTAGATCTAAGTGCTTGTTGTGACTTGTTACATTTTATACTTGAATCTTATCATCCTATGTAGCGATCAGAACATCTCTGCACAAATGATTTTAAACTCAACACAAGAAACTAACAAAGAATTACTCCAATCACACGAATAAGGGTTTCAATTAATTTGATAATTTATTCACAGCTAAATCTGTCATTTATTTTTAATAGCTGCAGCCCTCCATTGCAGTCTTATTACTCATACTCATCAATCCATAATCAGAGACTTAATAATCATGCTTCCGAACAAAGAGAATAATTGTAATCTCGAGATCAACAAGCAAAAAATAATTTCAAAAAAATTATATTGCAGTATAGCTGAACATCATCAATGACTGCAATCACAATTTAACAATCTTGTTCCATAGTATGGTATGACTTATGTTCAAAAAAGCACTATAAGTATTAGTTTATAATTTGTACCCATGTGTAATCCCAAAGCATCCACCCATAATAATGGATAAAAATGTATTACTTGCTTCCCATCTATATGTCATTATTCCCTATTCTTTATTATTCAAATCAGAATATTTTTAAATCCCTTATTACTCCATTTCTATAATGTTGTGCTAATTAAATGATAACTATCTCTCTCAATTTCAATCCTTTCCCCAGTGCTTATTTTAAAATTGTTTATCCTTGTATCTAACTTGATGATCTATTTCCCATGTAGTGCCAGCTGTGGGAGTTTAGGTTCTAGCTGGAGGAATGGAGCAGGAATAATAATTGATGGAATAGCTAATGTTATGAGCTGAAAGGAAAGCACTGGTTTGCTGCTACTGTTTGGGTCATGGTAATTGGCAACATTATTCCAGCTGGGAGAGAATACAGAGGGAGGATATGATTCATTTGAGTTAGATTTTCACATCTATTGCCTGGTGCCAACTGGGTAAGCTATGGATTGGTAGCCCAACTGCCCCATTAGTACCAATAAAGAGGCCAGTAATATTTTGAGAGGAGCCGAAGTTGGGTTCCATTTTTTCCTGTGTGGTTCTTTTTGGCTCTATGCTGCATTTTGTGTGCAAACTGGGAGTCTTGGGACTGCAACTGTTATTTTAGATAGAAACTGATTGTGTGTTGTGGTGATGGGAGTCAATAATGTGCATCCTTAAGTTCATGGTTATTTTTGTCAGATTCAGGGGAGCAGGAATACTCTTCTAGGTTTCACAAAAATATGAAGACGACTAATCTGGAACCTCACCGTGTGTGTGCTCATGATCCTATTTCAAGCATCTTGCACTATAGGGAGACTTCAGCCAGTGAGCAGCATTGGGATTCCCCTTTTTCCCCACAATGCGGCAGCTTGATGTAAAGGAAGTCAATGCCTGAAAACTGCAGACCCTTCTTTGATGCTGATGCAAGTGACCATCTCATTAGCACTGTCCATTGTTCTGTTGTTCAAATGTTCAAATCAACCTCATAGTACAATTCTAGCCCAAACTGTTAGTTCCAAGAGAAACATAAAATGGTGTGGCATCCTGTTCTGAGTTTTTGACGATGGTCCCTGAGTATCTCAATTGTATATTGCAAGAAGAGATAATGTTCTAGAAACTGAAAAACAAACTGATGCGGCACGGTGGCACAGTGGTTAGCACTGCTGCCTCACAGTGCCAGGGACCGGGGTTCGATTCCCGGCTTGGGTCACTGTCTATGTGGAGTTTACACTTTCTCCCTTTCGTCTGCGTGGGTTTCCTCTGGGTGCTTCGGTTTCCTCCCACGGTCCAAAGGTGGATTGGCCAGGCTAAATTGCCCCTTAGTATTGGGGGACTAGCTAGAGTAAATACATGGGGTCATGGGGAGAAGGCCTGGGTGGGATTGTGGTCGGTGCAGTATCGATGGGCCGAATGGCCTCCTTCCGCACTGTGCATTGCCAGTTCGAGTGGATGATGTTCCTTCTCTGGAGAGTGTTGTTCCTGTGGCACCTGTCGTTCCATTTCCATTGTTAGGGGCAATTGGACCTCTGGGAGTGGTTATTCTGTATTCTATACAGCTCTTGAGATCCATCATTCTGACCGGCTAATGACAGTGAAGGAACAGCTTCTCCAGCTGTTCATACATGCCTGCGGTTGCACCAGTATATTTGTTTGTTCATTTCCACCGTGTACGATCACCGTGACAATTTTCCTTCACATGTCCTAAGCTGCCATGTGGGCTGACTCCTGTTGACAGCATTGTAGTTTCGCACCTTCATTAGCTCTCCAATGCACAGCTCTGGCGGTCTTGCCAAACTGACATTTAACTTTCTGCCGCTTCACCTTGATTTTGTCCACTCACCCATTACTACTTCTGGCTTCAGTAGCTTTTTTTTGTATTTTTATTCCAATTCAATCAAATCAAGTCCAATTCAGAGTCTCACCAAGTTGAGACATTCCCGATCCAAGCTGGCAAGACAGGGCTCTCACCTCGTGTCTTGGGCTTGATCTACATGATCCAAGCTGATTGGAGTAGGCAGAGCTCCTCCTCCAAGGCTCGATCTCATTTGCATTTTAGCCAAAAGGCCAAGATGCCACTTTTTAAAATTGCTTCAAGTTAAGCTAAAATGTAACCTAATGACTTCAACCAAGCACAGCATGTCGATACTACACTTGCTATTGGAATAGTTTGGGTGTGATGTCACATTAGTCTTTGAACTGAACTGCTTTCCATACCTTCAGTCATAGAGGTTTACAGCATGGAAACAGGCCCTTCGGCCCAACCTGTTCATGCTGCCCTTCTTTTTTAATACCCCTAAGCTAATCCCAATTGCCTGAATTTGGCCCATATCCCTCTATACCCATCGTACCCATGTAATTATCTAAAGGTTTTTTAAAAACAAAATTGTACCCTCCTCTACTACTACCTCTGGCAGCTTGTTCCAGACACTCACCACCTGTGTGAAAAAAATTGCCCCTCTGGACACTTTTGTATCTCTCCCCTCTCACCTTTAACCTATGCCCTCTAGTTTTAGACTCCCCGACATTTGGGAAAAGATATTGACTATCTTTTCTATGAGGGGCTGAGCTGTGCCCCTCATTATTTTATAGACCTCTATAAGATCACCCCTCTGCCTCCTACGCTCCAGAGAAAAAAGTCCCAGTCTATCCAGCCTCTCCTTATAACTCAATCCATCAAGTCCCAGTAGCATCCTAGTAAATCTTTTCGGCACTCTTTCTAATTTAATAATATCCTTTCTATAATAGGGTGACCAGAATTGCACACAGTATTCCAAGTGTAGCCTTACCAATGTCTTGCACAACTTCAACAAGACATTCCAACTCCTGTATTCAATGTTCTGACCGATGAAACCAAGCATGCCGAATGCCTTCTTCACCACTCTGTCCACCTGTGACCCCACTTTCAAGGAGCTATGAACATGTACCCCTAGATCTCTTTGTTCTGTAACTCTCCCCAATGTCCTACCATTAACTGTGTAAGTCCTGCCTTGGTTCAATCTACCAAAATGTATCACTTCGCACTTGTCTAAATTAAACTCCATCTGCCATTTGTCAACCCACTGGCCCAATTGATCAAGATCCCGTTGCAATTGGAGATAACTTTCTTCACTTTCCACTATGCCACCAATCATGGTGTCATCTGCAAATTTACTAACCATGCCTCCTATCTTCTCATACAAATCATTAATATAAATGACAAATAACAGTGGACCCAGCACTGATCCCTGAGGCACACCGCTGGTCACAGGCCTCCAGTTTAAAAAACAACCCTCTACAACTACCCTCTGGCTTCTGTCAAGAAGCCAATTTTGTATCCATTTAGATACCTCACCCTGGATCCCGTGAGATTTAACCTTTTGCAACAACCTACCATGCGGCACCTTGTCAAAGGCCTTGCTAAAGTCCATGTAGACAACATCAACTGCACTGCCCACATCTACCTTCTTGGTTACCCCTTCAAAAAACTCAATTAAATTTGTGAGACATGATTTTCCACTCACAAAGCCATGCTGACTGTCCCTAATCAGTCCTTGCATCTCTAAATGCCTGTAGATCCTGTCTCTCAAAATACCTTCCAACAATTTACCCACCACAGATGTGAAGCGCACTGGCCTGTAGTTCCCAGGCTTTTCCCTGCAGCCCTTTTTAAACAAAGGCACAACATTTGCCACTGTCCAATCTTCAGGCACCTCACCCATGACTATCGATGATTCAAATATCTTGGCTAGGGGACCCGCAATTTCCTCCCCAGCCTCCCACAATGTCCTGGGATACACTTCATCAGGTCCCGGTGATTTATCTACCTTGATGCGCTTTAAGACTTCCAGCACCCTCTTTTCTGTAATGTGTACACTCCTCAAGACATCACTTTTTATTTCCCCAATTTCCCGAACTTGCATGCTTTTCTCAACAGTAAATACTGATTAGAAATATTCATTTAGGATCTCACTCATCTCTTGTGGATCCACACATAGATGACCTTGTTGATCCGTAAGAGGCCCTACTCTCTCACTTGTTACTCTTTTGCCCTTTATGTATTTGTAGAAGCTCTTTGGATTCTCCTTTGCCTTGTCTGCCAAAACAATCTCATGTCACCTTTTTGCCCTCCTGATTTCTCTCTTAACTCTACTTCTACACCCCCTATACTCTTCAAGGGATTCACTTGATCCCAGCTGCCTATGCATGTCATGTGCCTCTTTCTTCTTCTTGACCAGGGCCTCAATATCCCTCGTCATCCAGGGTTCCCTACTTCTGCCAGCCTTGCTCTTCACATCTAAATTGCCCACCGGGCACCACCTGCAGTCTCTCGACCCTTAAAATCGCCCCTCCCTCCTTGTTTGCGAATCTCACTCCTGACTGCAAGCCCATCGCCACCAAGAGCAGGCGGTATAGTGCTGGAGACAGGGCCTTTATCAGGTTCGAAGTCCAGTGGCTCCTCAAGGAAGGGATCATCCAGGCCAGTACCAGCCCCTGGATAGCACAAGTGGTAGTCGTTAAGACTGGGGAGAAACACAGAGTGGTCATTGACTACAGTCAGACCATTAATTGATATACGCAGCTGGACGCGTACCCCCTTCCCTGCATATCTGACATAGTCAATCAGATTGCACAATATCGGGTGTTCTCCACCATTGACTTGAAGTCGGCATACCACCAGCTCCCTATCCGCCCGGAGGACCGCCAATATACAGCGTTCGAGGCGGATGGTCACCTTTACCACTTCCTTAGGGTCCCTTTTGGCGTCACCAACGGGGTCTCGGTCTTCCAGTGCGAAATGGACCGAATGGTAGACCAGAGCGGGCTGCGGGCCACCTTCCCGTATCTGGATAACGTCACCATCTGCGGCCATGACTAGCAGGACCACAATGCCAACCTCCACAGGTTCCTGCACATGGCTAGTCTCCTTAACCTGACCTACAATAAGGAGAAGTGCGTGTTCCGTACACACCGCCTCGCCATCCTCGGGTACATAGTGGAGAATGGGGTCATCGGCCCCGATCCCGACCGTATGCGTCCCCTCCTGGAACTTCCCCTCCCCACTAGCCTCAAAGCACTGAGAAGATGCCTGGGTTTCTTCTCGTACTATGCACAGTGGGTCCCCAACTATGCGGATAAAGCCCGTCCGCTCATAAAATCCACCCTTTTTCCCCTGACGGCAGAGGCCCGTTTGGCCTTTGACCGCATCAAAGCTGACATCGCGAAGGCCACGATGCACGCTATAGACGAATCCATCCCGTTCCAGGTGGAGAGTGATGCGTCTGACTTCGTCCTAGCCGCCACCCTTAACCAGGCGGGCAGACCTGTAGCCTTCTTTTCACGAACCCTCCAAGGCCCTGAAACTCGACACTCCCAAGCCATAGTGGAAGCTGTACGGCACTGGCGCCACTATTTAGCTGGTAAACGGTTCACCGTACTCACGGACCAACGATCCATTGCCTTCATGTTCAACAATAACTAGCGGGGCAAGATCAAGAACAAGATATTGCGGTGGAGGATCGAACTCTCCACCTACAATTACGATATCTTGTATCGGCCCGGGAAGCTCAATGAGCCACCTGACGCCCTGTCCCGTGGAACATGTGCCAGTGCGCAGGTGGACCGGTTACAGGCTCTCCACAATTACCTCTGCCACCCGGGGGTCACCAGGTTTTTTCACTTCATTAGAGCCCGTAACCTGCCCTACTCCGTTGAGGATGTCAGGTCTATAACTCGAAATTGCCAGGTCTGCGCGGAATGCAAGCCGCACTTCTTCCGACCAGACAGGGCACACCTCAAAAGCCACCCGCCTCTTTGAACGCCTAAGCATTGACTTCAAAGGCCCCCTCCCCTCATCTGATCGCAACATATATTTCCTCAATGTCATTGACAAGTACTCACGTTTCCCGTTTGCGATTCCCTGCCCAGATATGTCCTCAGCCACGGTCATCAGGGCCCTGCGCAGCCTCTTCACCCTGTTCGTTTTCCACAGCTATATCCATAGTGACCGGGGATCCTCCTTCATGAGTGAGGAACTGCAACGGTACCTGCTCTCCAAAGGTATAGCCCCGAGTCGGACTACTAGCTACACCCCCGGGGTAACGGACAGGTGGAGAGAGAGACCGCAACAGTCTGGAAGACTGTTTTACTAGTGCTACGGTCTAAAGGCCTTCCAGTCACCCGCTGGCAAGAGGTCCTACCGGAGGCACTACACTCCATTAGGTCTCTCCTGTGCATGGCAACCAATGCCACCCCCCAGGAACGGATGTTCGTGTTCCCCAGGAAGTCTTCCTCAGGGACTTCACTACCGTCGTGGCTGGCATACCCGGGCCCTGTCCTGCTTCAGAAGCATGCCAGGACCTGTAAGTCTGACCCCCTGGTCAAAAGGGTTCAACTCCTCCATGCCAACCCCCAGTACGCCTATGTGGCGTACTCCGATGGGCGGGAGGACATGGTATCTATCCGTGACCTAGCGCCCGCAGGTGACTCAGGGACCACTATGGACCCCAACCCCTCACCCCCCAATCTCCAACTTTGTCCCTACCACATCAGAACCACTATTCACTCCTCTCGCCCCCGTACACAGCTCGCCTGAGCCCCAGGAGTCGTCACCATGCACTCGACGAGCGGACGAGACTACGGATGACAACAACGTCCTGGCACTTGAAATGACACCGCGACCTGAAACTACATCGGAACCGGCACTACGGTGGTCGCAGCGGCAGAGCAAGCCTCCGGATAGACTGAACCTGTAAATATCGTAAATATTGTTCACTCACCCCCGACGGACTCTTTTTTAAACAGGGGGTGAATGTGGTAAACCACTGTTATCTGTTATCTGTTGTGGTTAACCACTGTTAGTTAGTATTTATTATTACCTGTATATGTGGCACATCCCTGTCGGCTCCGCCCAAGACTCCTCCCCCTGGTCCGGGCATAGAGGCGGTGGCTCCTCCCCCTAGCCTTTAGTACAGACTAGATCTCCGACATTCTTGCTAATAAAAGCCTATTTGTCTTGCTTACAACTAGTCTTGACTTGATTGATAGTGCATCACCTATCATTCTCCGTAGCTACCTTAAAACCAATAGAACTATGGTCACTGGTCCCAAAGTGATCCCTCACTAGCACATCTGTCACCTGCCCTTCCTTATTTCCCAAGAGGTGGTCAAGTTTTGCTGCCACTCTTGTCGGGCCATCCACATACTGAATGAGAAATTCCTCCTGAATACACTCAACAAATTTGAGTGTATTCCTCCACTTGAGGATCAACTTGTGTGCATCTGTACTAGATTCACTCAATGTCTTGATTCCTTTGGTGATTTTCACCATTGCTGCAGCCTTTTCATTTGACTGGCGATAGCGTGGAGATGGTCTATAATGTTGAATTTCCTGATTCTTTGTCAAGCACACAACCTGTGCTTAACTCTCTCTCCACTCACCTTTAAGAGTTGATTACCTGTAAAGACTCGCATTCCAACCATTATTTTGTAAATTGAGTTTGTGTCTTTATATGCCCTGTTTGTGAACAGAACTCCCACTCATCTGATAAAGGAGCAGTGCTCTGAAAGCTAGTGGCTTGTGCTACCAAATAAACCTGTTGGACTTTAACCTGGCGTTGTGAGACTTCTTACTGTAAACAAATTACACCAGAAAATTAAAGGAGAATTCAGTGCAAGCCTTGAAGGTTTTTAAGTTTTTAAAAAATAAACAACATTGATTGAACATGTCATTTCATTGGACAATAAATGCTAGTTTAAATTGAAATTCTAGTCCCAGGCAAAGTGCAGTCTGCAGACGTTTTTAAACTCATCCTTCAAATATTTTCTAACAGTATTTCCTGACTTTTCAGCACAGTTGAATAATGAGAGCGATGCATAATGGGAGTCAGTCTGATATATCACCAGAGGGCCAGGTAGCCACTCACTCAGCCTGCCCTGAATGTCATGAGATTCGCACAAAGCACTCCCGCAATTACGATTATATATATAATTGGCTGGTTCTTTCATCTGTGATGCAAACACTAATCCCCAAGAAATACAATGGAGAGCTGAGGAAAAACAGAATGCTGCTTGGTTTCTAGCCATCCTTGCACTAAGGTGCACTGTAGCATTACAAGTCAATATAAATTTGAAATAATCTTTAGTCGCTTGCAAATGAAATTGAAAGCCAGTATGACTTCCTGGAAAATTTCAAACCAGACCATTCTCTACTTTCGCCATTGAGCCATGAATCTTGCATTGTTACTGGAGCAATGGCACTGTTGGCTCTGAGTTTGGCTCTTGTGTTTAAAAAAAAATTCAACCCAGACCATGGACGACAATTAACTGAGCCTTTGTGCACATTCTCAATCTCTCACACACTCCAATATCTCCCACATGCACACTCAAACACTCCTTCATACACACAACCCTCAATTTCCCTCCCTCACTCACATATATACCATCACACTCAGTGCTTCTTCTCAATGTCTTTCATACAGTCACTCACACACATATACACAACCGGAATTTTCTTGTCCCGCCCACTATGGAAATTGTAGGTGGGTCGGGAGGCGGGGCGGAACCTTGCAAAGATCTGTTTACCTTGGACAGGATTTTCTGGTTCTGGGGTGAGCACAGCTGGAAAATCCCAACTGTATTACCTGCATCTCACTCACAGCAACAACCAACTAAACACATAACTCTCAATCTCAAATTCAACAGCATAACTTAATCCATTAAAATTGTGTGGAATATTAAAGTCGATTAAGTCATTGCGGAGGGGGAAAATAAATGAAAGATTCCACAGAGGTCCCCTCTCTGGGACAAGCGTCCTAAGTTTGAGTGCCATGAGCAGAAAGCAGTTCCAGAACGGAGTTTCGGAGCAAGACAGAGGGGAAGGTTGGGAGACTATGGAAATACAACTAGGGAAGGGTTGTTTTGACAGTTAAAAAGTGCAAGGCGGTGTGAGGGGGAGCAGTGAGAGAGACAGTGACTGAGCTCCAGTGGAAGGGAGTTGGGTCAGGGCGAGAACAAAATTGTTCCTTATGCTCTCCAGGTTTTTGTGATGAATGCAGTGCTGGCCGACAACAGCAGGAGTAGCCAACAGCTCATCACGGCGGCACGGTAGCACAGTGGTTAGCACTGCTGCTTCACAGCTCCAGGGATTTGGGTTCGATTCCCGGCTTGGGTCACTGTCCGTGTGGAGTTTGCACATTCTCCTCGTGTCTGCGTGGGTTTCCTCCGGGTGCTCCGGTTTCCTCCCACAGTCCAAAGATGTGCGGGTTAGGTTGATTGGCCATGCTAAAAATTGCCCCTTAGAGTCCTGAGATGTGTAGGTTAGAGGGATTAGTGGGTAAATATGTAGGGATATGGGGGTAGGGCCTGGGTGGGATTGTGGTCGGTGCAGACTCGATGGGCTGAATGGCCTCCTTCTGCTCTGTAGGGTTTCTATCTATTCTATCTATCTATCACAGTAGCTGGGGTGTAACTCAATCGCACCCTCAGAGAGAAGCTTCGGAGGAAGAAGGACGACAGGAACTCCTCCCTCCTAAAATAAACTGAAAGTTCTCTTCCAGCCAGAACAGGTTGCCCTTTGTGATTCACACACCCAGTCAGGACAACATGTATCATTTGTACCCATTGTTTCTCTGTCTCTGAATGTAATAATATTGCTGCAGATTTTGATCCAATGCAGACTCGAGGGCCCACAGACCCTTCTGTCAATCACACACGCACACCCACATGATACCATTTCATATTTCTGAGATTGCCATAATAAGATCCAGACTCCTGGGGAGCAGCCCTTTCTCAGGAAGTGCTCAGATGCCATGGCCCTGATGAGACTTGCGCTGAGTCTTCTCCGTCCTGAGGCTTTACTCGGCAGAATAGGCTGTTTTTTAAAAAAAAACAAATCCCAGTCGAAATGAATGCTTTAGATTTCAACATTAATAACACACTTGTTACTAAAAACCGCCATGAAAAATACTTACCCTGAATCAAGTCACCTCAATGACTTTGGATGTGTTTTCCCTCTCTTAGGGGACTCGACCAATCAGACTCGCCCAATGTTGCTCTGCATTACCTGCTGATAGAAACATAGAATCCCCACAGTGCAGAAGGAGGCCATTCGGCCCATCGAGTCTGCACCAACCACAATCCCAACCAGGCCCTATCCCCATAATCCCACGCATTTACCCTAGCTAGGCCCTCTGACACTAAGGGGCAATTTAGCGTGGCCAATCCACCTAACCCATACATCTTTGGATTGCGGGAGGAAACCAGAGCACCCTGGGGAAACCCACCCAGACACGGGGAGAATCTGCAAACTCCACACAGATGGTGACCCAAGCCGGGTATCGAATCCTGTGAGGCAGCAGTGCTAACCACTGTGCCACCATGCCTCTCTGCATTCACTGATATCAGGCTCTGATTGGTGCCCTCACAGACACCGGCCAGCCCCATTTGTTGGCACGGTCTGAGTCCTTGTAAGTCCACCTCTAGCGCTTGGTGAGTTGCATCTTGTTGGGTAGTTTGCTTGACTTGTCTGTCAATTCAATGCCTCTGCTGGATTGATGACTTCGAGATTATAATTGAGTTGCTGCTTCACTTTATATTCTGTTGTAGCATCCTCAATTTTCTTCATGAGGAGTGCTGCTCGAGACAGTCCACATATCGGTTTCTTTTGCTTGTATCTCTGTAAACTGTGATGCCACAAAGGGTTGAGCAATGATATAGGCTGGGTTCTGAGGCACAACTTAGATACAGTAAGAGTTTTAACAACACCAGGTTAAAGTCCAACAGGTTTATTTGGGAGCAAATGCCATTAGCTTTCGGAGCGCTTCTCCTTCGTCAGATGGAGTGGATATCTGCTCTCAAACAGGGCATACAGAGACACAAAATCAATTCTCACATGAATCCACCACCTTCCTAGCTTTCACCTGAAGGCTTCCTCTTTTAGCAAGACTCAGCACTCTACTTAAAAAGTCTGATAAGACTTCACAGCTGATCCTTGCTTCAACTGATTCCCCATCAGTCTGTCATGAGACTTCCTGTGGCCATCTTGGTTGGTTGGCATGGCTGCACTCAGCAGCCATGTTGAATGAGGCGTGGATATCGTGGTGGGCTTGTGGGGTCCCGTGTTCTCTGTAATTTTTGCCCCCCCCCCGTGATGTCATGCCCCTCCCTCCAAGGGTTATAACTGAGTAATGAAACACGCTCTTGTTTCTTTTTATAAGTTGGTTTCAGCATTGGGTCTATTTCACTGGAAATAAACAATTTGTGAGTTAATAGAACTCACAACTAGCATAGGCTTTCAGCTTAAATTTATACAGTGATGTTGCCCAGGAGATCAGAGAGAGAGAGAGGACTATTACTGCAGTTTTGGATTCTAAGACGCTGACGCCACTCACAAGGTCTACACAGGTGCCCGCTAACAGGAAAAGGCCACAATCACACAGACCAGACTCCACCGTAACTCACACCAAAGCTCACAAGCAGAGCTGAAAGGATCCAGACAGAGATTGGTTTCACTCTTTCCCTCATTTTCCCCCTTTAAATTAACATATTTCATTTGTTAATTTGTACATTGAAACTGTAATGACCTCAACAAGATGCATGAGGTTGGCCCCTTGGAGTATGAGCTCCCTGATTGAGGTGATGATTGCCGCCTATGGCCATACTAGTGTGAAAACGTCCAATCTCATCTGATCTCGGAAACTAAGCAGACTGAGAACTGGTTGTACTTGGATGGGAGACCACCTGGGGCCCCAAAAGATTGGTGATGATTGCCTGCCCAATCAGAGAGTCTCAGTTGTGTATATATTGAGGAATGTCAGGTCTACTGGCACTCCGGATTCTTAACTTGTACCTGAAGCACTCTTAGGAGTGGAGGTAAGTTTGTAAATAAAGGGATTCTGGTGAAGGGACACCGGCCTCTGAGGATTTATTTCAGAAATGTTCATTTAAAAGATAGGAGGCAAGAGAGATAGAGAATGGGGCAGAGAGATGGGATTGTTTGGGTTGAATAGATCCCCTGACCCCTCGGACCCTCCACACACCCAAAAGCAACATTGCTCCACACACAACTCACCATTATTATGAAGCAGCTTTAGCAGGGAAAATGTACATAATAAGTTCTCACAAATAACCATGGGAAGATATTCAAGTGAAATCTTTTCAGTATTATTATCTGAGGGGTATTCATTGACCAGAATATCAGAGCGTTGAGCATTACCGCAGCATTAGCATCTCAAGCCTGATGATGCTCACAGACTATACACAGGGGCTCGCTGACAACAGGTCCTAATCAAATAGGACATTTCCCTCCACAGATCACAATGTATGTGGACACGCAGAGCTGGAGGCCACGAAAGAAAAACAGGATCCAATTCTCACCCACCCTCCATTACTTAAAATAACAACACATTACATTCATGTGTAAATTAAACATTTAAATAATAAAAAAAGAGACAATCTGCAAGGCAGAGAGCAGGAATGATAGAGAAAGAGAGAGAGAGAGGGGGAAGGAAGCGGAGAGAGAGAGAGATGGATGGAATAGATGGTTTGAATAGATCCGTAACATGGGCCTAATGAATAGCTGGAATAGTGGCTGGTTTTATACTAACATATTGCAGACAGTAACTGGAATTTAAGACCTTATTTTGGAGCTATTGTCCACCAAGTCACCAGAGAAATACGTTAAGAATATATTGCTGGAAATAAACTATTTTGGTTAAATAGCCAAAAATCATATTTTTTCAACATGATTTTTCAAAATGTCAATGGTATAAATTATTTTTAGGTTTTGCTGCAGTCTCATGGATATTTTCTGGAGTTTGCTATGAAATTCAAGAAAATCTTCCTAATTTAACCAGGCACACACATTTCTTTGGCGCCGTGTTTGTAAAATCTGTGGCAGTTAGAATGTAACGAAAGGATCGCACACACCACCACAAACCCCCTCCCCCCACTCGTGGGGTACGAGTCTTTTCGGAGTGTATTTTAAATAATTTAAATGTAGTGTGCAATGCGGTGATACATAATGTCAACAACCGAAAGAACAATTTGTCAAAATGGCTTTCGCCCAGAAAAAAAGATCAGTCTGGGTTAATGTGACACTCCCTACAACATGGGATCACACAATACTGAAGCAAAACTGGAATTGTGTGTCTGCTCTCACCCACAGCTTCATACCATGGTCCAACTGTAGCTTAACTATTAATTAGTTATATTTAAGACATTTTCGCCTTTGTTGTGCACTACATTTCGCAGGCAAATTGCATGCAGCAGGCTTCTACTCATAACCATGATTATATCTTCATAATTAACTGTTTCAGTGATATTATTTGTGGGTTATTCTTTGATCAGAATACCAGAGAGATGAGCATTACTGCAGGATTAATATCATGAATCAGAGAACAATCACAGGCACGACACATGCGCCTGTTTGGGTACACTGAGGGAGAATTTGGCACGGTTAATTCACCTAACCTGTGTCGGGTTAAAGGGATTAGCAGGGCAGGATACGTGGGGTTACAGGATAGGGCCTGGGTGGGATGATGTTTCAGAGGGTTGGTGCAGACCCGATGGGCCAAATGGCCTCCTTTTTCACTGTAGGGATTCTCTTATGACGAAACTGGCATTTTAGTGCAGTGATACCATTTTACAGCTGCAATTGGTATTCTAAAATATAACTGAATGCATCATTTGTAAAGCAAGGATTGGCAAAAATGCTTTGGTTTGATTGGATACTTCAAATTCAGTGGAAATAATGGTGCAGTTCATTGTGACAATCACCAGGAACAATATACACTGAAAGAGGCACATTTCCTGGCAATGAGGTGCACTCTAATGTGCTAGACATATATTGTGGTCTGCACTATTTCATTGGGAAACACTACACTGGTCTATTGATGAGGGCATGAAACATCCCACTCATGACACAGCAATCAGTACTAACGATCGATCTGCAAATATTGTACTTCCGGTTCATGCTGGGCACTGTGTAATTCACAGCGGAGAATACTGACTATTCAGTTAGCGATATTAGTATTTACATATTGTTGGGTAACTCCAAGTGTGAGCTGAGTTATAGAAATAAATCCTTCATTTTCCATTTGGAAGCTGAAACGTTTGTTTCTGAGAGTCTTTTTGGAGTGTATTTTAAATAATTTAAATGTAGTGTGCAATGCGGTGATACATATTGTCAACAACCGAAAGAACAATTTGTCAAAATGGCTTTAGCCCAGAAAAAAAGATCAGTCTGGGTTAATGTGACACTCCCTACAACATGGGCTTCACTGGAATGTTGTAACAGGCCGAGGACATAAAACGTGAGCGTGAGAGCATTAATTTGGATACCTTGCTCTTTCCAAACTGTAGAATGAAACTTTCTAATTTTGAAATAATCTCATATAATCCCAGCGTGTCTAATGTAATCCTAGAATGTAAAGCACAGAAGGAGGCCATTCGGCCCATCGTGCTTGTGGCAGTTCTTTCAATGAGCTCTCCAGTTATTCCAAGAGGTCTGGATGGTGCAGGCTACATAATTCATCATCTTTTATTCTTCAAATGGAATCCAGATTGCACTTTGTAAACCTAGAAGTTTGACACTGGAAATGAGGAATTTGTGTAAGCTTTGAAAAAAATAACGAAACTTTTATTACCTTATGCAGGCCTGGATTAACCTGGGAGGACGGGTTGGGATGGAGCTGGCTGACTGTCGTCAGGTAGAAAAACTTGGAGAAATGGGTGCCCCAAATTTCCTGCAGGATTTCTTTCAATGGGGATTCTCTCCACAGTCAAGCTTCTTGGGGTGGCACGGTGGCACAGTGGTTGGTACTGCTGCCTCGCGACACCAGGGATCCGGGATCAATTCCCGGCTTGGGTCGCTGTCTGTGTGAAGTTTGCGCATTCTCCCCGTGTCTGTGTGGGTTTCCTCCGCGTGCTCAGGTTTCCTCCCGCAGTCCGAAGGTGTGATTGGCCAGCTAAATTGGCCCTTAGTGTCAGGGATACCAGCTAGGATAAATGCATGGGGTTATGGGGAGAGGGCCTGGGTGAGATTGTGGTCGGTGCAGACTTGATGGGCCGAATGGCCTCCTTCTGCACTGTAGGGATTCTATGATTCTATGATTCTATGATTGCAGCTTTGAGGTGCTTTTACACTCTTTGGCACAGCCAAAACACGCTTCCCTTCTTGTCACGAAATTTGTGGAGCGCATGGAACAAATCAAATCATTTCTCACTCACATTGAATCCTACCTGACGACACTAATTCTAAACAGGGTTAAAACAAATGGCACCTCCTGCCTGACTGCTGGGGAAGATTTGCCGATAACTCCCACCCAAATTAATCTGAAGGAGGAATTTAACTCAGATTAAGATTGAAGTAAATTAAAAACCAATCGATTAAAATGGACTGAGTTAAAAGGTGGCTGGATAATGGCACATTGGATAATGAGAGACACAGTGAAAGAATGAGTGAGAAAAAGAGAAAAAGGAATGGGGAACTGTCAGCGAGAAGGAGGTAGAGAGTGAGCTATTTCCAGGTAATCCAACTCTGAATTTCATAATGTTACACTAATGTGGAAAATGTATGACTCATTTAACCAACTCATATATCACTGTGCCCAGGAATAGCTTTATTTCTGAACAGTTTTTGCAAACACATCATTGCTCTACTTGAAACGCTGCAGGCAATTTATGCAAAAAGTTCCCACAAACAGCCCTTCGAAAATAACCAACTTCATTTTATTCAAGGTTTGAAGGATGGACCCGAACCGCGAGATCAGACGCTAAGAAGTCGACACCACTCACTGATGCCTGCTGACAGGAAATGGCTCGAGTCACACAGGCCTGGTCTCTCTGCATTGTCTCTATCCTGAATGGTGCCACTAAGTAAAATGGATTTTATTCCTAAAGACACTGGCCAGCACGGAGTCCCCCCATTGTTCAGGGCCTGTGCCGAGGCACGGTGTGTTTCATTGTAAGCCTGCCTCTGGATGGTTATGATCTGAAAAACGGAGGGTCATGTGTCGCAAATACCATCCCTCCAGCACCCAGCCCCTTATGTCATCACAAAATGAAGTAACATTCTTTGCAGACGCTGGAGCTCATTTGGAGAGCTGGTGCAGACATGTTGGCTGGAAATTTACTGCTCTGCTTGCCATGGGAAGCGGAGTGGACAAGGGGCGGAACATGGAAAGGTCCGTTGACCTTGGGTGGGATTTTATGGTGTTCGGGACAAGCGAGGCTGAAAAATCCTGGCCGATGGGCCAAATGGCTTCCTTCTGCGCCGTAACAATTCTGTCATCCTGAGAGAGTTGTGGTTTGAGAAAAATGCCTTGAAATGGCCTATGGTCATACTCCACTGTTACTTTGTCTTTTCCAATCACCATTTCCATTTTAGATACTGAAGCAAGCCATAGACAGCAAGACTGGACAATATCCAGGCTTGGGCTGACAAGTAATAAGTAACATTTGTGCCACACAAGTGCCAGGCAATAACAATCTCCAATACAGGAGAATCTAACCATTGCCTGTTGACATTCAATGGCATTACCGTTGTTGAGTCCCCCCACAATTAACATCCTGGAGGTCACCATTGACAAGAAACTGTCACCGTCGACAAGAAACTGAACTAGGCTGGCCATATAAATACTGTCGCTACAAAAGCAGGTCAGAGACTAGTAATCCTTCACCGAGTGATTTAGCTCCTTACTCTCCAAAGTCAGTCCACCATCTACAAGACAAGTCAGGAATGTGATGGAATACTCTACAGTTGCCTGGATGAATGCAGCTCCAACAACACTCAAGAAGCTTGACACCATCCAGGACAAAGCAACTACTTGATTGGCACCCCTTCCACAAACATTCATTCCCTCCGTTACCGCAGAATGTGTACCATCTAAAAGATGCACGGCAGGAACCCATCCAGCCTCCTTAGGCCTAGGATTCAAAATGTCCCCGCTCTAACGTTACAATATGCTTCCTTCGGAATGAGATTAAGCAGTCCAGAGTATTCCGGTGTGGTTTCATTATGCCCTATATCTTATCAGCAAGACGCTCTTATTCTTATCCTCCTACTCCTTTTCAATAAAGGCTAACGGACCATTTGTCTGCCTAATTGCTTGTTGTGTCTACATGTTAACTTTGTGATTTGTATTCAAGGATCTTAAAATTTCTCTGCAAGGTTTACTGGTTTCTTATCTTCTAAAAAAAATTCTACTTTTCCATTCTTCATTCCAAAGTTTCCCAGTTTTATGGGACATCTGCTTTATTCTTTCCACCTAACCACTTTATATCATTTTATGATCTCTTTCCATCCTCTTCACAGCTTATTTTCTCTTCTATCTCTGTGTCACCAGCAAACCTGGGTGCATTACACTGGTTCCCTCATCTTAAACATTAACACAGATTATAGTAGCTGAGGCTCATGTATTGGTCCCTTGCAAATCTACTAGTTATAGTGCATGATCTGGAAAATGACCAATTCTCTTTGGTTTCTATCCCTCAACTGATCCTCCATCAATGTTAATATGTCACCCAAAATCCCTTGAATCCTAGGCAGGGTTTTTGTTGAAAAAGTCAGTAGTCAGGGTAAAAAAAAAGGCATTCTTACCTGTTCTCACCCCATTCAAGTTGTCTTTACCCCAATTAATTATTCTTCCTCTGGTTGTTCTTTGTCTTTTTTCCATAATTAGCTTAAACCTTATGATACAATGATCACTATTCCCTATTTTTTCTCCCACTGCCACTTGATTTAGCAGGTCCACCACATTCCCAAGAATCAGGTCTAACGTTGCCTCCACTCTCACTGGACTGGAAACATATTGCTATCGAAAACTTTTGTGCACACACTCTAAGAACTCTTGATCCACACTTCCCTTTACACTACTACTATCCAAGGCTATAGTTTGATAATTAAATCCTCCATTATTACTACCCTATAATTTTTGGATCTCTAATTTCCTTGCAAATTTGTTCCTCTGCATCCATTCCACTAGTTGGTGACCTATAGGCAACACCTTGGCTCCTTCTTTCTCCAGCACTGCAATGCTCTCCTTAAACAATACTGCCACCCCTCACCCTTTCTCCTCTCCTATCCTTCCAGAACACATTGCACTCAGGAATATTTACCATCTCGCCCTGTATTTCTTTGAATCAAGTCTCTGTTTTAGCTACAACATCACATTTCCACATGTCAGTCTGCATCTGAAACTCAATAATCTTACTATTTTAAAACATTTTAAACTTTTTCCCTTACTTTGATATCACCTATTAGCTTGTAATTCCTTATTCTAGTGCTTTCTATCTCTTCCAACACATCGTGCACCTTGGAATATTCCTCCCTGGCATTATCTCTTGATTCTTAACAGTTAGTTTAAACTCTCCCCAACAGTATTAGCTGAATTTCCCACAAGGAACTCAGTACTGCCTCTACTTAGATGCAACCTGTCTAGACTGTACAGTTCCGATCTCTCCCAAAGCCAATTCCAATGTCACAAGAATTTAAAGCCCTCCCTTCTGCATAGTTCCTTTAGCCATGCAGTCACAAACTCAATCCTAATTCTGTACTCACTTGTGAGTGGTACTGGGAATAATCTGAGGATTACTACTTATGATATTCTGCTTGCTAATTTCCTGCACAGATCCCTAAATTCTCAGTGCAGGAACACATCACACTTTCTGCTTATGACTTTCATATCAATGTAGACCATGACTGCTGGCTGTTCATCCTTTCACGGTGCTCTGCCGCCACTCAGTCATAGCATTGATCTAGATACCAGGCAGGTAACACACCATTCTGGATTCTGTCTGTGGCCACAGAAACGCCTATTCTTTCCTCTATCAAATCACCTAACATTATTCTAATCCTTCTTGTACTCCCTGTACAGTCAAGCCACGAGTGAGATGCACTCAGAGGACTCCTGCATTATCACAAGGAAAACAGAAAATGCTGGAAAATCTCAGCAGGTCGAACAGCATCTGTGGGAAGAGAATAGAGCCAACGTTTCGAGTCTAAATGACCCTTCGTCAGAGCTTACATTCTGGTCAGCAGGGTGGCACAGTGGATAGCACTGCTGCCTCACAGCACCACGGACCCGGGTTCAATTCCGGCCTTGGGCGACTGTGTGGAGTTTGCATGTTCTCCCAAGTCTGCGTGGGTTCCTCTGGGTGCTCTGGTTTCTTCCCACACTCCAAACATGTGTGAGTTAGGTGGATTGGCCATGCTAAATTGCCCCTCAGCGTCAGGGGGACTAGCTAGAGTAAATACATGGGGTTATGAGGATAGGGTCTGGGTGGGATTGTGGTCAGTGCAGATTCAGTGGGCCAAATGAGCTCCTTCTGCACTGTCGGGATTCTATGATTCCAGCATCCGCAATATGTCGCTTTTATCTTCGTGTTTGACTCTTGTACCATGTTCCTGCTCCTTTTTGACTGTCTGGTGGTCACCCATTCCCTCTGTCCCTGCATACTCCTAAAACGCAGGGTAACAACATGTATAAAAGTGCTTTCTGTGAAGCCCCTTGGATGTCTGTAAGGCAGTAGCATCTTCTGTTGTTCAAGTTCCAAGTTCTGGAGCTCAAGCTGCCTCAGCTAATGTCTCTTCCTGTACAAATGATTATCCAAGCTTTGGGAAATATTTCAGTCATATCTTCCCTTTCTCTTGCAGGACAAGGCAACACATAACAGGACAATAAGATATAGGAACAGAAGTAGACCATTTGGCCCATTGAATCAGCTCTACCATTCAATGAGATCATGTCAAATCTGATGTGATAATACTAAACTCCATTTTCCTGCCTTATCACCATAACCATTGATTGACTTACTGATTAAAAATCTGTCTCCATCAGATTTGAACTTACTTCATGACCCAGCCTCTACAGCCCTCTGCAGTATAGAATTCCATAGATACACTATCCTCTGAGAGAGGAAATTCCTCCTTATCTCTGTCTTAAATGGGTGGCCCCTTGCTCTGAGATTTTTGCCCCTTGTTCCTCGACTGTCTCGAAAGGGAAAGCAACCTCTCACTAAGTTCACTGCTCATTCTTCTAAATTCTAATGAGTACAGGTCCAACTTACTTAACATCTCTTCATAAGAAAAGCCCTCCATACCCGGGATTAACATAGTGAATCTTTCCTGGACTGCTTCTAATGCCAGTATATCTTTCCTTAGATAAGGGGAGCAACACTGTTCATGGTATTCTCTATGTGGTCTAACTTGTGTCTTGCATAGTTTTAGCAAGACTTTGCTATTTTTATACTCCATTCTCTTTGAAGTAAAGGCCAACATTCAATTTGTCATCCCTATTGCCTGCTGAACCGGCATGCAGGCTTTTTTGTGATTCATGTACGAGGACGCTTTTGAGGCAGCAGCAGTGAAGTGGTGGAGGACAAGCAAACCTGCATCCCCTGTGAGCCCCTTGCTGGAGATGCTGCTGTGAGTTATTATTTTAGCAGAGAGTATTGGGTGTTAGAAGAACATTTCTTACATTGTAATTATTTACCAAAGTTAAGCTGTTTCCTTACCAAGTTAAAAAAATGTAAGGTGAGATGATGCCAGTCAACCTGGGGGCTGTTGAGCTCACTCCGACACCCCATGTCTTATTGTGGTTGGATATAGCTCAGTCGCGTAAGTTCCAGAATAGGCCCACGTGACCCCAAACTTTTCAATCATCACCAGCAATGTTGAAAGTGCTGAAAGATTTAGAAAATATGTGTAAGAGTAAACTTAGTGGAGCATGAATGTTTACCAGTGCATGCCTCTATGATCCTGTCACATACTTGACACATGGGCTAATTTCCTAAATACATACTCAACATGGTCCCCAACAACTCGGATTCCATAGTGGAAATTCATGGTGGCATGCTTCATATATTAAAATGAATGGGTTTCCCATATGTTCCGAATAGACACAACCATATATTCATTCAGAAGGTCCTTTAATGTTGGTGTGAGAATTACTGGGCTGGTGAAGGTGAAGTGCCTTGAATGCATCCTCTCATTCTGGCCAGGTTCCAACAATGGCCCAAATTACATCAACTTAAATTTATATAACACAGTGGAAAATGGGGAAAAATCTCAAGCTGCTTCACGCAAACAAATCAAAAATAATAGCAGTGCGGAAAAAGAAATTAGAGAGGGTGGCAAAACAATTTGTGAAAGATGTTTTAGCAGAAGGTTTTAGGGAGGGAATTGCAGAATGTGAAGCCTTGGTGGCTGAATGCATAGCCAAATTGGTAAGGTGAAGAGGTGGGATTTGCACAAGAGAAGGGTTGTAGGAGCACTACAGAAGGGAACAAAGTTAGGAGTCGACGAGAAGACATGGAAGGATTTAGTGTGATGGATGAAACTTGTTGGCAAAGGATTTGAGATAGAAGCCAAGATGGAGAAAGAGATGAAAGGAAACATACCTTTCCGATGAAGGGAGTACGTGGGTATAAACTCAGTTCAAATTCAAAAATAAAATGGGGATGATCAATATAGTTCAGCCCTGAGATAGTGGTGAGAGGATGATGGAGTTAATGGCGAAGGAATGCAGCAAGGGCTGAAAATTATGGTTTTGATTTTCTCACTGTTTAATATTAGGAAACAGGAGCTTATCCAGAACTGTTGGCTGTTGAATAGGCAGTCCAACAATTGAGAGATACTTCAGGGGCTGAAAAGGGTAACGCTGGATGTCCTCACTCTACATTTAAAAACTGACCACATAACTGCGGATAATGTTGACAAGGAGCAGCATGCACCTGATGAGGAGGATGGGGCCAGTGATAAATCCTCAGGGCTTCCCAGAATAATCGGCCTAAATTTTATGCCCACCATCGGAGTCTTTGGAAGTGGCGGGTGGGTGGGGGGGGGGGTGGGGGTGTGTGGGCTGCGGTGGTGAGTCTAAAGTTTTTGGGCTTCCTGCAGGGTTTCCACCTGCCCCAACCTGGGGCGAACAAGGAAATCCTTGGAAGGACTGCCGCAATAGTTTGAGGCCAGCTATGCCCGGATATGGGGGAAGCTCAAAATAATCAATTTCGAGCGTTCGGGAGGAAGGGACAGTGCCTCCAACAGAACCCCTCTATTAACTTTGGGTGCCAGCTTTTAAGATGTGGTAACTGCAGGACTTCCACTGCTCCTCCCAACCTCTTCCCTGACACCCAAATCCCCCAGGCCTCCACTACCTCTTCACCCTGAGACCCCAAAATTGACCTCTTCCTTAAATCCCGGAACACAGGACGCAAATTTATGGCTCCATTGCAGCAGGGGCTTGGCTGGGAAATGAGGAGAACCATTCACTTCAGCGAGACTGGAAGAACCCGCTGGCAGCCGGGGCTCTATAATTTTCCCCTTGGTCTCCGGGAACTGCTTGCAGTCCCAGTCCAGTCCACTGTAACGTCTGGCGCTGCAGAGGCTAGAGAACTGCCAGTCAATCTGATTGGCTGGCGACTCTCTAAGACCTCTCAAATGAGGGGCAAGTCCTGCCTGCAGCCAATTAACACTTGTTGGAGTGTGCATTCACTGTGAGGCAGATGGTGTCAGCAGGGAACATTCTTCAAATGGCGAGGTGGGAAGTTCCGCCATCCTAAAAATCTTGGCCATGGTACAGTGACGGGAAAAGAAGTTGGAGATGCTCTGCTGATGATCGGATGCGCAAGACTGGATCAAGTGTTGGATGATAACTGAATGAATGTAAGGTGGCACCGTGGTTAGCACTGCTGCCTCACAACACCAGGGACCCGGGTTCAATTCTGGCCTCGGGTCACTGTCTGTGTGAAGTTTGTACATTTTCTCCGTGTCTGCATGGGTTTCCTCTGGGTGCTTTGGTTTCCTCCCACAGTCCAAAGATGTGCAGGTTGGGTTAATTGGCCATGCTACATTACCCCTTAGTGTCAGAGGGACTAGCAGGGTAAATACATGGGATTACAGGGATAGGGCCTGGGTGGAATTGTGGTTGGTGCAGACTTGATGGACCAAATGGCCTCCTTCTGCACTCTAGGGATTCCATGATTCAGAAACGAATAATATATATGAGCTAATTAAAGTTATAGTAGAATTTTTGTTTGGGATTAAACTGATAAGACTGAATTGAACTAACGGCAGATTCTGTTTGTTGTTGATGTACATGAATTTTTGGGTTAATAATGTAGCTGTCAACATTAGCATTTTGAAATAGGTGATGAATATTTTGAAATATGTGACCGATGCGCTGTGTCAGGAAGTAGCCTGCTGAAATAAGTACGGTGGTGTGGAAATCGTCTTGCAAGACACTGAGGTCTGAGGAAATCTTGCAAATGTTGAGGTGTGTTAGCAGAATGGCTCCTTTCAGAAAGAGAAAGATTTTGATGTGTTAAAGACACGTGACGATTGCAAGGACATCAATAGCAATGGGTTGGACCTTCCAGCCCTTCGCGTCAGTGGGATCTTCTGGTCCTGCCAAAGTCGACCCCTGCCACAGGTTCCCCAGTGACAGGACGGGCAAATTATGCAAACTGCCATTGACTTTGGCAGGAGCTGAAAATCCCACTGGCGGCCAGAACTGAGCCGCCTCTGCTGCGGGATAACCCATCACGAGGGGCGGGGGGTGTACTGGGAAATTCCAGCCACTTTGATCAGACAAGTGTAAGGAAACTCATGGGTAAGATGAAATAAATGGAGGTTGCAGCAGCGTTGTCACAAAGCAGTGACAAGAAAGGGTATAAAGGGAAAACTGTAGTTCAGGAGTTGCAACAAATCCTTTACTGAGGAAGAAGACCATGGTCGGTATAACTCTTGAAACAATGATAATTTTAATTTGATTTATTATTGTCACATGTATTAACATGCAGTGAAAAGTATTGTTTCTTGCGGGCTTTGCAGACAAAGCATACCGTTCATAGAGAAGGAAAGGAGAGAGTGCAGAATGTAGTGTTATAATCATAGCTAGCGTGTAGAGAAAGATCAACTTGATGCAAGGCAAGTCCATTCAAAAGTCTGACAGCAGCAGAGAAGAAGCTGTTCTTGAGTCGGTTGGTACGTGACCTCAGACTTTTGTATCTTTTTCCCAAAGGAAGGAGGTGGAAGAGAGAATGTCCGGGATGCATGGGATCCTTAATTATGCTGGCTGCTTTGCCAAAGCAGTGGGATGTGTAGACAGAGTCAATGGATGGGAGGCTGCTTTGCGTGATGGATTGGGCTACATTCATGACTTTTTGTAGTTCCTTGCAGTCTTGGGCAGAGCAGGAGCCATACCAAGCTGTGATACAACCAGATAGAACGCTTTCTATGGTTGGTGAGAGTCATAGCTGACATGCCAAATTTCCTTCGTCTTCTGAGAAATTAGAGGCGTTGGTGGACTTTCTAACTATAGTTTCAGCATGGGGGGACCAGGACAGGTTGTTGGTTATCTGGACACCTAAAAACTTGAACCTCTTGACCCTTTCTACTTCGTCCCCGTTGATGTAGACAAGGGCATGTTCTCCTTTACGCTTCCTGAAATCGATGACAATCTCCTTCGTCTTGTTGACATTGAGGGAGAGATTATTGTTGCCGCACCAGTTCACCAGATTCTCCATCTCATTCCTGTATTCTGTCTCAAAGAACAAAGAACCGTACAGCGCAGGAAACAGGCCCTTCGGCCCTCCAAGCCTGTGCTGCTCATTGGTCCAACTAGACCATTCGTTTGTATCCCTCCATTCCAGACTGCTCATGTGACTATCCAGGTAAGTCTTAAACGATGCCAGCGTGTCTGCCTCCACCACCCTATTTGGCAGCGCATTCCAGGCCCCAACCACTCTCTGTGTAAAAAACGTCCCTCTGATATCTGAGTTATACCTCGCCCCTCTCACCTTGAGCCCGTGACCCCTCGTGATCGTCACCTCCGACCTGGGAAAAAGCTTCCCACTGTTTACCCTATCGATACCCTTCATAATTTTGTACACCTCTATTAGGTCTCCCCTCATTCTCCGTCTTTCCAGGGAGAACAAGCCCAGTTTGCCCAATCTCTCCTCATAGCTAAGATCCTCCATACCAGGCAACAGCCTGGTAAAACTTCTCTGCACTCTCTCTAAAGCCTCCACGTCCTTCTGGTAGTGCGGTGACCAGAACTGGACGCAGTACTCCAAATGTGGCCTAACCAGCGTTCTATACAGCTGCAACATCAGACTCCAGCTTTTATACTCTATACCCCGTCCTATAAAGGCAAGCATACCAGATGCCTTCTTCACCACCTTCTCCACCTGTGCTGCCACCTTCAAGGATTTGTGGACTTGCACACCTAGGTCCCTCTGTGTTTCTATACTCTTGATGGCTCTGCCATTTATTGTATAACTCCCCCCTACATTAGTTCTTCCAAAATGCATCACTTTGCATTCATCTGGATTAAATTCCATCTGCCATTTCTCCGCCCAATTTTCCAGCCTATCTATATCCTGCTGTATTGTCCGACAATGTTCATCGCTATCCGCAAGTCCAGCTATCTTCGTGTCATCCGCAAACTTGCTGATAACACCAGTTACACCTTCTTCCAAATCATTTATATATATCACAAATTGCAGAGGTCCCAGTACAGAGCCCTGCAGAACACCACTGGTCTCCACATCATGAACACCACTGGTCACAGACCTCCAGCCGGAAAAAGACCCTTCGACTGTTACCCTCTGTCTCCTGTGGCCAAGCCAGTTTTCTACCCATCTAGCCACCTCTCCTTGTATCCCATGAGCCTTAACCTTCTTAACCAACCTGCCATGAGGGACTTTGTCAAATGCCTTACTGAAATCCATATAGACGACATCCACGGCCCTTCCTTCGTCAAACGTTTTTGTCACTTCCTCAAAAAACTCCACCAAATTTGTAAGGCACGACCTCCCTTTTACAAAACCATGCTGTCTGTCACTAATGAGATTGTTCCGTTCTAAATGCGCATACATCCTGTCTCTAAGAATCCTCTCCAACTAGGGAAGTTCCCTACCACGGACGTCAAGCTCACTGACCTATAATTACCTGGGTTATCCCTGCTACCCTTCTTAAATAACGGCCCAGCAATTACATCTCTTGTCTCCCTGAGCAGTCTAGGATAGATGCCGTCAGGCCCTGGGGATTTGTCAGTTTTAATGTTACCTAAAAAACCTAACACTCGTCATTGTTTGACCCACTATGGTGGTGTTATCAGCAAACTTGAATATCGAATTGGAGGGGAATTTGGCCACACATATAATTCATATATTTTGTTGGTAAATTTGTCCCATAGCCCAAAACATTGTGTTCTTTTGCTGCTACGGTAATGATGCTGCTTTGCTGGTATATTTTTAAAATTCATGTACAGGATGTGGGCATTTAATTTTGATTTGATTTACTATTGTCACATGTCTTAGTATACAGTGAAAAGTATTGCTCCAACACTGGCCATCACTGGCTAGGCCGGCATTTAGTGCCCTTCCTTTGGTGTCGTTATGAGCAAAGAAGAAAATACTTTATAAAAATAGATCAGTAGCCATGCCTTGCCGCCACAGTATAATTCAATTTGGCTATCATCTCGTGGATCTGATGGAGCACATGTGTTGGAGGAAGTCGGTCTGTTGATGCTGTCAAAGGCTGCTTTGAGGTTGAGGGGAATGAGGAAGGATAATGAACCACAGTCACATTTGCAGTGAACATTGTTGATGATTTTGTATAAAGAGTTATTACTTTGGCAGAGGGGAAAACCATGATTGGAGGGATTTAAACACAGAATTGCAGGAGACATGGGTAAAGATCAGGGAGACAACAGAATCACAGATTTAGGGGAAGAACGAGAAGCTGGGAACTGGGTGGATGTTTGATTGTGGATATGTCTGAGGAAGGGGGAGATGATGGTCGCTTTGACGGGAAGAGGAAGAGGTTTAGAACAAAGAACAATACAGCACAGGAACAGGCCCTTCGGCCCTCCAAGCCCGCGCCGCTCCCTGGTCCAAACTAGACCATTCTTTTGTATCCCTCCATTCCCACTCCGTTCATATGGCTATCTAGATAAGTCTTAAACATTCCCAGTGTGTCCGCCTCCACTGCCTTGCCCGGCAGCGCATTCCAGGCCCCCACCACCCTCTGCATAAAATACGTCCTTCTGATATCCGTGTTAAACCTCCCCCCCCTCACCTTGAACATATGACCCCTCGTGAACGTCACCACCGACCTGGGAAAAAGCTTCCCAGCGTTCACCCTATCTATGCCTTTTATAATTTTATACACCTCTATTAGGTCACCCCTCATCCTCCGTCTTTCCAGTGAGAACAACCCCGGTTTAGTGAGCAGGATCCACTTAAAGTGTTAGCTATTCTGTGGGGGGTGGGGGGTGGGTCTGGAAACAATGTTGGCTCCCAGTGCCATGGCATAGTTGGTTAAAATGCCTGTCTAGTCAGCAGGTGATCCTGAGGTGGAATCTCAGCAGTTGCCTTCATGTGGTTTTCACTTTTTTTATAGTTTTGTCTGCACTTCAGCCCCACACTCCTGATCTGCAGGCACCCCGGTGCAGAGAGGGGTGGGAAAGGAGGAGGACCTCCTCGTGAACCTGCTGCTGGGCTGGCCAAACTCGCCACCAACAGGTCCAGACATGGGGCAACTGGGGAGGTCATCCAACCCGACTGTCTGCCTCCTACTGCGGCTACATTCACGTCCGGGTGTTCCTGGAGAGCCAGTATGTGGTGTCCGCTGGCACCCTCACGGCCTTCTGTGCCTGCAAGCTAACCTTCAGCAGGGACTGGGGTGCCGAATCAACTCCTTTAATTTTAGCTTGATGTTTTAATTTTCATTTGTGACTTATTTTTATTTAAGGCAGTATTCCTTTAAGGGATTGCCCCTTCCACTTTGTCCCTCAGTTCATTTGATTTAATTCAATTTGTTTTATACAATATAGTGGAAATGATGCTGGGTGGTCAGGATCATAGTGGTGAGGTGTGAGTGTACGCTAGGCAAGGTTATCACCCTCTGATGCATGACAAAATATATCTCATGTGGTATTTGTGGTTCCAGATTGCAAGAAAAGAAAATAGGTTTTAACCGATTTGAGTAAAATATGCAATTTTTGGCTCTAACTAGAAATGAAGTGGTGTTTAGCAATTCAGCTCTTCTGCTAATCCTGATGTTGAGTAATGTGTGAGGTGTACAGGGCGAGTCACCCTCCAATTTTCCCTCCCTCACTGTTCTCTGATCAGCACCCCATTCTTGCAATGCAGCTAGGATCAATGAAAATGTGATGGGTCTTCATAGCTCATGGAACAGGATGCCAGGATGCTCAAATCTCTTGAGGGTTACACCAAAAATATGCCCTGATCCCCTTATTAATCAAGAACCTGTGGTCTCCACAGTACAACTGAACCACTTAAATGACTGATTAAGCACCACCACCCAACGTCAATGGGGCCCGGCTATGGGAGGACTGTCCAGTGAATCTGGCGGCCTCCCAATGAGCTTGGAAGAGGTGGGGGAGGGGGCCGATCCCACCTGTTTCGACTTCCCATGACCAATGGAGGAGACCTCTTCCTCCTGGCAACAGTTGCCTCACAGCAATGGTGCTGCCTGTGCCCAACAAACACACTGCACTTCAGCCCCACACTCCTGATCTGCAGGCACCCCAGTGCCAGGCCCCAGCATCCTCCAACTCCATTTTCAATGTAACCCAGTCTTTTGGAGACTCTCTCCTTGATGTTACAGCCTCAGCAATGGCCACTGCTAGCTATGGTGCTGAAGAGGCTGATATGGTTACCTTCTACTATCGACCCTGCCAGTCAGATTTCAACTTCTTTGGTATAGTCCGTTAACCTATATTTCAATTTATCCTGAAACGATGCTTCAAAATGTTTAACGAAAGACAGGTTATGATCATTTTAACTGACATGAAGGTGTGAATTGGACGAAGAAAAGGACAATCCCAGCAAGACAAAGTGAGCCTGAAAGGCTGAACCTTGGGGAAAATCTCTGGAGGAAAAGCCAAGCCGCTACATCGGCTGGAACTTGGGTGACAGCAGAGAAGAAACAGTTCAAATAGTCATCACCATGGAGATTGGGAATGTTCAAAGACAGGCCATTATATATATATTTGATCGATTCATCCTGGAACAAAAGCATAAAATCTTCTCATAACAGAATTATTTAAACTTTCCTCCTTCAACATTTTTCTCTACTGTTTTCTTTCTCTTGTGTTCCCTGTTCCATCTCTAATTTCCCACCAAGGGGCCAGGCAGTAGATCTGCTCTTCATACTCTATTAATATATTGGGGCGGCACGGTGGCACAGTGGTTAGCACTGCTACCTCACAGCGCCAGAGACCTAGGTTCGATTCCTGGCTTGGGTCACTGTATGTGTGGAGTTTGCACACTCTCCTTGTATCTGCGTGGGTTTCCTCCGGGCGCTCCGGTTTCCTCCCACAGTCCAAAGATGTGCGGGTTAGGTGGATTGGCCATGCTAAATTTGTCCCTTGGTGTCAGGGGGACTAACAAGGGTAAATACTTGGGATTATGGGGATAGGGCCTGGGTGAGGTCGTGGTCAGCGCAGACTCGATGGGCTGAATGGCCTCCATCTGCACTGTAGAATTTTATGAATGTCAAATATTAGAAGGTGGACAGGGAGTTTCTCTGCAGCTCGCTAACCTTCTAAATTTACTACCTGTTCCGGTGAAAAATAACAACGTTCCTGTTGTAATATAATTGGAACAATTCGTTTATATAAAATATGTGTATGAATGAGTCCATTGCAATTTTATCCTCCCAACTGCTCATTAAGTAACACAAAATGTTGGTTACCAATGAGCCATCCAGTTGCTGAGAGATTGAGAAAGTGAGTTCCTTCTCTCTTATCTCAGTGCGATGATTCATCACTTTGTAGCCTTTTATTTAAATTTTAATTTATTGAAGCATTTCCATTGATTCACAATACCAAAACAATTGGATTTGGGTGTTGTATCAAGTGAAAGTATAATGCATTATTTATCTCCTCTTCAACTATAATATCCTGGAGTACTCTTACTTTGTGCCACTGTTTAAATTACATCACCTCTTGTTTATGTCATTTTGCATATTTCTTGCATTTATTATAAACCCACACAGTTACAAAATGGAGAAAGAAAAATTGTTTATTTTGTAAAGGGAACATTGAGTGGGGAAGGTCCCTTCTATTGAATGGTAATACTATCACATCTATCACACCTCGTGCCTTACGAGCCTGGTGGAGTTCTTCGAAAATGTGACTAAACACATTGATGAAGGGAAAGCGGTAGATGTGGTTTATATGGATTTTAGCAAGGCGTTCGATAAGGTCCCCCATGCAAGGCTTCTAGAAAAAGTGAGAGGGCATGGGATCCAAGGGGCTGCTGCTCTGTGGATCCAGAACTGGCTTGCCCAAAGGAGGCAGAGAGTGGGTATAGATGGGTCTTTTTCTAAATGGAAGTCGGTCACCAGTGGTATGCCTCAGAGATCTGTTCTGGAACCCTTGCTGTTTGTCATTTTCATAAATGACCTGCATGAGGAAGTGGAGGGATGGGTTGGTAGGTTTGCCGACGACACGAAGGTTGGTGGGGTTGTGGATAGTCTGGAGGGGCGTCAGAAGTTACAGAGGGACATAGATAGGATGCAAGACCGTGCGGAGAAGTGGCAGATGGACTTCAACCCAGATAAATGCGTAGTGGTCCATTTTGGCAGGTCAAATGGGATGAAGGAGTACAATATAAAGGGAAAGACTCTTAGTACTGTAGAGGATCAGAAGGACCTTGGGGTCCGGGTCCATAGGACTCTAAAATTGGCCCCGCAGGTGGAGGAGGTGGTTAAGAAGGCGTATGGTGTGCTGGCCTTTATCAATCGAGGGATTGAGTTTATGAGTCCGGGGATAATGATGCAGCTATATAAGACCCTCGTCAGACCCCACTTGGAGTACTGTGCTCAGTTCTGGTCGCCTCATTGCAGGAAGGATGTGGAAAAGATTGAAAGGATGCAGAGGAGATTTACAAGGATGTTGCCTGGATTGAGTGGCATGCCTTATGATAGGCTGAGGGAGCTCTGTCTTTTCTCCTTGGAGAGACGTAGGATGAGAGGAGACCTAATAGAGGTATATAAGATGTTGAGAGGCATAGATCGGGTGGACTCTCAGAGGCTTTTTCCCAGGGTGGAAATGGCTGCTATGAGAGGACACAGGTTTAAGGTGCTGGGGGGTAGGTACAGGGGAAATGTTAGGGGGAAGTTTTTCACACAGAGGGTGGTGGGCGAGTGGAATCGGCTGCCGTCAGTGGAGGCAAACTCAATAGGGTCTTTTGAGAGACTCCTGGATGAGTACATGGGACTTAATAGAATGGAGGGTTATAGGTAGGCCTAGAAGGTAGGGATATGTTCAGCACAACTTGTGGGGCCGAATGGCCTGTTTTGTGTTGTAGTTTTTCTATGTTTCTATGATTGCAGACTGTGTCGGAGGTAGAAGATTATGGGACTGACAGCTCGATTATGGAAGAGTGACAAGGGAGATGAGTCCTTCTGAGAGGAAACAAATGTTCCTAAAAATGCTACTGTTGAGTAAAGTCACCGGTGGGGAGGTCGATTTTACCATCATGGTGATTTTCGGGTGCAAAAACTTGGTAAAGTCGGGCATGAGATGAGTAGCGCGATCCACACCCACCTCCCCGACGGTTCCCCCTTTACCAAGGCCTGAAAATGGCCACTATCAGGAACCTGCCCAAAATGGGCACGATGGCCATTTAAATGTATTTTCATGCATTTCAATCCACTTTACGGGCTGCATGCCCCACTTTACTGGCACGCTTGCCTTTACCACAATGTTCACCAGTCTGGAATCAGCCTGAAACAGACATGCTCCATAAAAATCTGGTTTGGGCGCTCCACCAGTGAGGGTTAGTGAGGAGGGAAGTGCCTACTGTCCGATGGCTCCGTGTGCTTACGGGGGAGGTGTCCTTTCGTGGTGGCCATTTTGTTTCTCGGGTCGGAGGGGCTCTACGAGTGTGTGGTGGGCGGTTGCTCAGGAGGGTTGGTGGCCACATACATCTCCTTTAAACCTTGCCCCTCGCACGCAAAACCCATGCCCCCAAGAAGTTGCCTCAAATTGAGTGGAGGATTGACAGGCGCTCATTTCTTGACTCCAGCCTGACCAAATGTTGCTGACAATCCGTATTTCCCCTTCTCTGGACTGCTCCAACGCCTGCTCTTCAAAGGGGGTGAGGACCCAGAGGTCTGACTCACCACCATCTTCGCCCTCTCTCGGATGTTATGGTCGGTTTTCTCCTGTGGGGACAGAAGGAGCAAAGAAAGAAATGATGGCATGACTCCTGAAGAGTATCAGGGGTGGCCCTCAAAGGGCAAGTGCAGTACTCTTGGGGGAGGATGTAGGAAAGAGGTCCTTGGGGGTCGGGGCTGGAAGCATGCAGGATGGTGGGGATGGGAGGATCTGCAGTCAATTTGCGGGAAGATGCCAGATGGGGTTAAGACTCACCTCTGCTGCCCGAATGAGGTCATTGACCTTCTTGCGGCATTGATTCTGGGGGCCAGTGCCATGGCACTGATGGAAGTGGCAACTGCCCCCCAGGCCGCATTGCCATCAGTCCCTAGGGTCTGCGTCCTGCTGGGGGGAAGAGGGTGTCCTGCCTCTCCTCTGCTGCATGCAGCAGCCCCCGAGGTCGCCTTCAGTGAATCTGGGGGCTTTTCCTGCACTGCCTGCCTGTCCATTCTTGAGTTTTTAATGGAGCTGCCCCTCGTTAGGGCAGATCAGCTGCAGGCAGTTTGGCAGAACATTCCAGCAAGTTCCATGCAGTTTGCTTGTTAGCATTGAGGGGAAGACAAGTGAGCACTTGCAGGTGTGCTGATGGAGAGGGGAGTGGGTGGTGGATGAGTGCCTCAATGATTGGGGAGAGGGATGAGAGAGGGAGGTGTCACACAGCCATTGGAGTCAGGGGGAGATGGGGGCCTTGAGCGGGAGGGTCCGGGATGGGTGCAGGGGGGATCACTCTGCCTGAGAAGGGTGGGGGAGGGGGGACTGGATCACTCTGCCTGAGATTGGTGAGGGGGTAAGGGGGAGCCTGTTCTCTGTCTTAGACTGGTGGTGGGGGGGGAAGGGGAGCCACTGCCATTCTGCTGCGATCGGTGAGAGGGAAAGGGGAGGGGCTTTGCTCTCTGTCTTAGACCAGTGGTGGGGAAGTGGGGGGGCCGGTGTCACTCTGTCTGTGAATGATGAGGGGGAAGGGGGGGCCGCTGCCACTCTGCCTGCGATCGGTGAGGGGGCAGGGGGGGGCCCTGCTCTCTGCCTTAGATTGCACTGGGTGGCGGGGGTGGGGGGGTTAAGGGGGTCAGTAATGTTGGGGGGTGAATGTCCGTGGGGGCCGGGTGAGGCATTATCTGGCCCGGGAGGGATGTGGCAGGAGAGCAACATTCTATTATTTTTTATTGCGCATGTGCAGTTGGAGGCTCCGATCAGACCTTCAGGCTTTCGGGCGCGTTAAGCCCCACCCACAGGCTTCTGCAGCAAGGTTCGGAATCGCTGATATTCTTGCAGGCAGAATGCGTATGGGGGCGCCTCAGAACGGGCCTAAAAGTCGGTTCTGAAACACTCCCAGTTTCAAGTCCGCCCAGCACTTAGAATGAAAATGGTAAAATCACCCCCAGGGAGTTGAAAAGGCATTGAATCAAGAGAGGCCAGAAAGCTCTCTGCAGTAGAATCATAGAATCCGACAGTGCAGAAGGAGGCCATTCGGTCCATCAAGTCTGCACTGACCACAATCCCACCCAGGCCCTATCCCCAAAGCCCCGTGCATTTACTTTAGCTAGTCCCCCTGTCACATGAGGTGGCAATTTAGCGTGGCCAATTCCCCTCACCTAGTTGTGCTAAGATTTGTGAGGAATTACTACAGTTTGGGGGACATCATTTGAAATGATTGTGGAAATCAATGGCTGGTCTGGATGCTTGAGTAAAAATCTTTAAGACAAAGGAAACACAAAAGGAGAGGTTAAAACCTGAAAGCAAAACCCTGATGAAAGCAACAGAGGGAAAGTTTAATTTAAAAGAATCTCTGAAAACGTGATATTTTAAAGCAGAACTTGAAATCACTCGTGTGGAAGCCGCAGTTCAGTGAGACAAGGTGGCTCACAGCATCAGAATCATCTGGGGGTAGAGGTACTTTGAAGAGAAATCCATAGGCACTCACTTGGATGTGTCTTACCACAGTCATCTTGTGTGCTTAAAAGGGACTTTTTGTGTGAATGAGAACATTGTGGCTTAAGATATACTTTGTAATCCGTGTGTAATCTGTGTGTAATTGTTAAACTAAAGGGGTAATGGTATTGTATTATAATCCAATTTTTCCATGTTTAATAAATGTTTTTTTTTGCTGTTAAAACTAATTTGCAGTCCTGTGACTCTGTTCCAGCATGCTTTATCAATAAAAAGTAAAAAATATTGTCTTTGAACCAGAGTTTCATTCTGGGATATTCCCATCCAATAATAGCATCAACTGGGATTGTAACATTCTCAACACGAAACTGTATTCGTTTTGGCTTTCAGATCCCACAAGCTTCAAAGGGAAACACATGCTTTGTATTAATGGTTCTTCTTGGTAAGAATTTTCAAGCACGTGTGTCTGTAACTCTTTCATTCCAATGTGGGTGATGAATGAACGAGCTGAGGAGCTTTTGCCCTGTGTCAAGTACAGAACAAAGTGATGCATCTGCAATGAATACATTGGCCTCATGACCCCTGGATGGCAAAGATGGCGAGGTGTTCCTTCTCATCCATTTCAGTCTTAACCATTGCGTCACCTTCATGTCTGCATGTGATTACTGTCTCCTCCCTCTAACCTTATCTATCCAGCTCCGTTGGAGTTTTGCCTGCACAGGATTCTCTTCACTGTCCTCATCTCCATTCCACTGTCTGCCGATTGTCCGTCTTAATCTATGCCATTGATGCCAGCTCTGTTCTTTGTTTCTCTCTCAGTAAATTCTCTGCACGTTCACGGTGGAAAGGGGCCACAAAACAGACCAACTAAGTCATAGAATAGAATCATAGAATCTGTACAGTGGAGAAGGAGGCCATTCGGCCCATCAAGCCTGCAGCGACAACAATCCCACCCACACCCCAACCCCATGTATTTACCTTTGATACTAAAGGGCAATTTAACCTGACTAATCAATCTAACCCACACATTTTGGACTGTGGGAGGAAATTGGAGCACCCGGAGGGAACCCATGCAGACTCCACACAGAGAGTCATCCAATGCCGGAATTGAACCCAGGTCCCTGGCTTTGTGAGGCAGCAGTGCTAACCACTGTGCCACCGAGTCGACAATGGGCGCCACACATAACCACCGTGAAATCTTGGATGCACTCCGTGCCGGTGATAGGAATCAGGCAACACTTGGTGAACATCTTCCAATGAGAGGAAAATTGTACTGAGTTCTACTGCTATGGGTGGGATGGAGGGAGGGTGGGGAGCTCCTCCTGGAGCAATGTTATCTAAAGCTGCCCTTGGCTGAGAACAATCTGTTTCTCAAGCTGCACGACATTCACTGATGCTGCCGCCTGGCCACATCCTGTTTGTCTCTCGCACAGATCTTCCCTGGGACTAATGACGTCTAAGGGGCACATCCCTCCAGACATGGGAACAGCAGTTAGTGATGACAGCTTGTACTCTGTTTTCCCTTGGCTCAGAGATATAAATAATCTGCAGTTTCCAATAAAATGAGTAAAATGTGCTCAGTGTTGTGTGACAAGAGGAGGTGAGCAGTCTGAAGTTGGCAATAATCATGGGTCACCCTGCAAACTCGCACCATCTTGGGGCTAAGGGCACACTGGGATGGCTTCAGTGTAACTAGGTGGAAGCATAGCGGCCAGAGGGCAGATAATAGCACCACTGAAGCCTTTCACATTATTCAACAGCACATGCCTGTTTCCAATATTCCACAAGATCTTGTTTCAATTAACAATGGGCCCAGTGCCACTTTCCACTTGAAGATGAAAGTTTCAAACCTTTGCCACGCTGCTTGCGTCGTGCTGTGCCTTGCTGTTCACAGGAACCGACATTCCTGAGACTTTTCTGGGAAATCTCCTTCAGACCCATTACTTAGAAGCTTGGGGAACTTTTCTGGCAGGTTGGGCCGGGAGATGCGCGTGTCGGCCGTTTCGCGGGTTCCCCGCCAGCTTTTACAACCCATCTCCCAGCCAGAGAAAAATGGCGCTGCTGGAAACCCGCTGAAAATCAGCGGGCCGTGATTAGCATGAGTTGACATACCTTTACATGCCATTATCAGAATCCACCCGGCAATCTCCACCCACATCTGCGTCTCCCACCTCTTTGGCGCGATGTAACTTTGGCGCAAATCAGAATAGGTATTTCAAAGTCTCAACCTGGCGTGCCAGCCTTGAACTGGCATGAGGTGGTAAGTGCTGGTAGCGGAGCGCAGGGGATGTTGCAGGCAGGCCCTGGACCTTCAGGTGTTGGCCCATGGACCAGTGATATCTGTGGCGGGGGGGACTTCTATTTCCTCACAGCTCTCTGGGTGAGGAAATAGCTGCTCCCCCCCACCGCCACCCTGGGCAGTGCTGCCGCGCACTGTGGGAAGCAGCCTCGAGGGCTCCTGCTCAGCCTTCCCCTCCAGGCACTTTGCAGTGGCATTGTCTTGCCGCGGGGTGTGGTCAGGGATTTGACTGAGTGCTGGTGTTCCGGGGTGGGGGAGGAGTGCACCATGTGCTGACTGAGGCCTAACCAGATGAAGCAGCTGCTGCTCCAGGCTGGGGTGCAGAGGTTCAGACGTGGACCGCATGGAATCTGCTGTCACTGGGCACACATCTGGTGCTGAGTTGCAGTCTGCTCCTGCCCTGTGACACGGACCAGCAACACATGCCTGTAAAGGATACTGCAGTTGCACCCATAGCAATGGCTCAAGGGTGCGCATTGCCCATATCTGCACACTGACCTGCATAATCTGTGCCAGCATTTGTCATGATGGGAATCTCACACAACCCTAATTGGGGCACACATGACACCATGGACTGTGTGGTGTTGCCAGCTCCCGCAAGTGGGGGTACTGGCCCAAGTGAGGGACTGGGGTGGTGCTGGGTCTATGCAGCCAATAATAATCCGTCATTCTATGCACTTTCCAAACCCCCACTGTGCAGATGGATCTCGGTTTGCTCGATCTGGAGCTGGCCATGCGGAGGAGCAGGAGAAGGTGGCGGCTCAGGAGGCAGGGTGGGTGTGGAGACACCACCGCAGGAGCAGCCGCCATCAGACCCTCAGGAAGGAGGGCAGGGGGCTGCCACTGAGGGCCAGGAGGTGGGTGAACAGGCTCCTGAGAGGGTGCACAGAAGGCAGAGGGTGCCGAGACCAAGGAGGTACAGGCCCCGCAATTCCTTTGAGGCCCTCTCAGAGGAGATGTGCCGTTGCCGGTTGCGCCTGTCCAAGACCACTGTGCGACACATTTGTGAGGTGCTCTCACACCTGGCACCTCAGGGGAGTGGCGGCCACCATGTGGACGTGAAGGTGACGGCTGCCCTCAATTTCTATGCCTCCAGGTCATTCCAGGCTCCCAGTGGCGACCTAGCTGGGATCTCCCAGGACTCCGTGCACAGATGCCCGTTATGCCCGGGCAGGGCAGTTCATTAATTTCGATGTGGGCCGTGCACAGCAGGAGGCCCAGGCTCTCGGCTTCACTGCCATTGCTGGGATCCCGAATGTGCAGGGTGCCCGTGGACGGGACACACATCACCTTGCGAGCCCCCCATGCAGGGCCGCAGCGATCTTTGAACCGGAAGGGGTTCCACTCCCTGGACGTCCAAATTGTCTGCGACCATCAACTGAAGATCATGCAGGTCGATGCACGCCACCCAGGGAGTGTCCATGACAGCTTTGTGATCCGGCAGTCGGACATCCGTGTGCACTTTGAAGACCAGCTCAGGCTCCCGGGATGGCTACTGGGTGACAAGGGTTACCCGCTAAGGTCATGGCTGATGATGCCTGTGTGGACGTCTGAGACTAAGGCTGAGACCCGCTACAATAAGGCCCATGCAGCCACCCGGTCCATCGTTCAGCGATGCATTGGCCTGCTGAAGATGTGGACTGCAACCACCACACCGCAGGAGCAAGTGCAGCCGCTATTTCCCCTTCAAACCGACCTGGGCCCTCAAACCACCACATCACCCTTCCCGAGCCTCTGTCATCCCATCACCCTATCCCCCAGAAACATCCGAACCTGTTAATGTGTCTGGGCTGGAAATGGTCGCGAGTCTTGGTTGAAGGATGGTGATGACTCGCTGTTGTGCACACTGGGATCCTGCCCTTGGTGCCACTCAAGTCTGACTCCTTCCTGTACTCTGAATGCACGCTGCCACCCTGGCCCACGTAGCTGTAAGGGTTGGGGACACATGTTTTTTGACCAACGGGGGCGGTTGTGGGGGGGGGGCACTTGCACCAAGGGTCTGGTGGATGTTGGGGATGGTAGGGCAGGCACTCTGTAACATGTGGCTGAGTCTGCAAGACTCAACAGACAGGACCTCTATGTTTGGGAGCCATGTTTGGGACCCACTCCATGGGACGCCAGGGTAGCTGAACTGAGCTACACAACCCTCAGCATCACCTGGCTCTGCCAGTCCTGGAGGCTTAGATGCGTCTGCCCCATGATATGTGATCCCTCAGCCCTGTTACTCCGAGACTGGGCCAAGCTCTGGAGCTCCTCCGCTACAGCATTCTGTGAGCGAGCCAGGCTCTGGAGCCCCTCAGCAGTAGCCATCTGAGCCTGGGCTAAGTTGCCGAGGCTCATAGCCCCGGCCTGCTGTGTCTCCAGAATGCCAGCGAGAGTCCCAGCCATGGCCAGCAGTGTCTCCCACATGCCCCTGACACCCATGGCCATCAAATGCCTCCTGGATGCCGGAAACACACTCGCCCGTGGACTGCTGTGTCTCCAGGATGGCCTGGACTCTGTCACCCATGAGGACAGACCCCTGAGCCAGACTTTCCACTGCGGTCGCCACCCCTGTAGTGTTGGCCTGGGTCTCACGCTGTGTCAGTACCACCTCCTGCAACAGCACTCTGTTTGACTCCCCTAAACAGCCTTCCAGTTGCAGCCTGGTTGCTGACAACCCTTCCACAACTCCCCGGGTTTCCTGATGCATCTCCAACAGCCTTGGGAGGAACAAACTCAGAGGACCAGCAGCTGGCTTGGGGACAGCTGAATCCTGGCCTCCGGTAGACCTCCGTTTGTTCAAGCCCTCGGATGTGCCCACCTCCACCCGATGTGCATCAGCGGCTGTGATGCGCTCACCAGATCGCGACCCAGGAGCCTCAACACTAAAGGTACCCACCGTGGTGATCGTCTCCGTGTTGGTGGGTTGTGTGGTACATGCCGGTGCCGCTTCAGTGGTGCTGCCCTCGGAGGATTCCTCAGTGCCTCCCTCCGAGGTGTCATCCAGGGGGTCGTGGGCAGTTTGCTCCAGAGCAGCAGGGGCGGTGGCAACGCCCGAAGGACTGGGTTCCTCTGGGTCCAGAGTTGGAAAAAAGAACACACATTAGGGCGAGGGAGGCAAAACATTCTATGCAGCATCGCACTTACTTAGAGGAGGACCTAGGTTGAGGGTGCGCTTCTGCTCACGTGCATGCTGTACACCGACCTGGCTGCCGGTGACCATTCTGTATGGCCCATCACCCCCTGCCAGCTCCATGGCATGTTCCTCCATGCTACTCAGCTGCCACAGGTCAGGCACACCGCCACCAGTCTGTGTGTCTCCCGTGCGTTGTGGATGTTCTTTTCCTGTGGGAACATAAGGTGGATAGCAAGCATTAACATATTGCAGAGCATGGTGTGCAATGCGTGCCTGTGTCTCGGGCGTTGTGCTGACAGTTTCGGGGAAAGCGGTCACCACTGAACGGTGCTTGTTGAGAGTTGAGAGGAAGGGGTTAGATTCTGTTCCTGGGGGAAGGGTAACTTATTGCATGCCCTTCAGGTGTCTAAGCAGGGTTGGAAATTCTTGCCAAGCATTTGCAGGGTTCCAAGTGGGATGCTCACTCACCCTTGCTGCTCGCAGAAGGTCGTACTTTTTTGTGACACTGCCTGCCAGAGTGCAGTGTCAGGCTCCTGGCATTCACCACTTCTGCCATCTCCTCCCACAGTGCCATGGCAGATGCACAACTTGGGTTAGGGCCCTGGCCAGGGAACAGACGATTACGCCTCTCCTCCACGGCATCTAGCAGATGCCCCTGGTCTGCCTCCAAAAATCTGGGACCTGGTTTCCGTGCAGCCAACTTTGTGGCGTGACTGGCTGTGTGTCCATTCCTGCAGCTTATATACAGCTCTGGCTAATGAGGGGAGTGCGGGTGCAGTGAGTGCGGCCAGTCAAGGGCCCGTTGGCAACAAATACTTGTGAGAAATATTGAAGGCTGCATTCAGTTGAGTGTCATGTATCCCTCAGGGTGCTGATTGGTTGCCATTCAATAGGCTGCTGTGTGCAATACTCAAGGCTCCCATTCAAGAGAGGGAATGATGACAAGCTGGGGTTGAGCATGTCAGCACAATGCTAGTTCTCTGCAGGGCAGCAGTGAGGACAGAATGTTCAAGGGATGGAGGGATTGGGTACCCACATTATCAGGATCCATGGGGGTATGAGGTGAGCAGGCAGCTATGTCTGTGTTTGGGGGGTGACGGGGGGGGGACGGGGAGGGGGGGGAGCTGACGGGGGTGGGGTGACGGGGGGCAGCAATGAGGCCAGCAATGTCTCTGTGGGGGGTTCTGGCGGCCAGCGATGTCTCTGTCTCTGGGGGGGGGGGGGGCAGCGATAAGGCCAGCAATGTGTGTGGGGGAGTTGTGGTGGCCAGTGATGTCTCTGTCGGGGGGGGGGTTCTGGGGGCCAGTGATGTCTCTGTGGGGGGGCTGTGGGGGCCAGCGATGAGGCCAGCAATGTGTGTGGGTGAGTTGTGGGGGCCAGCGATGTCTCGGTGGGGGGGTTCTGGCGGCCAGCAATGTCTCTGTGGGATGGGGGTTCTGGGGGCCAGCGATGAGGCCAGCAATGTCTCTGGGGGTTTGAGGGCAGTGATCTGGTTGCTGGGAGGTCTTTTCTGCGATCTCCCAGCGATGTGCACATGCGCGGGTTCCTGCTCATCCCGCCGATTTCAGGCTCTTTGGCGCGAATAGGCTCTGCCCCCCTGAGCGTTTAATGATATTCACGACTGGGACCTCTGCAGTGCACAGAGTGCAGAGATTCAGGTGAGAAGCTGAACTGAGAAAACAGTCGGGATTTAGAACAGTTTTCCCGCCAATTCAGCACTTTTGGGAGAATTGCCCCCTTGATTGCCCAATGGGTACGAGACTAAATATGCCGATGACACAGAAGTAATGATCAGATTGTAGAAATCACCAAAAATCATTGTGAGAACAGCTTGCCAATTGCTAGATGGCTGAATGGAACACAGAGGGACATCAGAGGATAAGGCATTTGAAGAGGATAGTGGAATTAGACTTTGTGGAATATTAAAGGACAAGGGGAGGGGAATTAGACTGGGTGGAACATTAGATCGTATGGGGTTCATGAGGAAGAAAGAAGGATTCATAGAAACCCTACAGCACAGAAAGAGGCCATGTGGCCCATCGGGTCTGCACCAACCACAATCCCACCCAGGCCTTACGCCCATATCCCTACACATTTACCCACTAATCCCTCTAACCTACGCATCTCAGTACACTAAGGGGCAATTTTAGCATGGCCAATCAACCTAACCCACACATCTTTGGACTGTGGGAGGAAACCGGAGCACCTGGAGGAAACGCACACAGACACAAGGAGAACTTGCAAACTCCACACAGGCAGTGACCCAAGCCGGGAATCGAACCCAGGTCCCTGGAGCTGTGAAGCAGCAGTGCTAACCACTGTGCTACTGTGCCGCCCCTGGGCGGATGTTAAAAGTTATGCGAAATGAGCAAGAGAGAGGAAATTGGGTTGGATGGAGCTATGAATGTTAACAAGCGCACACAATATGTAGTTGGCTGATAATCGCATGCCTAAAACCTTTCACATTATTCAGTAGGGGAGGGTTAATCTGTGATCTGGTACGATATGCCTGCCTGTTTCCAATATTCCACAAGATCTTGTTTCAGTTAACAGTGGGACTGGCACCACTTGCAAATGAAAGTTGCAAACCTCTACCACACTGCTTGCGTTGTGTCTTGCAGTTCAGACTCGCAACCCTTTGAGTGAAGTGATCTCCTCTCAACTCAGTCCTAAATGACTGGCCCCCATCCTGAGACTGTGCGCCTTTGTTTTAGACTCTCTGACCAGCGGGAACAATCCCCCAGCATCTAACTTATCAAGGACCCTCAGAATTTTGCAGTTTCAGTGAGATCGCCTCTTGACATAGGCAGGAGCCTCTACTTGCTCAACACCCAAGCTACTATGGATGAGTGGAAGCAAATGTTGCAGTGTGAGAAGGACAGCAGCCAGTAGCCACAATGTATCGATGCTGTGCTATTTACAAGTGCCACAACTGGTTGCGCCAGTAAAGACAGGAACTTCCTTCCGCAGATCTGGCTGATGAAACCTTAAAGAGTTGCTGAGTAAGGCAGAGGAGAGGCTTGCTGAAGGCCATGGCACGGGGGGACCATCGTGCAGCCAATGATTGGTCTTCAGGGGATGCAGCTCACTTCAGGGGGCAGCATGCATGGAATGGATGGAGGGTAATGAAAATGAGAGAGGGCACACAGGGCTAGGAATGATAAAACAAATGGTGGAAAATTGAGAAGTTTAAGAGAATAGAGGGAAAGTGGAGCGTTTGCAAGACAGGAAGTGGAAGTGGAATTTACCTGACATTCCTTTTTTAACCAATGCACAAAATACAATAACAGGAAGGCCATACTTGAGCTGTATAAAACACAAGATAGATCACAGCCTGTGCAGTGCGAGCAGGGCATTACAGGAAGAGTGTGGTCGAGCTAGAGAGGGTGTAGCGAGCTCACCGCAGATGCCATAACCCACACAGAGCAACGGAGCTGGAGCTGAAATCAGCTGGAGCTGGGCCCGGGTTTTTGGAAGGAGTGGCTTGCTGTGGGCTGGATTGCCTCATTCCACACAATGTGTCTGTATTGAACCGGTGATAAGGTTCACGAATGTGTTTTGAAAAGCTGCAATAGGGTGACACAGTGTGTCGCAATCTGCTGCCAATATTTATGCTGAGGGCCTCGATGTACTACGTAAGATGTTGTGACTGACAAGGGTTCTGGTTGAACATATGTATCGGCAGTTTATTACTAACAACACTCCCTTCCGGTGAACTGGCTACACGCACTCTAGTCTGACCACATGCTTCCTGTAATGCTGTGCTCAGGCTGTACACGTTGCAAGTTCCTTGTCTAGCCAGGGTCCTCACAGTTACATAGGATGATTACTTGGCTATATGCCTGACTCATAAGATGTACATAGAGTCTCGCTGATACAGGCCACAGGCAGTAGTGAGCATCTGCAACAGAGAACACAGGCAATAATGAGCATCCAACATAGAGGCTGTACTTTTATCCTTCAGCCTCACACGTGGCAATGTTACAGTGATGTCTCAATGTAGCTTCTTAAAGGTACATGTCATTGTCTGCATTGACCTGCTAACAGTTTAAGGTTTATTTATTAGGGTCACAAGTAGGCTTACATTAACACTGCAATGAAGTTGCTGTGAAAATCCCCTAGTCATCACATTCCAGCATCCGTTGGGGTACACTGAGGGAGAATTTAGCGTGGCTAATGCATCTAACCAGCACGTCTTTCGGACTGTGGGAGGAAAACGGAGCACCCGGAGGAAATCAACGTAGACACAGGGTGACTCTGTGCAGACTCTGCACAGACAGTGACCCAAACCAGGAATCCGAACACAGATCCCGGGTGCTGTGAGGCAGCAGTGCTAACCATTGTGCTGCCGTGCCGCCCAATATCACAACATAGAATAATAAGTAAGAAATTCTACTGTGCATTAACGACTCATTCTTCTTGATAGAGCGAGCATTGGAAGCAAGAGTTAAGGAGAACATTCTGGACATGAGAGATTTAGCAGTTGACACATGGGCACCAATAGTGAAGCAATGAAGAATGCTAAGAGGTCAAATTATACGAACAGGGAAATCATAAGAGAGCTGCAGAGGTTGAAGGAAGTCACAGAGATGGTTGGTGCTGTAGACCCTGGGGGGAATGTTACAGATATGGAGATGCCGGCGTTGGACTAGGGTAAACACAGTAAGAAGTCTCACAACACCAGGTTAAAGTCCACCAGGTTTATCTGTTGGCAAAAGCCACTAGCTTTCGAAGCGCTGCTCCTTCATCAGGTGAGTGGAGGAGCAGCGCTTTGAAAGCTAGTGGCTTTTGCGACCAAATAAACCTGTCGGATTTTAACCTGGTGTTGTGAGACTTCTTACTGGGAATGTTACAGACACAGAGAGGCTGTGGGATGTGGGACAGATTAACAAGGTTTGTCGAGGCTGGAGAAAGTATCAGAGATATGGTGAGTTGTAGATACTGGAAGGCTCCCCATGGTGTGTGTCAGTATGTACATGGGCCTCTGGGAAGGATCCCAGTGTTTGTAAGCAGTTCCTGAAGAAAGCATTTATGGGTGGGAGGTCCCCATCTGCTTCTCCCCTCTCTCCATCCTGCTCCTCCTCATCACCCCATCCTCCTTCTCCTCATTCTCCTCCTCACCCTCACTCCCTAACCTTCTCTTCCTCCTTACCCCCCATATCCCTCCCATCCAATCTTACTCCCCTCCTCCTACCCGTTACCCGTCACGGTCCACTGGGACAATTCTACTCCTAGCGCATGTTGATGACTAAATATTGCCATTTCTCATTTAAAAGGACTCTGGTGTCCTGCCATGTTAATTTGCACAGTCATGATGTGGAGATGCCGGCGTTGGACTGGGGTAAACACAGTAAGAAGTTTAACAGCACCAGGTTAAAGTCCAACAGGTTTATTTGGTAGCAAAAGGCTTTTGCTACCAAATAAACCTGTTAGACTTTAACCTGGTGTTGTTAAACTTCTTACTGAATTTGCACAGTTACATCTTTGGTCCTAGCTATTCTTTTTGACAAATCAAATAAACGAATTTACATAAACTGAGGGACAAGTTAGAAGGGTCAGCCCCCAAAAAGAAGGGAACTGCCCAAAACAAAAGACAAAGCAGAAAGAAAACTCAAAACATTAAATCAAAAGGGGTCAATAATAAACCCCAGTCCCTGCGGTGCCCAGCGAGCACGGAAGACTTCGATGGTGCCCTCGGATGCTCTCATTCCGGGGATGCCCAGCCACGAATGTAGCCACGGTAGAGGGGCAGACAGTCGGGCTGGACGAACCCCTCAGTCGCCTGCTGCCTGGACCTGTTAATGGCTTGTTTGGCTGGGCCAGGATCAAGTTCACGAGGAGGTCCTCTGCCTTCCCCGCCCCCTTCCGCACCAGGTGCCCGTAGGTCAGGAGCGTGGGACTGAAGTGCAAACATCAATAAGAGATAACTGAAAAGGGAGTGCAGCCTCTAACATTTAATGTAGACATGGTCCACGGACTCCACAAGATCGCAAAAAGGACAGGTTGCTTGGGAGCCCGTGAACCGGTGCAATTTACAGTTGTATGGAACTGCATCTTTGAACCTAGCCTCTGCCTACAACACCACTCTCTGATGTGACAGAGTAATGCTGTGGAGATGCCGGCGTTGGACTGGGGTAAACACAGTAAGAGTTTCAACAACACCAGGTTAAAGTCCAACAGGTTTATTTGGTAGCAAATGCCATTAGCTTTCGGAGCACTGCTCCTTCGTCAGATGGAGTGGAAATCTGCTCCAGAGTAACACAGTCAAACTACACATACACGACATTGACAGGAAACGTAGCTTAAATGCTTGGAGCTGAAAACATTGCATTGATAGGGAGAAAGAGCTGTGTTGTTTTACAAAAAGGCTGGAACTTGCTGGGCTACATGGCCTTCTCTTGCTGTACTGTTATATAAGATACTGACTGTGGTGAACCATCGTTGGTTCCCACTGGATAGTACTGAGCCAGGGTCTGGCCAGTACGACAAGTATGTATATATGTTGCTGTTGGGTTAGGGATGGGTTGTTCTACTTGTTGCTGTTGGGGTTAGGGTGGGGTTGTTACACCTTTGTATTGTAGTATTGTGGTACATCCCAGTCGGGCTCCGCCTCCTGGGAGAGGTATAAAGGTCGCTGCTCTGGCTGGGACCCCTCAGTCTGGGATCGTGTATATAATTGGTAGCTGCCTTGTTACAGCAAATAAAAGCCTTTATTTCCTGAGCATCAAGCCTCGTGTATGATAACGCGCATCACTGACCAAGCCAGAACACTTATACCAGTGATGATTCGGGAACTATGGGTTTTAACTGGGTCAATAAGTGAATAAGATTGTTGAGATTTAGTCTTCTTATCTTCAAGCTGAAAAGGACACTCAGGATTCAGTATTATTGCTAATAGAGAGTCATTTTGATGTTTTCTAACAATGACTAATAGCTCATATTGGAGATGGATGCTCCAGAAAATGGATTTGAAAGCGGCACAGTATAAACAATCACATTCACAACTTCTCCTCCTCTTGCTGTCACCCACTGGGCGCGATCTTACTGGTTCATCATGTCGGTCGATCAGTGTGGCAAGCCGGGAAGATAATGGGAGAGGTGTAGAATAAGGTCTGTGCTGGGCAGGAACCAGTTTGGTATCTTCCCGACATGAACATTTTCGCACCCATGTCCATTTGCATAGAATTAACTACATTGAGTTCAGCACAGTTGCTTCCCTCCTCCTGGATGCTCCGCCCTCACTGGCAAGACGTCACGCTGGCGAGAATCACTTCTGCTCTGCACTAGCGGGGACCAGGTGCCATGGCCTTGCCAGGGATCAGAGGCCATTGAAGCCCATGGGTGGCTGGGTATGGGTATGGCTGGGCAGTGCCCATTGACACCCTGGCAGTTCCCGGTTGTGCAGCACATGCAGTGCCAATGGGGTCAGGTTTAAATGGGGATGGGGTCCGAGTGGAGGTGGGGCTATGAAGGGGGGAGCTCTGCAAGGTGGGTAGTCATACAAGGGGGAGGGAGTTCTGCAAAGGGGAGGTATGCAAGGGGGAGGGCGTGCAGGGGAGTTGGTTGCCGGGGAACATGCGGGGGCGGGGGGGTTGGTGGTGTAGGGGGGTCCGCCAGGGAACACATTGGGAGGGTCCTGATGCCAGCGACCTGTGCTGGTGTGGAGGGAGAACATGCCACTGATGAATTGGGGTGGGATGTGCGCCTGATGTCTATGGGGCGGGTGTGGGGGGGGTGGGAGGAGGTCTTCCAGTTCGCTGTCAGATCGGTGAGCCATGCGCAAAGGCACCCAAGCATGCTTCAGCCTGTTTCCCTGGCATGCTTAGACTCTACCACTCCTTCTACTAGCGCAAAGCTCCCAGCTGTCCAAAAAAAAATGACAAGTCTGGGAAGAATGCAGAGTTGAACTCACCCATAAACCTGGTATGAATCTCTCTCATTTTCAGACTTTTATGACACTTGGGGCGCAATCTTATGACTGCGTCCTACCCGACTTTCAGCGAGGCAAGGTGGTAAGATCGAGCGACGAGATGATAAGATCGAGCGGTGAGGTGATAAGATCGAGCGGGGAAGTGGTAAAATGGAGCGGTGAGGTGATAAGATCGAGCGGAGAAGTGGTAAGATGGAGCGGTGAGGCGGTAAGATCGAGCGGTGAACTGGTAAGATCGAGCGGTGAGGCGGTAAGATCGAGCGGGGAGTGGTAAGATCGAATGGTGAGGTGATAAGATCGAGCAGTGAGGCGGTAAGATCGAGCGGGGAAGTGGTACGATCGAGCGGTGAGGCGGTAAGATCGAGCGGGGAAGTGGTAAGATCGAATGGTGAGGTGATAAGATCGAGCGGTGAGGCGGTAAGATCGAGCGGTGAGGCAGTAAGATCGAATGGTGAGGCGGTAAGATCGAGCGGTGAGGTAAGATCGAGTTGTGAGGTGGTAAGATGGAGCGGTGAGGCGGTAAGATTGAGCGGTGAGGTGGTAAGATCGAGCGGTGAGGTAATATTGAGCGGTGAGGTGATAAGATCGAGCGGTGAGATGGTAAGATCGAGTTGTGAGGTGGTAAGATCGAGCGGTGAGCCGGTAAGATCGAGTTGTGAGGTGGTAGGATCGAGCGGTGAGGTGGTAAGATCGAGCGGTGAGGTGGTAGGATCGAGCAGTGAGGTGGTAGGATCGAGCGGTGAGGTGGTAGGATCGAGTTGTGAGGTGGTAGGATCGAGCGGTGAGATGGTAAGATCGAGCGGTGAGATGGTAAGATCGAGCGGTGAGGTGATAAGATCGAGCGGTGAGGTAAGATCGAGCGGTGAGGTGGTAGGATCGAGCGGTGAGGTGGTAGGATCGAGTTGTGAGGTGATAAGATCGAGCGGTGAGGTAAGATCGAGCGGTGAGGTGGTAGGATCGAGCGGTGAGGTGGTAGGATCGAGTTGTGAGGTGATAAGATCGAGCGGTGAGGTAAGATCGAGTTGTGAGGCGGTAAGATCGAGCGGTGAGGTGATAAGATCGAGAGGGAGGCAAAAAATTAGTTTCATTCCTGGTTTTTCTCCTCCCCAGTGTTTTGTCGGCAAAATCGGCTTTGTGTCCTCGGCTGATTTAAATATTAATGACACGCTTAGCATGGGGAGCATTGGGGAGGGTAAACATGTTTATTGGTGGGAGGGCACGCAATGTTGCAGGTCCTTCTGTGGGTCAGATAAGGTTCACTCCAAATGTCCATGCCAGGTTTGATGGGTTTATTTCATTAAAAATGTTCTCCTGGCACCGTGTTAAGGAAGCATATTAGGTACACTGGGAGATTGGGGTGCCTGTGCAATGGCGCCCCTAGAGCTCGGCAGCCAGCTTCCCTGGCGAGCTCAGGCTCCACCCTTCCCCTGCTGGTGAGAATTGTATCCTGGCACTTTTTGTTTGCACTCGGCGTCAAAAGATTGCATTTTCAAACTTGCCCGAAAAACAAGTCTGAAACTCTCCCGTTTTCTCACTCGTTCGGCACTTTGAATTGTTTTGTAAAATTCTGGCATTAGAAAACGTTTGGGAAGATTGTGCCTATTGGTGGGGTTACCAAGGTGACCGGTACTGCCTTAACTTTAGACAATACAAGACACACAAAGCCAGTATCTCAGTTTAAAGACGTAACTTTATTTAGACCAACGGCTGCTCGACCATCAAAGGAGTCAGGGCAGCTCTGAGATAGAGCAGCTGGACCTCTCCAATGAAATCTGATGTCTACAATTTAAAACAGATCAATTATAGGATTTCTTATTAATTACTCCTGCCTTTCATTGGCTTGAAATCAATCATCTTCCATATACATAAATCAACAATAATACCTGTCATATACCGTAACCAATCGCATCTTACACGCTGGCATAATGGCATTTTATTAGTCCATAAAATCCGAAAGCTAATTCCTGTCTTGGCTGACCCCACTTCCCGTGTTGCCTAGTAACCTCAGAATGCTAGCCCAAAGTTCAAATGAGTGTTCCCATTGGTTCCCTTAAAGGTCACTGCCAAACCAGATTAAACAAGATGTGGAGATGCCAGTGTTGGACTGGGGTGGACACAATAAGAAGTCACACGATACCAGGTTAAAGTTCAACATGTTTATTTGGGATCACGAGCTTCGGAACGCTACTCACCTGATGAAGGAGCAGTGTTCTGAAAGCTCATGGCAGTGACCTGGTGTGAGACTTCTTACTGAAACCAGATTAACACATGACACCACGTCTGGGCATGCATCCATCTTGTCTGGACAGTGAATAAACCATATTCATGAAACGTGATTAAATGTTCTCTCCGTCCGAAACTTTACTAATAAATCTTGCACATTCTCAAGGTCTAAACATTCTCTTGGAGTATGGCTTTTGCCCTAATGCTTTTTACCATGATGCTTTGCAGCAAATTGCTTTTGGCTAAAATGAACACTATGGGCCCGATTTTACCAAAACTTCGCGCCTGAAACGTGGTAAAGTTGGGCGTCGGGCCTTTAAAACGATCTGGACCCGAATCCGAACAGATCGCGGCTTTACCGACACCCTATTCAGGCGCGTGGCTGGCCCGCGCCTGAATCGGACGGCCCGACGATTTAAATGCATTTGCATGCCTGGAAAGAGGATTCCAGGTGCGGATCTATTTGATGCCTGGATTCGGCACTTAGACTCAAAATGGCAAAACTCCCCCCTATATCTTAAAAAATACATTAATACTTTCAAGATATCAGCATATGTGTTTTAAAATCAGAGGCCGGAATTCTCCCATCCTCCCCACCACTGGAATCTTAGTGAACGGATTGTGGAGAATGTGAAATGCCATTGATGGTTGGGTGGGAATTTCCGGCTTTTTGACCAGCGCGCCAAAGAATTACACTCATAATCACTTGTCTAAATCTCTTACTGCATCTCATGTGTAAACTGCTTTCTTGTTAGCTCATAAGCTTGTTTTAAAAGTCATTTAACTTAATGCTGGTATTTCTGTCAGTGCCTTAATGTCTAATGGTTTAAACATCTGACCAAACTGTTAGGGTTCTCCCACTTACAGCGCCCATTGTGTTGACTCTGAACCACCCATAGATAAGAAAGGTGAGGCCCAATGTTGACACAGAGAGATATCACAGTTCATGATGCAGGCTCAATCCTCAAAGTGGAATATTATTCACATCATATCAATTGCAGTAAACTTCAAATACACCCTGCATAGTAAGGACAGGACTTGAAAATTTGCTGTGAAACCTGTTCCACTCCAACAGACTGGTCCCCAGACATTTGATGCTTTAAGGAGTGTTAATTTGTTAGGGGCAGCCTTCTGCTCCAATCTGTGCAGGAAATCCCACCTCAGAGCTGCCAACAGTCCTCTGGTCACAGCAGTACCACTAGAATGGTGGCAACTCCAAGAATTTAATCCAGTCCCCAAGGAAGAGGGACCTGGGTGTGCAAGTCCACAGATCCTTGAAGGTGACGTCACAGGTGGAGAAGGTGGTGAAGAAGGCATATGGCATGCTTGCCTTTATAGGACGGGGCATAGAGTATAAAAGTTGGGGTCTGATGTTGCAGTTGTATAGAACGTTGGTTCGGCCGCATTTGGAATACTGCGCCCAGTTCTGGTCGCCACACTACCAGAAAGACGTGGAGGCTTTGGAGAGAGTGCAGAGGAGGTTTACCAGGATGTTGCCTGGTATGGAGGGGCTTAGTTATGAGGAGAGATTGGGTAAACTGGGGTTGTTCTCCCTGGAAAGACGGAGAATGAGGGGAGACTTAATAGAGGTGTACAAAATTATGAAAGGCATAGATAGGGTGAACGGTGGGAAGCTTTTCCCCAGGTCAGTGGTGACGTTCACGAGGGGTCATAGGTTCAAGGCAAAGGGGGGGAGGTTTAACACAGATATCAGAAGGACATATTGTACACAGAGGGTGGTGGGGGCCTGGAATGCGCTGCCAGGCAAGGTGGTGGAGGCGGACATACTGGGAACGTTTAAGACTTATCTAGATAGCCATATGAACGGAGTGGGAATGGAGGGATACAAAAGAATGGTCTAGTTTGGGCCAGGGAGCGGCACGGGCTTGGAGGGCCGAAGGGCCTGTTCCTGTGCTGTATTGTTCTTTGTTCTTTGATTTGAGTATAAGAATAGGGATGTTCTGCTGCAATTGTACAGGGTGTTGGTGAGGCCACACCTAGAGTATCGTGTGCAGTTATGGTGTCCTTATCTGAGGAAGGAGGTCCTTGCAAGAGTGGGAGTACAGCGAAGGTTTCCCAGGCTGATTCCTGGAATGGCAGGTCTGTCATATGAGGAGAGACTAAGTCGGTTAGGATTATATTCACTGGAGTTTAGAAGATTGAAAGGGGATTTCATAGAAATGTACAAAATTCTAACAGGGTTAGTCAGGATAGATTCAGAAAGAATGTTCCCAATGGTGGGGGAGTCCAGAACTAGGGGTCATAGTTTGAGGATAAGGGGTAAACTTTTTAAAACTGAGGTGAGGAGAAATTTCTTCACCCAGAGGGTGGTGAATGTGTGGAATTCACTACCACAGGAAGTAGTTCAGGCCAAAACATTATCTGATTTCAAGAAGAAATTAGATACAGCTCTTGAGGTTAAAGGATCAAGGGATATGGGAGGAAGGGGGGGATCAGGATATTGAATTCGATGATCAACCATGATCAAAATGAATGGCGGAGTAGGCTCGAGGGGCCAAATGGCCTACTCCTGCTTCAAGTTTCTATGTTTTTATGTAAGCCGGATGTCAGGTAAGTTGGGGATTAGGGATTCTTGGCAAGGCCACTTGAGGAGGCCCTGAGTTGTGGGTGGGGGGAGTTGGGGTGTACACAGGTCAGGGGGAAGAGGGCACCAGAATGAAGGGGGGAAAGGGACAGATAGATTTGGAGGGTCTTCAATCTGAAAAGGAGGCCCCTGAAGGAAGTACCACCCTTTATTAATAGTTGGCCTCAATTGGCATGATGGCAATGGGCTGTCCTCAACCAGGTTCAAGACTGGAATACTTGAGTGAGATTTCCACTATACCTCTTGCTCCACTGGTTGTGGCGAAACAAGGGTCAGAGCTGAAGGTAAGGGTGCAGTGCGCAGATGCCTGTATGACGGGTACTGCAAACATCATTACGTCCTATTGTTTCAAGTGGCAATGTCGCAGAGATACTGCCCATTGAAGCTGTAGTGCAGATGGCACCACACGGATTGTCTTTAATGTGTCATCTGCCCACCTAGAATGCCCATTGAATAAATGATGACTGAATGGACTGATATGTTTGCCTCCTCACTCAGATGCGTCATCCACCAGTGACCTGGATCACCCCGAGATCTCCCAGTACTCTCCAAGGAAAACACCCCACCTGCAGAAGCATCACACCCTCTCTCAGAACCAGGCACCAGCACAGATACTCACCTCTGGAGGTCACTGCCCATGTCAGATGGATGAGGCACCTTGTGTCTCTGCTAGGTGCCTGTCTATCAATGGTGATCAGGGAAGTCACATCTCACAAGTTATCTGTATTCCCTGTGGGCTCCAATTAGGGCGCTCCAGATGAGGGAAGCAGTTCCTTCGCCCCACTGCCAGTGGCCATTACACCTGACAATGCCGTGACATTTGAGGAATGCTCATTGGGGCTGGACGCTATAAAAAACAGAATGGGTATCTGATGCGCTATCAATAAGGCGAAAGACTACCGGTGTGCCAATACAAGTGTAGGCTTTTATTCACAACAGAATCAGGAGCAGACCCTAACAAATAATCGTCCTGGACTGAACAAGGGGGAGGAGACTTTATACTAGGTGCCGAGGGGAGGAACCAAACTGGAAGGGGATGTGTCCAGGTATGACAAACACACACAACGGTGGTCCATATAGGACAAAGGCACAACTGAGGTCCACCACATTCACCCCTTCCTTTAAAAATCAACACGGGGGTGAAGCGGAAACAATATCACAAGTCCAGACGAACCGGTGGCTTGATCCGCCGTCGCGATCGTCGTAGTGCAGGTCGCAGAGTTGTCCGAGCAGGGAGCGATGTCGGCCCAGGCTCCGTACAGTGAGCGTTGAGAGAAGGCGCCAGATGGTGTGAAGCGGACCGATCCGTCGTCCCGTCCAGTCGTCGGGAACTGCGTGGCGACGGCTCCGGCGACTCAAGCGAGCTGTACACAGCGGCGAGAGGAGTGAGCAGTGGCCCTGGTGGCGTATGGGGAACAGTGGGAACCGGAGCTGGGGGGTGGGGGGCCGCAACAGGCTCTGGGCACACTACATTGGAGACAGGGACTGAGGGAGGAAGAGGCGTAGCAATCCCCGAGTGGACAACACCAGGGACCGTGGGGCGGAAGGACGTGGTGACCTCAGGGGCACCCGCGGGTGCCAAGTCACGGACCGAAACCGTGTCCTCCCGACCATCAGGGTACGCTACATAAGCGTATTGAGGATTAGCGTGGAGCAATTGGACCTCCTCGACCAAGGGATCTGCCTTATGGGTCTGGACATGCTTCCGAAGCAGGACGGGCCCCGGGGACATCAGCCAATCCGGGAGCGAAGTACCCGAGGAGGACTTCCTGGGAAACGAAAACATCCGCTCATGAGGGGTCGTATTGGTCGCTGTGCACAAGAGTGACCTAATGGAATGTAATGCGTCCGGAAGGACGTCTTGCCAACGGCTGACTGGAAGGCCCCTAGACCGTAACGCTAATAGAACGGCCTTCCAGACAGTTGCGTTCTCCCGCTCTACTTGACCATTTCCCCTGGGGTTATAGCTAGTGGAGTGGCTGGAGGCAACGCCTTTGGCGAGCAGGTACTGCCTCAGCTGGTCACTCATGAAAGAGGACCCACGATCGCTATGAACATAGGCTGGGAAGCCGAACAGGGTGAAGAGCTTGTTCAGGGTCCGAATCACTGTAGCCGTGGTCATGTCCGAGCAGGGGAAGGCAAAAGGGAAACGTGAGTATTCATCAATGATATTCAGGAAATAAACATTGCAGTTAGAGGAGGGGAGGGGGCCTTTAAAATCAATGCTAAGGCGCTCAAACGCACGAGTGGCCTTTACAAGGTGCGCCCTACCTGGCCGGTAGAACTGCGGTTTGCACTCAACACAGACCCTGCATTGCCTGGTAATTATCCGGACATCCTCGAGGGAGAATGGCAGGTTACGGGACTTGACAAAGTGGAAAAATCTGGTGACACCCGGATGACAGAGGTCGTTATGAAGAGACTGTAGCTGGTCTAGTTGGGCGCTGGCACATGATCCACGGGACAGGGCATCTGGGGGCTCATTGAGCTTCCCGGGCCGGTACATGATGTCATATCAGTAGGTGGAGAGCTCAATCCTCCACCGCAAGATCTTGTCATTCTTAATCTTGCCCTTTTGCCTGGTGTTAAACAGGAAGGCAACTGACCGCTGGTCCGTAATTAAGGTGAATCGTTGGCCCGCAAGATAATGGCGCCAGTGCCGGACGGCTTCCACGATGGCCTGGGCCTCCTTCTCGACCGAGGAGTGTCGAATCTCAGGGCCTTGTAAAGTCTGGGAAAAGGCCACCGGATGGCCCCTCTGGTTAAGGGTGGCGGCTAGGGCAAAGTCAGACGCATCACTTTCCACTTGGAATGGGATGGATTCATCCACAGCATGCATCGCGGCCTTCGCGATGTCCGCTTTGATGTCGTCGAAGGCCCGACAGGCTTCCTCCTCCAGGGGAAAAGAGGTCGATTTTAGAAGCGGACGGGCTTTATCCGCGTAACGGGGAACCCACTGGGCATAGTAGGAGAAGAAGCCCAGGCATCTCCTCAGTGCTTTGAGGGTAGTAGGGAGGGGAAGCTGCATAAGGGGACGCATACGGGCTGGGTCGGGGCCAAGGACACCATTTTCTATCATGTACCCAAGGATGGCGAGGCGGCGTGTCCGGAAAACACACTTCGCCTCATTATATGTGAGGTTCAGGAGAATGGCTGTACGGAGGAATTTTTGTAGGTTGGCATCATGATCCTGCAGATCATGGCCGCAGATGGTGACGTTATCCAGATACGGGAAAGTGGCCCGTAGCCCCTGCTGGTCCACCATTTGATCCATGGCCCGCTGGAAGACTGAGACCCCATTGGTGACACCAAAGGGGACTCGGAGGAACTGGTAGAGGCGGCCATCCGCCTCAAAGGCAGTATATGGGCGATCCTCCGAACGGATAGGGAGCTGGTGGTAAGCCGATTTCAAATCGATCGTTGAGAAGACCCTATAGTGCGCGATGTGGTTGACTATGTCCGCGATACGGGGAAGAAGATACGCATCTAGTTGGGTATACCTGTTTATGGTCTGGCTGTAATCAATCACCATGCGGTGTTTCTCCCCCGATTTAACTACGACCACTTGCGCCCTCCAGGGGCTGGTGCTGGCCTGGATAATCCCTTCCCGGAGCAGACGTTGTACCTCGGACCGAATGAAGGCCCGGTCATCCGCACTATAGCGCCTACTCTTGGTGGCTATATGCCTACAATCCGGTGTGAGGTTATCAAATAAGGGGGGGGTGTGATCTTGAGGGTCGAGAGACTGTAGGTGGTGCACGAGGGGCGCTGCAGTGACGGCGCCTTGCAGACGGAGAGCGGAGGATAAGGGCCATCATACTGCAGGGTGACGCTCCTATGATGGCTGAGGAAATCTAACCCCAGCAATACAGCTGCGCAGAGTCGCTGCAGCACGAGGAGCCGAAAACGCTCGTAGACTGTGCCCTGTACCGTCAGCGTCACCAAACAGCACCCGAGGACCTCCACTGAGTGGGAATTCGAGGCCATGGAGATGGTCTGGCTCCAGGGTCGCACAGGAAGGGCATATTGACGCACTGTGCGAGGGTGTATAAAATTTTCTGTGCTCCCACAGTCGAACAGGCAGTTTTCTGCATGACCATTTACCTTGATCTCCATTATTGACTTGGAGAGTTGGTGAGGCTGCGACTGGTCCAGGCAAATCGATGCCACCGTCGAATCCAAGAAGAATCCGTCTTCGTCCCCGTCTGATGACGTCACGGATAAAGCTTCCTGCTCAGCGCGTCTTGATGCCAGTCTCAAAGATGGCGATTCCCGCGCATCCGGTGACCGCACCAAAGATGGCGATTCCCGCACTTCCGGTGACCGCATTAAAGATGGCGATTCGCGTGCAGCCGCCGCCTGCCTTAAAGATGGCTGCGCCCGCGGAACACACGTGGCGCCACGAGGCTTCGGAAGCAGCTTTGCCCGGCAGACTTTAGCGAAGTGGCCGAGCTTACCGCATCCGGAGCAAATCGCGTCTTTCGCCGGGCAGCGACGCCGAGGGTGCTTGGGTAGGCCGCAAAAGTAACATTTGGGCCCCGCCGGAACAGCCGTCGCGGTGGAGCCATCGATGGAACGGGATGCAGGGTAAGACCCGAGATTGTGAGAGGCCGCTTCTAGCGTTTCAGCCATCGTGGCTGTTCTTCGAAGATCTAGGTCATCTTGTTCCAGCAGGTGCTGCCGGATGTATGTAGACTCAATGCCCGCAACGTAGGCGTCGCGGATCAGGTCCTCCGTGTTCTGAGCTGCTGTAACAGCCTTACAGTCACAAGCTCGAGCTAGGACCCGCAGGGCGCGCAGAAATTGGGCGCACGATTCTCCTGGCTGCTGCTTGTGGGTAGTTAGAAGATGTCTGGCGTAAACCACGTTAGGGCTCTTTTGGAACTGCCCTTTTAGGAGTTCGATAGCGTCCGCGTATGTAGCAGCGTCCCGGAAGATTCCATAGACAGCTTCGCTTACCCGGGCGTGGAGCACGTGGAGTTTAGCGTCATCGGTGTCGATGGCCGTAGCGGTGTCGACGAATGCTTCGAAGCAGTCCAGCCAATGATCGAATTTATCAGAGGCTCCAACCTCTTGAGGGTCTAATGCTAACTTGTCGGGTTTTAGAAGCTGCTCCATGCTGGTCAACTGTTGTGAATAAAATTGATGCGCAATCAATAAGGCGAAAGACTACCGGTGTGCCAATACAAGTGTAGGCTTTTATTCACAACAGAATCAGGAGCAGATCCCAACAAATAACCGACCTGGACTGAACAAGGGGGAGGAGACAGCCACCTTTATACTAGGTGCCGAGGGGAGGAACCAAACTGGAAGGGGATGTGTCCAGGTATGACAAACACACACAACGGTGGTCCATATAGAACAAAGGCACAACTGAGGTCCACCACAGTATCAACCTGTTTTGCACATGCAGCAAGCTAAAAATGGCGTGGACAGCATAAAATTGCTGCAAAATGGACATTTCATGGCTTTAATTGTTGACTGATGTGCATACACACCTGCCAGCCTCAAAATCGTACAGGTACACAATGATAGAAGGAAATGTGCCTGATATCTTATCACGAGAATTTACGCCCTTCTGTGTCAGGCATGGACTGGGCACAGACACGTAAAATTCTGGCTCCGGACAACATTCAGGCTTGGGCTGATAAAGTGGCACGTTGTTGGTGGTCTCTCAATTCGAGGGTGACATCTGAGTGTTTGCCATGGGTCTTCAGATGACTGAAGAGGCCAATTCTTGCTCAAAGAACTTTGAGTAAAGAGGGAGCATGTCCGACAAGGTAATGGGATCCGGAGTGCAAGATTTACTTCTTTCGCTTTCCTTCTCTGGTGCTGATTTGTTTCATCATTTGAATGAAAGCCTGATGCAGCTTAATAGACACAATTGTCACTAGTAGTTACTGGCAGTCATTAAGGTCAGTGCTGCTGTACTTCAAAGAAGACATTAGAATGCCTTTGAAGTGCAGGGTAGATGGTTTCTGTCATCAGGACACAGTGTCCAGTCCATTGAAGTTTATTTTTCAAGAGTTCTGCCTGAATGCTTGTGGGACTGGTTTCAAGAAGGACACCACTGTTCATTCAACTGTCAACCCATTGAATTCATATGAATATATGAAATAGGAATAGAAGTAGGCCATTCAGCCCCTTGAGCCTGCTTTGCCATTCAATGCGATCATGGCTGATCAGAGGTAGTGGCAGAGTCACTGTTGATGGCAATTGTCCGATGTTCCTATGTGTTACAGATATAAAGTCCAGGTCTCACAGTAGTACAGAAATGTGTTGACAATTGATATGCACATTTGGATTTTTGGTTATCCTACGGAGGTCTTTGTTGTCAAACACTCGCTGCTGTTGTTTGTAGATTGGTTGAGCTGGTGCATCTGATCAAATGGTGGATCTCCTCGCCAGTAATGGGTTTTGACAAAGATGGCTGCCAACTTTAGCCTAAGTGGCAAATTACATTCGCACCATTTAAGTACCAGACAATGACCATTTCCAACAAGGGAGAGAATCTAACCACCTTCCCTTAACATTCAATAACATTATCATCACTACATTTCACATTCTCTGCGTTCCATTCACCAGAAACTTAACTGGACCAGTAATATAAATATGGTGGTCCCAAGAGGAAGTCAGAGGCTGTGAATTCTGTAATGAGTAACTCACTCCTTGGCTCTCTAAGCATGTCTCTCTAATGAGTAACTCACTCCTTGGCTCTCAAAGCACAAGTCACGCGTTTAATGGAATATTACCAAGATGACGGCAGTCCAACAATACTTAAGAAGTTTGGCACAATACAAAACAAAGCAACCCATTTGATAAGACCCCCATTCACTTCTTAAACATTCACTCTCTCCACCACTGATGCATCTGGAAGCAATATGGTATACAATGCACTAGAGCAATTTACCAAGGCTTCTTTGACAGCACAATCTTTACCTAGAAGGAAAAAGACAACAGAAACATGGATCACAACCATTTGCAAGTTCTCCTCCATGCCATGCATCTTCCTTCGCTGCCGCTGAGTCAAAATCCTAGAATTCCCTCCCCAACAGCACAATGGGTATACCTACACCACATGAACTGCATTACTCAGAAAAGCAGTTCACCAGGACCTCTGAAGGGCAATTAGAAATGGCCAATAAATACTGACCTTGTCAGTAACATTCACTTGAATAAAAGTAAGATATGTGCAGCATTAATTAAACTAGGTTTTCCTCATCTAGTGATTTTCAGTGTACAATATCACTTGCAGAAGTGGCACTTGAAGATTAGTGAAGTACAACAGACTCAAAAACTGGACAATTCTGTATTTTACAAACAAGACAACTTGTTTCCATACTGTATTTTTCATGGTGTATGAAGAGTATTTGGGGGAAAAAAACCACAAGAAAATTGCATGTATTGAAGTTGGATAAAAGCATAGTATAATCATCATCTGTGTGCACTCTAATACAATGCATGTCTTGAACTGATGGAACAGTGCAAATATGACCTCATCCCCAAATCCCGATAAATTAAGAAAAAGTTCTCCACTGATTCAATGATTTTATCCAGTGAGCAGTTAAGACATAAAAGTTTAGCCCCAAGCACCATGCTGAATTAATGGCAGTTGGGAGAAGACAATCAGCCTGTGTGAGAAAAGGATTGTGAAACAGCTCAAATAGTCATATCAGAATGTCCTGTCATAATGAGTCAAATAGAACATGTTTGATCTCTCATTTGAGCAGTTGATGGCAGTAAAGTTGTCCTGTAACCCCAGGGAAGCAAAAACAAATTATTGGCTGGCACGGTAGCACAGTGGTTAGCACTGCTACTTCTCAGCGCCAGGGACCCGGGTTCAATTCCGGCCTTGGGTCACTGTCTATGTGGAGTTTGCACGTTCTCTCCGTGTCTGCATGGGTTTTCTTCGGGTGCTCCAGTTTCCTCCCACATTCTGAAAGACGGGCTGTTAGGTGTTTTGACCGGAACAGGCGCCGGACTGTGGCTGTGGCGACTAGGGGAATTTCACAATAACTTCATTGCAGTGTTAATGTAAGCCTTACTTGTAACTAATAAATCGTAACTTTAAAAAACTTTTTAAATCAGTGTGGCCTCGCATTGTGCAAGTTATTTCAGCAGGTGTGGAGGAAGGGTTAACCTCAAATGCATGAGTCAGCACTGACTCAGTGTTAATTTGTTCTTTTGTGGCTTTAGCCGTTCTGACAATAGAAGGCAATTTAGTGATGTAATTCAGGAAACATTTCATTGAACATCAGAAAGAATACTTATCAGGCGAGGCGCTGCTAGTACTTGGTACAAGTTAATTAAAACTGTAAATCAATAAAAGTGATGCATAGCCTTCCAAAAGATCTACATAAAGATGAATGATGTCTTAAAGTTAGGGTCACAGCATACACTTATAGGCTGGAGGTCTCCAGCCATTCGTGTCCCGCCACCACTGCCAGTGAGAACAGAGAATTTGGCCCTCAGCCAAATCTCCATTCATTGGAGCGGAGAATCCCAGCTGCTGGCGAGGTTGGAGAGTGGCACGGTGGTGCAGTGCTTAGCACTGCTGCCTCACTGCGCCAGGGACCAGGGTACGATTCCCAGCTTGGGTCACTCTCTGTGTGGAGTTTGCACGTTCTCTCCATGTCCGTTTGGGTTTCCTCCGGGTGCTCTGGTTTCCTCCCACACTCCAAAGATGTGTGGGGTTAGGTTGATGGGCCATGATAAATTGACCCTCGTGTTAGGGGGATTAGCAGGGTAAATGTATGGGGTTATGGGAATAGGGCCTAAGTGGGACTGTGGTTGGTACAGACTCAATGGGCCGAATGGCCTCCTTCTGTAGTGTAGGGATTCTTTGGGGCGGCACAGTGGCACAGTGGTTAGCATAGCGCCAGGGTCCCGGGGGTTAAATTCTGGCCTCGGGGGTCACTGTCTGTGTGGAGTTTGCACATTCTCCCTGTGTCTGCGTGGGTTTCCTCTGGGTGCTCTGGTTTCCTCCCACAGTCCAAAGATGTGCGGGTTAGGTGGATTGGCCATGCTAAATTGCCCCTTAGTGTCAGAGGGACTTGCTAGGGTAAATGCATGGGGTTATGGACATAGGGCCTTGGTGGGATTGTGGTCGGTGCAGACTCGATGGGCTGACTGGCCCCCTTTCTGCACTGTAGGATACTATGATTTGCTTCTTTTGCCAATCGCCTTCAAACTGTGCCACCTGGTTCTTGATCCTTCTGCCAATGGGAGCTGTTCAGCCTCCTCATGATTTTGAATACTTCTATCAAATATCCTTTCAGCCTTCTTTTCTCTGGTGAAAAGAGATGCAAAGATAAAAGAGAACCACTCCAATTCAGAGTCATAACTGACGTTTCTCATCCCTGGGATCATTCCTGTGAATCTTTTCTGCACTCTCTCCAATGCTTTCATGTCCTTTTTAAAATTTGTCACTCAAAAGTGCATGCAGTACTCCAACTAAGGACTAATTGGTGTCATATACAAGCTCAAAATCACCTCTTTGCTTTTATACTATCTGCCAATAAGTCTAGGATACCATCACTTTATTAACCAAGTTTTCAATCTGCCCTGCCAACTTCAATAACGTATGCACATAAACTCCAAGGACCCTCTGTTCCTTTTCCCCCTTTCGAGTAGCGCCCTTTATTTTATATTGTTTCTCCATGTTCTTCCGACCAAAATGTATCACCTCACATTTCTCTGCACTGAACTTCATCTGCCACCTATCTGCCCATTCCACCGACTTGACTATGTCCTTTTGAAGTGTAAAGTGCTTCTAAGTTTTGTAACAGCAATAAATTTTGAAATAATTACCTGGACATCAAGATCTAGATCATTCATCTCGATCTGAAAAAGCAAGAGTCCCAATACCTTGTCTACACTTCCTGCTGCCTCGGAAAAGCAGCCAGCACAATTAAGGACCCTCCGCACCCTGGTCATACTCTCTTCCACTTTCTTCCATTGGGAAAAAGATGCAAAAGTCTGAGGTCACCCAGTGCTGGGTGTCCTTGTGCATCAGTCACTGAAGGTAAGCATGCAGGTGCAGCAGGCGGTAAAGAAGGCAAATGGTTTGTTGGCCTTCATTGCGAGAGGTTTCGAGCACAGGAGCAGGGATGTGTTGTTGCAATTATACAGGGTCTTGGTGAGGCCACACCTAGAGTATTGTGTGCAGTTTTGGTCTCCTTTTCTGAGGAAGGATGTTCTTGCTCTCGAGGGAGTGCAGCGAAGGTTTACCAGACTGATTCGGTGGATGGCGGGACTGATGTATGAGGAGAGATTAACTAGGTTAGGATTGTTTTCACTGGAGTTCAGATGAATGAGGGGGGATCTCATAGAGACTTATACAATTCTAACAGGACTGGACAGGGTAGATGCAGAGAGGATGTTCCTAATGGTGGGGGAGTCCAGAACCAGAGATCACAGTCTGTGGATTTGGGGTAGACCATTTAGGACAGAGGGGACGAGACACTTCTTCACCCAAAGAATGGTGAGCCTGTGGAATTTATTACCACAGGAAGTAGTTGGTGGCAAAACATTGAATGTATTCAAGAGGCGGCTAGATATAGCATTTGGGGAGAATGGGATCAAAGGTTACAGGGAGAAAGCAGGATTAGACTATTGAGTTGGATGATCAGCCATGAGTGTAATGAATGGCGGAGCAGGCTCGAAGGGCCAAATGACCTCCTCTTGCTCCTATCTCCTATGTTTCTATGATTCGCGAGGTTCTGCAGCTCATGGCTGAGAAGCTCGAGAGCTTGCACGAGACCCAGCAGGACAACGCTGAGACACAGTGGGCTATAGCAGCAGCCCTTGAGGACATGACCCAGTCGCAGGGGGCCTTCGCTGAAGGGCACCAGCTGCGGCCATTGACAGGTGGCCCCCGACTCAGGTGGCCATCACTGAGGGCTCGACCACCATGGGTAGGACACAGGTGGTCCTCCAGGACTGGCAGGGCCAGGTGATTCCAGAGCTTCTGGAGCTCACTGCAGAAGCATCACCACCCCATGGAGTGACCCAGGGGCCCACAGGAACCCCAAGGGAGGAGGAAGGGCTCGAGCCCATGCCGGGGCCTTCTAGCCAGGAGACTGTGGATGTGGCTAAAAGTTCTGACTCCCCCCTTCCTGACACCGGGGCATCTCAAGGGCAGTGGGATGAAGAGGATATCATGGAAACATCCCAGACATCTGGAAACCGGCCGGGGCCCTCAAGGTCCAGAGCTTCCAGAGGATTCCCGCCACGCGCATCACAGGCAATGGGGCGAGATAGGCAGTTGGCCCCCTCCACCTCCGGTGTACATTCTGGGGAGACACTGAGATGTAGTGGTAGGCCACGTAAGGTTAGGAACAAAGAACAAAGAAAATTACAGCACAGGAACAGGCCCTTCGGCCCTCCAAGCCTGCACCGACCATGCTGTCCGACTTAACTAAAACTCCCTACCCTTCCGGGGACTGTATCCCTCTATTCCCATCCTATTTATGTCCTTGGCAAGACGCCCCTTAAATGTCACTACCGTATCCGCTGCCACTACCTCCCCCGGCAACGAGTTCCAGGCACCCACTACTCTTTGTGTAAAAAATCTGCCTCATACATCTCCTTTAAACCTTGCACCTCACACCTTAAACCTATGCTCCCTAGTAATTGACTCTTCCACCCTGGGAAAAAACTTCTGACTATCCACTCTGTCCATGCCTCTCATAATCTTGTAGACTTCTATCAGGTCTCCCCTGAACCTCCGTCGCTCCAGTGAGAACAAACCAAGTTTCTCCAACCTCTCCTCATAGCTAATGCCCTCCATACCAGGCAACACCCCTGGTAAATCTTTTTTGTACCCTCTCCAAAGCCTCCACATCCTTCTGGTAGTGTGGCGACCAGAATTGAACACTATATTCCAAGTGCAGCCTAACTAAGGTGCTATAAAGCTGCAACATGACTTGCCAATTTTTAAACTCAATACCCCGGCCGATGAAGGCAAGCATGCCGTATGCCTTCTTGACTACCTTCTCCACCTGCATTTCCACTTTCAGTGACCTGTGTACCTGTACACCCAGATCCCTTTGCCTATCAATACTCTTAAGGGTTCTGCCATTTACTGTATATTTCCTATCTGTATTAGACCTGTGGTAGTGGTAGTTGCACTGAGATGGCATGGGTGAAGGGCTGCACTAGTTAGATAGATCTTTAAACACCTTAATGTTTTCCATTAACATGTTTTTATGTCAGAACCTATTATTTAAACACCTTTATTGTCACCTATAAATGTTTTTTCACCACCCACCTGTGACTAATTTGTCTCAGATTAATCTCAAACAGGAATTCTCATCCATTGACAGTCACCTGAGGGATGCTTCATGTTGATGTCAGTTGGGGAGGCCCCTCAATGTTGTGTCACTGAGAAAATGAAGCCATTTGTTCCCGAGAACCCATGAGCAAATCCCTCCCCTCCTCCACTCGACCCGCCCCAGGGCCCTGTATGGAAGTTTCAAATCCCTTACCCACTACACAGATGTGGGCCCAGGTGCCAGCATGCATGCGGAGCTCAGGTCGGAATCAGACTAGTTTGCACCAGGGCATCATCATAATGGTGCTTATTGAGTCGTCATCACCCTCTTGCCTGCCAAAGAAACTTGCTAACACAGAGTACCCAGGTCCACCACTCTGCTGTGATGGTGTTGCAGGAGGTAGAAGGACTTTGTTGGGGGGGGAGGGTGGAATTGGAACCTACGTGCACCGACACAGCCCCCTAGTGAGTGAAGCGCCTGGTGATCAGGGCCTCGCATGTCTCATTCTAATTGCCAGCTCTCCAGCACCTGGGTGGTGTTCCTTGGCGTGCTCCTTCTCCTCCTCCTCTTCCTCCTCCTCCTACTGGGCAGCCTCCTTCCCAGCGACGCCCGGCTGGTCAGCCTCCGCATCCTCCTCTTCCTCCACCAAATGGTCACCTCTCTGCTGTGCCAGGTTGTGCAGGGCACAGCGCACCACCACAATGTGGGAAGAGATCAGAGGGCTGTATTGTAGGGCCCCGCCACATTGGTCCAGGCACTGGAATCGCATTTTGAAGAGCCCAATGCGCCTCTCCACTCTCGCGCAGATGGCTACAAGGGCCTCATTATAGCGGGTCTCAGCCTCAGACACAGGCCTCCACACAGGTGTCATCAGCCATGTCCGAGGCAGCTAACCCATGTCACCCATGAGCCAACCCCGCAGCCTGGGTTCCTCCTCAAAGGCCTCCGGTATGTTAGAGCTCCTGACAATGAAGCTGTCGTGCACACTGCCAGGGTGTCTCCCGCAGACATGCATAATGTTCATATTGTGGTCACACACCAGTTGGACATTTAGGGAGTGGAACCCCTTTCTGCTGACAAATCTTTGTGGATTCTGCAGCAGAGCCTTGAGGGCGATGTGAGTGCAGTCAATGGCCCCCTGTACATTAGGCATCCCCGCAATGGCTGCGAACCCTGCAGCCCGGGCTTCCTGATGGGCCTGGTCCAGGTTAAATTTGATGTACTGCCCAGCCTGGGCATACAGGGCTTCCGTTACCTGCTTGACACAGGTGTACACAGCTGTCTGCGAAATGTCACAGACGTCTCCGCTAGGGATCTGGAAGGAGCCAGTTGCATAAAAGTTCAGAGCGGTCATCAATTTGACAGCCACCGAGAGTGGGTGCCCCCCCTGCCCCGTGGTGCCAGGTCCTGCAACAGGTGCACAGGTGTTGCATGGTCTCCTTTCGGAGGCGGAGCCATCGGCGGCACACGGTGTCCGACATCTGTTCAAATGACACTCGTGCACGGAAATGCCGGGGTCTCCGTTCCTTCCTTCTCCTGTGCCACCCCACCCTCTGGAAGAATGGCGGCCACCTCCTGCCTCTGGTGGTCATCTCCCTCTACTCCTGCAAGTGGTAAGGCCTGGGCCTCCTGTGCATGCAATTCTTCCACCTCATCTCCAACAGCAACCAAAAGAACAGCAAAATCAATTGGTTGCATCGCAAAAGTCATCTCATCACTCTGAAGGGGTCGGGGGGGGGGGGGGCACTGTTGGAGAAGGAGAGGAACACATGTAGAGGTTAAGGAACGCTGCTTGTCCTTAGCCCAGCAACACACACTGTCCATACTGCCCATTCCCCCATCCACATGCCCCCCAGAATCACAGACCCCCCACCCACATGCTTCCCAGAATCACAGAACCTCATTCCCCACCCACATGCCCCCCAGAATCACAGCTCCTTGAAAAGTTCTGAGGCTACAAGAGTGCAATTTCCAAAGGCTTTGTGCACATCTTTCAGCTGCAAGAGTGCTGAGTGCGCTAGGACCCAGCAGCATCCACAAGACCCGAGGTCAGTGTTGAGACCCGGGTCCGTGCTGCAAATTGGACACCCTGCTGAGCAACAGCTCCCCACCCCCACACACTTGCAGAGCCCCCCCCCCCAACCCAAGAAACAAAATGGCCACAACGAAAGGAGCACAGAGGCGTCAGACGCTAGGCACTTACCTCCTCACTAATCCTTAATGAGAGAGCGCCTGAATTGGACTTTTATGGAGCATGTCTGTTTCAGGCCGATTCCGGTTCGGCGAACACGGTGGTAAAGGGGGACGTGCCAGTAAAGTTGGGCCTGCAGCCCATTAAGTGGATTGAAATGCATGCAAATACATTTAAATAGCCATCCCACCCATTTTGGACTGGTTCCCGATTGCAGCCATTTTCGGGCCGTGGTAAAGGGGGAACCGGTGTGGAGGCGGGCGCGGATCGTGATACTCGCCTCAGGTTCGACTTGACCAAGTTTTCGCGCCTGAAAATGGGCGCGATGCAATAATAAAATAGACCCCGTTATCTCATGCTTGTTAATCCACTCTGTTATATTCCAAATTCAATGTTGCATCGTTTGTTCTTATATTGAAACATTATGTTACTGTTAAGCAATCATGAACATTCAAATTCCACAACTGCTGCTTTTGCATTCTTTAACTAAATGCTTGGAATATTTGCAATGTTAGCATTTTTACTGAGTGGCACAGAGGTGTTAAATTGGTCCTTACCTCACCTATGGATGTGGTATATCCAGACTTCCAGAAAACATTTGATAAGGTGCTGCACAAAAGACTGATCCAGAAGGTGAGATCGCAGGGGATTGGGGATAGAGTACTGGATTGGATTGAGGATTGGCTGACTGATAGAAAGCAGAGGGTCGGGATAAATGGGCCTTTCTCTGGCTGGTGAAATGTAACTGGCGGGGTGTCGCAGGGGTCAGTCCTTGGACCTCAACTGTTTACAATCTATATAAATGATCTACAAGCAGGGACAGGGTGTAACATAGCAAAATTTGCGGATAATATTAAAATAGGTGGGAAAGCAGGCAGTGAAGAGGATATAAAGACTCTACAGATGGATATAGATAGGCGAGGAGAATGGGCCAAAATGTGGCAGATGGAGTTTAATGTGGATAAGTGTGATGTCATCCATTTTAGTAGAAAAAATAGAAAGGAAAATTATTGCCTGAATGGAAAGCAGATTAAAAATGCGCCCGGGCAGAGGGATCTGTGTCTCTGGCTTTGGGTGAGGAAACCGAAGCACCCGGAGGAAACCCACGCAGGCACGGGGAGAATGTGCAAACTCTATGTGGTGGACTACAGTTGCGCCTTTGTCCTGTCTGGACCACCGTTGTTGTGTTTGTCATGCCTGGACACATCCCCTGCCGGCTCCTCCCCTTGTCACCTAGTATAAAGGTGGCTGTTTCCTCCCCTTTGTTCAGTTCGGGTCGGTTATCTGTTAGGATATGCTCCTAGTTCTGTAATGAATAAAAGCCTACAGTTGTATTGGCACACAAGTAGTCTTTTGCCTAATTGATAGCGCTTCACTCCACGCAGACAGTGACCCAAACCGGGAATGGAACTCGGGTCCCTGGCACTGTGAGGCAGTGGTGCTAACCACTGTCTCACCGCATTGCCGCCGTGCTGCTCCGAACAATGTCCCTCTTTGTATGTGTTATTCCCAGAAATAAATACCTTCAATATGGGAGGCGGTGAGGATTCAAATCCAATCAGACAATGAACGTTTTGGATTCCACCGAGATTGGTGGAAAGGAAGGTCAAGTGGGACATGATGGCCGATCAACCGAGGAGAGTTTACCATCCAGCAGTGAATATTAAAGCCTTTAAATACGTGTTTCTGGAGCGGTGCTCCGGTGCGCTCTGGCAGCATGACACCCCTGCACCAAACAATACCCCTCCCCAAACCCCAAACCCCAAGCTCCACAGCAGCAGCAGCTCAACAATGAGTTAAGTTGACTTGACAGACCACCTTCAAATATTTTGAACACCCAGACAGAAGGTTGTGATTTGTTTTTAAAGCCAGTTTCTCAGTTCTGGCTGTTCAGCCCATTTTGGAAATTAAGGCACAAGACATCATAGACAATATGCTTTCTCGAAGAAGACAAGGATGTTTGTCCCCTTGTGAGACCATAAGACCATAAGACATAGGAGCAGAATTAGGCCATTTGGCCCATCGAGTCTGCTCTGCCATTCAGTCATGGCTGATATTTTTCTCATCCCCATTCTCCCGCCTTTTCCCCATAACGCCTGATCCCCTTATTAATCAAGAACCTATCCATCTCTGTCTTAAAGCCACTCAATGACCTGGCCTCCACGGTCTTCTGTGGCAAAGAGTTCCACGTATCCACCACTTTCTGGCTGAAGAAATTCCTCCTCATCTCTGTTTTAAAGGATCGTCCCTTTAGTCTGAGGTTGCGCCCTTTGGTTCTAGTTTTTCCTGCCAGTGGAAGCATCCACTGTGAGTTGGGTGTCTGTGCGTATGTGGTGTTATGGGGAAGTGTGAGACCTGAGACTGAGAGTAGTGCAGACATACACTGAATACTTAGAAAAAACAAAGCTCAATTCACCAGTGCCTCAGGGGAGAGGTACAGCATTGTTTACTCTGCAACATGCTCCAATGTAGGGCAGATGGCTTGGTACAACAAGAGCAGCAGGAGGTACCTCTAATGTGGATGTCAAGGGCTGAATATGAAAAAAGATTAGCATGTAAAGTTAAAGAAAAACCAAAGATGTTTTACCAATATACTAATGGTAAAGGTTCATTGAGGAAAATGTGGGACCTGTCAGAGATGATGAAGGAAACTGGGGTGCAGATTCCGAGGCTGTGGTAAGGGCTTTAAATGAATATTTTGTCTCCGTGTTTACAAAGGAAAGGGATGATGCAGATATTGTAGTCCAGGAGGAACGCTGTGAGATATTGGATGGGATACTCATAAAGAGAGAGGAAGCACTCAAAGGTTTGGAATACCTGAAAGTTGATAAGTCACCAGGGCCAGATGGATTGTTTCTGAGGCTGCTGAAAGAGGTCAGGGAGGAGATAGCAGATTCTATGTGGATGATTTTCCAATCCTTAGTAGATACAGGGGAGGTACTGGAGGACTGGAGAAATGCAAACATAGTTCCAATGTTCAAAAAGGGATTGAAGGAAATGCCAAACAATTGTAGGCTAGTTAGTTTTACATTGTGGTTTGATCTGATTTGATTTATTATTGTCACATGTATTGGTATACAATGAAAAGTATTGTTTCTTGCGCACTATACAGACTAAACATACCGCCCATAGAGAAGGAAAGGAGAAAGTGCAGAATGCAGTGCTACAGTCACAGCTAGAGTGTCGAGAAAGATCAACCTAATGCAAAGTAGGTCCATTCCAAAGTCTGATGGCAGCAGGGAAGAAACTGTTCTTGAGTTGGTTGGTATGTGTCCTCAGACTTTTGTATCTTTTTCTCAACAGAAGAAAGTGGAAGAGAGAATGTCCGGGGTGTGTGGGGTCCTTAATTATGCTGGCTGCTTTTCTGAGGCAGCAGGAAGTGTAGACAGAGTCAGTGGGTGGGAGGCTGGTTTGAGAGATGGACTGGGCTTCGTTCACGGCCCTTCGTAGTTTCTTGCGATCTTGGATAGTGCAGGAGCCATACCAAGCTGTGATAAAACCAGGAAGGATGCTTTCTATGGAGCATCTGCAAAAGTTGGTGTCATGGATATACCAAATTTCCTTAGTTTTCTGAGAAAGTAGAGGCTTTGGTGGGCTTTCTAAACTATAGTGTCGGCATGGGGGACCAGGAAAGGTTGTTGGTGATCTGGACACCTAAAAACTTGAGAGTCAACCATATTGTTGTGGCTCTGCAGTTACGTATAGGCCAGATGAGTTAAGGATGGCAGATTTCCTTCCCTAAAGGACATTAGTGAACCAGATGTGTTTTTCCGACCATCTAAATGGTTTCTTGGTCATCAGTAGATTCTTAATTCCAGATTTTTAAATTGAATTTAAAATACACCATCTGCTATGGCAGGATTCGAACCCAGGTTCCCAGAACCTTAGCTGAGTTTCTGGATTAATAGTTGAGCAATAATACCACTACGCCATTGCCTTCCCTTAATTTGTAAAAGAGAAATCATGCTTGACAAATCGACTGGAATTTTTCAAGGATGGAACTGGTAGACTTGATGAGGGGGATCCCATGGATGTGGTTTATTTGGACTTTCAGAAGGCTTTCGACAAAGTATCACATAAGAGATTGGTGTAAAGTTAAAGTGCAAGGGATTGGGGGTTGTGTATTGTCATGGAGAGAAAACTGATTGGCAGACACAAAACAAAATAAACAAGTCATTTGCCAGGTGGCAGGCAGTGACTAGTGGAGTACTACATGGATTGGTGCTTGGACCCCAGCTATTCACAATATATATTAACGATTTTAGATGAGGGAGCTAAATGTAATGTCTCCAAATTTGCAGATGTCACAAAGCTGGGTGGGAAGGTGAGTTGTGAAGGGTATGCAGAGATGCTTCAGTGTGATTTGGACAAATGTGAGTAGTCAAATGCAGGGCAGGCAGATGCAGTAATGTGGATAAATGTGAGTTTATCCACCTTGGTAGCAAAATCAGGAAGAGCGATTATTATCTGAATGGCTATATGCAATGAGAACTGGGTGTCCTCCAGTCACTCAATGGAAGCATGCAGGTGGGAAAGAAGCCAGCAGTGTGTACAATCTAGAAAATACACTGCAGGAATTCCCCAAGGCTCCTTTGGCACCTTCCAAACCCATGATCACTACATCTAGAAGGACAAGGGCAGCAGCCAGAGAGGAACACCACCACCTGGAAGTTCCCCTTCAAGTCACTGATATGACCCCAGTTAGTGACGGGAAGATCCCAGAATGGAACCCTGGCTCAAAGGCTATAATATTTTTGAAAACATGGAGGAACAGAGTAACAGGAGCTCTAATTAATATAGTATCACACAGGAGGGTTATGTGGAAGATGGAAACATTTGGAATTGAAGGATAAACAGCAATACGGATACAACATTATCCCAGTGACAAGAAACCAAGGATGATGGTGGATGGATGGATGTTTTTCAGACGGGAAGATGGTTTGCAGTTGCCTTCCCCAAGGAACAGTTTTGGGTCCATTACTCTTTGCAATTTTTATAAATCACCTCGGCTCACACGGAGGGAGCAGCATTATAAAGTTTATAGATATCAAACTAACTTAGTGGACCATGATCAGGGTAATTATAGGTTTTCGGATAATTTAGGTCGGATATTTAACTGGGTAGTAGTTCTAATCCTCCGCAAAAGGATAGAAGGTTATCTCAAACATGTGAACATTCATGACTGATTTTCATTTACCTAATTCGGAACATAAATATTGTCAGAATAAAAACTCGAAGGTCCATCTGTTGACTTGTATCACTAATTACGTGATATGAGGACTTGATATGAATGCCCAAAGGGTTGTGAATCTGTGGAATTCCCTGTCCAGTGAAGTAGTTGAGGCCACCTCATTGAATGTTTTTAAGGCAAGGATAGATAAATTTTTGAACAGTAAAAGAATTAAGGGTTATGGTGAGCTTGCGGGTAAGCGGAGCTGAGCCCACGAAAAGATCGGCCATGATCTTATTGAATGGCAGAGCAGGCTCGAAGGGCCAGATGGCCTACTCCTGCTCCTAGTTCTTATGTTCTTATGAAGCTGCTCTTGGGTTAACCATAGCAGACAATCTCTAACAATTATAGAAGGTTATCTCAAACATGTAAACATTCATGCCTGATTTTCACTTACCTGATTAAGAACATAAGCGTTGTTAGAATAAAAAAGACAAAGGTCCATCTGTCTGTCTTGCTCTGTCTTGCTGCATCAATCGCATGATATGAAGATCGTTCTTGGATTAACCATGGCAACCAACCTCAACTAATTAACCTACAACAGGTGTATGACATAAAAAATGTATGTAGCACTTTGATCGCCTTAAAGCACTTTACAGTCAATGAAATACTTTCTGACTCGCTGTTGTAATTAGGAAACATAAAAGCGAATTGACGCTCGGCAAGCTCTTGCAAAAAGCTACGTGAAAATGACAGGGCAGCATGGTGGCACAGTGGTTAACACTGCTGCCTCACTGCACCAGGGACCTGGGTTCAATTCTGGCTTTGGGTGACTATCTGTGTAGAGTTTGCATATTCTCCCTGTGTCTGCGTGAGTTTCCTCCGGGTGCTCCTGTTTCCTACCACAGTCCAAAGATGTGCAGGTTTGGTTGATTGGCCATGAAAAATTGCCCCTTAGTGTCAGGGTAAAATATGTGGGGTTAGGGGGGTAGGGCCTGGGTGGGATTGTTGTCAGTGGAGGCTTGATGGGCCAAATGGCCTTCTTCTGCACTGTAGGGATTCTATGACCAGATAATCTATTTTTGATTGATTTGGGGGATGAATGTTGGTCAGAGCACCAGGGATAACTTTCCTGATCTTTTTCAAATTAGCCTTGGGATCATTTAAATCCATTGAATATGGTAGGTGGGGCCTCAGTTTAACGTCACACCTAAGAGTGCAATGCATAAAAACAAGAATGATTCCTCGTCACTCTCTGTGGCATTGCTTTAGCTCTGAAAGATAAAATCTAGTGACAGTATACACTATCCAAATGCCACACTCACCTAACAGTGGCGACTTACTAAAAAGTACATTGACACCTATCCATCCACCAAAACATTGTCATCAAGGATGCTAGCTGTCAAAAACCATTCATGGAACCAATCCATAAGACCATAAGACCATAAGACATAGGAGCGGAAGTAAGGCCATTCGGCCCATCGAGTCCACTCCACCATTCAATCATGGTTGATTTCAACTCCATTTACCCGCTCTCTCCCCATAGCCCTTAATTCCTCGAGAAATCAAGAATTTATCAATTTCTGTCTTGAAGAAGCTCAACGTCTCGGCCTCCACAGCCCTCTGTGGCAATGAATTCCACAGACCCACCACTCTCTGGCTGAAGAAATTTCTCCTCATCTCTGTTCTAAAGTGACTCCCTTTTATTCTAAGGCTGTGCCCCCGCGTCCTAGTCTCCCCTGTTAATGGAAACAACTTCCCTACGTCCATCCTATCTAAGCCGTTCATTATCTTGTAAGTTTCTATCAGATCTCCCCTTAACCTCCTAAACTCCAATGAATATAATCCCACGATCCTCAGACGTTCATCGTATGTCAGGCCTACCATTCCTGGGATCATCCGTGTGAATCTCCGCTGGACCCGCTCCAGTGCCAGTATGTCCTTCCTGAGGTGTGGGGCCCAAAATTGCTCACAGTACTCCAAATGGGGCCTAACCAGTGCTTTATAAAGCCTCAGAAGTACATCCCTGCTTTTGTATTCCAAGCCTCTTGAGATAAATGACAACATTACATTTGCTTTCTTAATTACGGACTCAACCTGCAAGTTTACCTTTAGAGAATCCTGGACTAGGACTCCCAAGTCCCTTTGCACTTTAGCATTATGAATTTTGTCACCGTTTAGAAAATAGTCCATGCCTCTATTCTTTTTTCCAAAGTGTACGACCTCGCACTTGCCCACGTTGAATTTCATCAGCCACTTCTTGGACCACTCTCCTAAACTGTCTAAATCTTTCTGCAGCCTCCCCACCTCCTCAATACTACCTGCCCCTCCACCTATCTTTGTATCATCGGCAAACTTGGCCAGAATGCTCCCAGTCCCGTCATCTAGATCGTTAATATATAAAGAGAACAGCTGTGGCCCCAACACTGAACCCTGCGGGACACCACTTGTCACCGGTTGCCATTCTGAGAAAGAACCTTTTATCCCAACTCTCTGCCTTCTGTCTGACAGCCAATCGTCAATCCACGCAATGTCTGCTATTGCTACGTGAGACCGGAATTAACTTCATTGGTCAACCAGGTCTGTTGGACTTTAAGGGAAACCTAAATATAGTTGAGCTGGATTCCTCCCACCCTACCCAAAGAATCACTTCCCGGCTCAGAAGCCTAGGAAAATCTGAGGATTAAAGAACGAGAGACTGCAAAGAATCATCACTCCAGAGGCCAGGGAGGAATAAAACATTCCAAACACAGGAAAGAGGAAGTGAGGATCAAGAACATGTGAAAAGCAAAGAGGGGTAAACCCAGAAGAAAATGTAATGGGGAAAAGTAAAGAGGAAGAAACTGATCAAGTCCAGATCCAGAAGTCAGACCAAGGGAAAGGAGGATCAACAAAGATCTTATTTAGTACATCCTTCTGAAGGTACCATCCATTGAATCTCAAGCAATCCTATCCCTGTCCATCAAATACAACAATTATACATTTGGAAGAACCGGTCGTTGAGTCATAAATTAATAAGAGTCAGATACTGGAAGTCTCAATGAAGACTAGCCAAGTGGAGGAGAAGAAATTCGTGGAAACTCCAGATCTTCCAAGTCTTCACAAGTCACATGATCAGGGAGACTTGTGATGCCAGAACCTCACTGGGAAATGGAGTGGCCTCTAACAAGAAGGAGAAAGGCTCGAGGAGGTGTAGATGTCGGCCGCGAGTTAAGTGCCCGCGCTCGCGGGAAATTTGGAAGGTTTCATACTGGGGTTAGCACTCCCACCTGATAGGTACTAATTTATTCATAGCGGACAACCTGCTGACCAGTTTCAAGACTGGGCCACCATTTTTAAATGTCAACCCAATCTCTGCACTCTGAGACAGACATCCCCCCAACAGAAAAAAATAAATGGTGACCCTCACACTGACCAGGGGAACATCACCAAACCCTCACCAAAGAGGGGCGTCCTGATCTCCCTTCATGGTTGCCCCTGATAGCGACTCAGTTTAGGCCTAATTGACAGTCTGTGGTTTAACTTCCTCTTTTGAAAACAAGAGGGAATGAAACCACAGGTTGCACGGTTAGAATCTGTCAACATTGTGTTCAGGATCAATGAGGTACTTAAGGCGCATCCAACCATGAAGCATAATTAAAATAAGCACAGGTAGCTTACAAGGATGATAGAAATCCATTGAGGTGGCAACTGAATCTTTTATGAGATATTTTACGAGGGCTAAAAGGGGTCACGTAAAAGCATTGGCCAGCAGGAGTAAGGAAAATCCCAAGGCTTTTTATACATATATAAAGAGCAAGAGGGTAGCCAGGGAGAGGGTTGGCCCACTCAAGGACAAGGGAGGGAATCTATCCGTGGAGGCAGAGGAAATGGGCGAGGTATTAAATGAGTACTTTGCATCAGGATTCACCAAAGAGAAGGACTTGGTGGATGAGAAGTCTGGGAAAGGGTGTGTAGATAGTTTGAGATCAAAAAGGAGGGGGTATTGGGGTTCTTGAGAAACATTAAGGTCGACAGCTCCTCAGGGCCTGATGGGATATACCCCAGAATACTGAGAGAGGAAAGGGAGGAAATTGCTGGGGCCTTGAGAGAAATCTTTGTATCCTCACTGGCTACAGGGGAGGTCCCAGAGGATTGGAGAATAGCCAATGTTGTTCCTTTCTTTAAGAAGGGTAGCAAGAATAATCCAGGTAATTACAGGCCGGTGAGCTTTACATCAGTGGTAGGAAAATTATTGGAGAGGATTCTTCGAGAAAGGATTTATTCCCACTTGGAAATAAGTGGACGTATTAGTGAGAGGCAACATGGTTTTGTGAAGGGGAGGTCGTGTCTCATGAACTTGATCGAGTTTTTCTAGGAAGTGATGAAGATGATTGATGAGGGTAGGGCAGTGGATGTTGTTTACATGGACTTCAGTCAGGCCTTTGACAAGGTCCCTCATGGCAGACTGGTGTAGAAGGTGAAGTTGCATGGGATCAGACGTGAGCTGGCAAGGTGGATACAAAACTGGCTCAGTCAAAGAAAGAAGTTTAACAACACCAGGTTAAAGTCCAACAGGTTTATTTGGTAGCAAAAGCCACACAAGCTTTCGGAGCTGCAAGCCCCTTCTTCAGGTGAGTGGGAATCTCCACATCAGTCAAAGAAGACAGAGGGTAGCAGTGGAAGGGTGTGTTTCTGAATGGAGGGCTGTGACAAGTGGCGTTCCTCAGGGATCAGTGCTGGGACCTTTGTTATTTGTAATATATATAAATGATTTGGAGGAAAATGTAACTGGTTTGATTAGTAAGTTTGTGGACGACACAAAGATTGGTGGATTTGCGGATAGCGATGAGGACCATCAGGGGCTACAGCAGGATATAGATCGGTTGGAGACTTAGATGGAGAGATGGAAGATGGAGTTTAATCCGGACAAATGTGAGGTAATGCATTTTGGAAGTTTTAATACAGATAGGAAATAAACAGTAAATGGCAGAACCCTTAAGAGTATTGATAGGCAAAGGGATCTGGGTGTACAGGTGCATAGGTCACTGAAAGTGGCAATGCAGGTGGAGGAGGTAGTCAAGAAGGCATATGGCATGCTTGCCTTCATCGGCCGGGGCATTGAGCTTAAAAATTGGTAAGTCATGTTGCAGCTTTATAGAACCTTAGATAGGCCGAACTTGGAATATAGTGTTCAATTCTGGTCGCCACACTACCAGAAGGATGTGGAGGCTTTAGAGAGGGTACAGAAAAGATTTAGCAGGATGTTTCCTGGTATGGAGGGCATTAGCTATGAGGAGAGGTTGGAGAAACTTGGTTTGTTCTCACTGGAGCAACGGAGGTTGAGGGGAGACCTGATAGAAGTCTACAAGATTATGAGAGGCATGAACAGAGTGGATAGTCAGAAGCTTTTTCCCAGGATGGAAGAGTTAATTACGAGGGGGCATAGCTTTAAGGTGCGAAGGGCAAGGTTTAAAGGAGATGTACGTGGCAGATTCTTTACACAGAGGGTGGTGGGTGCCTGGAACTCGTTGCTAGGGGAGGTAGTGGAAGCCGATACGGTAGTGACTTTTAAGGGGCGTCTGGACAAATACATGAATAGGATGGGAATAGTAGGATATGGTCCCCGGAAGGGTAGGGGGTTTTAGTTAAGTCGGGCAGCATGGTCAGTACAGGCTTGGAGGGCCGAAGTGCCTGTTCCCGTGCTGTAATTTTCTTTGTTCTTTGTTTTTTCGTATATTGCACTTTAAACTAGTTACAGATCAAAGGCTTCAAGGCTTCAAGTGCAATGGAGAAGGTTTCGATGATTTTAGCTGGCTGGAAGCATAAGCAACTTCAAATCAAAGCTGTGTGCAGTGCACATCTAAGCAGACAGTAACCCTCCCCACCCCAGGCCCTCCACCCCCACCCAGGTGAAATTGGCATCCCTTCTCTGACAGATGGGGTGGGCTTACAGCTGCAGCCTTTGACAGGGAGAAGGGAAAATCTCTGCTGCAGAATGGAGTGCTGCAATGATTTCAAATTCTGCCAGGTGACCTGGGGCGGGGCGGGGAGGGTGGTGGGGGGGGGGGTGCCTGGAGGTTAAAGTGACCTGGCCACTTCAGAATTTTCACAGCTGACAGGCAGGAAAGCAGATACTGATCACAGCACTGCCTGTAATCACCATAAGAGTTTTAACAACACCAGGTTAAAGTCCAACAGGTTTATTTGGTAGCAAATGCCATTAGCTTTCAGAGCGCTGCTCCTTCGTCAGATGGAGTGGATATCTGCAGATATCTGCAGATAGCCATATCTCAGCGTAGAGTGGCGAGGTCAGCACCCAACCGGAGTCCACCCAACCCTCAGAATTCTTGCAGGACCCATTTGCAGCCTGGCAGCAGCAGCAGGGGGGCAAATGGCAACTGTACCTATCTCCTTGAGCCCCCTTGGAGGGACCTGAGAGGGGGTCAGGTTGGAGAAACTTCAGCCTGCATGGTGTTTTTTGCACAGTAAGAAGTCTCACAACACCAGGTTAAAGTCCAACAGGTTTATTTGGTAGCAAATACCATAAGCTTGCTTGTACTGTCTCCAGACAGAACCCCCACAGCTTTCCCCCTGATCTTGCAGAATCTTACTAGCTGTTCTGTCTGGAGACAATACACATCTCTTTAACCTGTGTTTAATGTTCCCTCCACCCACATTATCTGTACCTTTAAGACCTGGCTGGCTGTAGAGATTTGCATTCTAATTAGTATTCTGTAACTTGATTCCTGTGTCTATGTGCACTGTTGGAGAACAGATTTCCACTCCATCTGACGAAGGGGCAGCGCTCCAAAAGCTTATGGTATTTGCTACCAAATAAACCTGTTGGACTTTAACCTGGTGTTGTGAGACTTCTTACTGTGCTTACCCCAGTCCAACGCCGGCATCTCCACGTCATGGTGTTTTTTGGACAGGGGGGAAATTGCCATTCATTGCTGAGGGGTTTGTAGCGCTTCCTTGACCCTCAGGGTCCAACATGCCAGTTTCTTGATTTGATTTGATTTATCATTATCATTCCCTTTTATAGAAAGGATATTATTAAACTAGAAAGAGTGCAGAGAGATTTACTAGGATGCTACCGGGATTTAATGGTTTGAGTTGTAAGGAGAGGCTGGATAGACTGGGACTTTTTTCTCTGGAGCGTAGAAGGCTGAGGGGTGATCTTGATAGAATAGATAGAATCCCTACAGTACAGAAGAGGCCATTTGGCCCATCGCGTCTGCACCGACCACAATCCCACCCAGGCCCTACCCCCATATACCTACATATTTTACCCACTAATCCCTCTAACCTACGCATCTCAGGACACTAAGGGGCAATTTTAGCATGGCCAATCGACCTAACCCGCACATCTTTGGACTGTGGGAGGAAACCGGAGCACCCGGAGGAAACCCACGCAGACACGAGGAGAATGTGCAAACTCTACACAGACAGTGACCCAAGCCGGGAATCAAACCCAGGTCCCTGGAGTTGTGAAGCAGCAGTGCTAACCACTGTGCTACCATGCCGCCCATAGAGGTCTATAAAATAATGAGGGGCATAGATCAGCTAGATAGTCAATATCTTTTCCCAAAGGCAGGAGAGTCTAAAACTAGAGGGCATAGGTTTAAGGTGAGAGGGGAGAGATACAAAAGGGTCCAGAGGGGCAATTCTTTCGCACAGAGGGTGGTGAGTGTTGGGGAAACAAGCTGCCGGAGGTAGTAGAAGAGGCGGGTATAGAGGGATATGGGCCAAATGCAGGCAATTGGGACTAGCTTAGGGGTTTAAAAAAAAGGGCGGCATGAACAAGTTGGGCCGAAGGGCCTGTTTCCATGCTGTAAACCTCTATGACTCTACGTATTGGTATACAGTGAAAAGTATTGTTTTTTGTGCGCTATACAGACAAAGCATACTGTACATAGAGAAGGAAAGGAGAGAGTGCAGAATGTAGTGTTACAATCATAGCTAAGGTGTAGAGAAAGATCAACTTAATGCAAGGTAGATCCATTCAAAAGTCTGACAGCAGCAGGGAAGAAGCTGTTTTTGAGTCGGTTGGTACGTGACCTCAGACTTCTGTATCTTTTTCCCGACAGAAGAAGGTGGACGAGAGAATGTCCGGAGTGCTTGGGGTCATTGATTATGCTGGCTTTTCTGAGGCAGCGGGAAGTGCTTTTCTGAGGCAGCGGGAAGTGCAGCCCGCCTGCTACAGATCCTGCTGGAGAGGCGGGTGAAGGGTGAGAGCTATTTAACTCTGACTGCAAGCCCGCTAATTATATTTAAGTTTGTGGATTTGAATATGCATTGGCATATTAGCGGGCAGGCAGGAACCCAATCGGCTAATTGGAGCTAACGGGCCCAGAAGAATCCCCACCCCTATAGTCTAAACATTTGTAAGAGTTAATGTATGAGAATGTAGAAGCTCCCATAAGGATTTTGTAACAGACACAAGACAAAGAATCAGTTCATTCATGCTTCAGCAGTATAACATCAGATCATGTATGGCAGCACATAGTTCAGTTGTATCTGATAAACCAGTTAATATTTAGACATTCCACGTCTCGACAATCATTCCTCAGCTGGACTAACCAAAAACATCAGAGCGACCTACTTCAATGCACAAGAATAAATGATTATTTCCCTTAACATTGCTCCCATGGAGCAATGCAGTTAGCACCTTCTCATCATTATATTGTCACTCAGTGCACAGACACACCATCAATTTTATCATAACAATAATCCATGCATGATAGAACATAGAACAGTACAGCACAGAACAGAACAGGCCCTTCGGCCCACGATGTTGTGCCGAGCTTTATCTGAAACCAAATATGTCCTAGAATATCTACACAAGTTTTTTTGGATCTGTTACATTTTGGAAAGGCTAAGGGCGTGATCTTACCACCTTGTCCTGCCCATCAATCAGCGTAGTGAGGTGGTAAGGTTGTGTGTGAAGTAAAAAGTCGGGTTCCCGCCCATTTTCGCACCACACACAATGTAAACGGCACTGTTTTGCCGGCATGATTTGCATATTAATGGAATGATTTACATGACAATGTATTCAGCGTGGCTGTTTACGGCTTCGCCCATAGTTACCACCTCACCGGTCGGACCTCACACTGGCAAAGATCATTCATGGTCCCTGCCAATGGGGACCAGGCATGATGGCCGTGCTGGGTGGGGGGGGCGGGGTGTGATCAGAAGCTATTGAAGCCCCTGGGTGGTTGGGGCATAACCGGGCAGTGTCCATCCGCCAATGCTAACCTAGCACTGCTCACTAGGCACCCTGGCACTGCTCACCGCTCACCATAATGGTACTGGGGCAGTGCCAAGGGAGTGGGACCTGGGTGGGGATGGGGCCTGGGTGGATGTGGGGCCCTGCAAGGAGGGGGGAACCACTGCCTGGGGGGGGGGGGGGGGGGGGGGGGTGGGGCGGGTTGGGTGATTGGCAAGGTGGGAGCTGCAGAAGGGATTGTGACGAGGGTCTCATCGGGAGGGTCCCGCAGATCCGATGCCGGCGATCGGTGTTGCCATGGAGGGGTATATTGCACTGTTGCTGATGATGGAGCCGGTGGGGGGTGGTAGAAAGTCTCCAATTCACTGGGAGATCGGGAAACCCTGCACAATGGAGTCTGAGCATTGTGAAACCAGCTTCACCGATGCGAATTGCACTGCTGTCTCATACTCTTGCAACTCGGCCAACGTTGTCTACCTGATACGCTGCAAGAAAGGATGTCCCGAGGCATGGTACATTGGGGAAACTATGCAGACGCTGCGACAACGGATGAATGAACACCGCTCGACAATCACCAGGCAAGACTGTTCTCTTCCTGTTGGGGAGCACTTCAGCGGTCACGGGCATTCGGCCTCTGATATTCGGGTAAGCGTTCTCCAAGGTGGCCTTCGCGACACACGACAGCGCAGAGTCGCGGAGCAGAAACTGATAGCCAGGTTCCGCACACACAAGGACGGCCTCAACCGGGATATTGGGTTCATGTCACACTATTTCACATAAATATTTCTGCTTTTTTCCTCCTGAGTCTTTATCATGCGATCCTAGAATCAGAATTTATGTCACACTATTTGTAACTCCCACAGTTGCGTGGACCTGCAGAGTTTCACTGGCTGTCTTGTCTGGAGACAATACACATCTTTTTAGCCTGTCTTGATGCTCTCTCCACTCCCATTGTTTTGTTTCTTAAAGACTGGATTAGTTGTAAGTATTCGCATTCCAACCATTATTCATGTAAATTGAGTCTGTGTCTTATAAGTTCTGTTTGTGAACAGAATTCCCACTCACCTGAAGAAGGGGCTCAGAGCCTCGAAAGCTTGTGTGGCTTTTGCTACCAAATAAACCTGTTGGACTTTAACCTGGTGTTGTTAAACTTCTTACTGTGTTTACCCCAGTCCAACGCCGGCATCTCCACATCATGTCTAAAAAAGTGACAGTGTCGTGAGATTTCATTGTCAAACACGCCCAATAATTGGTATGAAACACACCTGTTTTCAGACTTTTTTGACACTTAGGGCACGATCTTACGAATAAAATGTCCCAGCATACACTTCCAACAGTTACAAATCTCATGATCTGCTGTAATTATCTGTCATCCATCTACAAATAACAAGACAAAGGGAAGATCTTTCATTCGATCTAGCAAGCTATCAATCTTGGGGGATCCCACAGTGATCTGTCGGGACCATGGATGAGCTAGGAATAGCAGAACTGTGTTTTGATTAGATAATCCGCAGAATCCTGGGATTGCTTGTGAGGCCTCCCATGTTCTCTGGGCAAAATATTTTCAAATTGAACCCGTTTAATAAATAATTTTCTATTTACTACTTTACCCCTCTCTGTTACTATTCCCTATTGAACTCCCTCCCAATTTATCACATTCCCGGGTAACTTCACTGGCTGTTTACCATGGGGGCGATTCTCCGATCTCGCCATGCCTGGCGCAGATCGCGTTGATCCTGGAGAATTGTGTGTGGGCCTAAAAATCGGTTTCATGCCTGCTGCCAAACAGTTGTGGCTCCTTTCTAATCGCACAAGCTGTTTGACGCTCAGAAAGGGCATGAGGCCATTTTTTGCTTGAGATTGACTGATGTCCTTAGCGTGTTTGGCATGCGTTCCTGCCCCCTCCCAGAATGCTCCCACCTCTCTGGTGGGAGGTCACACCGACGTGAATCACTCCACTAGCGGAGACCATGATGGTCACGCTGGGGGGCTCGAGTCACTAAAGCCCCTGGGTGGTTGGGGACATGGCCGGGCAGTGTCCATCTGGCACACCAGCAGTGGCCACCAGACAGCCTGGTAATGCCAGTTGGGCACCGCTGAGGGGGTGGGGTGATTGCGCAGGGGTGAATCATGAAGGCAATCATGATGGGGGGGGGAGCATGTTGGGCATATGGGTGTGGCATCAGGCAGGGGGGCCTATCAAATGCTGGCAACCCGTGCCGAGGAGGGGGTGGTGGAACATGCCGCCAATTGAGGGTGAGGGGATCCTGATGTCCATGGGTGGAGGGATCTCCCAGTGCACTGAGATTGGGACACACTTGTGAAACGGTGCCCAAGTGCTCTGAAGCTGGGCTCACCTGCGTGTTTGGGCAACCTCTGACCCCGCCCCCTGCATTACCAGCGCGGAATTCCTAACACTCCAAGAAAGTGACTTGAGAGTGGAAGGATTGGGGTGCAGAGTGCGCTGAAAAGACCATCAGCGACCGCTCCTGTTTTCTCGCCATTATGACACTTAGAAACCTTTTGGGAGAATCCTTCCCCATGCTTCCAAAAGGTAATTTTCTCTGCATTGGCCACAATTTATTTATCCTATCCAATCTTTACTGATTAGCACACTCAGTAGAATGAAGGGGTTAGAATTTCACTCGTGAATGATAAGTTTTATTTTTTTAACTATGAGGTTATTTTATTATCACTTCATTAACGAGTTCCAGTCAGGAGGAGCTCCCATTAACCACACCGAGATACCCCTTGCCGATATCAACCAGCTGGTCGCAAGCTGATGGGAGGTGAATCCTTTGTTGTGTTTCATATATTTTGTGTTTGTGGAACTCCATGGCATTGATCATGGACAGTCCTGTGATATTTGGAGTTCCGAAATACTGCAAACAATTTTGGGAAGAATTGGTTATTGTTGTTGTTAATCTCTTGAAACAAGGATGACATCTGGCAGGCTTCGATACATGTTCACGGGTGACTCAGCAAGACAATCCTGACGACATGGTTCTTTGGACAGAGAGGACAAGTTTTGCCATCTCAGACGGGGTTGTTGGAGGGGGAGGGTTTTCCCCTTCGATGCAGCAGAGTTTATCGAGGCATACATTCGAGTTATGTTCCGTTTAAAAGGCTGACCAAACTTCAGCGGCATTCAGAAGATGTGGCCACCCTCAGTGTGCTAGATGTATGTCAATGACAGGATAAAGAGGGCTAAACCTGATTTCCCAGAAAGGCTTTTGTTTAAAACCAAACTGCACTACTTTTAACTAATTCTAGAACAATTATGTGAATGACTTGTCAAAACCTGAAGTGGTTAAATTTGCATTGTGGTCTCTTTCACTTTGAGATTCTAATCTTGTGCATCAGATAAGCTCCAGGGTCCCAAACACACAAAGCAAAATGATCCTGAGTAACTGACATGGAAATTGTTGGGAGAGTGGGGATGTTTCCCAGGCTGGCAGAAGCCTAAATTATGGTACTTGCACTCCTGCACTGCTGAGGCCCACTGGGATAATTTAAGACTTGCCTTTGCAGAACCTCTTCACTGATGGCAATTACTGCGACTACAGACATGGGCTAATGATCTGAATCCAAACTGGTGGGATTAGAATGGGTAGAACACACTTAGAACTTAGGGCTTTCCCAGGATTCTTACAACAGGATTGAGTGTGTGGCTGCTTCTGTGCTAGGTCTGTGCTAATAGTCTAGAGTCCTTTAAAATGAAGTTGAAATGAATCCTGGGAGATTGCTGCTGAATATTATTGTTCCAGTTACAGACAAGGAGGATCAGAGAGTAGGGCAGAGAGGGAGTCATTGATGTAGTGCTGGAGGCCTCAGTTGTGGAGATGGGCAGGAGGAGAGGCATTATGGTTTCACAGAGAACCAGAAGGTTCTCGAGAACTACCCTCAGATGGGATTGGGAGCAGGAAGTCAGGGAGACCAATTCCCAAGACCTGGCAGCAGTGCCTCATGAAGAAAGTCAAGATCAGTGAATACATCTTCAGATAACACATCTCATGAGTTCCATATCCCTACTAATCATTCGTACTACTTGATATGCACATACTCCTGGCACTGGGGGCTCAGTCCTACATCCAATACACCATCACATCCCCACATACTTCCCTAAAGCTGTCTGTCTCACACGCATTTCTAGTTGTCACTGTCTATCCTCAGATAATCAGCTATGGCAAGGACATGCAGTACAATCATTCACGCTCTTCCTTCTCTCTGACAGTACAAGGTGATAGATCAGAGTCCAAGGGGGCAAAGATCTCTGTACCTCCTGAACCCTACAGAGCAGGAAAAAGTAAAGTTTATTTAATAGTCACAAGTAGGCTTACATTAACACTGTAATGAAGTTATTGTGAAAATCCCCTAGTCGCCATACTCCGGCACCTGTTCGGGTACACAGAGGGAGAATTTAGCACAGCCACTGCACCTAACCAGCATGTCTTTCAGATTGCGGGAGGAAACCAGAGCACCCAGAGGAAACCCATGCAGACACAGGGAGAACATGCAGACTTCACACAGGCAGTGACCCAAGCCGGGAATCGAACCCAGGTCCCTAGTGCTGTGAGGCAGCAGTGCTAACCACTGTGCCACAGTGCCGCCCATATCTGATGGCTTTCCACACCATGGAACTAGCTTCAAGAGACCCTGTGACATCTGTTATCATTGAATATATAGCCACATATTCTTTCCTTGTCCCCCTTCTCCTCTCCCAGCTCTCTTGCACCCTGCTCTCTGACATTTGTGAGCAAGTTGCAGAACATGTTACCATGGGCCTCTTGCTTCTCACTCCTCTCCCACCACACACCAACCTTCACTTTCTGATATCGAACACCCGCTGCCCAGACACAACACGCCCAGGAGGAAGAGGAGAGAGTAAGAGTGCAGCTCTGATGAAGAGGCCTGTCACTTGATGTGACATCAGATTAGACATTGACACTATACATAACATGGCTTGTAAAGTGGTGAATCGCTGGGAGGAATGGGCAGCAGTGAAGCTAAGGATGATTTGGTTTGCTAACTCACCAGAGGAAAGTGTTGCAAATTAGTCTGCTATAGGCAAATGCCACAAATTAGTCTGCTGCAGGCAAGTCAGATGAGGACCTTGTCCTGTACTGAACTCCATCAACCCTGAGATGTTGGGTGCATTAGCTGCCAGACCATCTTCTGATACTTTCACAAGGAAAGGAGACCAGCTCCAGCTTGGAAGGGGATATAGCATGGAACTTCTCATCTCCGCAGCCTCTACTCCATCCCCAAGACTCGGGCATTAAAACTGCAGCCTTTGTGTGGAAGGGTCATCAAATCCTCCTCCTTCCCTGTGAGTCACATCACAGCACCCTCCAAAAAGAGTTCAAATTATTTCCCATGACTTTTCAGTAGCAGAAGGAACAGAAAGGAATGTCTTATTTATAGAATCCCTACAGTGAAGAAGGTGGCAATTTGGCCCATTGAGCCTGCACCGACAACAATCCCTCTCAGGCCCCATCCCCGTAACCCCACTTATTTACCCGGCCAATCCCCCTGGCATTAAGAGGCAATTTAGCATGGCCAATCAACCTAACTTGCACATCTTTGAATGTAGGAGGAAACCGGAGCACCTGGAGGAAACCCACGCAGACATGGGAGAATGTGCAAACTCCACACAGAATTGAACCCAGGTCCCTGGTGCTGAGAAGCAGCAGTGTTAACCACTGTGCCATCAAGCTGTGAGGAGGAGGTGCTGGGGACCCATCCCACTACCCATTCAGCTGAATAAATGTCCCCTGCCACCAAACCCATTAGCGACGAGGGCACAAGACTCCTTCCATTTTTCTCTTCACAGATGCTGCCTGGGATCCTGACTATTCCCAGAATTTCCTGTTTTTGTTTCAGGTTTGCAGCAACCGCAGCATTTGTCTTTTTGTTTACATAATACACCCTTCTTTCCAGACCAAATCCAGAAAATTTAAAATCTTATCATTCCAATTCAAGCGGGATTCATCATTTTCAGGTTACTGTCTAAAGTGACTTTCAGTAAGTTAACCAACGAGAAATACACGGACTGGTTAAACAGATCGAAAAACAGCCTTTCTGCTTTGATAGTTTTATATGTTTTTTCAGTGAACATAATTACAGTCGAATAGAAGATCCAAATATTTTGTGTGGGTTCATCAGCAAATGACTTAGTTACAGCCACAGAAAGGAAAAACATGTTAATTGAAGCACAGTAAGCAACCAATGCTGGGACCACTCACATTGTCTGCACCTGTAAAGACTTGATTACCTGTTAAGACTCGCATTCCAACCATTATCTTGTAATTGAGTTTGTGTCTATGTATGCCCTTTTTGTGAACCAAATCCTGCACTCACCTGATGAAGGACCGGTGCTCCAAAAGCTCATGCTACCAAATAGACCTGTTGGACTTTAACCTGGTGTTGTGAGACTACTTACAATGCTGGGGCTGACAGGAGAAGTAATGGAACAGTTATGGCTGCAATTAAGAGGATGAGGATGTTCCAATGGCAAAGTGGCCGCAAAGAACAAATAGGCTTGTGTGGGGAAGCCAAGGCTAGGCCTTGATGATCAGAGTGTTTGTGGTGGCAGACCAGCAGTGACGCTGTCATGGGAGTGACCATTGCTGCTGGGGGCTACTCAGTGGCCCACAGAACATTCATAAAGGGGAGACCCTGACGGAAACACATTGGGAGGGTGCCAGGGTTTACTTGGTGGTCTCAACATGTGGCGGTGGTGAGCCCACCTGGCGCGGGCAAATTACCCGTGGATTCAGGAGGTGTTGCTTAGTTGCAACTTTGACCGGGATTCTTCGGCTGTTCACGTTGATGCGATTCTCTGGGTTCACCCAGCAATGGACCCCCTTCCATGGAAATTCCTATTGGCAGCGGTGGGACCAGAGGATTCCACACCAGCAAATAGTGCATCGTCTCCAGTCATTGTGAAACACTGAGGGAAGGCTGGAGAACCTTGCCCATTGGGTGGAATTTTCTGGTCCCAACAGCAGTGGGGTGGAATTTGGAGATTCCCGTCGGTGTAAAAATTGTTGCAACGATCTGCTCCTGAGTTCCATGGCAAGTTGACTAGCCTACCGCGCCCATTTGATACCATCTAGCAAGGCTGGCAGCTCATTAGACTTGGCGTGAATCACAATTGGGTGAAACAGATGTGAACGTGGCAGACCGCACTTCACTTGTGCCTTCAAGGTTTCATAGAAATCATCAACATAGAAACTCTACAGTGCGGAAGGAGGCCATTCGGCCCATCGAGTCTGCCACAATTCCATCCAGGCCCGATCCCTGTAACCCCATACCCCATTTATCCACTAATCTCTCTAACCTACACATCCCGGGACACTAAGGGGCAATTTAGCATGGCCAATCGACCTAACCCGCACATCTTTGGAGCGTGGGAGGAAACCGGAGCACCCGGAGGAAACCCACGCAGACACGGGGAGAACGTGCAAATTCCACACAGACAGTGACCCGAGGCCGGAATCGAATCCGGGTCCCTGGAGCTGTGAGGCAGCAGTGCTAACCCACTGTGCCACCGTGCCAGCCTTTGTGCGCACAGTGCTTGCCCCTCCCCACTGCACTGCATTTGTTGATATAACAACTCCTTGCTAAGGCTGCTCAGGCAAGACTAGTGAAGAGGCATGCTCTGCATTGTGCAGAGCACAGGGACATATAACTTGGCGGGGGGGGGAAGGGGGACGGGAATAACTGCACAAGTGGTGGACAGAAAGACCTGACCAAGTGGTAGATGACTGTGGACAGTGATTCACAACAGTGGGGTGGGTGGGTGGTGGAAGGAGGGAGGATGTATGGGGAAGTGGTGGGCAGGGACCCATGACTGGGAGAACAATTAGCTGGGGCCAGAAGGTGCAGATATTCCTGGGTAATAGTGCTCCAAGTAGTTGTGACAGTAAGCAGACATAGTCCTGGGCAATTGCGCACCAAGTTACAAGGCTGTGCTTGATCATGCAGGTCTGGGTCCCAGTCCAGGGAGAGGGAAGGCGTCTCCGTTCTGTGTCAGTTGTGCATCCTGAGTCAGGTGTGGCCAGTCCCTCATATACTGCAGTCCTGGGCATTGGTTGCTTAGTACTGGGCTCAGATGGCACAGACCCAGTCAAGGGAATTTGCAGTCTGTCGATAGGAAACAGGTTATAAAGTGCAGAGCATTTGATGGCCTCCATGGGGGGAGGGGGGGAGTGTCTTTTTACATGACTTGTGCATTGGGTAAGGAGGTGTTTGGGTTGATATAGGCATCAGGATATCCACAGAAAACAGTTCACAAACTATGAGCAGCAATCATGATAGGATCCAGGATTGGGGGGGGGGGCGGGGTGGAGGGGGGAGGAGAGTGATCAGAGGGAGGAGAATTTACACATTGAGGTTTACAGCATGGAAACAGGCCCTTCGGCCCAACTTGTCCATGCCGCCCTTTTTTGTTTAAAACCCCTAACCCCTAAGCGGAACACACGAGGACGGCCTCAACCGGGATATTGGGTTCATGGCACACTATTTGTAACCCCCACAGAGTTTCACTGGCTGTCTTGTCTGGAGACAATACACATCTTTTTAGCCTGTCTTGATGCTCTCTCCACTCACATTGTTTTGTTTCTTAAAGACTTGATTAGTTGTAAGTATTCGCATTCCAACCATTATTCATGTAAATTGAGTTTGTGTCTTTATAAGCTCTGTTTGTGAACAGAATTCCCACTCACCTGAAGAAGGGGCTTGCAGCTCCGAAAGCTTGTGTGGCTTTTGCTACCAAATAAACCTGTTGGACTTTAACCTGGTGTTGTTAAACTTCTTACTGTGTTTACCCCAGTCCAACGCCGGCATCTCCACATCATGACACACTTACACCCAGAAGCTGAGGTAGAGAGATCAATTCTAACGGCATATTGAAGATCTTCTCATACCCACAGTTGAGAGAGAGATAGTGCTGGCAATGGTTTCGCTTGTCAAGTCATGTGGTGCCTCACATCTGCCAGATTCTTCAGAATAAACTTAAGTCACAGGGACTGGGAGACCATTTATTATGTGGAGATGCCGGCGTTGGACTGGGGTAAACACAGTAAGAAGTTTAACAACACCAGGTTAAAGTCCAACAGGTTTATTTGGTAGCAAAAGCCACACAAGCTTTCGAGGCTCTGAGCCCCTTCTTCAGGTGAGTGGGAATTCTGTTCACAAACAGAACTTATAAGACACAGACTCAATTTACATGAATAATGGTTGGAATGCGAATACTTACAACTAATCCAGTCTTTAAGAAACAAAACAATGGGAGTGGAGAGAGCATCAAGACAGGCTAAAAAGATGTGTATTGTCTCCAGACAAGACAGCCAGTGAAACTCTGCAGGTCCACGCAACTGTGGGAGTTACAAATAGTGTGACATAAATTCTGATTCTAGGATCGCATGATAAAGACTCAGGAGGAAAAAAGCAGAAATATTTATGTGAAATAGTGTGACATAAACCCAATATCCCGGTTGAGGCCGTCCTTGTGTGTGCGGAACCTGGCTATCAGTTTCTGCTCCGCGACTCTGCGCTGTCGTGTGTCGCGAAGGCCGCCTTGGAGAACGCTTACCCGAATATCAGAGGCCGAATGCCCGTGACCGCTGAAGTGCTCCCCAACAGGAAGAGAACAGTCTTGCCTGGTGATTGTCGAGCGGTGTTCATTCATCCGTTGTCGCAGCGTCTGCATAGTTTCCCCAATGTACCATGCCTCGGGACATCCTTTCTCCACTTCTCCAGCTTCCACTTCTCCAGCTTCCACCCTAAACACGTTAAAGAAGCCATCCCCTACGGACAAGCCCTCCGTATACACAGGATCTGCTCGGATGAGGAGGATCGCAACAGACACCTCCAGACGCTGAAAGATGCCCTCATAAGAACAGGATATGGCGCTAGACTCATTGATCAACAGTTCCAACGCGCCACAGCGAAAAACCGCACCGACCTCCTCAGAAGACAAACACGGGACACAGTGGACAGAGTACCCTTCGTTGTCCAGTACTTCCCCGGAGCGGAGAAGCTACGGCATCTCCTCCGGAGCCTTCAACATGTCATTGATGAAGACGAACATCTCGCCAAGGCCATCCCCACACCCCCACTTCTTGCCTTCAAACAACCGCACAACCTCAAACAGACCATTGTCCGCAGCAAACTACCCAGCCTTCAGGAGAACAGTGACCAAGACACCACACAACCCTGCCACAGCAACCTCTGCAAGACGTGCCGGATCATCGACACAGATGCCATCATCTCACGTGAGAACACCATCCACCAGGTACACGGTACATACTCTTGCAACTCGGCCAACGTTGTCTACCTGATACGCTGCAAGAAAGGATGTCCCGAGGCATGGTACATTGGGGAAACTATGCAGACGCTGCGACAACGGATGAATGAACACCGCTCGACAATCACCAGGCAAGACTGTTCTCTTCCTGTTGGGGAGCACTTCAGCGGTCACGGGCATTCGGCCTCTGATATTCGGGTAAGCGTTCTCCAAGGCGGCCTTCGCGACACACGACAGCGCAGAGTCGCGGAGCAGAAACTGATAGCCAGGTTCCGCACACACAAGGACGGCCTCAACCGGGATATTGGGTTTATGTCACACTATTTCACATAAATATTTCTGCTTTTTTCCTCCTGAGTCTTTATCATGCGATCCTAGAATCAGAATTTATGTCACACTATTTGTAACTCCCACAGTTGCGTGGACCTGCAGAGTTTCACTGGCTGTCTTGTCTGGAGACAATACACATCTTTTTAGCCTGTCTTGATGCTCTCTCCACTCCCATTGTTTTGTTTCTTAAAGACTGGATTAGTTGTAAGTATTCGCATTCCAACCATTATTCATGTAAATTGAGTCCGTGTCTTATAAGTTCTGTTTGTGAACAGAATTCCCACTCACCTGAAGAAGGGGCTCAGAGCCTCGAAAGCTTGTGTGGCTTTTGCTACCAAATAAACCTGTTGGACTTTAACCTGGTGTTGTTAAACTTCTAGACCATTTATTGCCAGTGGCTCTAAAGGTGACTGCCACACCACTTCTTTGTGACTGGCTCGTTCCAGACTACATTGGGGACATCTGTGGAAAATCACAGTCCTCTGATTATAAATGCATTCGTAAGGTTACTGTGTCACTGTGCAGTAAGGCACACAATTCCATCTCCCTGCCAGGCTGCCAGAGGAGTGGGATTTGCAGTGATCTCCAGATTTCAACAGGTGTGGGGTGTCACTGACTCACACTTGGCTTGTTCCCTGGCAGCAGTCACTACGATTCATCAACAGAAAGGTTTCCACTCCCCTTCAACATGCAGCAAATCTGTAACCACCAAAAGCTGTTCATGCAAGTCTGTGCAAGATACTCTTGCACAGCGTGAATGACTCTTACACCTGTCACTGATGAGCTCAGTGCTTGACTCATTAGTGACAGACGCTTTCCGCAAAAGATACGGCTGATGACGCCTGCTCGGACGTCACAGTGCTTCAGAGGAGGGCTACAATGCGGCTCATTTGTGACACACTCTGTGACTGAGCAGATCATTGGCATGTTGACAATGAGTTTTAGATTGTAGAGCACTCAGGCATCACTGTGACTTTCTGTACTCTACAGAACCCTGGCACTCCATGGGGTGAGGTGGGGTGGGGGGGGGGGGGGGTGAATTGCCAGATGGAGAAGTTTCATATCTCCTCCAATGAGGAGGATGTAGAGGGCCTCAATGAGGGTGAAGATGTTGAGGCCCCAGAGGAAGAGGCCATAGCATGGGTCAGTCGCAGTGGACATACCCATGAAATCCTTATAGCCACAAGGTTCCAGAATAACGATGATGATGAACTCAAACGAGCCGCTAACTTTTACCCCTCCTCCCCTGCAGGTTTGAAATGAACACTTGCTTTGCCATCCTCAGCACCTCAGTGAAGGACATCAATCTCCAAATGGGTTGTTATAATCTTGGATGATGATGGCTTGGCAAACAGTGAAAAGTATTGTTTCTTGTGCATTATACAAAGCATACTGTGGCCATTCTGTTGTAAAATAAGAACTCCACCAGCGCACACTGATTGAAATGCTGACTATCTCTCAATTTCAATCCAGGTCCTTGTGGCTGATTTTAAATCTCTTATCCCCGTATCTAACCTGATGATCTATTTCCCATAAAGTGTCAGCTTAGGTTCCAGTTGGAGGAATAGAGCAGGAATAATAATTGATGGAATAGCTAATGTTATGAGCTGAAAGGGAAGCACTGGCTTGCTGCTACTGTTTGGGTCATGGTTATTGGCAACATTATTCCAGCTGGGAGAGAATACAGAGGGAAGATATTTTGATTTGATTTGATTTATTGTTGTCACATGTATTAACATACAGTGAAAAGTATTGTTTGTTGCGCGCTATACAGACAAAACATACCGTTAATAGAGAAGAAAACAAGAGAATGCAGAATGTAGTGTTACAGTCATAGCTAGGGTGTAGAGAAAGATCAACTTAATGCAAGGTAAGTTCATTCAAAAGTCTGACAGCAGCAGGGAGGAAGCTGTTCTTGAGTCGGTTGGTACGTGACCTCAGACTTGTGTATCTTTTTCCCGAAGGAAGAAGGTGGAAGAGAGAATGTCCGGGGTGCTTGGGGTCCTTAACTAAGCTGGCTGTTTTGCTGAGGCAGCGGGAAGTGTAGACAGAGTCAATGGATGGGAGGCTGGTTTGCGTGATGGATTGGGCTACTTTCACGACCTTTTGTAGTTCCTTGCGGTCTTGGGCAGAGCAGGAGCCATACCAAGCTGTGATACAACCAGAAAGAATGCTTTCTATGGTGCATTTATAAAAGTTGGTGAGAGTCGTAGCCGACATGCCAAATTTCCTTAGTCTTCTGAGAAAGTAGAGGTGTTGGTGGGCTTTCTTAACTATAGTGTCAGCATGGGGGGACCAGGACAGGTTGTTGGTGATCTGGACACCTAAAAACTTGAAGCTCATGACCCTTTCTACTTCGTCCCCATTGATATAGACAGGGCCATATTCTCCTTTACGCTTCCTGAAGTCGATGACAATCTCCTTCATTTTGTTGACATTGAGGGAGAGATTATTGTTGCTGCACCAGTTCACCAGATTCTCTATCTTATTCCTGTATTCTGTCTCGTCATTGTTTGAGATCCGACCGACTACGGTGGTGTCATCAGCAAACTTGAAAATCGAATTGGAGGGGAATTTGGCCGCACAGTTACAGGTGTATAAGGAGTATAGTAGGGGGCTGAGAACACAGCCTTGTGGGGCACCGGTGTTGAGGATGATCGTGGAGGAGAAAATGTAAGAAACAATTATGGTGCAGCATCCTGTTTTCTGAGTATTTGATGGATCCAGATATGACTCATTTGTGGGGAGCAGGAATACTCTTCTAGGTTTCGCAAAAATAATATGAAGACTACTAATCTGGAACCTCACCGTGTGTGTGCTCATGATCCTATTTCTAGCATCTTGCACTATAGGGAGACTTCAACCAGTGAGCAGCATCGGGATTCCCCTTTTTCCCCACAATGCAGTAGCTTGATGTAAAGGAAGTCAATGACTGAAAATTGCAGACCCTTCTTTGCTGCTGATGCAGATGTCTGGGTGACCAGAGCAGCCCATAGCCATTCGGTCAAAAGGAAAATACTGTAGAGTATTGGAAACCAGGGGTCATATGGACTTGAAATGTTAACTGTGTCCCTCTCCACAGATACTGCCTATTGAGCAAAATCTTTTGGTTCTTCACACTAGCGGGAACTTTTGGTCCCGCTGACTGCACACCCATGCCATGAGATTCCCAGCGGCGTGGGGAGGAATCCATGGGAAATCCCATTGATAGAGGCAGGACCAGAAGATCCCGCCACTGGCTAACGGCCTGCCACCTCCCGCCGCTGAGAAACACGCCACGGGAAGATCAGAGAGTCTTGCCCGTTGAGTTTCTCCAGCATTTTCTGTTCCTATTTCAGTCCGTTGGTTTGTTGTCCAATTGTTAAATCAACCGCATTGCAGACAGAGTTTTGTATTACATGAGCAGACATTGCTATTTCCAAAGTGAAAGTGAGAAAATGTAAGAAACAAAATATGGTGCAGCATCCTGTTTTCTGAGTATTTGATGGTTATCTGAGTATCTCGATTTCATTACTAGGTATATTTCAATGGGACATAATGTGAGCCTCTTACATAAACTGGAAAGAAACAATTGATTTATCCATTTCTCCATTGGGGCTTATCTGTGACCAGGGCTGGGTTAAATTTCCTCCTTTATGCTGACAACCCTATTGTTTTCTCCAGTTGTTCCGCTGTGATAAAAATGGCCGTGAGTTCTACGAGCTTTTTACAGCTGAATCGGCAATCAAACCAAAAACAGCAGCATCGTAAAAGAATGAACATTAATTGAAACTATCCTGTCACATTTTGTGGGGTCGATACAGTTGTTTATTTCTTATTGAGATTTATTTTATTGAAGTATTTCAGCAAGGTTTAGGGTCGGGTGATATGATAAAGTAATTTGTTAAAGTACCAGTGCATTACTGTGTCACAGCTGGGGAACAGCAAAGCATGTTGCGATGTCAACTGAGATGGTAATGCAAAATGCCAGATCAGCACCTTTCAATCAATCTCAGATTGCTCAGAAAAATAAATCTCAACTCACCTGCCACAAGACATAAGCAAGACCAAATGACGTTTAACAATAAATGGTCAGGAGGAGTGGAAGTTGCATCGAGGATTACAACTTGAAGGCATATGAAGTTAGGCTTATTTCCCTTGTTTGGACTGTTAATATGTTTTGAAATCAATTTTGCTGGGGAGCAGACATGGGGGTGGGCAGTGGGGTCCACATGATATGGAAATGGGGCTTGTGAGGGAAGTGCCTTCCCCTTCCTGCCCGAGACCCGAACAGGGTAACCTACTGGACTTCCTCCATGTCCCTGAACTCCTGCTTGGTATGTGGTTTCGTTGTGCCATATATCTTAAAAGTAAAACTTTGTTACTGTTATATTTGTACTCCTTGCAGTAAAAGCTCACATACAATTTGTCTGCCAAACTGTTTGTTGTGTCTACGTGTTAACTTTATTATTTGTATTTAATATTTCTGCAATGTTTACTGGTTTTTTATCTTTGAAAAAAATCCTGCTTTTCCATTCTTCATACATACAAGTGTTATGGTCGATCTGGAGAGACTTTAAACTAGAAAGGTTGGGGGGAGGGAATCGAAATGAGGGGACTGAGAGCGAGGAGGTTAGCTCGCAAATAGATAAGGAATGTAGACAGGGTAAGAGGGAGGTTAGAGGAGTGATGGAGAAGGGAAGTGCTCAGGCTGAAGGTCTGAGATGTGTCTATTTTAATGCCAGGAGTGTAGTGAATAAAGTGGATGAGCTTAGAGCGTGGATTGCTGCTTCGAATTGTGATGTGGTGGCCATTACGGAGACTTGGATGTCTCAGGGACAGGACTGGGTGCTTCAGGTGCCGGGTTTTAGATGTTTCAGGAAGGACAGGGAGGGAGGCAAGAGAGGGGGGGGAGTGGCACTGTTGATCAGGGATAGTGTCACGGCTGTAGAGAAGGTGGACGCCGTGGAGGGATTGACTACGGAGTCTCTGTGGGAGGAGGTTAGGAACAGGAAGGGGTCGGTAACGTTGCTGGGTGTTTTCTATAGGCCGCCCAATAGTAACAGAGATGTTGAGGAGCAGATGGGGAAACAGATCCTGGAGAGATGTAGGAATAACAGAGTTGTCGTGATGGGAGATTTTAATTTCCCAAACATAGATTGGAATATCCCTAGGGCTAGGGGTTTGGATGGAGAGGAGTTTGTTAGGTGTGTCCAGGAGAGTTTCCTGACACAGTATGTGGATAAGCCTACTAGAGGAGAGGCTGTACTTGATCTGGTGCTGGCTAATGAACCTGGACAGGTGGAGGATCTCTCGGTGGGTGAGCATCTTGGGGATAGCGATCATAATTCTATCTCCTTCACGATAGCATTGGAAAGAGATAGGATCAGGCAGGCTAGGAAAGTGTTTCTCTGGAGTAAAGGGAAATACAGTGTCATCAGGGAGGAAATTAGACGGGTAAATTGGAAGGAGGCATTCTTGGGGAAAAGTACCGAAGGAAAGTGGAGGATTTTCAAGGAATGTTTGTCTGGAGCTCTGCATGACAACGTTCCGATGAGACAGGGGGGTGTTGGTAGGGTACGGGAACCGTGGTGCACGAAGGTTGTGATGAACCTGGTGAATAAGAAAAGAGAGGCGTACAGAAGGTTCAGAGAGCTAGGAGGTGTTAAGGATTTAGAGGAGTATACGGGATGTAGGAAGGAGCTTAATAGAACATAGAACATAGAAAGCCACAGCACAAACAGGCCCTTCGGCCCACAAGTTGCGCCGATCATTTCCTTAAGAAGGAAATTAGGAGAGCGAGAAGGGGTCATGAGAAGACCTTGGCGGGTAAGATTAAGGAAAATCCCAAGGCTTTCTACAAATATGTCAAGAGTAAAAGGATGAGATGTGAAGGCATAGGACCCTTAAAAGGTGAAGGGGGAAAAGTTTGTGCGGAACCGTTAGAAATGGCGGAGGTGCTTAATGAATACTTTACCTCGGTATTCACGGTGGAAAGGGATCTGGGTGGTTGTACTGCTGGTTTGCGGTGGACAGAAAGGATCGAGCATGTGGACATAAAGAAAGAGGATGTGTTGGAACTATTGAATGGCATCAAGGTTGGTAAGTCGCCGGGACCGGATGGGATGTACCCCAGGTTACTGTGGGAGGCGAGGGAGGAGATTGCGGAGCCTTTGGCGATGATCTTTGCATCGTCGATGGAGACGGGAGAGGTTCCGGAGGATTGGAGGATTGCAGATGTGGTCCCTATATTCAAGAAAGGGAACAGGGACAGCCCGGGAAATTACCGACCGGTGAGTCTAACCTCAGTGGTTGGTAAGTTGATGGAGAGGATCCTGAGAGACAGGATTTATGATCATCTAGAGAAGTTTAGTATGATCAAAAGTAGTCAGCACGGCTTTGTCAAGGGCAGGTCGTGCCTTACGAGCCTGGTTGAGTTCTTTGAAAATGTGACCAAACACATTGACGAAGGAAGAGCGGTGGATGTGGTCTATATGGACTTCAGCAAGGCGTTCGATAAGGTCCCCCATGCAAGACTTCTTGAGAAAGTGAGAGGGCATGGGATCCAAGGGGCTGTTGCCTTGTGGATCCAGAACTGGCTTGCCTGCAGAAGGCAGAGAGTGGCTGTGGAGGGGTCTTTCTCTGCATGGAGGTCAGTGACCAGTGGAGTGCCCCAGGGATCTGTTCTGGGACCCTTGCTGTTTGTCATTTTCATAAATGACCTGGATGAGGAAGTGGAGGGATGGGTTGGTAAGTTTGCTGACGACACCAAGGTAGGTGGTGTTGTGGATAGTTTGGAGGGATGTCAGAAGTTGCAGCGAGACATAGATAGAATGCAAGACTGGGCGGAGAAGTGGCAGATGGACTTCAACCCGGATAAGTGTGTGGTGATCCATTTTGGCAGATCCAATGGGATGAAGCAGCAGTATAATATGAAGGGTACCATTCTTAGCAGTGTAGAGGATCAGAAGGACCTTGGGGTCCGGGTCCATAGGACTCTTAAATCGGCCTCGCAGGTGGAGGATGCGGTCAAGAAGGCGTACGGCGTACTGGCCTTCATTAATCGAGGGATTGAGTTTAGGAGTCGGGAGATAATGCTGCAGCTTTATAGGACCCTGGTTAGACCCCACTTGGAGTACTGCGCGCAGTTCTGGTCACCTCATTACAGGAAAGATGTTGAAGCCATTGAAAGGGTGCAGAGGAGATTTACAAGGATGTTGCCTGGATTGGGGGGCATGCCTTATGAGGATAGGTTGAGGGAGCTTGGTCTCTTCTCCCTGGAGAGACGAAGGATGAGAGGTGACCTGATAGAGGTTTACAAGATGTTGAGAGGTCTGGATAGGGTAGACTCTCAGAGGCTATTTCCAAGGGCTGAAATGGTTGCTACGAGAGGACACAGGTTTAAGGTGCTAGGGGGTAGGTACAGAGGAGATGTCAGGGGTAAGTTTTTCACTCAGAGGGTGGTGGGTGAGTGGAATCGGCTGACGTCGGTGGTGGTGGAGGCAAACCCGTTGGGGTCTTTTAAGAGACTTCTGGATGAGTACATGGGATTTAATGGGATTGAGGGCTATAGATAGGCCTAGAGGTAGGGATATGATCAGCGCAACTTGTGGGCCGAAGGGCCTGTTTGTGCTGTGGCTTTCTATGTTCTATGTTCTATGCTGTATTCTTTCAACTTAACCACTTTATAATCTTTTGTAGTTTCTTTGCATTCTCTTCACAGGATTATTTTTTCTTCTAGCTCTGTATCACCCGCAAACTGGGGTACATTAGACTTGGTTCAAAGGGAATGGGAGCAACTAGACACAGAGACCAATTCTATCAGTGTGCCATCAAGGAATCTAGGAGAAATGCTGCAAAAGGTTCAGTAACTGTCATGAGATGACATGGTCATTGACTGGATCTTCACATATTCTACTCACTGCACTGTCAACCATAAACAATGCTCAATGCTCCATAACCCCTGCATCACACCCCCATCATGAACCCAGCAATACGGTGACAAAGTGGATAGCACTGCTGCTTCATAGCGCCAGGGACCTGGGTTCGATTCCTGGTGTGGGTCACTATCTGTGTGGAGTTTGCACATTTTCCCCGTGTCTGCGCGGGTTTCCTCCGGATGCTCCAGTTTCCTCCCACAGTCCAAAGATGTGCGGGTTAGGTGGATTAGCCATGTGAAATTGCCCCTTCATGTCAGGGGGACTAGCTAGGGTAAATGCATGGGGTCATGGGGATCGGGCCTGGGTGAGATTGTGGTGGGTGCAGACTCGATGGGCTGAATGGCTTCCTCCTCCACTGTAGGATTCAATGATAACATCGAGCAATCAGGACTCATGTCTAACATGCAAAGCCCGAGACAGCTTACAGCTGTTTACAGCTTTTTACAGTTTTTATATGGAATCACAGCATTGCTGCAGTGCAGAAGGAAACCATTTGCCCATCATGTCTTCAGTGGCTCTCTGAATGAGCAATTCACCAAGTGCCATTCTGCCACTTTCTCCCTGTAAGGCTGCACATACATCCTTTTCAGGTAACAATCAAATGGCTCTACTTTCTCAGGAGGCTAAGGAAATTTGACATGTCTGCTATGTGCTCACCATAGAAAGCATTCGTTCTGGTTGTATATCACAGCTTGGTATGGCTCCTGCTCTGCCCAAGACCGCAAGAAACTACAAAGGGTCGTGAACGAAGCCTAGTCCATCACTCAAACCAGCCTCCCATCCATTGACACTTCCCGCTGCCTTGGAAAAGCAGCCAGCATAATTAAGGACCCCACGTACTCTGGACATACTCTCTTCCACCTTCTTCCTTTGGGAAAAAGATACAAAAGTCTGAGGTCACGTACCAACCGACTCAAGAACAGCTTCATCCCTGCTGCCATCAGACTTTTGAATGGACCTATCTTGTATTAAGTTGATCTGTCTCTACTCCGTAGATATGACTGTAACACTACATTCTGCACCTTCTCTATGAATGGTATGCTTTTTCTGTATAGCGCACAAGAAACAATACTTTTCACTGTATACTAATACATGTGACAATAATAAATCAAATCAAATTCCTTTTTCAATGCTCCAATTGGACCTGCCACCACCACACTCAGACAGTGCATTCCAGACCCCAATTACCCACTGCGTGAAAATGCTTTTCCTCATGTCACTTTGTTTCTTTTACCAATTACTTTAAATCTGTGCCCTCTTGTTCTTGATTCACTCACAAGTGAGAACAATTTATTCCTATCCACTCGGTCCAGTCTCTTTGTGATTTTGAATACATCTAGTCAATCTCATCTCAGCCTTTTGTTCATCAATGTAACGGGCCTAACTTCATCTTCCTTACTGTGGTTCCTCATCCCTGGAGTCATTCTCATGAATCTTTTCTGCACTCTCTCCAATGTCTTCACATCCTTCCTAAAGGAAGGATGGCCAGTGCCCAGAATGGGACACACTGCTGCCACAAAGAGCAAACTAGTGGCCTACAAATGTTTGACATAATGGTCACGATTCTCCCATCCTGCAACGCTAATTTTTTAACATAGCAGGCCAGGAGAATCCTGCGGTAGCCGATTCGTGGGTTTGCATGAACGTTAATGCCTCACTTGCTTCTCCCAATGCTGGATTTCCTATGCCTACAGTTCTAGACTTTGGAATTATGTTCTAACTGTGATCCACCAGAATGAAAAGAGAGAGGAGTGGGTGACACAAAAGGCCAAATTTTATTCAGGAAGGAATGAAATTAACCAGACCTGTCAACATGCACACATAACCAGTTATTATGCTATGGAAGGAAGAGACTATAATGACACAATGGATATTTTTAGGTTTACATAATTTTATACAATTCTCAACCACCCTTCAACAACACTTGGCTAATTGGGGATTTCTGGAGACTGTAGATTATACTCACCATTCCCGGGGTCAAAGAGGCAGTGCTGTCTTTAAGAAAAGGTCAGGGCCGTCTTACCTTCAAGGCACACGCACTTTGGCCATGTGGTCAGGTAGGTATAGAAATCTTTGCTGTGCAACCCAGGCCTTCAGTCTGGGGTTGTGTCCAAAAATATGTTTTTTTGTGCCCTGGATCTTTGCTGGTAAATACTTGTTGAATTTCTTTCTTTTGTGGTTGAAGAGTAATTTTTAGAGTCTTTCAGCTGTTGGAGCAGATAAGGAGCAAATCTGCAATCAGTTGAAATTGTTTTTTTAAAAGTTTATTTATCAGTTACAAGTAAGGCATACACTGCAATGAAGTTACTGTGAAATTCCCCTAGTTATTCCCCTAGTCGCCAGAGTCCGGGGCCTGTTCAGGTCAATGCACCTAACCAGCACGTCTTTAAGAATGTGGGACAAAACCAGAGCACCCGGAGGAAACCCAAGCAGACAGTGACCCAAGCCGGGAATTGAACCTGGGTCCATGGTGCTATGAAACAGCAGTGCTAACCACTGTGCTACTGTGCTGCCCCTTTTGTTCTGCTTGGAGAAGAGTCTCTGGCTGCATTTGTGGAGAGGTGAACCACCCGTGTGCTCTGGCTAAAAGAGTCTCTTGTCCTTTGTCTTTAGCCAATTTTAAAAAGATGCAGCCTTTGAATTTCTGGCAGGCTTCTCCCAACAGTTGGTTGAATTTTGATGTGTGCTTGGAGCTGATGAGGTGAAATGGTTTTGATTGTCCTCAGGAAGTGTTGATCACTTTCCCATCGAGATGGTTTTGCAAGACACAACCTGGGCCCAAACCTGTTGGATTTCGCAGACAACTTGGAGTCTATAATGTGTACTGCCCATAGATGTTGCAATGGGTGGCATTGTTAGCCAGGTCTAGCAGGGCCCATTTTTGCATAACTAACAGACTAGCTTTGCCATGATTCATCGTCCTTTGTCTGCTTAAGCAACTCCGAGATGGAGTTGATAAGGCTATGTATCTCTTTGGCAATGTCTTGTTTTGTAGCCATTTTAAGTCCATGTGTTTGAAACACAGAATTTTAAGTTTGTCTGTATTTCAGCCAGTTTTGTCCATATTCCACACATTGTATTAATGTCCATTAAAAAGGTGGATTTACCTCATCCTACAATACTGGCATTGGAGACAATCCACAGAATGTTCACAAGGTTGATCCTGGATATGGAGGAATTTTCTTATGAGGAGAGGTTAAGTAGGTTGGCCCTGTACTCATTAGAATTTACAAGACTGAGAGGTAGCCTTAGTGAGACATATCAGATTCTCAGAGGGCTTGGCAAGGTAGACACTGAGAGGTTTGATTTGATTTGATTTATTATTGTCACACGTATTAACATTCTTGCGTGCTATACAGACAAAACATACCGTTCATAGAGAAGGAAACGAGAGAGTGCAGAATGTAGTGTTACAGTCATAGCTAGGGTGTAGAGAAAGATCAACTTAATGCAAGATAAGTCCATTCAAAAGTCTGACAGCAGCAGGGAAGAAGCTGTCCTTGAGTCAGTTGGTACGTGACCTCAGACTTCTGTATCTTTTTCCCGAGGGAAGAAGGTGGAAGAGAGGATGTCCGGGGTGCGTGGGGTCCTTAATTATGCTGGCTGCTTTGCCGAGGCAACGGGAAGTGTAAACAGAGTCAATGGATGAGAGGCTGGTTTGCGTGATGGATTGGACTACATTCATGACCTTTTGCAGTTCCTTGCGGTCTTGGGCAGAGCAGGAACCATACCAAGCTGTGATACAACTGGAAAGAATGTTTTCTATGGTGCATTTGTAAAAGTTGTTTCCCCTTATGGGAGAATCTAGGATAGGAGGGCATAATCTCAAAATAAGAGATCACCCATTTAAAACAGATAAGGAAGAATTTCTTCCCTCAGAAGTAGCGTATCTGTACAATTCTTTACCTAGAATCTGTGTCGTTAAATATGTTCAAGGCTGTATTAATTCTGGTTCTCAAATATATTTTCTACCTGACATATAAGCACGCTTACTTCCTTATCTTAATTTCTCTCATGTCCAAATAGTTCTGGGCTTGTTTTCTTTACCTTTCCTTTTCAAGGGAATACAAATCGATCGTGCCCAAAGTAACTTCCACTTTGAAGGTAGGCCATTAGTTCAGGTCTGTTCTCGCACACTTCTTGCTTTGGTGTGAATTTTGGAAATGTTGGTGGTTGTCTGCCAAGGAAGAAGAAGCAAAAATCATGAGCTTTGACAAAGGGTCAATTTCACTCAAAACATCAGCTCTTTTCTCTCCTTACAGATGCTGTCAGACCTGCTGAGATTTTCCAGCATTTTCTCTTTTGGTTTCAGATTCCAGCATCCGCAGTAATTTGCTTTTAAGCAAAAATCAGCTTCGGGGTTGGACTGTGCCGAGGGTCTTTTCACTCATGACTACATGCTGTAGGTTGCCATGGAGATGCCGGTGTTGGACTGGGGTTGGCACAGTAAGAAGGCTCACAACACCAGGTTAAAGTCCAACAGGTTTATTTGGTAGCCCGAGCTTTTGGAGCGCTGCTCCTTCATCAGGTGAGTCGCTCTGAAAGCTTGTGCTACCAAATAAACCTGTTGGACTTTAACGTGGTGTTGTGAGACTTCTTATTGTGCTGTGAGTTGGGGACAGTTCAGAAGGGCAGGATTCTCCCTGGCCCTGAAGACGTAGAATCACGAGGCACTCGGCATTCGTTTAAAAAAATATTCCCCATGTTTGGTCTCTTTTTTATTCTTGATTCATTCCGGACTCAGGGTCCATGTGGCAAGAGTGCCATGTTGGACAGACTATAAACAACAGAGTTTCTGCCTGACTAGACTTTTATAAAGATTCACAGGACTGACTAGCCTGGACCTTTAAAGGGATTGTGTCTCCACCTGCAGGCTCTGCTTTGTTGAAGCTGATCTTCCACACGGATTCATTGGAGACTTCTGGTTCTGTCTTTTCTGCTGCCAAACGCTCGTGTCTCTGAATCTTCCCAAGTAAGTTTTCTCAGTGTCTTGCTTTTGGGGTGAGGTTGTTTCAGTGCAGAAACTGTTGCTGGTATCCTTTTCTTGAGTTTTTCAGCCTTCTGGAGAGATATGTTTTTTTTTCATTCTGCGCTGCCACCATGATCTATTCCCCTGTTGCTACCTGTGAAGTGTGCTGCTTGGACACCATGAAGCAGTCTTGTTGAAGTGACCAGGAAGTCTTTATTAATAATTTGGAGCTATGTACAGTGGCACAGTGGTGAGCACTGCTGCCTCACAGCACCTGTTCTTTAAATGCTCCTCCTCTGTCGAACCCGTGTCTAAAATATCATCCAAGTAACATTGGACTCCTGTCAACACACTCAATATTTGATACATGGCCCTCTGGAAAAGGGCCAGAGCTGACGTAATGCCAATAGGAAGCCATTTTTAGTGGAACACACCACTATGTGCGTGACTATCGTTAGCAGTAGTTGTGAATTCTTCACTACCCCCATCTACAAGTAGGCCTGCAATAGGTCCATTTTAGAGAAGTTCTTCCCCCCTGCCAGGCCACTGAAGCGGTCCTCTATGAGAGGAAGTGGGTATTGGTCTGCACACAGGGCTGGGCTTATTGTCACTCCTCACCCATTTCAAATCTGGAACAATTGGGGTGGCCCATTCACTGATGGTCACTGGTTCCAACACCCCCAGATCCACCAGCGATTCCACTTCAGCCTCCACCTTAGGCCTAATGGTGTATGGTACGGACGTGCCTTTAAACTCCTTGGACAAGTATCTGGCTTCAACCGTAATTTAACCTTGATACCCTTCATCTCTCCAAGGGTTCCTTGAAAGACATACTTACTTTTTCCAACATGCGGCACATGTTAGCACTGCTGCCTCACAACGCCAGGGACCCAGGTTTGTGTGGAGTTTGCACGTTCTCACCGTGTCTGCGTGGGTTTCCTTTGGGTGCTCCAGTTTCCTCTCACAGTCCAAAGATGTGCGGGTTAGGTGCATTGACCATGCTAAATTGTCCCTTGATGTCCCGGGATGCTTAGATTAGAAGGATTAGCGGGGTAAATATGTGGGGTTACAGGGATAGGGCCTGGGTGGGATTGTTGTTGGTACAGACTCGATGGGCCAAATGGCCTCCTTTTGCACTGTAGGGTTTCAATGATTCTTTGATTCTATGTCTTGTAACCTTGTGTTCGGGTTTGCCAGCCTATTAACCAAGCCCCGGTTCAATTTCAACTCCTGTAACCAGGAGCATCTGAATAATGCAGGGCAGTCGCCTTTTGCCACATATAGTGGTAATTGTGCACATTGGTCCCTCAACTGTGTGTTCACTAGTACATAACCCTTGAGGGGAACCACTTGTTCAGTTTTTGTTCATAATGTGATCTTTGCAGCCTTTAAAGCCGGGGCTTTTAATGATTTGGTTATCAAGGGCACAGCCACCCCCATATCAACTTACATTTTCCCCTCCAGTTGAGGGAGAACCCAGAACTAATTGACTTCACCTTGTACCGATAGAATATTTAGCCTAAACCCTTGCTTTGTCTGCAGACCTGGCTGACTCCCTATCCCCTCCATGTCTGGTAACATGGACCTTTTTTTCCCATCTTTATGGATGTAGTTGCACCCGACAATTCCAGACAATGTGACCAACTCGCTTGCACTTGCGACATTGGGCATCTTGTGTCCAGCAATTTGAGTTCTTGTGACCTGTCCTGCCACATTGGTGGCATTTCACCCATCGTGCCAAAACCTGCAAGGCGTCCAGTACCTGGTGTACCCGGTGTTGACACCCAACTGTGCTACTTTTCTGGCGGCTAATTCCCTGAAAGTTGCAATTTCTAATGCAGACTTAAATAGTAAATTCCTTTCAGCCAATAACTTCCGCTGAAAGGCCTCATGTGAGAGACCACAAACCAATCGATCCCGTAAACCATCCAGGAGGAAACCATCCAGTGGGACTAGGCATAAAATGGTTCGGCACAGACGAGAAGGGCCAAAAGGCCTGTTTCTGAGCTGTAATTTTCTATGGTTCTATGAGTACGTTTCTGAACTTGCAGTGTTCAGCCAGCCTCTACACAGTTGCCATGAATTGAACAATGTACTCCCCTTTGAGTTGGTCTCACTGGTAGAATCGAAGACGTCAGCAATCGTTAGTGGCTTTGGAGCAAAATGATCTTTTAATACTATAATAACTCCAGGAATCGTCTGTGAAGGAACTGTGCTTTTATTGCACAAAATGAAAATGAATAAAAACCACAAGCTGGTGATGAGCAGAACAGGCCCCAACTGGGACTAAAAGGTTAATGGACCTTCTCAGGGTCTTGCTTTATACAGGGCTCGGTATACGAGCTCCATCTGGTTGGCTAATTACCAATCTCCAGGGAGCTTGTGTTCAACGAGTCCAACTGGGAGGTCAATTAGTGATTCCTCATGTAGATCATGTGGGTTATCACAAATATATCGCACAATTCCTGGTAAGTTTTTTAAAAAGTTTTTTACTTATTAGTGTCACAAGTGGGCTGACATTAACACTGCAATGATGTTACTGTGAAAATCCTCTAGTCACCACACTCCGGCACCTGTTCGGGTACACTGAAGGAGAATTTAGCATGGCCAATGCACCCTAACCAGCACGTCTTTCAGACTGTGGAAGGAAACTGGAACACCCAAAGGAAACCCACACAGACACGGGAAGAACATACAGATTCCACACAGACAGTGACCCAAGCTGGGAATCGAACCCAAGTCCTTGGCGCTGTGAGGCAGCAGTGCTAACCACTGTACCACTGCACCGCCGTTTTCTCAGCCGTCTTCTCAGCCGGTTTATCAGGTTGTACCAAACTCCTTAAACAACAAAGATGTTGCTCCCTATGGTACTCATGAAAACCGGAACTACTGGGTTCTCACCCACATTATTTGCTGCCGATAAGCACTGAAGCTCTCTATTTAACGTATCCTGTCATCCCGAATCTGGCTGCCATTTTGTTTTACCTGCTAGCCTTGGCCGGATTTATTCCTGCCAAATGAGCATAGGCCTGAAGCCTCCTCCTGCTGTCACCGGCAGCTGCCCGCAGCCTGAAGCCCCTTGGCATCCGCTTCCTGGGTCCCCTTGGTGTCCGCTTCCTGCGATAGCTCTCCCTCAGTGACTGAAATTAACTCTCCTTTCCCCTTTGTCGACTGCAGCCTGAGTCCCCTTGGCACCTGCTTCCACGTGAATGTAGGCCAAAAGCCTGTTCCTGCTGAAGAAGGGAAAGGGTTAATGAAAAGGATTAATGAATTTTGTACCTAGAATCTGTGCAAGCGCATTGCAAACCTTCCCTGTTTGTGCAGGCTTGTGTGCTAACTAAACATAGCTAAACAGCTGCAGATGTTAAAGCACGATAACGGCTGTTTGAAAGGAGGAATCCTGCTGGGACAGCCGCGACCGCACAAGTTACTTAAAGGGAGAAACTGCCGAAGCCGCCGGGAGAACTGTGGGTCGTGACTGGAGCCGGAAGAACTGCGGGTCGTGACTGGAGCCGGAAGAACTGCGGGTCGTGACTGGAGCCGGAAGAACTGCGGGTCGTGACTGGAGCCGGAAGAACTGCGGGTCGTGACTGAAGGCGGGAACTGCGGGTCGTGACTGAAGGCGGGAACTGCGGGTCGTGACTGAAGGCGGGAACTGCGGGTCGTGACTGAAGGTGGGAACTGCAGGTCGTGACTGAAGGCGGGAACTGCAGGTCGTGACTGAAGGTGGGAACTGCGGGTCGTGACTGGAGCCGGAAGAACTGCGGGTCGTGACTGGAGCCGGAAGAACTGTGGGTCGTGACTGGAGCCGGAAGAACTGCGGGTCGTGACTGAAGGCGGGAGAACTGCGGGTCGTGACTGAAGGCGGGAGAACTGCGGGTCGTGACTGGAGCCGGAAGAACTGCAGGTCGTGACGGGAATCGGAGACTGCGTCGTGACTGGGACTGGGAACCATGATGTATAAATACTCACACTTATTTATATTCAGGGAGAAGTCTGGCAGACCGCTTTTAGTAACCTGCTTCTCCCAGAAGCTTTAGAAAATAAAGCCACTGTATTTTGACTCACTAGCAATCTCAGAGGTATTATTTTACTGACAACACTGCCATTGCCGATAGCTACTCACAGGCCGAGTCCCCTTGGTGCTCACTTTCTGCGATGTTTTTGGCTGGCTCCCAGGCAAATCCTACCTCCCCCTGAACGGACTGTTCAAAGTGAAGTGATGGTGGTCAGATCACTCCAACCCGTTCTCCACGGGGTCGTCACAATGTGGTTCTTTTCCAGCGCCGTCCTACAAAGTCTCAGGGCGATGCTCAATCTCCCCCCCCCTTCACCAGAACTGAACGGCAGCAGAATGCGTAGACAGTGAAGCAGTCTCATCGCCCGTTATTATCTATGCCGCCTATGGACTAATGATGCATAAAGAATCACGAGGTGGGCTTAGTAACTTGAACATTGGGAGCTCTTGATTTAAGATGTGCACTCAGTCACAGTCAGGTCTAAGACTGCCCAACAGGGTCCCACATTGGGAGGTACTAATTGCCCTGACCCGCACTCTTAAAGGGGCTGTCCACCCCTAAACCCCAACACTCTTCCATATGTATCACACCTATACTTTTCCACCAAGGGAGTAGGCAGCAGACCTGCTCTCCATACTCTGTATTAATGTCAAATATTAGATGGTGAACAGAGATATCCTCTTCAGGAAACTAACCTTCTAATTTATCCCTTTTCCATCGAGAAACAATAGAATCTCTATTGAAATGTGTTTGGAAAAAACAAATGCTGTATGTAATACCTGTGTGAGTGATTCCATTCTAATTTTTATCTTTCCATTTGCTCAAGGTGTATGGAACATGTTGGATACAAATGAACTATTCAGCCCCTGGTGGACTGAGGAAACAGTTCCTTCTCCCCTACCCTCAGGACAACAGAGAAATCACTTTTTAAACTTTTACCTAAGCCACGATACCATCTTGCTGGCAATGGGGTGGTGCTGGGTCACTTTCACTATAGGTCTCCTCCTCCCATAGCAATCACATTGAGCATTATGGAAAACTGTTACACTGGTTTCACAGCCTGACAATCATCCATCAGGTTGCTCAGAGGCAGGGCTGGGTTAACTGACAGCACTGAAAGATCCTGTCATTATAACAAAGATAGAGGGCTGGATTTTAACAGCTTACTGGGGACATGCTAGGAGGTAAATGCAATGTTGGCATTCATGTCAAGAGGGCTAGAATACAAGAGCAGGATTGTACTTCTGAGGTCATATAAGGCTCTGGTCAGACCCCATTTGGAGTACTGTGAACAGTTTTGGGCCCCATATATGAGGAAGGATGTGCTGGCCTTGGAAAGAGTCCAGAGGAGGTTCACAAGAATGATCCCTGGAATGAAGAGCTTGTCATATGAGGAATGGTTGAGGACTCTGGGTCTGTACTTGTTGGAGTTTAGAAGGATGAGGGGGGATCTTATTGAAACTTACAGGATACTGTGAGGCCTGGGTAGGGTGGAAGTGGAGAAGATGTTTCCACTCGTAGGAAAAACTAGAACCAGAGGGCACAACCTGAGTCTAAAGGGACGATCCTTTAAAACAGAGATGAGGAGGAAGTTCTTCAGCCAGAGAGTGGTGAATCTGTGGAACTCTTTGCCGCAGGAGGCTGTGGAGGCCAGGTCATTGAGTGTCTTTAAGACAGAGATAGATAGGTTCTTGATTAATAAGGGGATCAGGGGTTATGGGGAAAAGGCAGGAGAATGGGGATGAGAAAAATATCAGCCATGATTGAATGGCGGAGCAGACTCGATGGGTCGAGTGGCCTAATTCTGCTCCTATGTATTATGGTCTTATGGTAAGTTCTGAATATAAGATAGCACAGGGAGGCAAAGATGGTGCGTCTATCATCCTCTTGCCCACCAACTTACCATCTTGCTGACATTGGGTGGGGGTGGGGGCAGCCTCTTTTCCTTGCACTTTATGTCCCATGAAAGGCCGCTCAGTGGCAATCATCAAACCGTGGCAGTGTCACCAACTGCCCTTCCCTCCATCTAAAGGCCTGCCTCACTGGCACTGGCTCACCTATCACTGTGCCCTCCTCCTCCTCCTTGCTTCAACTAAAGTTGTAGCTAAACCAAATATTCTATCAATTGAATTACAAAGCGGAAAAAAAACACAAGTTAAATTTTGTCAGAATGGATTTAGAAGCTTTGGAAGTGGAGTGGTCACTGATGATGATAAATGCAATGGGAAGTGACAATACATATTGAAGGTGGATTGTTAAAGGAGGAACAAAAAAGAGGAGGAGTTGGTAAAAAGCAAATTACTGCGGATGCTGGAATCTGAAACCAAAAGAGAAAATGTCTTTGTCAAAGCTTTGACAAAGGGTCGTCTGGACTCGAAACATCAGCTCTTTTCTCTCCTTACAGATGCTGCCAGACCTGCTGAGATTTTCCAGCATTTTCTCTTTTGGAAGAGTTGGTAATACTTGTCCCCAAATCTATGAGGATTGTAGACAGGTTAACAAAGTGGTTCAGTAATCACACTCCTCGATCTTCCGATTGAAACATCTCAACACGCATTTCTGGCTGGGATTTTCCATCCGCATTCGTCCCAAAACCGGAAAAATCCCACCCGAGGTCAACAAACTTTGCACAGTCCGCTCCCTCCCACCCCATCCACCGGCCCACCACAATTCCCTTGGCAGGCGGGATGGGAAAATTCTGGTCTGTGTCAAATTCCATCTTCAGTGTGAGCTAAAAATAATCCTCAGCCTTGCTGACCAAGTAAAGCTGATCCAGTCAATGTTTTACGACACAATGATGTTAGTGATAGGACCCTTGCTTTTCCTGATGGATTTGAATGACCTGGACTTGAAGACAGGGGCTCAATTTCAAAACTTGGAAGCATTTTTCACTCTGAGGAGGGTAGTGATAAATTTCAAGAGGACATGGGCAGACAAGGTAGCAGATGAAATTTAGTTCCGAGATGTGTGAAGTGAATCATTTTGGTAGAAAAAATGAGGAGAGACAATCTAAAGTAATGAGTACAGCTCTAAATGGAAAGCAGGGGCAGAGTATATGCATATATATCTATATATATAGCCGTATATGTGTGTAAAATCATTGAAGGTGGCAGGGCAGTTTCAAAAAGCAGTTTCTAAAGCATGCAGGACACATGGTCTTTATAAGTAGGGGCATGGAGAACAAAAGCAAGGAAGTTGTGATAAAACACTCATTTGATCGTAGCTGGAGTATTGTATCCAATTCTGGACACCGTACTTTAGGAATGATGTGAATATAGTCAAAAGGGTGAAGAAAAGATTCCTGGGAATTATGAGGAACTTCAGGATATAGCTGTAAGACTGGGTCTGCACCAAGTGGTGAGAGAACCGATGAGAGAGAGAAATCTACATGATCTCATCCTCACCAATCTCCCTGTTACAGATGCAGTTGGTCGGAGACTACTGCACTGTCCTTTTAGAGACAAAAGTCCAATTTTCACTTTGAGCATAGTCTCCATTCTTTTGTTTTAGGCACTGCCCCTGTGTTAAATGAGGCAAATTTAGAACAGATCTAACAACCCCAAACTGGGCATCCATCAGGTGCTGTGGCCCATTAGCAGCAGCAGAATTGTATGTAGCCACAATCTGAAACCTCATGGCCCAGCATAGCCTTCAGGCTACCATCACCATCAAATTGGAATTCAAATTTAGTTCAATGAGGAATGCAGGTGAAGGTGCAAGGAGCATCATCAGCCATTCTGTAAAATAAGGTGTCAATCTGATGAAACTGCAACAAAGGACTACTTACTTGCATGCCAATCAGTGGTTCAGGTTGACTTACTGCATACGTGCTTCACAGAGGGAGTTGGTCATTTAAATCGTCAGCTGCCTCCATTCAATTCCGAATTTGGGGTATGCAGGGTAGACTTGCTTGGAAAGGTATGAACCTTGTGAGTGTGTTTGGATAGCCAGGTCAGCCCTTTGGTGAGGTAATGTACGCCTTTAGACCTTGCCGTCTTTGGGGGAAGGCAAGGTGCTCTTTCGATTGGTTAAAAACAGGAATAAATGTGTATAAAGAAATGCATCAACTCATTAACTATCAAGCTCTTTGCAACTATCAATAGACACATCAAAGCTGCCAGAAGCACCTGTTAAAGGGTGGTATTGCGAGAATGTATCACGCATGTTGAGGCAATTTCTGCCTACAAATCTTTGAAAGAATGTCGGGAGCTTAAAAAAGGATTGCTTGCTATTTCATCCAGTCTGTTGATGTAAGCTTGAGACCTTCCAGTACATGATTACTGTTGCATCTTTGATTTCACAACCAGCCATTAACACATTAGGGTGCCTTTAATTTCACTGTTTGATTGATAACTCCAAGTGGTTTTGGACGCCTTGATGTTGGATTATGAATTCGAATACTTGTTGTGCTTGAATGAAATGTTGGGTGTTGAAGGTTATATTTAGTTGAAGGAATGTAAATGTAGTGCATGAGTTTTTATTAATGAGGTTGTTTTTCCAATATAGTGAAGTTGGCAATAGACACCTCAAACTTTAATTTATAGAATTTTATTTTATCTCATCTTTTATGCATCCTGAGATATGCCCACAGTAACATCCTTGATTATTTGAGAGTCCCTGAGCCATGGCTAATGCTGTGACATTTACAATGGATCTGGGCAAGGAGCCAGGTCCCAAGTCTACCTCAGCTCGAACAGGGATTAAATGCCCTGTGGTAATTCTTTTAAATGTCATGCTATCCATCTAGCCAACTGAATTAACCAGTTCCCCAAACATATATAAAATATTAGTTCAGCTCCAGAGAGTCCAATTCTGGACACCTCCTTTTAGGAAGCAGGTGGCATGTAGATGGCCTGGTGGCACAGTGGTTAGCATTACTGCCTCACAACATCAGGGAGCCAGGTTCAAATCCGGCCTTGGGTGACTGTCCGAGTGGAATTTGCACATTCTCCCTGTGTCTGCGTGGGTTTTCTCCTGGTGCTCCGGTTTCTTTCCGCACTCCAAAGATACGTGTGTTAGGTTGACTGGCCATGCTAAATTGTCCCTTAGTGTCAGGCGGATTAGCAGAGTAAATACGTGGGATTATGGGGATGGGGCATGGGTGGGATTGTCAGTGCAGGCTCAATGGGCCAGATAGCCTCCTTCTGCACTGTAGTGATTCTATGAGGTGGAAATGATATAGAAAAGATGGACTAACTGTTTTATTCTTTCACAGGATATGGGTGTCGCTAGCTATGCCAACATTTATTGTCTATCCCAAATTGCCCTTGAGAAGGTAGTGATGAGATGTCTTCTTAAACCACTGCAGTCCATGCACCCACAGTGCTGTTAGGGAAGGAAGAAGTTCCAGAATTTTGACCCAGTGACAGAGAGGAATGGTGATCTAGTTCCAAGTCTATGAGACTTGGAGGGGAACTTACAGATGGTGGTGTTCCCTTATATCTGCTTCCCTTGTCGTTCTAGGTGGTAGAGGTTACGTGTTTGGGAGTGGCTATCATAGAAATCATAGAAACCCTACAGTACAGAAAGAGGCCATTCGGCCCATCGAGTCTGCACCGACCACAATCCCACCCAGGCCCCACCCCCATATCCCTACATATTTACCCACTAATCCCTCTAACCTACGCATCTCAGGCCACTAAGGGCAATTTTAGCATGGCCAATCAACCTAACCTGCACATCTTTGGACTGTGGGAGGAAACCGGAGCACCCAGAGGAAACCCACGCAGACACGAGGAGAATGTGCAAACTCCACACAGACAGTGACCCAAGCCGGGAATCGAACCCAGGTCCCTGGAGCTGTGAAGCAGCAGTGCTAACCACTGTGCTACCGTGCCGCCCATCGAAGGAGCCTTGGTGAGTTGCTGCACTGCATCTTGTAAATGGTGCACACTGCTGCCACTACGCGTCAGTGGTGGAGAGAGTGGATGTTGATGATGGTAGATGGAGTGGCAATAAGTTTTGTTCAGGATGAAGTCAAGTTCCTTGAGTTTTGGAGTTGCACCCATTCAAGCAAGTGAAGAGTATTCCATCACATTCTTGACTTGTGCCTTGTCTTTGCTGGGCAGGTTTTGGGGAGTCAAGAAGTTAGTTGCTCCCTGGAGGATTCCCAGCCTCTGACCTGCTCTTGTAGCCACAGTGGCTGGAATTCTCCCATGCCCGTGTCAGGTGGAGGAGAATTCAGTGAGAGGCCCAAATATCGGTTTTACACGAACGTGGATTTCCCACTGGTACCTGCCCTAGTGGATTGGGAAACCCACTGGAGACTGGTGTGGAACCTCATTTGCCCACTCACCACAAACACAAATCATTCCCACAGTAAGAAATTTCTCCAACTCATTCAAATCTTTTGTTTATCTTCCTCTCTGCTTATACCATTTCCCTTAAGCCTACTGTCCAGAAGGTGAGAGGTGACAATGGAGGTGAAAGGACAAAGTAAACTTGAAACAAAGCGCACAAAAGAACATAACTACTGACTGGGTCTTTGGCAGGTGGCGAAGGAACCAACAAGAGGGAAAAAAGTTCTTGACTTCGTCCTCACAAATTCACCTGTAGTAACTGCATCATGTATTTGTAGGAGTGACCACCACACAATCCTTGTGCAGATAAAGTTGTGTCTTCACATTGAGAATACCCTCTATCTTGTTAAGTGGCACTAATATTGTGCAAACTGGAATAGATTATGAACATGTCTGGCAACTCAAAGCATTCACGAGGCACCGTGGGCCATCATCAGCAGCAGAATTGAATTCAACCACAACCTGTAACCTCATGGCCCGGCATATCCCCCACTCTACCATTACCATCAAATTGGGCGTTCAAAGAAAAGTGCAGGAGAGCATGCCAGGAGCAATATCAAGGCATACGTAAAAATGAGGTGTCAACCCAGTGAAGCTACAACACAGGACTACTCACACACCAAACTGTACAGAGGCCAGCAGATACACAGCTGCTGGTAGGTCCCTCCTTCCCAAGAGAGGACTTCAGCCCTTGGGGTGATTACCCACTCTGCACCCACCAAGCCAGGTGACCCTTACTCTGCTGTGTTGCTCTTAAAGGGACAGTCACCAGTGAAGAGTCAGAGAATCAGGTTTCAGGTGGGGGAGCCTTCCAATGTCTCACCATCACCATTCTTTTTCCTGCAACCTTCGCAGAGAACATTGGACACAGCCGTTCTGAGTCCTGCTGTGGGTCTTTTGAATAGAGAGACTATCAGCGATTGATGTAGGTAGTTCTCAGGCCCGCACTGCCATTGGTCAGAATGTTGGGATGGACTGCCACAGCTGATAAACAACTATGTCTGATTTGCAAAATATCGGGTTTCCAATTTACTGCCAGGTCCCTGCTGTGAGCAGGTCTGTGAGTCTATGTTTCAGATAAATGAAAAACATCTAGTGATTTTCAGTGTGCAATATCTCTTGCAGGAGTGGCCGAAGATTAAGGAAGTACACCAGAGTCAAAAACTAGACACTTCTGTAATTTACAAACAATACAATTTGTTTTCATTCTGTACTTTTCATGGCGCACATGTCACTGATGTGAAGAATTTTGGGGGAAAATGCCACAAGAAAATTGCACGCGTTGAAGTGGAAGGAAAGCATAGTGCAAACAAAGAATCTAGTCATCATCTGTGCGCTCTCTGATACAAAGCACGTCTTGATGAACTGATGGCCCCGTCCACGTGACCTCATCCCCAAATCCTTCTGAATTAAGAAAAGATTCCCCACCATGATTTTATCCAGTGAGGAGTTAAGACACAAAAGTTTAGCCCCAAGGATCGTGCTGAATTGAGTAGCAGTTGGGAGAAGACAATCAGTCCGCGTGACAAAAGGATTGTGAAACAGCTCAATGGGTCAAGTCAGAATGTACTGTCGTAATGAGTCAAATCAATCACTTTTGATCTCTCGTTTGTGCACTTGTGGCACTAAAGTTGTCCAATAAAACCCCAGGGAAGCAAAGGCATGAATTCCCATACCTAACCCCTCTGTGGTAAATTTGCTTTTGTGTGCAGACGGAATTGGGTTTTGTGATCCTTGATGGCCAATTAATCTAACAGCACACCCATCTGGGTTCATTTTTGACTTGGACATAGGAGGTGACTGACTCCCGTGAACTGTAACAGCAAAATGTTAACACCTTCAGAAAACAAATACAATATTGTGTTCCAGCACCTCAATATCATTGAAAAGCACCGCTGGTGGATTGAAAACATTTTTCTTTGCAATGTGTGGGAGAATTGCTTCAGCCTCCTGCACCCTTCCCGTTAACATCAGCCAGCGTGGAGATTCAGGAATAAACCGGAGATTTAAAGTACTAAAATGATTTTTCACCCTGATATGGCCTTTAGTGTATTGAGGTCAAAAAGGAAAGAAGAAACTGGGGTAGGATTTTATTTTTATTGCCTCATTTTATTAAGCATCGTGTGAAAACACAAATCCAGGGTAAGGATTGCCCGTCTCTGGACTTTTATTCCTTTAATCTGAATTTGTGTTCTATTAGCAGCATGTAATCATCTCACAGTTTTCCATTAATACAGGAGATAACACCCAAGTGGTAATAATGACAATCCATTCCATTGGTTTTAAAACAAATTCCTGGAGAACGTGAACATGACAGCTGATTGATAGAAAAGCCAGAGGTTTGGTCCCTTTCAAAGGCTTTGGTTTTTTTCGTGTAACACCATGACAACTGATTGAGCCAGAATATTTAATGAACCGACTGCAGTCAGAAAATTGAACCAATACTTTTCCAAACTTTCCAAGAGTGAATGCAATTGTAGCTCCCTCTGCAGGAATGTAGTTTGATTTGCAAGTCCTTTTTGTGACACTGAAGAAGAGTCAGTCATAGGGCCAGATTTTGCTGTGCCAATGCGGGGTTGAATGGGTCGGGCAAAAAGAAAAGCTGGTGGGATGTGGATCCGGAATATTGGAAGCGGGGTGACCTGCCACAGCTGAGTTATATGAGCTGTATATATGAGCTGTATGCCCTGTTTGTGAGCATTTCTCCACCCCACCTGACGAAGGAACAGCCTGTTCCGAAAGCTAGTGGCATTTGCTACCAAATAAACCTGTTGGACTTTAACCTGGTGTTGTTAAACGTTTTACTGTGTTTACCCCAGTCCAACGCCGGCATCTCCACATCACAGCTGAGATAAACAGCTGGGTCTGATTTGCAAAATCTCACTGGCAAAGTGGTTAGAACTACTGTCTCACAACTCCAGGGACCCGGGTTCGATTCCAGCCAATCGACTGTGTGGAGTCTGCACTTTCTCCCCGTGTCTGTGTGCGTTTCCTCCGGGTGCTCCAGTTTCCTCCCACACTCCAAAGATGTGCAGGTTAGGTGGATTGGCCATGCTAAATGGCCCCTTCGTGTCCAAAAATGTGTAGGTTAAATGGATTAGCCATGGTAAATGAGTGAGGTTATGGGGATAGGGAGGAGGGTATGGGTGAGATGCTCGTTTGGAGAGTTGCTGCAGACCCGAGGGGCTGAATGGCCTCTTTCTGCACTATAGGGATTCAATGGCTCAATGGAATCAGGAACATAGAGAGAGGCCCTTCCTAAGTTCGAGAGCGTTTTGAGAAGTGCGCAAGTAAGAAAATGTTTGCTGTAGTTTGTAGAAAAGTATCAGAGAAGGTTCTGGAAGAGCAAGATGTTATAGGCACTTTATTAAATCAACACTTCACCTATCTCACTAGCCACTTCTTTATAACCCAAGGATGAAGTCCAGCAGGATCCGGAGACTATCAGTCACAGCTCCAACAATTTTCTCAGCATCACTTCCCCAGTGATTGTAATTTGTTTGAGTTCATCCCTCCCTTGCATTTCCTGGTTTAGAGCCATTTCTTTCATACTGGTATCCTCTACGGTGACAACGGGTGCAGACTCACTTTCTATCAGATCAATGCTCACTGTAAACCATTTTCTTTTTAAAATATCCATAGACGCTGTTACTATATATCCTTATATTTCTCGCTAACATTCTTTTATACTCTGTTTCCCTTCTTATTAATCTTTGTCATTCTTAGATTTAAAAAAAATTCTATCCGATCTTCTGACCTGCACCCATTTTTGTACACTTATATGCTTTTAATTTAAGTTTAATATGATCTTTAACTTTTTCGTTAACCATGGATGGTGGACCATCCCCTTAGAAATATTTTTTCTTGTTGGAATGTAACTATTCTGTAATAATATCAATAATATTATTATTAATATGAATCAACAACTTGTCCTGGTCCCCCCATGCCGACACTATAGTTAAGAAAGCCCACCAACGCCTCTACTTTCTCAGAAGACTAAGGAAATTTGGCATGTCAGCTATGACTCTCACCAACTTTTACAGATGCACCATAGAAAGCTTTCTTTCTGGTTGTATCACAGCTTGATATGGCTCTTGCTCTGCCCAAGGCCGCAAGAAACTACAAAAGGTCGTGAATGTAGCCCAACCCATCATGCAAACCAGCCTCCCATCCATTGACTCTGTCTACACTTCCTGCTGCCTTGGAAATGCAACCAGCATAATTAAAGACCCCACGCACCTCAGACATGCTCTCTTCCACCTTCTTCCTTCGGGAAAAAGATCCAAAAGTCTGAGGTCACGTATCAGCTGACAGAAGAACAGCTTCTTCCCTGCTGCTGTCAGACTTTTGAATGAACTTACCTTGCATTAAGTTGATCTTTCTCTACACCCTAACGATGACTGTAACACTACATTCTGCACTCTCTCGTTTCCTATTCTAAGAACGGTATGCTTTGTCTGTCAAGCGTGCAAGAAACAATACTTTTCACTGTATGTCAATACATGTGACAATAATAAATCAAATCAAATTAAAAAAGGATGAGGGGGTTGCGATGGAAGTTGGAGGGGGGTTTGAGGAGAGGATTAGAAGAGCATTGAGGCTAGAATGTGGGCTGGGGAGCATTGGGGGAGAGTAGATGGGCTGGAGTGGGCTGGAAGTATATTGGGGTGTGGGGGATTTTAGAGATTGAGGTTAGAAAGGGGTTAGTGGAGATTGGAGGGGATTGGGGATGAGACTGGAGGTTGGGGGAGGTTAGGGGATGGAGATTTGTTGGGAGATCGAGAGGGTTGGAGAGGTTACAATTAGGTGTAGGGGTAGGAGAGATTGGGGATTTGGGGAGATTAGACAGGGGTGGGGGGTTGAGGGATATTTTGGGTTGGGGAGACATTAGAGGGATTTGGGGGAGGTTAGAACAGATGGTCTTGGGGGGAGGTTAGCTACATAATTGAATTGTTTTTGTAAATGTAGTGATTTCTTTGTCGTCTCTTTTCTAACATCAGTGGATTGCTCTGTGATTAATTATCCTTAGAGAATCAGTATTGGACCTCCAATTTCACCATTGCTACAGTGACTCTGCCTCCTGCATACAGATGTAATGAAAGAAAGACAAAACCTACATTGACAGCATCTTTTGCAATGTCCCATGTTGCTTTACAGCTAATTAAGTACTTCTGAGTTGCAGTCATTGTTTAATGTAGGCAATGTTATCAAATGGCAGACCAAACTCATGGAGCGATTGGCTTACTCCTGCTGCTAATACATATTTCTTTAAAATTCAGTTGTGGGATACGGGCGTCGCTGGCTGGCCAACATTTATTGTTCATCCCTAGTTGCCCGAGGGCAGTTAAGAGTCAACCACATTGCTATGGCTCTGGAGTCACATGTAGGCCAGACCAGGTAAGGATGGCAGATTTCCTTCCCTAAAGGACATGAGTGAATTAGATGGGTTTTCTCGACAATCAACAATGGTTTTATGGTCATCAGTAGATTCTTAATTCCAAATATTTTTTATTGAATGTAAATTCCACCACCTGCCGTGGCGGGATTTGAACCCAGGTCCCCAGAGCATTAGCTGAGCTTCTAGCAATAATACCACTAGGCCATCACCTCCCCTACATGTCTGTTTGTCATACTGGGATGGATGAGCTGAAGTGAGTCTATTTGAACAAAGAACAAAGAACAATACAGCACAGGAACAGGCCCTTCGGATCTCCAAGCCCGTGCCGCTCCCTGGTCCAAACTAGACCATTCTTTTGTATCCCTCCATTCCCACTCCGTTCATATGGCTGTCCAGATAAGTCTTAAACATTCCCAGTGTGTCCGCTTCCACCACCTTGCCTGGCAGCGCATTCCAGGCCCCCACCACCCTCTGTGTAAAATATGTCCTTCTGATATCTGTGTTAAACCTCCCCCCCTTCACCTTGAACCTATGACCCCTCGTGAATGTCACCACCGACCTGGGGAAAAGCTTCCCACCGTTCACCCTATCTATGCCTTTCATAATTTTATACACCTCTATTAAGTCTCCCCTCATCCTCCGTCTTTCCAGGGAGAACAACCCCAGTTTACCCAATCTCTCCTCATAACTAAGCCCCTCCATACCAGGCAACATCCTGGTAAACCTCCTCTGTACTCTCTCCAAAGCCTCCACGTGCTTCTGGTAGTGTGGCGACCAGAACTGGACGCAGTATTCCAAATGCGGCCGAACCAACATTCTATACATCTGCAACATCAGACCCCAACTTTTATACTCTATGCCCCGTCCTATAAAGGCAAGCATGCCATATGCCTTCTTCACCACCTTCTCCACCTGTGACGTCATCTTCAAGGATCTGTGGACTTGCACACCCAGGTCCCTCTGCGTATCTACACCCTTTATGGTTCTGCCATTTATCGAATAGCTCCTCCCTACATTATTTCTACCAAAATGCATCACTTCGCATTTATCAGGATTGAACTCCATCTGCCATTTCTTTGCCCAAATTTCCAGCCTATCTATATCCTTCTGTAGCTTCTGACAATGCTCCTCACTATCTGCAAGTCCTGCCAATTTTGTGTCGTCCGCAAACTTACTGATCACCCCAGTTACACCTTCATCACCCCAGTTACACCTTCATCACCCCAGTTACACCTTCTTTGCTTTGTCATTCATAATTATCTTATGAACAGAGCGTGGAATCATGACTGAAGTTCTGTTTATTTTGTTAGTAATTAAATTTTACAGTGAATGGGATTTGAGGGCAGGATTGCCAGGGCAAGAGTGCATAATGGGCTCATATTGAATCAGTAACCTGCCTTACATTGCATATAATTCTCAAGATTGTTTTCCATTGACGCCAATTTTGTCCTTTGTCTTTACGTTTTATCCCACTCTTAAAAGTTGTGTTGCACAGAGATGCTTCAGGGCTTCGCATTGATCACGAAGACCTATGTTGTTCAACAATTCCACCTCATTGTTCAGGAGTTATTTGATGTTTGTACTCTGCGATATTACTGATAAAATAGAATCCAATACAACCCTTGTTTGAAATAATTATATTGAGTAATATCATGAACCCAGGCAGAAGAAAGTCTTCTTCTATTCCTACAAGATGAAAAAGTTCCTGTGCAGTTTATCTGGGTTGCAAGTATTGAATTCTTTCCCCAAACCATTGTCGTTGGTTCAAAATCGAAGGTGACATCTATCTCGTTTGGTGAGTCTTCAGATGACTGAGGAACCCAAGTCTGCAGCCACCAGTTATTCCACAGTGGGAGCAGGTTGTTGAGCAGTGGGGTGGAATTCACAGCCCCAGGTTGGTTTCCCTTTCCGTCCTCTGTCACCGCCGCTGTCTCACTGTCAACTCACTGAGCCTCAAAGAGGCTTGTGCCTTGATGGACCAGGGGTTGAACCATGACAAATGGTCCGCCGCCTTCTCCTCCCAGCCAGTGGTATTAACGCCTCGATGCTTTCGGGTGGCCTTGAGCATTTCCTTATTCCTGTTCATCTGGCTGCCCTTAGAGCGTTGGCCAGCTGAGAGCTGGGAGAAAAGAACCTGCCGAGGGAGGCAGTTTCTGGGCCCCCGGACGCAATAACCCATCCTTCAGATTTGATTCCACTTGAGCAAGACTTCAAATATGAATTTACTGTTATTGGGCCTGATTTTACCACCACGTTGCGTCCATTTTTGGGCGTGAAAGCTTGGTAAAGTCGGGTGTAAGGCAAGTAGCATGATCCGCGCCTGCCTCCGCGCTGGTTCCCCCTTTGCCAAGGCCCGAAAATGCCCGCGACCTTAAATTGACTTAATAGGATGCACACCCAACCTTACCGATACTTCTCCCTTTACCATCGTGTTCGCCCATCCAGTATTGGCACGAAACAGACATGCTCCACAAAAGTCCGATTCGGGCGTTCCAGTTAGTGAGGAGGTAAGTGCCAAGCATCCGATGGCTGCCTGCTTGAGATCGGTGGTGGGAGGGAAGAGGTGTGTCGAACGGCTCCCTGCTTGAGATCGGTGGGGGGGGAGAAGGGGGTTTTGCTGTCACTCTGCCTGTGATCAGTGAGGGGGAAGAGGGGTCCACTGCCACTCTGCCTGAGATCGGTGGGGGGGGGGGAAGTGGGGGAGGGGCCTGCGATCGGTCTGGGTGGCGGAGGGGCGAGGGGATAAGGAAGTCAGTAATGTTGTGTGGGTGGGGCAATGCCTGTGGGGGCCAGGGGGTAGCATTATCCGGCCTGGGAGGGATGTGGCAGGGGAGCCACATTCCATCTTTTTTTTCCTGCACATGCGCATTTGGAGGCTCCGATCGGAGCTGCAGGATTTTGGGCGTGTTACGCCCCGCCCACTGGCTTCTACAGCGCGATTCAGAATTGCTGATATTTTTTCAGGCAGAGTGCGTATGGGAGTGCCTGAGAACGGGTCGAAAAGTCGGATCGGAAACACTCCCAGTTTCAAGTATGCTCAGCACTTAGAATCAAAATGGTAAAATAGGGGCCATTGTGAACATTGTGTCAATGTGCAGAACATGTTACTGAGGGCTGAGGCAGTCACCAGAATTAGTGTTATCAATTGCAGCGTTATAATAATGGGATATTTTCCTGTCAGATTAACAATATTGCATCAGGCTGTTAAAGTAATATTTGTACTTTCTGGTTTATTTATTAGTCATGGTGGAATCGTCTATACGGTACACACAAACTAAAGCTGCATTATATAATTGCTACTCTTAATATTAATGGGCGTCATCATTTTACTAGGATCTTTCTGTGATTGTTGGCTCAGTTGATTGGTGAATCTTCAAAGAGGAAAATTGTTGTACAGGATTGAATGGGAGGGTTAGAGTGGTGAGGAAAGGAATTAAGGGCCCAGAAACAGGAGAAGCATTGGGGCCAACGATTCCACTCCCTGGCCATGGGCATTTTACCACTCCTCACCTGGAATAACATATCTATTTCATCAAGAGGCAACTGGGCTGGTGGTTCGTGAAATCGTCTGCAAAAAAATGAAAGGTATAGGGTGGGATTTTCCGGCCATGTTCGCCCCAAAGCTGGAAAATCCCACCCGAGGGCAATGGACCTTTGCATTTAATTAAATTAATTTAAATTTGATTCTTCCTCTACTCTGGCTTGTGCAGTGACATGGCCATTGTATTTAGACCATGCAGAAACTTAAGGGTGTTATCGTCATAGTCTATAGAGTATAGTGTACTCATTTAATTCATCTTATGTCTTTTCCAAAACTGTTTCATCCAAATCTATCCAAATCAAGGTCCCACCCCATTGCGATTCCAGTGGTCGGTGGGATTTTCTGTGACTATGTGGATTTGGAATTTCACCCTGTGTCTGCGTGGGTTTCCTCCAGGTGCTCCATGGGCGCAAAGGGGCTTGCAGGATCTCAGCAACAATCAGCCTTCTAACACATTTCTAGGATTGCTGAAGCACTATCCCACTGGAGTTTCATAGAGCACAAATATGCATGCTGGCTCAGGCGGATGGTATTCGTCCTTGCTATACTGCTACTCCACCACTGCCCTTTGTCATCGCCATAGGACATGAAAGAGTTCATAAACTGTTAAAATCAAACCTTACTTCCTGTTTATTTAACAATGGACTTCTCTGGATTAAAAACATATCTGCTACAGATCACATGCTTTCCAGAAGCTTCTCTCCCTCTCTCTCTGAGATCTGGTCACATGTGATCTGACATCACTGATGATGTACATTGGCAATGAGCATAATAGCTATTAACCCTTTATAACATCCAAAATTAATACACACTTCTTGCGTTACGATGCTCAGAATGAAGGCCATTCCTCCATATGGCATCTATCCTATAACTGTAGTATAACTTTGGATTGAAATAAAGGCTACATTCCATTCATACAAGCGCATAGTACAGCAGACGCAAAAAATCTGGGATAAAACAGAAAATGCTGGAAAGTACCCAGCAGCATCCAAGGACAAAGAAACAGGGTGGGATTTTTCCAGCTGTTTGTGCCGATGGGATCCTCTGGGCGGTGATCACTGGAGAGTGGGGGGAAGGCTGAGTTGGAGGAAAGAACCGGAGGTGCCTTTCAGTGACCCCCCCCCCCCCCCCGCCACTCCCCCATTCTTTGCGATACCGAGTCCAAGAATCTGACACAGCATGCCCATCAACAATGAGCTCCATCTCCAGCCCATACACCACCCACACCACCACTCCCTCAACACCAGCACCCCGAGACTACAGACAAGCCCAATGGAGTTCACTGGGCAGCCTTGGCAGATGCAGGAAAGTCACACAACTTCCATTAAATCCCGAGTTACCACCAAACTCTGGGAGGGCTCATGGAAAATTGGTTTCAAGCGACTCATTGCCTCATTGCCTTTGTGTTGCTTGGCACCCACCATCATTACACGCCAATGGGTGCCGCTAAATCAAGCCCGTTAGCTCTGTTTCTCTCTTCACAGATGCTGCGAGGCTTGTTGAGTGTTTCCAGCATTTTCCGTTTCTACCTTACATTTCATCAGTCTTGATTAATTTTGTTGCTGGTGCTGATTTTTCAACTGATTTTTACGCTTGTAAATCTCTTTGTTCCTCTTCTGTTCTTTCCAGTTTATTGCCATTTTGAAAATACTCTTTTAAAATATTTAAAAGATAGATAGTTCAAATATTTTAAATATTTAAAAAAATATTTTTTTGAAAATAGACTGATAAATCTTTCTCTGGACCAAAGCGAATGGCCTCACTTGGCCCTAGAATGAACCCTGTCTGACATATTTTCCCACACAATGGGTGGAATGTTCCCATCCTGCCCGCCATGGGAAATGTAGTGGGAGGGACATGGACCATGTAAAGGTCCATTGAGCTCAGGTGGGATTTTTCCAGTCTTGGGGCAAGCGCGACCGGAAAATTCCGCCCATGGTGGGGTAGCACGGTGGCACAGTGGTTAGCACTGCTGCCTCACAGCGCCAGGGACCCGGGTTCAATTCCGGTCTTGGGTCACTGTCTGTGTGGAGTTTGCACATTCGCCCCGTGTTTGCGTGGGTTCCTCCAGGTGCTCCGATTTCCTACCACAGTCCAGAGATGTGCAGGTTAAGTGGATTGGCCATGCCAAGTTGACCCTGGTGTCAGGGGGATTAGTTAGGGTAAATATGTAGGGCTACAGGAATAGGGCCTGGGTGGGATTGTGGTCGGTGCAGACTCGATGGGCTGAATGGCCTCCTTCTGCACTGTAGGATTCTATGATTGTATGATTCAATATATCCATATCCTTTGGGAACTTTCTACTCCCATGTGCACTATTACCTCTGTCACCAAAATAGGGTTACATTTTCCCCACCCCCAGGTGGCCAGTAAAGGCAGGGTGCCAGGAAAATGCCAGGGAACCATGTCATGGCGACTGGCTGAGGCAGTCCCATTGCTTCCAATGGCAGGAATGGTGGTGGTTCAGCTGCCCATCAAACGGAGGTGGGCAGCCAATTCCAATGATTAATGGTCCAGTTCGGAGTGATTTTCTTGGGTCGCTGACATTTTGCCAGTGGTGGAGTGGCCCTCCCCTGCCTGGAAAGACTGTCAGTTGGATGAAAGTGACCTCCTAGCAGCTCCTTAGGAATGCCGAGCTAGAGGCTGCATTGCAAAGGGAAGGAGCAGTGGGCTGAAAATGTTGTCCTCTTGGCCCCAGTACTGTTGCTGGAGGGGTTTCTCTCCATTTTCTGTGCCCTGCCTGCTTGGACCATGTAAACATCTATTTAATGCCCACCTTTCTAAGGCACAAATGGAGACATCCTCACATTCTCCTTGCTGCCTCATCAGCAGCCACCTCTCTCAGTGGCGCTATCGAAGTTCCAGATCTGCTGACTCACAGATTCGGCTGGCAACATGGAAGGCACACTGTCGATCTTAATTGGCCACCTATCCTGCCAGGTCTTAATCACCTTCTCTTCATAATATCAGAGGGGAATTATCACTCCTGCCCGAGTTGCTTGCTACTTGAAAACTGGAGATGGGTCCTCACAAGAGTTTCATTTACTCCCTTGGATATATGACTATGTTTCCCTCAGAAACATAAAAAGAAAGCTATTTCGCCCAAGTATCCTGCTCCATCATCCAGACCTGCCTTTGGACCAGCTTGTGAGTTGTGTGTTTTTTTTCTCTGTTCTTTCATGGGACCTCCACATCATTGGTAAGGACAGCATTTGTTGCCCATCAGGTGAGATGAAGGAGCAGTGCGCCAAAAGCTGATGATTCCAAATAAACCTGTTGGGCTTTAACCTGGTGTTGTGAGACTTCTTGTTGATATCAAATAAAATCAAAGGGGTTTCAGTGAATTTCAAAAATCACTCATAGCTAAATCCTATAATTTGGATTAACATCAATAATCCACTGTTGCAGCCTAATTACTCACATTCATTATCCCATCATTACAGATTGAATAACCTTACTTGCTAACAAGGAGAACAAATGTAATTCTGAAACCAAAAGAGAAAACGCTGGAAAATCTCAGCAGGTCTGGCAGCATCTGTAAGGAGAGAAAAGAGCTGACGTTTCGAGTCCAGACGACCCTTTGTAATTCTGAGATCAATAAACAGAAATAAATCATTTCAGGAAATAATTAAATAAAATTGAACTGAACATCATCAATGATGGCATTTGTCTTCAGAATCAATCAACAACTTCAGAGAAATATCCAAACTTTATTCGAGTATAACTTATGTTCCAAAACGCATCGTAAGTATCAATTTATAATGTGAATTACATGTAAAATAACTCTAAACATCCATCCAAAATAATGAACAAAATTGTAATGCATTATCTCTCAATGAATTCTCACATGCATGCTGTTAGCAACATTATTTCCTGTCCTTTATCATTGCAATTTGGACATTTTTAATGCCTAATTAGTCCACTTCTTCAATATTGTGCTATTTAAATGTTAATTATCTCTCCGTATTTCAGACCCGGCTCCTGTTGTTGATTTTAGATCTCTTCTCCCTGAATTTAACCTGATGATCTATTTCCCATTTTATACCCAGCTGGGGAAATTTAGCAACAGGAATAGAACAGGAATAATAGTCGTCAGGAACAGTGAACAGTATCAGCTGAAAGGAAGGCACTGGTTTGGTGCTGTGGTTTGTTTCATGTTCTTTGGCAAAACTGTTCCTTTGGGGTGAGAAACACATGGAAGATATGATCCGCATGGAGTCAGTTATCACTTCTACCCCTAGTGCTAACAGGATGATGATGGATCCAAAATGTTGTTGGCTGCATTATCACCCCATTAACATCAATGGTTTAACATCATTATTGGGAGCGCAACTTGGTCATCTGCATTGAATTTTGTAGATTCTTTTGGATGATGTTAGTTTCATGGTCTGACTACATTTCAATTCCAGATTTTATTAATTATTGAATTTAAATACCACCACGGCTGCCGTGGTGGGATTTGAACCCACATCCCAAGAGCATTAGGCTTTTGGATTACTAATCAGGTCACATTAGCATTACATTACCATCACCCATAACTTCCCAATTCATAATGAGGCAGCTATATGTTCATGAGGTCAGCATCAATATTGTGTTCATTCCAGTAATGGGTGACCAATCGGCCAATGGGCGCCATTAGTCTATTGTCTAACTGTCAAAATCAACCTCGTAATACACTTGAGCCCAAAATGTGAGACAAAGTTTTGCGCTACACAAGAATACATTGTTGATTCCAAATGAAAGTATGAAATTGTGCTGATCTGAATATTTATCAGTAAACCCTGAGTATCTTGATTACATTGCTAAGAATGTTTGCATAGGAGATAATGTTAGTCTGTGACATAAACTGGAAAGGATTGCTGGTCCATTTCTTCATTGTTGCGGACGTGTGGCCAGGGATGGGTTAGATTTCTTCCGTTTTACTCACAGCTATATTGTTTTCTCCAGATGTTTTATTTTCATAAATATTTTGTGCATTTTTTTGTTTCCTTCTGCACTTGAACCTGTGATAAAATTTAAAAAAAGCACCATCATAAAGAATGAACCAAAACCTTTCCATTTTGTCTCTCGAGGTGCTGTCACTTATTTCATATCAGTTTGATTTTATTTGACTGGTGGAGCAGACTCGATGGGCCGAATGGCCTATTTCTGTTCCGACATCTTTTGCTCTTAAATAGGTTTAGTATTGGTGATATGATAATGGAATGTACCAATTCATTAATCTGTCAATGATTACCACTAATAATCATGCCAGGATATCAGGGGAAATGGTAATATAAACTTTCTACCTTTGGGATTAGCACCTTTTAACCAAGCTCAGATGGATCAGAAAAATCAATCTCAACTCAGTCAACTGTAAATGGACAGGTGGAGCAGAAAAATGTGTTCAAGTTAAGGCATTAAGCAACATCAAAGTAGTGTATGCGTTAGGCTTATTTTCCCTGTTAATGTGTTTTGAAATCAAAGTTGAAGGACAGTAAGAAGTCTCACAACACCAGGTTAACGTCCAACAGGTTTATTTGGAATCATGAGATTTCGGAGCGCCGCCCCTTCATCAGGTGAGTGGCTTTTTTTTTGCGGTGAAGAGATCCCGTGGACAGCAATGTGATAATGTGGCCAGAGAAACTGACATGACTCTGAGCTAGAACTTGAACCCATATCTTTGCCACTCAGCGCTGAGAGTGTAAAAACTGAGCTGATGCTATTTTATTATTAATTATAAAAACATTGAGGATGGGAGTAAAGGCTGTTAACTGGATGCGGTGGTTGGAGTAAAGTGGCAATATCTTGAAAGTTCTTGATTTGGTACTGTAATGGTCCCTGCAAGGAGGTGGGGGAATGTGATGGAGTTGGGACTGAGGGAGCAGTGGTGTATGTATGCAAAGCCAGGGTTCTCTGCTGGAAAGAGAGACATGGGGCAGGATTTTACAGCCTCCCTTGGGCGAGACCGAAAATTCCCACCCGAGGTCAACGGAGATTTCTGTTGTTGGACCCTCGCCCGTGCTGATTCTTTGCGGGCAAGGTGGTAGAGTTTCGGCCATGGAGCTTGATTGAGTCAATTATCACTTCACTCACTAACAGCCTTGGCTACTTGGCTTGAAACTAGAGCGATGACATCTAGTGACATAACACTCACAGGACTTAGTACAAAATGCCTCTCAAAGAGATCCATTTCTTCTATTAGAGCCATCGCAATTCTCCCTCTTCCTGAGCACCATCTTTTCCAGCACTAATGTTCATCAACATTTTAATCACTGCCTCTGCTCACACACTGTATTTTCAAAAACTCCATCATAACAAACAGAACCATGAGCACTCTGTCCCCTTAACCTCTAATCAAATTTTGAATTAGAAAGCTATTGAATGCCATAGAACAATCCCCCCACCTGAGGGATTAATCTGGTGAACCACCATTGCACTAATTTTTTGGTAAGTTTTAAAAAGTTTTAATGTATTTATCAGTCACAAGTAGGCGTACACTTCAATGATGTGGAGATGCTGGCGTTGGACTGGGGTAGGCACAGTAAGAAATCTCACAACATCAGGTTAAAGTCCAACAGGTTTATTTGGTTGCACGAGCTTTTGGAGCACTGATCCTTTATCAGGTCAGTACACTGCAATGAAGTTACTGTGAAACCCCCCCTAGTCGCTACACTTCAGCGCCTGTTTGGGTACACTGAGGGAGAATTTAGCATGGCCAATCCACCTAACCAGCACGTCTTTCAGACTGTGGGAGCAAGCCGGAGCATTCGGAGGAAACCCATGCAGACTCGAGGAGAAAGTGCAGGTTCTGCACAGACAGTGACCCAAGCCGGGAATCGAACTTTGAACACATGTACTTCTAACCCTCTCAGCATTTATGAAATACTCTGCCTTTTTGTTTTTTCTACAGAAGTGATCATCTGTGCAGTTATTCATATCATATTCTATCTGCCATGTTATTGCCCATTAACCTAGCCTGTCCAAATCTTCTTGAAGTCACCTTGCGTTCACCTCACAACTTACATTCCCACTCAGTTTGGTGTTATCAGCAAATTGGGAAATATTACAATCGGTCTGAACCTGTTCCCCCCTCCAATCCTCACTCTCACCTTCCATCTTCAGTTATCAGAGCAGTTTATTTTTAATGCGTGGGACATGGGCACTGCTGGCTGGCAAGCATTCATTGCCCATTCCTTGTTGCCCTTGGAGTGCAGTTCAGAATCAACCATACTGCCATGGCTCTGCAGTCACATGTAGGCCAGATCAGGTAAGGATGGCAGATTTCCTTCCCTAAAGGACATTAGTGAACCAGATGGGTTTTTCCGACAATCGTTTCATGGTCATTAGTAGACCCTTAATTCCAAATTTTTAAAAATTGAATTCAAATTCCACCATTGGCTGTGGTGGGATTCGAACCCAAGTGCCCAAAACATTAGCTGAGCTTCTGGACTAATAATCTAGCGATAATACTATTGGGCCATCACTTCCCCCAAAGTCCTCTTTGGAATTCCCATTCCAGACATTCCCAGATCTTTGCATCTCTCCCTCTATTTGAGACAGTCATCTTTAACTAAGCTTTTAATCGCCTCTCCTCACATCCCATCAAAGGACAAGTACTTGCTTCCTTTCTCCTTTCTGAAGAACTTTGGGATATTGTGTACATTAAAAGCCTGATATAAATGCAAGTTGCTCTTCACAGCAAAACACTTAGCAAAAAGCTAAATCTTTAAAAGTGTACACACTTACCCCTTCATTTTCTGCATCTGGTCAATGGTTTCTGGGAGAGGAACATTGAGTGTTTCAGGCAGAAACAAGACCAGAATTGCTGCAAATACTGTCAAACTCCCAATCAGAATAAAAGGCAGAAACTCATGATAAACACCTGAGAAAACACAGCACATACATAATTTGTAAGGTGAAGACCCACATATCAAATAAAGCCACAGACAGTCCATATAAAACAGGTCTTGTCATCAATACTCTTCCATACATTTACAATGTGAATATGTTCAAATAGTGTGGAAAGTCTTTCATTTCTGTTTTTGAAGTTTATTTTTTCCTGCCTGTACTTCAGGCTCCATTTCCCAGTGAAGAGGTAGGAAATTTGTTCCGAAACAATGACGACAGAATTGGGCTGGAATTACTTTGGCTTTTCCTCACAATTAGAAGATCATACCCACAATCTGCCATTCTTCGTTGCAACATGCCGTGTTTTGGATACACCGTGTGCCAACCCCTGCTCTGACAGATGAGACGCACGTTGTAGACATCCTCTGGATTTTGGAGACCGTGTGAACCCAACCAAAGATGCTCCACCTGCACCAATGGAGGGGCAGACTCGGTCACCAGGGCAGAAGGCAATGTGTGGGGCTGTGTTTGGGGGGAAATGGGATCATTTGGCTGAGAGGAAGGAGCACTTTGAGAAGATTGCCCATGGCCATGAGCCCTTTCTCTTCATTGCCTTTCATGGTTCACCTACTCTTGCCTGCTATCCAAGAGCTGGAGAGCACTTGGCTCCATGTCAGTAATACATTGAGCTACCAGGGAGAGATTTCCCCCATCCTGTTTAAAGCCTCAGAGTGTGCAGGCCATTGGTCTGGGCCAATATGTACTCGGTGGCCTGCTGCATCTGATGCTCCATAGTAAGTAGTCTCACAACACCAAGTTAAAGTCCAACAGGTTTATTTGGTAACACGAGCTTTCGGAGCGTTGCCCCTTCAAGATGAAGGGGCAACGCTCCGAAAGCTCGTGCTACCAAATAAACCTGTTGGACTTTAACTTGGTGTAGTGAGACTTCTTACTGTGCCTAGCCCAGTCCAACACCGGCAACTCCACATCAGATGCTCCGTGAAGATGGAGACTCTTTCCATCGAGGTGGACAACAGCCCAAATTCCTGAGACTTTATGTCAATCAGTGGAATGGACTCCTCCAATGTCATTGTCTCTGCAAATACTAACAGAAGTACATGCCTTTTGGCCATCATTGAGAATGAAGATGATTCATGGAATTTTCTGCTCCCCTTAGTTGTTTAACTGTCCATTCCCAGTCCTGCCCGGCTGTGGCTGGTCTGCAGAACTTTGACCGAATGCATTGGTTGTGGTCAGTGTGAGTCAGTTTTGTTCAATAACCTGTGTTGGAGTTTCACCAGAACAGCATCTCATTTTGAGGTGATGTCCCTGACATCCTCATTGCATTCTTCACTGAACCAGGGTTAATCCCTTGGTTTGCTGGGAATGGTAAAGTGAGGGATGTGTTGGACCATGAGGTTACAGATTCTTTTGAAATACAGTTCTATCCCTACTGATGGTCCACAGCATCTCATGAATGGTGATTGAGGGACAACCATCAACCAGAACTCTCCTGGTGTTCACAAAGGAGTGCTTTGGGAGTAGATGGTGGAAGAGAGAGTGGGGAGATGGGGGTGGGTGGGATGTGAGTGTAGGTGACACCATTGAGCCCACTGTTGGAATAACTGGCGGGAAACTTGTCACCTCTCCAAAAGACACTGAATCATTTTTAAGTGCAATCCGGCTTCCTACAGAATTAAGTCCCCCATAGAAAGATAGCCCACCCGAAGAGCTGCCCGTCACCAATCAGAGGCTGGAAACTCTGTATTATAGGCAGTGCTAGAGGGAGAGCTGGCTGTTGCCAAAAATTCAAAGAGGCCTTCATCACGAACCTTTACTAGATCCCTGGAGGTAGGTGGGTTGGGTATTATGGGAAGGGGAGTCACAGGTGAGGGAGGTATGGGGGTGGGGAGGCAGTCGAATACAAGGGTAGTTGTCAGCAGGCACAACCCTTCCAGATGCCAGGTCTCTCAATTGGGCACTAAGTGCCTTTGAAAGAGGGACTCCCCCTACCCCACCTGCAATCACACCTCCCCACTGGGAGGCTGCAGGCAAACCCAAACAGTGTATGCTGGGAGGCCTCAAGGAGCAATGGAAAACCCATCTGAGTTCAAGAGATTCCCCCAATCACACCCTGCCTGGCAGCAGATGATGCTCAAGCTACATCTACAAACTCAGTGTCCTTCACAAGCGTGGTAAGGAGCTACACCTCACTGACGCCCTCTCCAGAGCTTACCTGCCCAATACTAACCAGGAAGTTCATGAGGAGGACATTGATATCATGTTGATTCAAGTATCGTTATCTCGCAGAATCAACAAACTCAAAGCTGCCCTACAGGAAGATCACACATGCAGGCAGCTCCATGTCATCATTGTAATAGGCTGGCCGAGACAGAGCTTGTCCTGGTCAGCACAGAGATTGTTCTCCAGACATACCAAAACCATGATCCTTGTCACCAAGGCTCTTCTGCAATCCAAAGTGGAAGCAAATCTGGTTGGAGCCCTCCTGAAATGCTGACAAAGAGAAAAAGGCACTATGACCACAATGCCCGCAGACTCTGTCCTCTAGAATCAGGCCAAACATTCAGAATGCAGGCCACAGGGGGCCATGACAAACTGGCAGTGGTCCACGGCCATGCACCCCAACCAAACAACTATGTGGTTGCCTCAGGTGATGGTTTCTACATCGGAAACCCACGTCATTCATTAAAGGTACCCAAACGCGCACCATCAACTGTCACAGAGTTCAACATACCGAGTCCGCAATCTGTGCCCCTATACAGGTAGAGATGAAAGTCCCTTTGGAGACCAATGCAACAAGCTCTGCAGCCACTGTGCACACCCCAGGAATGCCAGAGGCCATCTGTCTCAGGACAATAACCCAAGTGTACCCCAAGCACTGCTTACTGGCACAACTACATGCTCTGGAGTCTGAGTGGACCAAACTCCAAGCTCAAGAACTCTGTACTGACTTAGTCTACATATGGGCCATTTTGTTCAGAAAGAGTCTCGGGAAGAGATTTGATGGGATTTATACCAGGTGCAGCAGCCCAAGCCTGTGCTCTGTGTACATTGTAAATAGTTAATATCTGTTGTCCAAGCCTGTGCTTTATACATTGTAAATAGTTAATGACCTGTTAACACTGCCCAACATTGTCATACGCCTGTAGTACCAGTTGTCTGAACTAAAATGGGGACGATGTGGACTGAATGGTTATGTCTATGGCAGGATGATGTGTACACAAGTGACGTGTCGGTAGTGTGAGAGTTCTCCCCCGACGTAGGCAAACACATAACATGTAAGAGCTGCTAAGATCGCTCAGTAAATGGTTCAACCAGTTAGTCCTTTGTCATAATTTCCATAAAAACCCTGCAACTTTACAAGGAGGATAATTGTCTTGTGAAGCAGTTCATTTGAATCTGTCTTTGGAGAACTGCATTAGTGTGTTTTACTTCTGGGAAGTGGGACATTGTACTTCTGTTTGTGGTGAAAGACAATTTCTTGATTTGTTAATGTTTCCTGGCATTTTAGTTAAGAATCTTTAAGGGCATTGTCAAAAAGATAGTTAGATTAGGTACCTTTGGGAAACAGTTTTGGGGGCTATTTTGTAAGATCTTTTCAAACAGTGTATTTTTGATCTTGAGTGTTTTAGTTCTCGCTTCTTTTAATATATTATTTAATTCTCCAAATTTAAAAATTTATCACTGGATTTCTGTGCTTTTGAGTTCAGTAGCTATCCCTCCTTGATTCTACAATATTAAAAAAATTACAACCAGTTGAGATAGATTTCAATTTAAGGTCAGGCTTGCTCAATGTTAATATCAGCTGCAGTGGTAACAGATTCTCTCACTTTGGTCACTCCCTCTGGTACAACTCTGATATGAATGCATATTACCTCCAAGAGATGTAGACATGAGTTGATATGACAGGCAACTGATTCAGCCATTCATTGACAGATCTGGCTGGGTAACATAATGCACTATTGGGTCCTTCCTGCATTTACAAAAATTGCTTACTATTCCAGGATCACCCTGATTGTAAAGATAAATCTCCAGGCGTCTTTCCTGTACTGCAAACTGGAGTCTTTAGTTTTCCCCTGCCCTGGACCTGAATGTGTAATGTTGTCTCGTTTCTCCTCTATCTCTCCCCATGTCCTCTCTAAGTTTAACCTGTCCAAGAGATCCACCTCTTGCTCTCTGCACCCCATTCCTACTCAACTTCACTTCCTGGTTTGCATCTTAGCTGACACCATTAAAAGGTATTCGCAAAATACTGCGGATGCTGGAACTTGAAACAAAAGCATTAAAAGGTTTCTTTTCTCAGGTGCTGTGCTCCCAATTTGACCAATGTATTGAAGGCATAAGCTGAATGGAACAGGCAGAACCCAAGCAGAGCACTGGTGATACTTGATAGCAGTGTTGACAACATCTTCCATTGCTTGGCAACTGAGAGTTCCAAAGTTGCACAACATTTTCCTCATCTGCAACCTAAAAGAGCGACTCCTAATTTTAACACACTGTCCTCTAGTCCTGGGCTCACGCTCAAAAGAAAACATCCTTTCAACATCCACCTTGTCAAGTCCATTCAGAGTCTTATATACTTCAATTAAGTCACCTTTCACTCTTCTAAACTCCAGTGGAAACAAACCCAACCTGTCCCACCTAGCCTCATAAGACAACCCACTCATTCCAGGTACCAAGCTCGTAGACATCCTCTGAACTGCCTCCAATGCATTTACATCCTTCCTTAAATAAGGAGACCAAAAGTGCACACAGTATTTGAGATGTATGTCCTATATAATTGAAACACATCTTCTTTAATTTTTGTCAGAGCCATTCTTTATATTCTGACCAATCATCTAACTTGCCACTCACCTTTGTGCAGTTTTTCCTTAAGTTTGATCACTTCTTTAACTTCTTTGGTTAACCATTGATGTGGGGCCAGCCATTAGAATTTTTCTCACAGCAAGAATATACTTATACTGAGTATTCTGAAATGTACCCTTAAAGTCTGCCACTGCTTATCTATTGATCTACCCTCCTGTTCAATTCAGCTAGCTCAGCTTTCATGCCCAATAGTTGCCCTCATTTAAGTTTAAAATACTAATCTCAGACCCACTCTTCTCCCTTTCAAACTGGATGCAAAATTCAATCATATCGTTGCTGTTATCTATGAGTGCGTTTACTCTGAGCTCATTAATTCATCCTGTCACATTACACAACATCAAGTTTTTAAACTCCTTCATAAGATGTGGGTGTAACTGGCAAAACCAGCATCTGTTGACCATCCCTAATTGTCCTTGAAGTGAATGGCTAGCTGGGCCATTTCAGGGGAATGTAAGAGTCAACCACATTGCTGTAGGTCTGGAGTCAAGCCAGACCAGGGAAAGACAGCAGATTTCTTCCCGAAACGGCATTAGTGAATCAGATGGGTTTTTAACTATAATCAATGATAGTTTGATGGTCACCATTATTGAGATGAGTTATATATTCCAGACTTATTAACTGAATTTAAAAATTCCAGCACCTGTCATGATGAGATTTGAACCTTGTCCCCAGAGCTGGTTCTCTACATTACTAGTCTAGCAACACTGGGGGCGATTCTCCCAAAAGCGTTGAATTGGCGGGAAAATGTTCTAATTCCCGACTGTTTTCTCAGTTCAGCTTCTCACCTGAATCGCTGCACTCTGCACTGCAGAGGTCCCAGTCGTGAATCTCATTAAACGCTCAAATAGGCGGGGCCTATTTGCGCCAAAGAGCCTGAAATCGGCAGAATGAGCAGGAACCTGTGCATGCCCACATCTCTGGGAGATCACATAAAAGACCTCCCAGCATCCAGATCACTGCCATCCAACCCCCACAGACATCACTAGCCCCCATAACCCCCCCCCCCACAGAGACATTGTTGGCCTCATTGCTAGCCCCTACAACCGCCCCCCCCCCCCGCCTCACAGAGATATTGCTGCACAGGAGGGGGGAGGGAGGGGGGAAGCGGGAGCCCTCGAGGCTGCTTCCCACAGTGCACGACAGAGCTGCCCGGAGAGGGGGTGGGGGGGGGGAGCGGGATTCCCTGATGGAACCTCACCCAGAGAGCTGTGAGGAAATTGAAGCCCCCCACCGACCCCCCCCACAAACAGATATCACTGGTCCATGGGCCAACAACTGAAGGCAGCAGGAGGAAGGCCACCAGGCATCTCCAGGGCCTGCCTGCAACATCCCCCGCACTCCGCTAGCAGCACTTACCTCCTCATGCCAGTTCAAGGCTGACACGCCAGGTTGCGACTTTTAAATACATAGTCTGATTCGCGCCAAAGTTACATCACGCCAAAGAGGTGGGAGACACAGATGTGGGCGGAGATTGCCGTGTGGATTCCGATAATGACATGTAAAGGTATGTCAACTCATGCTAATCGACGGCCTACTGATTTTCAGCGGGTTCCCGGTGGTACCATTTTTCTCCAGCTGGGAGATGCGCGCGGGTCGTAAAAGCTGGCGGGGAACCTTCAAAATGGCCGACATGCGCATCTCCCGGTCCAACCTGCCAGAAAAGTTGTGGGTCGCGATGGGAGAATCGCGGCCATTGATACTACATCACCATCTCCCTCAAATTCAAATATAAAGTGCACCCTGGATGCTTCTAGAATGTGCTGCTCTAAGAAGCTATCTCGAAAACATTCTATGAATTCTGGCAATATTGAGGATAAATATACTTGAGGCGTTTGCTGCACTAGTTAGTTGTTTAATTGTCTATCACCATTTCTACTTGATGTGACAGGACTGCAGAGCTTTGGTTTGATTTGTTGGAGGTGGGATCACTTCACTTCATCCAACACATGCTGTTTCTGCTGTTTGGCATGAATGTCGTCCTGTTGTGGCTTCACCAATTTGGATCCTAATTTTTAAGTAAGGCTGGTGGTGCGCCTGGAATGCACTACTGAACTTCTCACTGAAGCGTACAGAAGTTATACTGTTAACTTACCAATATAGAAAATGTAAGGCGAGATTATGCTACCCAACCTTGAGACCGTTGAGCTTGTTCCTACGCCCATGTTTCTTACTGTGGTTGGGTACAGTTCAGCACTGTAGATATAAATAATCGTGAAAGCACTTGTGGGTCCAAATTTCCCAATCAACATCAACACTGTCTGAAGTGCTGAAAGATCTAGAAAAAAACACATATATACATAAACTTAATGGAAAGTGTATTGGTTTAAAAGAACGCAAGAACACCTGAACACAAGACATAGGACCAGGAATGAACCAAAAGCCTTTTTGAGCCTCCTCCACCAGTCGATATAATCCTGGCTGATCTTGGAGGTCAATTTCATTTTACTGCATGCCCCCCATATCACTTAATTTCCTGAGAGACCAAAGGTTTGTCTATTCAAGCCTTAAATACAGTCAAAGATGGAGCAGCCACAACTGTCTAGGGTAGAGAATTCCAAAGATTCACAGCCATTTGAGTGAGGGAAGTTCCCCTCACTTCAGTACTAAATGATCAATGTCTTATCCTAAAATTGTTTTTTTTAATCATTCGTGGGACATGTACGTCGCTGGCTGCCCAGCATTTATTGCCCATTCCGAGTTGCCTGAGGGCAGTTGAGAATCAACCACATTGCTGTGGCTCTGGAGTCACATGTAGGCCAAACCGGGTAAGGATGGCAGATTTCCTTCCCGAAAGGACAAAGAACAAAAGAATGAAAACAATTTGAACAAGAGAAAGAAATGGATCATCTTGAATTTGGGGCAATGGCAAGGGAAAAGGAAATTAAACAGTTTGAGTTATGATTAAAAACAGAGGAAAGGGAAAGAATAGCACTGGCAGAACAAAAAGAAAAAAGAGAATTAGACCTTCAGGAATGGGAAAGACAATTTGAATTTGAAATGTTAGAAGTGCAAATGTGTAAAACTGTGAGAGCAGCAGCAAAAAGGGCAGTTGATTTTGCAGTGGATGATGAATCACTGCTTGATTTTCGACATCAATTTCAATTTTTGAGGGATAGGAACTGGGAAAAAGAAAAACCCTCAGGTGGTAAAGGCAAAGAAGACCTTGTTGGAGATAGTAAGGATAGTTTGCCTAAAGTTAAAAAGAAAACATGTGAGACCTCAGATGCTTTCGTTGCAATAAAGTTGGATACACAAAGTAACAGTATTGGCGGCTTAAGAAAAACACCGAGAAGCCAGGCGTGGTAAAAAAGGATAAGCAGGTGGGGTTTGTTTAAGTGGTAAAGGAAACCATAGTTGATGCTAAAGAGGTGCAAAATAAATGTACAGTCTGGTCAAGGGTTGGCTGATTAGTGAGGGCTAGATCTTGTTAAATAATTTACTTGTGTGGGTAAGGTTTACTCATATGTACAAGGACCTGTGGGTAACAAATTTGAGATTTTAAGAGATAAAGGAACCAATGTAGTTCAGAAAGAGTATTGCCATTAAAGGTGATACTATGTGGAATTCGTTTTGAAAAGAGCGGTGTTCCATGATAAAGGATAAAGTTGGAGAGTCTGGTGGAAAGTGATGGTGATGGTAGGAGTGATAGGGAAATTATCTTTTCCAGGAAGACAGTTAATCCCTGGTAACGATATAGCTGGATCGCAGGTGGGAGTGATGCCTACTGCAGTTGAAAAGCCAGTGGAAAATCAAACAACTGAGGTGTTGCAGGAAGCATATCCTAGGATTTTTCCCGACTGTGTGGTAACAAGATAACAAAGTCACAGGTTTAGACAGAAGCAGAAATCAAAGAGTAAAGATAAAAAGGTTGAAGTTCAGTTAGCAGAAATCATTTTGATCAGATGGCTGAGAAAGAACAAGAACAGGTGGAGGATGAAGTGGATATCTTCGGTTCAGGAAAGTTGGCAGAATTACATCAGAAAGATGTAGAGATAAAGCAGTTATATCAGAAAGCATACACAGAAGAAGAATCTGAGTGTATACCGGAGTGATATTACATTAAAAATGATATCTCAAGAGGAAGTGGAGACCTTTACATATTCAGGTAAATGAAAAATGAGCAGAATTTCATCAAGTTGTATAAAAGGTGGGTTATAAAAAGGAGATGTTGTGGGTAGTGCATGAGGTACCAGTAGAAGGTCATTTAGGAATAAGGAAAACTCAAGCAAAAATACAAAAATATTCTTATTGGCCTGGACTACATAAGGATGTAGTAGAATTTTGCCATACATATCATACATGCCAGGTAATAGGAAAACCTCACGCGGTAATCAATCCAAAACCCCTGATACCCATTCTAGCATTTGAGGAACCTTTTGCAAAGGTCTTAATTGATTGTGTAGGACCCCTCACTAAAACAAAAAGTGGGAATCAGTACTTGTTGTCCATAATGGATGTTTCCACTAGACTTCCAGAGGCCATTGCTTAATGTAATATCACAACTAAAAGAATTGTAGAAAAGTGAACGGGGTAAGTATGTGGAGGTACAGGGATAGAGCAGGGAGTGGGCCTGGGAAAGGTGCTCTGTCAGAGAGTCAGTGCAGACTCGATGGGCTGAATGGCCTCCTTCTGCACTGTAGGGATTCTATTAGCATAAAAACAAGTTATAGACTGGCCCTATGGGTGGGGGGGAGGGGAGGGGGTGGTGGGGGTGGGGGGCGGGGGGCGGGTGAGGAGTCAGAGAGGAAATATCAAAATGGAGGGCAGAATTCATGAGTTGGTGAACTCAATGGTAAGTCCAGGAGTCAGTAAAGCACCTAATTGGAAAATGAGATGCTGTTTCTCCCATTTGTGTTCGGCTTCACTCGAACATTGTAGTAGGCCAAGGACAGAAATTGGGCACAAGAGCAAGATGGTGAATCAAAATGGCAAGTGACAGAAAGGCCATGGTCATGCTTACAAGCTGTGCAAAGCTGTTCCACAAAGTGGTCACCAAGTCTGCGTTTAGTCTCCCCACTGCAGAGGAGATTGCATTGTGAGCAGCAAATTCAGGAGAATAAATTGCAAGAAGTATAAGGAAAGCACTGCTTCACCCGGAGGGAATGTTTAAGGCCTTGGATAGTGAGGAGAGAGGGGCTAAAGGGGCAGATCTTATACCTCCTGCAATTGCATGGGAAGGTACTTTGGAAAGGGATAAGTTAGAGGTGATAGAGGAGTGGACAAGGGCATTACAGAGGGAACAGCTGACAGGGGCAAGGGGAAGATTTGCTTGGTGGCTTCTACCCCAACCATGCCGGGGTTGGCAGCAATGATGGGGGATGATTCTTTGAATATAAAGGTTGATGGGATCAGTAAGAACAAGGTGAACTCTATTATGGTTCCGGGAGGGAGGGGAAGGGGGTGGGAGCAGACATGTGGCAGATGAGTTAGACACAGTTGATGGTCCTGCAAACACAGTGAGGGGTGTGGGGGAAACCCTGACTCAATGGAAAGGAAGACATGTCAGAACGGCTATTTTGGAAAGTACGATCATCGGAACAGATATGACGGAGGCAGAGAAACTGGGAGAATAGGATGGAGTCCTTACAGGAAAGAGGGTGTGAGGAGGCGTTGTGGAGGTAGCTGTGGGAGTCAATGGGCTTGTAATGACTATTGGTGGACAGTTTATCATCTGAAATGGAGAAGTCAGAGAGGAGTGGAAATTGGAAGAAAATTTGATAAATATGAGAGCATGAAGCAGCACCAATAATATAATCAAAGTAATGGGAGGGGCCTGAGTTAGGCTAGAACAGGGAATGTTCCACAAAGACAGCCATTGCCAACCCTAATTTCTCTACATCCCCATCCCCATTAGGATGGTCTTAGTGCTCCCCGCTTCCTCCTTGAATGGAGGCCTGAACAATCCCTATTCACCACTATTCTCTGCCTGGTTGAACTTGTTCTCTCACTGAACTCTCCCTAATGCCCTACCATTAACTGAGTAAGTCCTGCCCTGGTTCGATCGACCAAAATGCGTCACCTCGCATTGATCTAAATTAAACTCCATTTGCCATTTGTCAGCCCATTGGCTCAATTGATCAAGATCCCATTGCAACCTTAGATAACCTTCTTCACTATCTGCTAGGCCACCAATCTTGGTGTCATCTGCAAACTTACTAATCATGCCCCCTAAATTCTGTCTGGGTACCCACATGGGTTCCAGTGAACCATCTTGCTATGCATTTGAACTGTTATTCTGTCACTTCTCAATAAACCACTTTAAAACACTTGCAACTCCTTGATTTTTTTGAGTAATGTGTGTCCCTTGATCGAATCTTATACCAGTTTTCCGTTCCAATTGATAAGGAAATTCAGCTTTGAAACATTTTACAAAGATAGTTTGCACTAATTTTCGCTGCACAGTAAGGAAATTACTTGAAGGTATGAGTTGGATGAACAAAAGGACAATTCCACCAAGGAAGAGTGGGCCTGACGTGCTGAACCTTCGGGGAAACCTCCGGAGTAAAAGCCAAGCTGCAATATGAGCTGGAATTTCGCAAGCAGCAGAGAGGAAACAATTCAAATAGTTGTCGCCATGGAGATTAGGTGTATTCAAAGATAGACCATGGTATCCAAATGCTGATATGAACCTGCAACAAAATGTAAAATTTTAATTGCAAAACCATTCTTTAAAATTTCCTCCCCTTCACATCTTTTTCAATTTGGTCTGACAAGGACTTTTGCTCCCTATTCCACATAGCATTTTCCACCAAGGGGGCAGGCAATAGATCTGTTCTCCGTACACTGCGTTAATGTCAAACATTAGGAGGCCAACATGAACATTCCCTACAGACAACTAATGAACTAACGAACGAACAAACTAACTAAGAAATTCTTCTCCATTGAGAAACAGGTATTTTCCTGGAAAATCAAACATTATATATATATATATAACATGTATATATGATTCCATTCCATCTTTTATCCTTCTATTAGTTCATGGAGTAATGTAACATACCAGCTGTCAATGATCCATCCAGCTGCTGAGAGACTGGGCAAGTGAGTTCCTTCCTTTCTGCCCTCAGTGCTACAGAATCAGTTATTTTATTATTATTTATATATATGGATGTATTTCCATTAGGTCACACTCACTTACAGCTGAATTTTGGTTCTATATTTTCCTTTCGAAATGGCTTGATTACCTTCTCTCTTCAACTGTAATATTCTGAAGGATTGCTATTCTGTAGCACTGTTTACAATACTCTCTTAAAATGTAACTTTACATATTTCTTGCACTTGAGATAAACCCACAAATAGTAACAAAATGAAAGAAAAAAAGTCACCTTTTTTGTAAAGGGGACATGGTGTGGAAATCCATTGAGGAACTGTAACAGTGACCACCCCGCCCCCCCCCCCCCCCCACCCCCCTCACCCCCCGCAGACTTCATGTGACCAGGGGAGATTCTTTCCCTTTGCATAGAAGTCCCATCCTGGAGATGTGTTTGTACAGGTGGCTGCAGACTATGAGGCTAACTGCTGGGTCTTGGGAGGTGGTTGGGGAAGACAAGAAAGTCCTTTGTAAAGGAACAAGAGTTGGTTCCTATATGAAAGGCCCAGACCATGACAAAGATCTGCATCCTCACTGGATTCCACACAGCATTCTGGGGACCCGGGTTCCATTCCCGGCATGGGTCACTGTCTGTACGGAGTCCGCACGTTGGAGTCCGCACGTTCTCCCTGTGTCTGCATGGGTTTCCTCCGGGTGCTCCAGTTTCCTCCCACAGTCCAAAAGACCTGCTGATTAGATGGATTGGCCATGCTGAATTCTTCCTCAGTGTACCCGAACAGGTACCAGAGTGTAGCGACTCGGGGATTTTCACAGTAACTTCATTGCAGTGTTAATGTAAGCCTACTTGTGACACAAATAAATTAATAATAATAACACTGTAAAAGTCACATTGGTCCAGGCAGCTGATGCAGACAGAATGGGGATGTGAGAACTGCTGGTGACAAGATGAGGCCCTGAAATGACCATTGATTGGCCACTTAATAGGAATTCAAAAGAATGAGGGGAGATCTTACAGGGACATACAAGGTTATGAAGGGAATGGATAAGATAGAAGCAGGGAAGTTGTTTCCACTGGCAGGTGAAACTAGAACTAGGGGGCATGGCCTCAAATTGAGGGGGAGCAGATTTAAGACTGAGTTGAGGAGAAACCTCTTCACCCAAAGGGTTGTGAATCTGTGGACTTTCCTGCCCAGTGAAGCAGTTGAGGCTACCTCATTGAATGTTATTAAGGCAAGGATCGATACATTTTTGAACAGTAAATGAATTAAGAGTTATGGTGAGCGTGCGGGTAAGTGGAGCTGAGTCCACGAAAAGATCAGCCATGATCGTATTGAATGGTGGAGCAGGCTCGAGGGGCCAGATGGCCGACTCCTGTTCTTAGTTCTTATGTCCTTATGTAATAGGCCCAAGGATGGGCAGGCCACCCCCCTATAAAATAGGAGACCAGTCGGGTCAGGCAGGTAAACAGTGGACAGATAACAGACTTGCTACATTTTATGAGCTACCCCGCCCCGCACCCCCCATCCCTGCACCTTAAAACTTGATGAAGGAGGACTATAACTTTTCACCCAAGCTTCCTATTCCTGATGTTTATTCAAGAAGTTGAATTTAAATGCAGGAGCTGCTGTGGTTGGATTTGAACTCACATATCGATATCATTAATCAACTTAGAAACATAGAAAAACTACAGCACAATACAGACCCTTCAGCCCACAAAGTTGTGCCGAACATGTCCCTACCTTAGCGATTACTAGGCTTACCTATAACGCTCTATCTTACTAAGTGCCACGTACTTATCTAAAAGTCTCTTAAAAGACCCTATCGAATCCGCCTCCACCACCATTGCTGGCAGCCCATTCCGCGCACCCACCACCCTCTGAGTGAAAAACTTACCCCTGACATCTCCTCTGTACCTACTCCCCAGCACCTTAAACCTGGGTCCTCTTGTGGCAACCATTTCAGCCCTGGGAAAAAGCCTCTGACTATCCACTCGATCAATACCTCTCAACATCTTATACACCTCTATCAGGTCACCCCTCATCCTTCGTCTCTCCAAGGAGAAAAGGCCGAGCTCACTCAACCTATCCTCATAAGGCATGCTCCCCAACCCAGGCAACATCCTTGTAAATCTCCTCTGCACCCTTTCTATGGCTTCCACATCCCCCACATTACTAGTCCAGTAACTCATCCACCATACAACTGTACCCCCTGCATGTGAATGCACCTCAGTGAATCACCAGCCTGAGGTGGTGAAAAGATTTGTACGCTCTGACAATCCATTAGGGATTGTACAGGGAAGTCCCTAGTTCCTGGTAGGGCCACACAATGGGGCAAGGCTGGGAGGAGCTGCCAGACAAAATGCAATGCGACTTTTACAGTGTTATTATTATTAATTTATTTGTGTCACAAGTAGGCTTACATTAACACTGCAATGAAGTTACTGTGAAAATCCCCTAGTCGCCACACTCTGGCGCCTGTTCGGGTACACTGAGGAAGAATTCAGCATGGTCAATCCATCTAATCAGCATGTCTTTTGGACTGTGGGAGGAAACCGGAGCGCCCGGAGGAAACCCATGCAAACACAGGCAGAACGTGCGGACTCTGCACAGACAGTGACCCATACTGGGAATCGAACCCGGGACCCTGGTGCTGTGAGGCAGCAATGCTAACCACTGTGCCGCCCATTAACTTTTTAAAATTCCTCTCATGGACTGCGGGTATCACTGGCTAGAACAGCATCTGTTGCCCAACTCTAATTGCCCTTGAGAAGGTGTGATGAGCCACCTTCATGAACTGCTGCAGTCCGCGTGGTGTAGGCATACCTACCATGTGGAATTTTCCAGTCTGTCTTCCAAAGTTTATTTATTTGTCACAAGTCAGGCTTACATTAACATTGCAATGAAGTTGCTGTGAAATTCTCCTTGTCGCCACAGTCCAGCGCCTATTCAGGTCAATGCACCTAACCAGCACGTCTTTCAGAATGTGGGAGGAAACCGGAGCACCCAGAGACCATCCACGCAGACACGGGGAGAACGTGCAAACTCCACACAGACAGTGACCCAAGCCGGGAATCGATCCCGGATCCCTGGCACTGTGAAGCAGTAGTGCTAACCACTATGCAACCGTGCCACCCCAACAGCAGGTCGTGCCGCCCCACAGCAGGTTTAATGGTGGGGAGGAAGGGTGGGCGTTGCAATGCGGCGGAAGCTGAAAAATTGCTTTTGCTTCGAGCTGTATTTGAATGCTGTCCCTGTAATTGCTGTACTAGAGAACTGTGTTCGAGCTGAGAACTGTACTCGAGCTGTCCCTGTGATTGCTATATTACAGAGCTGAGTTAGAGCTTTGTTGGAGCTGTATCAGAGGATGCTCCTGCAGAGGTTTCTCTGGGCTAATTCCCTCCAGGCTTGAATCATGAATAAACTATTGTAACCTGTCCCTGAAACTCCTGTGGTTAGCTGGTAGAGGTCCACCATAACAATTTGGTGTAGTCACAGGATACTCGTACTGAATCATTGGAACGGCTCTGCAAACAGAGTGAGTATATTTTATTTACCACCTTGTTAAGTGTAGCAAGTCTGTCCGAGGACGCTCCGGCTGAGTAACAAAAGAATTTGTCATGGCGGGTCATGAATCTTGCCAGAGGTTAGCATGAAACTGATTTGCATCCCATTAATCGGATGCGGATAAATGCTCAACTTGAATTGTCCCAACACTCCCCACAATTGTCCACAGTGGGATATCACACTGGTCTAGAACACATTTGGACCAACATAGAAAATAGGTGCTGGAGTAGGCCATTCGGCCCTTCGATCCTGCAGCACCATTCAATATGATCAAGGCTGATCATGCACTTTCAGTGCAGGGGATATGGGGAATGAGCAGTTGAATGGCATGGTGGCACAGTGGTTGGCACTGCTGCCTCACAGCGCCAGGGACCCAGGTCCGATTCCTGGCTAGGGTCACTGTCTGTGCGGAGTCTGCACATTCTCCCCGTGTCTGTGTGCGTTTCTTCCGGGTGCTCCGGTTTCCTCCCACATTCTGAAAGATGTGCGTTGGCTATGCTAAAATTCTCCCTCAGTGTACCCGAACAGATGCCGGAGTGTGGCAAGTGGGCGATTTTCACAATAACTTCATCGCAGTGTTAATGTAAGCCTACTTGTGACACTTAATAAATAAACTTTTATAAACTGTCTGCATGGGTTTCCTCTGGGTGCTCTGTTTTCCTCCCACAGTCCAAAATGTGCAGGTTCGGTGGATTGGGCATGCTAAATTGCCAAGATGTGTAGGTCAGGGGGATTCGTGTGGTGGATGCATGGGGTTGCGGGGATAGTGTCTGGTGGGATGCCCTGTCAGAGAGTCAGTGCAGACTCAGTGGGCTGAATGGCCTCCTTTTGCACTGTAGGCATTCCATTTTTCTGTGAATGGAAATAACTGGAATGTTCTTCAAAATAACCAGTGTGGAGGTGATGGACTGAATGGCGTGCTGCTCTGCTGTATTCATATGTGATTCAATGAAATACTCACCACACTAGAAAGTTTAAAATACTGATAATTCGGATATTTCGTGTTTTAAACAAGTGAATAATTGAATGAGGATGTTCACTTTTAGCTTTCATATCTTGGAGCTGGAAGGAAAATAGAGAGGGTTCAGAGTTATCAAGGATTATTGGCAAAAAACAATATTATTAACTATTACTGTTGAGTGTATGTTGGACATGGATGAATCAGAGAAAATCTGAAAAGAGTGCGGAATAAATGATCGCATTTGCAGCTTCTTTCTTTCCTCTGCCGTTGTCACCTACTGTGTTGACCCTGCGCCATTGGTGAATAAGAAAAGTGGGGCTCAGTGTACACGGAATAAAACCCCCATTATATTGTCACAATTCATGATACTTGTTTCAAGGAGTCATATTGTCACTCAGTCTGTGCTTGGTTAGTTAAAATGCTTTTGTTAGTGCAGTGGGCTGGGAAATTTCAGCAGCGCCAGATTAGCAGACCCACTTTGCCCTCCCCAGGTCTCTCGGGGCTACATCTGGTTTCCGGATCATCGGAGACTGGATGTATGACTGAAGAGGTGTATCAGGATCTTGTGAAAGCCCTGACATGCAGAACTGTGTGGGAATTGCTCAGGAAGTTTAAAGTTGCAGTGGGCAGTTCCCCTGTTTCCTGATACTCTGCACAAAGGGCTCCAACTCTGATTTAGAGAATTGTACAGATCCACATATTTACCAGAGTAGTTACCCCGGAAATTTTATACAGATTATAACCTGCTCTAGCAACTGGGTAACTCCATACCTGACCCGCCCACCTCACCTCACCCCAACCCCCGCAACCCCAATCACCCATCTTGCCCTCCCCAATCACTCAACTGTACCCCGATCACGCGAATCTCCACCCGGGCTCAAACCAAGCGCACTGACCACCCAACTGCTACGCCTTGTCACCTCCCTACCCCTCAACCTGATCCAACTTTCCCCCCGGTCACGCGACTATTCCTTTCCCAATCAGCCATGCATCAGCATCTCACACAATTTGCCAACAATCTATAGGCAGGGGTGTGACATAAGTTAACTGATTTTATCCTACACAAACATACATGTAGACCCAGCCGTCGTGTGAGAACGTGATGATGTGGCTAGATAAGAGGTCACGTGGTTGCAGCATGGGAGTTATCCCCGGGATCTCGAGCAGAGCCCAAGTACCGTAAGTAGCCGTTGAGCTAAAGAATAAATTACCTTTGTTGGAAGTTCACAAATTGAAATGGAACACCTTGCTTTAGTCATTGCCCATCAAAAATTTCATGACTTCATATAACAAGGGCGGCACAGTAGCACGGTGGTTAGCACTGCTGCTTCACAGCTCCAGGGTCCCGGGTTCGATTCCCGGCTCACTGTCTGTGTGGAGTTTGCAAGTTCTCCTTGTGTCTGAGGGGTTTCCTCCGGGTGCTCCGGTTTCCTCCCACAGTCCAAAGATGTGCGGGTTACGTTGATTGGCCAGGTTAAAAATTGCCCCTTAGAGTCCTGAGATGCGTAGGTTAGAGGGATTAGCAAGTAAATATGTGGGGGTAGGGCCAGGGTGGGATTGTGGTCGGTGCAGACTTGATGGGCCGAATGGCCTCCTTCCGCACTGTAGGGTTTCTATGATTCTATGATATGAAATATAACACAACTGAAAAGGATTCCACAGCCTCTAGCTTCAGCTGGGAGATCCCGTTATTCTATTTATTATGAAGGACAATGCCCAGCCTCCTGGTAGCTGTCATGATGTTATCATTCTGCAGTACCTCAAGATCACTGAAGAGAACCTCTGGTGGAGTGATATGGTTTTTCTTTGCAATGTGTCGGAGAATTGCTTCAGCCTCCTGTACTCTTCCCTTTATCAGCAGCCAGCGTGGGGATTCAGGAATAAACCTGGAATTAAAAGTGTTTCGTTTTAATTGGAAAGTACAAAGGACACAGAAAGGACTTGATCAGTTACTATTAACATTCAAATGCTTTTTAATGGCAGATATTAACAGGCAACTTTATTCAAATCAGGGATAGATTTAAAAATGACAATGGTATGAAAGATAAAGTTTAAAATTGAATTTGACAAGATGATAGAAAGGCCTAGGTCTGAACTTACAAAATTCCATTAATTAATATGGCATTTATTGCAGGGAGACCTGGAGAGAAAGAATGGGTACTTTGCTTTGTCTCTATCACCAAGCTGTATCAAGCATTGCATTGAATGGAAACTCCAACAGGAAAAGAATCAAATGTCTTTATCCAACATTAACTTCAAGAGGGGCGAAAACATTGCCAAAACTGCATCACGATGGGTGGTTTGTCTGGACCTAGGCAGGAGCCAGGCTAAACCAGATTAAAGGTGCTAAGCACTCACCTAAATCTAAACAGGGGGCTGGATTTTCTGGTCGCAATCGCCCCAGTGCCAGAACATGCTGCCCAAAGTCAAAGGAGCTTTGCATGGTTCGTGTCCCGCCCGCTACGATTCCCGTGGCGGGTGGGATGATAAAATTCTGCCCAGGATGTCTCCAGTACATGCTTTGATGTATTTCTTACAGTTTTGTAATAAAAAAGTCAAGACAGTTGAGTCTGAGCAGCAGTCAGGAAAGAGGGTCACAATCAGTCATCATGATTCACAGCCTAAAGCTCCTACTGTAAGGACTAACATTGTGGGGAGTTGTAAGTATCGGCCAGATCTAAGGTATAGGTTGTTGCTGAGGATTAAAGATCGTTTAATGGTAGCAACTAAATCTTTGAGCAGGGATTTGGGCAGAAACACGGGGGGGTGGGGTGGAGAGGTAATCTCCCATCCTGCTGCACTGATCTTTCAGTGCAGTGGGCTGGGAAATTTAAGCAGCGCCAGATTAGCAGACCTGTGTTTTGCGGCCAGCCCCGAATGCGTCTCCCAGCGCCAGATTTCCGGAAATAGGCACAGAGCTGCATTACACATGCAGCGCCTATTTTAAATATGATTTAAATGGCATTAGCGGCCCTGAGACTGAAGTCTCTGGGCCCGCTAGCCTCTCCCCCCAGCCAGGAGTATTTCACTCCAGCGGGGATTACTATAGCTCCCCACTTACGGGGAGCTGGAGTGAAGGGGGCCATCGAGGCCCTCCCCCCCACCAGAAGGTTGGGCGTCAGTGGGGGAAGACCCCTGGGCATTACAACCTTGGCAGTGCCAGCCTGGGCCCCCAGGGGGCCAATCAGGCATAGGGCAGTGCCAAGGGGGCGGAGCCTAATGGGATGGAGCCTAATGGGGGCAGGGCCTCTGGGAGAAGATCGGTGGGGGTGGCGGGCCTCGCTGCCACTCTGCAGTCAGGATCGGTGGGGGTGGGAGGGAGGCCAATGATCGTGATTGGCCATTGGGATGGGGGTGGGGGCAGCCTGCTGGGGGGGGTTAGGGCTGCAGGGGGCTGGTCAGCACGATCAGGGGGAGGGTGGATGGTGGCAGTCGGGACTGCTGGTGCGGGGCATGGAGATCGGGAGGTGGGGGGCGGGGGGGGAATGTGAATGTGGGGGATCGAGGCTGGCCCGGACATGTCCAGGAGAGCAGCTATCGGGCTACGGGGTGCTCGGAGGGCCGGTGTTGTGGGATTGCAGGGCTGGCCAGCGATCGATCCGTGGGGAGGGTTGCACGGTCGGCGATGCGAGGGTCATGGGGCTGGCTAGCGATTGAGCTGGCCAGCAATCAGGGGGCTGGCCAACAGGGACCATTGTACCTCCGCCGATCTCGGCGCTGACAGATCGGCACATGTGCTGTGGCCCGCTCAGTGCTATGCTGCCGGCCTCTTCCGCAGGGAAAGGCCCCACCCTTGAGTTTCAATGGGACTTACTCTGGTGCACTCTGCAGTGCGCAGAATGTGGGAGATTCTTCTCTAAGCTCCCACTGAAAGAAAAACGTGATTTGCTACAGTTTTCACACAAATTCGACACTTCACATTTTTTTGGGAGAATCACCCCCAGGGATTTCCCATGCTCTTTCGTGGACATGTTTTATTAATAAGTCGTGGTTTCAAGTGTTGTATGGTATCATTAAACTAGTTTATAGCTCTTGTATTAAGGATTAGGAGTGTTTTATTGTGTTAACAATCATGTTTGCGGTTGAGTCTAAAAGCCTGTGTAAATTTGTCCATTATAAAATGCTAAAGTCAAGAACTGATAGTAAAAGTAAATGGGAGTGTGCACCTCTTACAGGTTGCAAGAAGAAGTCTCCCGCTTTCTCTTGCACCTTTGTGTTACATGCAGCCGAGAGCAAATGAAACTTTCAACAGAAATTCTGATCAGAATAAATCATCTTTTTTTGTCTGCAAAGTTGTAATAATTTAGAGTCATTAAGGATAGTTTCACCAAAAATCCATCCGAAAGAACTTCCAAATCTATTGTGACCAGAGTTCTGTCAGATAAGCAGCATCAGGTTTTATCCCTTCCCATACTCCATCCTCTACAGGGGTCTATACTTGTTTGGTCATGTTTTGTGTTTGTGAATGAGCACATGGATTTTGAATATCTGTTTTTTTTAGCAAAAAGGGAAAATTGTTACACTTCTAAACTACAACTTGTATGTTAATCAGTTTTTTAAAACTTGTTTCTTAATTTTTAAAGAGTTTGTTTTCTCATGAATCTTTTCTCGTGTGCTCACTGAAAGAAGCCTGGTTAGTCCTCTTATGCTAGATCAATGTGTAGAGGGTCCACGCAGGTTAGGAGCTGTGCTGGACCTGATTCTGGGGAATGAAGCCGGACAGGTGGTTGAGTTGGTGGTGGGGGAGCATTTTAGTGATAGCGATCACAACATGGTACAATTTAAGCTTGTTATGGACAGGGAAATGGACAAGTTACAAAAAAATGTTTTGGATTGGGGGAGAGGGGATTTTAGTAAAATAAGGTAGGATCTGGCCAAGGTAGACTGGGAACAGCTACGAACATGAATATCTACAGAAGGGCAGTGGGGGGGGTGGGGGGCAGGGGGAATTCAAAAATGAAATGGGGAGGATGCAAGTCTAGCATGTTCTCTCTAAGGCAGGGGTCTCCAAATTACGACCCACGGGCCACATCCGGCTTGAGGTTTGGAGACCGCTGCTCTAAGGTGATGGGTAGGAATAACAAGGTAAGAAGTCTCACGACACCAGGTTAAAGTCCAACAGGTTTATTTGGTAGCAAAAGCCACTAGCTTTCAGAGCGCTGCTCCTTCGTCAGGTAATTGGGAGTTCTGTTCACAAACAGGGCATATAAAGACACAGACTTATGCCCTATTTGTGAACAGAACTCCCACTTACCTGACGAAGGAGCAGCGCTCTGAAAGCCAGTGGCTTTTGCTACCAAATAAACCTGTTGGACTTTAACCTGGTGTTGTGAGACTACTTACTGTGTATACCCCAGTCCAACACCGGCATCTCCACATTAGGAATAACAAGCCCAGAAAACCATGGATGACCAAAGATATTCAGGATACAATGAGAAGGAAAAGTAATGCTTTTAAAAAGTATAAGGGGAGCAAATCAGTGGAGGCATTAGTGAGGTGTAGAAAGTGTAGAGTGAAGCTTAAGAAAGCAATTAGGCAAGCAAAGGGCGGATATGAGAAAGCTCTGGCCGGTAAAAGTAGGGAAAATCCCAAGATATTCTGTAAGTATATCAATGGGAAGAGGATAATCAGGGAAAGAGTAGGGCCCATTAGGCACCAAGGGGACAATCTGTGAGTGGAGCCAGAGGACATTGGTAGAGTGTTGAATGAATACTACACATCCGTCTTCACCCAAGAAAATGAGGATGATGGTATGGAATTCAAAGAGAGACTGAGGTTCTTGAGCGAATTGACACAGGGAAGGACAAGGTATCGGAGATGTTGGCTGCCTTAAAAGTGGATAAATATCCAGGTTCAGATGAATTGTGCCCTGAGCTTCTGTGGGAGGCAAGGAAGTGATTGCAGGGGCTCTGACCCAAATTTTCAATTCCTCTCTGGCCACGGGGGAGGTGCCAGATGACTGGAGAATAGCTAATGTGGTTCCGCTATTTAAGAAGGGTTGTTGAGATAAACCAGGGAACTACAGAATAGTGAGTCTCAAGTCAGTGGTAGGGAAACTATTGGAGAAACTTCTGAAGGAGAGCATCTATCTCCACTTGGAGAGGCAAAGCTTGATCAGGGATAATCGGCATGGCTTCCTCAGAGGGAGGTCATACCTAACAAATTTGAATGAATTTTTTGAGGAGGTGACCAGGTATGTAGATGAGGGTAGTGCAGTTGATGCAGTTTATATGGATTTCAGCAAAGCCTTTGACAAAATCACACATGGGAAGCTTGTAAAGAAGGTAAATTCACATGGGATATAGGGTAAATTGATAATGTGGATTCACAATTGGCTCAGTTGTAGGAGACAGAGGTTGATGACAGAAGGCTGCTTTAGTGACTGGAAGCCAGTGTCTAGTGGCGTACCACAGGGATCTGTGCAGGGCCCCCTTTTGTTCATCATTTATATAAATGACATAGATGACTATGTTGGGGGGTAGGATTGGTAAGTTTGCCGATGACACAAAGATTGGCCAAGTGGTTAACAGTGAGGCGGAAGGTCTTGGGCAACAAGAAGATATAGACGGAATGGTCACATGGGCAGATGGATTTTAACCCTGAAAAGTGTGAGGTAGTTTGGAAGGAGTAATTTGACAAGAAGATTTTCTATGAATGGTAGGACACTAGGAAGTACTCTGGAACAAAGGGACCTTGGCAAATTTGTTCACAGATCTCTGAAGGTGGAAGGGCAGTTTGTCGGGTGGTGAAAAAGGCATATGGGACACTTGTCTTTAGAAATAGTTTATTTATTAGTCACAGATAGGCTTACATTAACACTTAAATGAAGTTATTGTGAAGATTCACACAGAGGGTCGTGGGGGCCTGGAATGTGTTGCCGGGCAAGGTGGTGGAGGCGGACACACTGGGAACGTTTAAGACTTATCTAGACAGCTATATGAACGGAGTGGGAATGGAGGGATACAAAAGAGTGGTCTAGTTTGGACCAGGGAGCGGCGCGGGCTAATTGTTCCTGGTTTCTCGTTTCAAGGCTTCATTCTATGATCATCTTGCTGGTGCCAGTACAGAGTGAGACTGCGGATAGTTGGGAACCTGTCTCGGGGGCAGGGAATTCATATGGTGTTCGTGGAAGTGGAAATGACTAGGGTTGGGAAGCATTTTCCGATCAGGGCCATTGTGATCTCCTGGACTCGTTTCGATCGCCTCAGGGGGTCGGAGAGGAATTTCCCAGATTTTTTTTTCCCCATATTGGCCCTGGGGTTTTTCACTCTGGGTTTTCGCCTCTCCCTGGAGATCACATGGTCTGGAATGGGGGGGTGGGGGTGAGTTAATAGGTTGTAATGAACAAAGCATCGTAGCTGTGAGGGACAGCTCGGTGGATAGGATATTGGTATGTAGATAGGCTGGAAAATTGGGCGGGGATCCTGGATTCAGGATTCAATCCTGGACCGGGGAGCGGCGCGGGCTTGGAGGGCTGAAGGGCCTGTTCCTGTGCTGTATTGTTCTTTGTTCTTTGTTCTTTGTTCTTTGATTCCCTAGTCGCCACACTCCGGCGCCTGTTCGGGTACACTGAGCAAGAATTTAGCATGGCCAATGCACCTAACCAGCACATCTTTTGGACTGTGGGAAGAAACCAGAGCATCCGTAGACAACCCATGCAGACACAGGAAGAACGTGCAAACTCCACACAGACAGTGACCCAAACCGGGAATCGAACCCGGGTTTCTGGCACTGTGAGGCAGCAGTGCTCACCATTGTGCCACCGTGCTGCCCTTTGGCAGAGATTTATCAATTGAGATATAGATTACAAAAGCAGGAAAGTCATGTTGGAGTTGTATAGAACTTAGGTGAGGCCACAGCTAGAGTACTGTGAGCAGTTCTGGTCGCCACATTATCGGAAGGATGTGATTGCACTGGAGGGGATGCAGAGGAGATCCACCATGATGCTGCCTGGGATGGAACATTTAAGCTATGAAGATAGGTTGGGTAGGCTTAGGTTGTTTTCATTGGAGCAGAGAAGTCTGAGGGGGCGACCTGATCGAGGTGTAGAAGATTATGAGGGACATGGGCAGAGTGGATAAGGAGCAGCTGTTCCCCTTAGTTGAAGGGTCAGTGACGAGAGGACATAGGTTCAAGGTGAGGAACAGGATGTTTAGGTGATTTGAGGAAAAACCTTTTTACCCAAAGGGTGGTGATGGTCTGGAATGCGCTGCCTGGGAGGGTGGTGGAGATGGGTTGCCTCACATCCTTTAAAAGGAACCTGGATAAGCACTTGGCACATCATAACATTCAGGGTTATGGGCCAAGTGCTGGCAGATGGGATTAGGTGGGAGTTCAGGTGTTTCTAATATGTGGGTGTGGGCTCGATGGGCCGAAGGGCCTCTTCTGCACTGTATGATTCTATGCTGGGAGTAACAGCGTCAAAGGATATCAATTGGTCAATTTTGTGAGTGAGGTAGACATTTAGGGCACGATTCTGCTGCAGTGAGGTCAGAGAACTGAGCCAAATCTCCATTTATTGTGGCGGCATGGGAAAATCCCACCGGCATGAACCACCGTAACATTCCAGCCTTAAACTTTTATTGCGACCTGCGAAAAGATGGGGCCAGAATTGAGGCACACTCTCCCATCAAGTTTCATGATGCAGTGAAGGTGAAAATTAACCCTCTGAATATCTAGCGCCTCATCACAGTCCAGGAGACATCCCTCCTTTTTCATACACTGTCACTGCTGATCCCTATCCTTACCCCCATGCAAGAAGGGCTTTCATTTTATCTCAACTGGAATTTGTAACAGAAGTTCTTACTCACTGATTATATCGGTATAAGGTTTGCATTCATACCTACCACCACAAAGCAATGCACAGGGTGCTAATAATAGACAAGGTCAATTGCAAAATCCACCAGCTTCGTATGAAGTACGCAAATAAGGGCAGCATCATATAGCCGAGTGTATAACAAATACCAACTCCCAACGTACAGTATATAACACGAACAGATTTCCCAAAAACCTCCGATCCTGCAACAAGTTCAAGAGAAACAGTGATTGCAAGTTAAAAACAGGAAATGCTGGAAAATACTCAGCAGGTATGAGGGCGGCACGGTGGCACAGTGCTTATAGTACTGCTGCCCCACAGTGCCAGGGACCTGGGTTCAATTCCAGCCTTGGGTGACTGTGAGGAGTTTCTCCCTGTGTTTGCATTGATTTCCTCCAGGTGCTCTGGTTTCCTCCCACAGTTCAAAGTTCTGTAGGTTAGGTTGATTGGCCTTGCTCAATTGCTCCTTCGTGTCAGGGGGATGAGCAGGGTAATCTATTTATTTATTATTAGTGTCAAAAGTAGGCTGACATTAACACTGCAATGAAGTTACTGTGAAAATTCCCTCGTCGCCACAGTCCGGCGCCTGTTTGCTTGCACTGAGGGAGAACTACGCCTGGCCAATGCATGTAACCAGCACGTCTTCCGGACTTGTGGGAGGAAACTGGAGCACCCGGAGCAAACCCACACAGACACAGGGAGAACATGCAGGGCCCGATTTTACCATCAAGTTGTGCCCATTTTCGGGTGCGAAAACTTGGTAAAGTCGGGCATGAGGCGAGTAGTGCAGTCCGCACCTGCCTCCGCGCTGGTACCCCCTTTACCAAGGCCTGAAAATGGCCACGGTTGGGACGACGCCCAAAACGGGCATGATGGCCACTTAAATGCATTTGCATACATTTAAATTGAATTAATGGGCTGCGCGCCCAACCTTTTAAAAAATTTATACATGGGACATGGGCGTCACTGGCTGGCCAGCATTTATTGCCCATCCCTAGTTGCCCTTGAGAAGGTGGTGGTGAGCTGCCTTCTTAAATCGCTGCAGTCCATGTTCTGTGGGTTGTCCCACAATGCCGTTAGGGAAGGAATTCCAGGATTTTGACCCAGCGATTGCGAAGGAACTGCGATATATTTCTAAGTCAGGATGGTGAGTGGCTTGGAGGGGAACTTGCAGGTGGTGGTGCTCCCATTTATCTGCTGCCCTTGTACTTCAAGATGGAAGTGGTTGTGGGTTTGGAAGGTGCGGTCTAAGGATCTTTGGTGAATTGCGACAGTGCGTCTTGTACATAGTACACGCTGCAGCTACTGAGCATCGGTGATGGAGGGATTGAATGTTTGTCGATGTGGTGCTAATCAAGCGGGCTGCTTTGTCCTGGATGGTGTCAAGCTTCTTGAGTATTGTTGGATCTGCACCCATCCAGGCAAATGGGGAGTATTCCATCACACTCCTAACCTGCGCCTTTTAGATGGTGGATAGGCTTTGGGGAGTCAGGAGGTGAGTTACTCGCCGCAGTATTCTCAGCCTCTGATCTGTTCTTGTAGCCATTGTGTTTATGTGGTGAGTCCAGTTGAGTTTCTGGTCAATGCTAACCCCAAGGATGTTGACAGTGGGGGATTCAGTGATGGTTACACCATTGAATGTCAAGGGGCGGTTGTTAGAGTGTCTCTTATTGGTGATGGTCTTTGCCTGGCATTTGTGTGGCACGAATGTTACTTGCCACTTGTCAGCCCAAGCCTGGATATTGTCCAGATCTTGTTGTATTAGAACATGGACTGCTTCAGCATCTGCGGAGTCATGAATGGTGCTGAACATGGTGCAATCATCGGTGAACATCCCCACTTCTAACCTTATGATGGAGGGAAGGTCTTTGATAAAGCAGCTGATGATTGTTGGGCCTAGGACACTACCCTGAGGGACTCCTGCGGAGATGTCCTGGAGCTGAGATGACTGACCCTCCACAACCACAACCATCTTCCTATGTACCAGGTATGACTCCAACCAGCAGAGAGTTTGCCCCCTGATACTCATTGATTCCAGTTTCGCTAGGGCTCCTTGATGCCACATTCGGTCAAATGTGGCCTTGATGTCAAGGGCTGTCATTCTCACCTCACCTCTGGAATTCAGCTCTTTTGTCCATGTTTGAACCAAGGCTGTAATGAGGTCAGGAGCTAAGTGAACCAGGCGAAACCCAAACTGGGCGTCACTGAGCAGGCTATTGCTGAGCAGGTGAAGCTTAATAGCACTGTTGATGACCCCTTCCATCACTTTACTAATGATCGAGAGTAGACTGATCGGGTGGTAATTGGCCGAGTTGGATTTGTCCCGCTTTTTGTGTACAGAACATACCTGGGCAATTTTCCACATTGTTGGGTAGATGCCAGTGTTGTAACTGTACTGGAAGAGCTTGGCCAGGGGAGCGGCAAGTTCTGGAGCACAAGTCTTCAGGGCCCATTGCCTTTGCAGTATCCAGTGCCTCCAACCATTTCTTGATATCACGTGGAGTGAATCGAAGTCGCTGGAGGCTGGCAGCTGAGATGCTGGGGACCACTGGAGGAGGCTGAGATGGATCATCCACTCGGCACTTCTGGCTGAAGATTGTTGCGAATACTTCAGCCTTATCTTTTGCACCGATGTGCTGGGCTCCTCCATCATTGAGATGGGGATATTTGTGGAGTCTCCTCCTCCAGTGAGTAGTCCTGTTTTGTTGCTTCACCAGGTTGACACCTCATTTTTAGGTATGCCTGGTGCTGCTCCTGACATGCCCTCCTGCACTCTCCATTGAGCCAGGTTTGATCCCCTGGCTTGATGGTAATGGTTGAGTGGGAGATATGCTGGGCCATGAGGTTGCAGATTGTGCTGGAGTACAATTCCGCTGCCCACAGTGCCTCATGGATGCCCAGTCTTGAGTTGCTAGATCTGTTCGAAGTCTGTCCCATAGCACGGTGATAGTGACACACAACACGATGGAGGTTTTTCTCAATGTGAAGGCGAGACTTCGTCTCCACAAGGACTGTGCAGTGGTCACTCTTACCGATACTATCATGGACAGATGCAACTGCAGCCAGCAGGTGGGTAAGGATGAGATCAAGTATGTTTTTCCCTCTTGTTGGTTCCTTCGTCACCTGCTGCAGACCCAGTCTAGCAGTTATATCCTTTAGGACCCGACCAGCTCGATCAGTAGTGCTGCTGCTGAGCCACTCATTGAAATCCCGCACCCAGAGTACATTTTGCACCCTTGACACTCTCAGTGCTTCCTCCAAGTGTTGTTCAACATGGAGGAATACTGATTCATCAGCCGAAGGAGGACGGTACGTGGTAACCAGTAAGAGGTTTCCTTTCCTATGTTTAACCTGAAGCCATGAGGCTTCATGGAATCTGGAGTCGATGTTAAGGACTCCCAGGGCAACTCCCTCCCGACTGTATACCACTGTGCCGTCACCTCTGCTGGGTCTGTCCTGCCGGAGGGACAGGACATATCCAGGGATGGTAATGGTGGTGTCTGGGGTGTTATCTGTAAGGTATGATTCCGTGAGAATGATTATGTCAGGCTGTTGCTTGACAATTCTCCCAATTTTGGCACTAGCCCCCAGATGTTAGTGAGGAGGACTTTGCAGGGTCGACAGGGCTGTTTGTTTTGCCGTTGTCTTTTCCGGTGCCTAGGTCGATGCCAGGTGATCCGTCCGGTTTAATTTCTTTGTTGAGGCTTTGTAGCGATTGGTACAACTGAGTGGCCTGCTAGCCCATTTCAGAGGACAGTTTGAAGTCAACCACATTGCTGTGGCTCTGGAGTCACATGTAGGCCAGATCAGGTAAGGACGGCAGATTTCCTTCCCTAAAGGACATTAGTGAACCAGATGGGTTTTTCCAACAATCAACAATGGTTTCATGGTCATCAGCAGACTCTTCATTCCAGATATTTTTTATTGAATTTAAATTCCACCATCTGCCGTGGTGGGATTCGAACCCAGGTCCCCAGAGCATTATCTGGGTTTCTGGATTAATAGTCGAGCGATAACACCACTAGGCCATTGCATCCCCCTGCACTTCCCCCTTTACCACCGCGTTCGCCCATCCAGATTCGACGCGAAACAGACATGCCCTCTAAAAGTCCGATTCGGGCGTTCCAGTTAGTGAGGAGGTAAGTGCCGAGCATTCGACAGCTCTCTGCCTGAGATCGTGGGGTGAGGGGGAAAGGGGGGTCCGCTGCCACTCTGCCTGTGATCAGTGAGGGGGAAGGGGGCTCCACTGCCACTCTGCTTGTGATCGGTGAGTGGGAAGGGGGGTCTGCTGCCACTCTGCCTTTGATCAGTGAGGGGGAAGGGGGGGTCCACTGCCACTCTGCCTGAGATCAGTGGGGGGAAGGGGGGGAGCGGTCCGCGATCGGTCTGGGTGGCGGATGGGTGGGGGGATAAGGGGGTCAGTAATGTTGTGAGGATGGGGTAATATCTGTCGGGGCCAGTGGAGGCATTATCCGGCCCGGGAGCGATGTGGCAGGGGAGCCACATGCTATCTTTTGTTTACTGTGCATGCGCAGTTGGAGGCGCCCACAGGCTTCTGAAGTGTGATTCAGAATCACTGATATTTTTGCAGGCAGAGTGCATATGGGGGGGCGCCTGAGAACAGGTCTAAAAGTCGGATCTGAAACATTCCCAGTTTCAAGTCCGCCCAGCACTTAGAATCAAAATGATAAAATAGGGCCTGCAGACTCCGCACAGACAATCACCCAAAGCTGGAATTGAACCTGGATCCCTGGTGCTGTAGGCAGCAGTGCTAATTACTATGCAACCATGCCGCCCTACCTGGGGTCACAGGGATAGGGCTGTAACCCCAGGTAGGGCGGCATGGTTGCACAGTAGTATTTTACCATTTTAATTCTAAGTGCTGGGCGGACTTGAAACTGGGAGTGTTTCAGATCCGACTTTTAGACCCGTTCTCAGGCGCCCCCATACGCATTCTGCCTGTGGGCGGGGCTTAACGCACCCGAAACCCGGCAGCTCTGATCGGAGCTTCCAACTGCTCATGCGCAGTAAAAGAAATGATAGCATGCGGCTCCCCTGCCACATTGCTCCCGGGTCAGATAATGCCTCTCCCTGGCCCCACAGACATTGCCCCACACCCACAACATTACTGACCCCCTTATCCCCCCACCCACCCTCCACCTGGACCGATCGGAAACCCCTCCCCCCCCACCAATCTCAGGCAGAGTGGCAGCAGACCCCCCTTCCCCCTCACTGATCACAAGCAGAGTGGCAGTGGACCCCCCTTCCCACTCACTGATCACAAGCAGAGTGGCAGTGGATCCCCCTTCCCCCTCACTGATCTCAGGCAGTGTGGCAGCGGACCCCCCTTCCCCTTCACTGATCACAGGCAGAGTGGCAGCGGTCCTCACTCCCCACTCACTGATCACAAGCAGAGTGGCAGCGGTCCCCACTTCCCATTCACTGATCACAAGCAGAGTGGCAGCGGACCCCCCTTCCCACTCACTGATCTTAGGCAGAATGGCAGCAGACCCCCCTTCCCCTTCACTGATCACAGGCAGAGCGGCAGCGGTCCCCTCTTCCCACTGACTGATCACAGGCAGAGTGGCAGCGGACCCCCCTTCCCCTTCACTGATCAAAGGCAGAGTGGCAGCGGACCCCCCTTCCCCTTCACTGATCACAGGCAGAGTGGCAGTGGACCCCCCTTCCCCCCTCCCCATGACCTCAAGCAGAGTGCCGTCGGATGCTCGGCACTTACCTCCTCACTAACTGGAGCGCCCAAATCGGACTTTTGTGGAGCATGTCTGTTTTGCGCCAAATCTGGATGGGCGAACGCGGTGGTAAAGGGGGAAGTGCAGGGGGATGCGATGGCCTAGTGGTATTATCGCTCGACTATTAATCCAGAAACCCAGATAATGCTCTGGGGACCTGGGTTCGAATCCTGCCACGGCAGATGGTGGAATTTAAATTCAATAAAAGATATCTGGAATGAAGAGTCTGCTGATGACCATGAAACCATTGTTGATTGTTGGAAAAACCCATCTGGTTCACTAATGTCCTTTAGGGAAGGAAATCTGCCGTCCTTACCTGACCTGGCCAATATGAGACTCCAGAGCCGCAGCAAAGTGGTTGACTTCCAACTGCCCTCTGAAATGGCCTAGCAAGCCACTCAGTTGTAACAATAGCTACAAAGTCTCAACAAAGAAATTAAACCGGACAGACTACCTGGCATCAACCTAGGCACCGGAAAAGACAACGGCAAAACAAAATAGCCCTGTCGACCCTGCCAAGTGTTCCTTACTAACATCTGCGGGCTAGTGCCAAAATTGGGAGAGTTGTCTCACAGACTAGTCAAGCAACAGCCTGACATAGTCATTCTCACGGAATCATATCTTACAGTTAACACCCCAGACACCACCATTACCATCCCTGGATATGTCCTGTCCCTCCGGCAGGACAGACCCAGCAGAAGTGGTGGCACAGTGGTATACAGTCGGGAGGGAGAAGCCCTGAGAGTCCTTAACATCGACTCCAGACCCCATGAAGTCTCATGGCTTCAGGTTAAACATAGGCAAAGGAACCTCTTACTGGTTACCACATACCGTCCTCCTTTGGCTGACGAATCAGTATTCCTCCATGTTGAACAACACTTGGAGGAAGCACTGAGAGTGTCAAGGGCGCAAAATGTACTCTGGATGGGGGATTTCAATGTCCACCACCAAGAGTGGCTCGGCAGCAGCACGACTGATCGAGCTGGCCGGGTCCTAAAGGATATAACTGCTAGACTGGGTCTGCAGCAGGTGGTGAAGGAACCAACAAGAGGGAAAAACATACTTGACCTCATCCTTACCAACCTGCTGGCTGCAGATGCACCTGTCCATGATTGCATTAGTAAGAGTCACCACCGCACAGTCCTTGTGGAGACGAAGTCTCGCCTTCACATTGAGAATAACCTCCATCGTGTTGTGGGACAGACTTCGAACAGATCTAGCAACTTAAGACTGGGCACCATGAGGCGCTGTGGGCAGCGGAATTGTACTCCAGCACAATCTGCAACCTCATGGCCCGGCATATCCCCCACTTAACCATTACCATCAAGCCAGGGGATCAACCCTGGCTCAATGGAGAGTGCAGGCGAGCATGCCAGAAGCAGCACCAGACATACCCAACAATGAGGTGTCAACCTGGTGAAAACAGGACTACTTGCATGCAAAACAGCATAAACAGCAAGTGATAGACACAGCTAAGTGATCCCACAACCAACGGATCACATCTAAGCTCTGTAGTCCTTCCACATCCAGTCATGAATGGTGATGGATAATTAAACAACTCGTTGGAGGAGGAAGCTCCACAAATATCCCCATCCGAAATGATGGAGGAGCCCAGCACATCAGTGCAAAAGATAAGGCTGAAGTATTCGCAGCAATCTTCAGCCAGAAGTGCCGAGTGGATGATCCATCTCAGCCTCCTCCAGTGGTCCCCAGCATCTCAGCTGCCAGCCTCCAACCAATTTAATTCACTCCACGTGATATCAAGAAATGGTTGGAGGCACTGGATATTGCAAAGGCAATGGGCCCTGATAACATTCTGGCAACAGTACTGTAGACTTGTGCTCCAGAACTTGCCGCTCCCCTGGCCAAGCTCTTCCAGTACAGTTACAACACTGGCATCTACCCAACAATGTGGAAAATTGCCCAGGTATGTCCTATACACAAAAAGCAGGACAAATCCAACCCGGCCAATTACCACCCAATTAGTCTACTCTCGATCATCAGTAAAGTGATGGAAGGGGTCATCAACAGCGCTATTAAGCAGCACCTGGTCAGCAATAATCTGCTCAGTGATGTCCAGTTTGGGTTTCATCAGGGTCACTCAGTCCTGACCTCATTACAGCCTTGGTTCAAATATGGACAAAAGAGCTGAATTCCAGAGGTGAGATGAGAGTGACAGCCCTTGATATCAAGGCCGCATTTGACTGAGTGCGGCATCAAGGAGCCCTAGCGAAACTGGAATCAATGGGTATCAGGGGGCAAACTCTCCGCTGGTTGGAGTCATACCTGATACATAGGGAGATGGTTGTGGTTGTGGAGGGTCAGTCATCTCAGCTCCAGGATATCTCTGCAGGAGTTCCTCAGGGTAGTGTCCTAGGCCCAACAATCTTCAGCTGCTTCATCAATGACCTTCCCTCCATCATAAGGTCAGGAGTGGGGATGTTCACCGATGATTGCACAATGTTCAGCACCATTTGCGACTCCTCAGATGCTGAATCAGTCTATGTTCTAATACAACAAGACCTGGACAATATCCAGGCTTGGACTGACAAGTGGCAAGTAACATTCGTGCCACACAAATGCCAGGCAATGACCATCACCAATAAGAGACACTCGAACCACCGCCCCTTGACATTCAATGGTGTAACGATCACTGAATCCCCCACTGTCAACATCCTTGGGGTTAGCATTGACCAGAAATTCAACTGGATTCACCACATAAACACAATGGCTACAAGAACAGGTCAGAGGCTGACAATACTGCGGTGAGTAACTCACCTCTTGATTCCCCAAAGCCTATCCACCATCTAAAAGGCGCAGGCCAGAGTGTGAAGGAATACTCCCCACTTGCCTAGATGGGTGCAGCTCCAACAATACTCAAGAAGCTTGACACCATCCAGGACAAAGCAGCCTGCTTGATTGGCACCACATCCACAAACATCCACTCCCTCCACCACCAATGCTCAGTCGTAGCAGTGTGTACTATCTACAAGATGCACTGCAGCAATTCACCAATGATCCTTAGACAGCACCTTCCAAACTCACGACCACTTCCATCTTGAAGGAAAAGGGCAGCAGATAAATGGGAACACCAGCACCTGCAAGGTTCCCTCCAAGCCACTCACCATCCTGACTTGGAAATATATCACCATTCCTTCGCAGTCGCTGGGTCAAAATCCTGGAATTCCCTCCCTAACGGCATTGTGGGTCAACCCACAGAACATGGACTGCAGCGATTCAAGAAGGCAGCTCACCAGCACCTTCTCAAGGGCAACTAGGGATGGGCAATAAATGCTGGCCAGCCAGCGATGCCCATGTCCCATGAATAGAAAAAAAAGATTGGGCGTGCAATCCATTAAGTCAATTGAAATGCATGCAAATGCATTTAGTTGGAAAAAAGGAGGAATACATTTGAACAATTAAAAACAAAATGAGGTTAAAAGAAAGCAAAAACAGAAATGTATAACTGGCATTGGGATTATTGCTGTTTCTTGATACAAAAATACAACAGTAGTCAGTGATAGTCAATTGAATCCAAGAGTTGGGAAATCATGTTGCAGCTATATAAAACCTTGGTTAGGCCGCATTTGGAGTATTGCATGCAGTTCTGGTCACCACACCACCAGAAGGACGTGGAAGCTTTGGAGAGAGTGCAAAGAAGGTTCACCAGGATGTTGCCTGGTCTCGAGGGTGTTGGCTATGAGGAGAGGTTGAATAAACTAGGATTGTTTTCACTGGAAAGACGGAGGCTGAGGGGAGACCTGATAGAGGTCTGCAAAATTATGAGAGGCACAGACAGGGTGGATAGTCAGAGACTTTTTCCCAGGGTGGAAGTGTCCATTGTAAGGGAGCACAGGTTCAAGGTGAGAGAAGGAAAGTTTAAGGGAGATGTGTGGAGGAAGCTTTTTATGCAGAGAGCGGTGGGTGCCTGGAATGCGCTACCAGAGGAGGTGGTGGAAGCAGGCACATTAGCAACATTTAAGAGGCATCTGGATGGGTACATGTATAGGGAAGAAAAAGAGAGATATGAACCGAGTAAGGGCAGAAGACCTTTTTAATTTTATTTAGGGCATCATGTTCGGCGCAGGCTTGGAGGGCCGAAGGGCCTGTTCCTGTGCTGTACTTTTCTTTACTGTTCTTTTCTTTGCTCTGATGACAATGGATCTGTAATTCTTTGAAAGCCCCACCCTCTCGTGTTCTAAATCTTATCTTCCAGCCGTACTTTGAACAATCCTTCTCTGCCTGTGCTTCCTCCCTGACAGACATTACAAACTTGGCTCATTGCTTCAATAAAGAAGCTGTTCTGATTTCTTAAATTTAATTTTCACTAACTGTGTCCAGTTATATTCTCTGGGTCTAATTTTCTGGTGTATTTGATGTACTATTCTAGGTGCAAATGATTTATAAACGTTTAGTATTTTAGATATCACAAGAAGTCCCTCATTCCTGCCTTCATTCCTGGTTTGGCACAGAAGATGGCTAACTTTCCCTCACAACTCATCCTCTTTTAGATTTGGAATCTGTCTTGGTTTCCTTTTCAATGCAGATAAGCAAACATTTAAAGCTTCATCACAGTTAATTTAATTGTTTGCATTGACATCACTTGCTGACGATACTCTACATTGAGATTAAAATTTGTTTAAACAAGTATCACCATGTTCTGCTCAATCACAAAGACCTTTGGCCACACAACACTCCAGCAGGTATCTGAAATCTGCCACAACCATTTTGTGTCCTGATCACATGTCAACTGGCCAACAGAGGTGAAAATCGTGACAATAATCTTTTGTCAATACTTAAATTACCCCGACATGACAAAGTTGCTCAGTGGTGGACCACTTAATTGGGCACAGCTCCAATTGTAATGCTCCACTATCCAAAACATCCTGGGTGCATATTCGCCCTTACCCCCCTTTCGAGGTACTCCTGTTCTAACACAATTCTAATATTAATTATTTGTGACAAATACTTTCTGTATCTGAAAGAAAAACACTAAAGGAACAGTTCTTCACTCTCGTACTATCTAGAGGGCATGCTTGCAAAGCACTGAAGCAACCTGGGTACAGAATTCTAGAAGTGCACTCCAAGATCATGGCCTGGATTTTCACTGAGTTGGGTTGACTTGAGAGCCCTTACAAAATGGCCTAGATCACTGGACTGTGTGATGTGCAGGAGTGCCTTTAAAGGGTGAGTGTTTCTTTCTGTCAGAAGTCCGCATCCAGCTCTCCCAACATGGCTGGCTCCATTGCTGAGACAGGTATCTTGTACTCCTCCACAATTTTCATGAAGTTGGGCCAGGTTTTGAAGGAGTCGTGGTTCACAGTCCCTTAGTTGTGAACCCTTGTGTACATGAGAGGACCTTCTGAAAGATAAGCTCAAAAGGTCCCCCTCCTCCCTCTGTCCCAAGTTACACCCTCTCACTCAACACTTGAGGCTCTTCGCATCCCCAACGCTAGGCTCTGCAGAACCCCCCACAGCCTTAGGCCCTTCATGCTTCCTTTACCAATACCTGGCTCTTTCATGTCCATTGAGTCATGGTACACTTTCGAGGGCCAATGAACACCATAATGTACAGTGGGATCTGTGAAAAATATAGCTTAACAAATGTAACACATTGATATATTTATCCTGTGAAAAATGTCTGGACAGCTGCACATCAAAGTGTCAATAGCTCAGGCCATTTGAATTTTTAGCACCACAAACCACATACACTTGAAACCACTTGATGTATGTCAACAGACATTGTGAAATTGACCACAGAGATCAGCGAGTCTGAGCTGTCAATCAAACAACATTTCTCCTCCAAGTGTTCTTATAATTATATCTGGGTTCTCAGCAAAGCTTTATTGTGTCTGCTCATTATTTGTGGTTTTTGAACATTCTACGGCCTTGGATGACTGACACATCAACTTGCCATCCAGGCTTTGCTCATCAGTGAAATTTATCAATGGATTACATTTTTTCAAAGTGATATATATTTTTTTCAGGAATCATATATACTGTACTATGTGTATTATGGTGTTCATTAGTTCTAGAAAGTGTACAGTGGGACAATGGGCATGGAAATGCCAGAACTAGCATGAGGAACCTGACGGCCTGCGTGGAAGTGCAGAGTTTGGCAAAGGGGGGAGGAGGTGAATGGAAGAGCAGGGTCTGGCATAGGAACATGAGAGGCCATGGGGGTGTTGGAGGGCATGGATGGGAGGCCGAAGGGGGTTTAGGACTGGAGGGCCTTTGTGTTTTATTTTTACAGGTCTTTTAAATAGCTCATCTCTACACTTGGAAGCGCCTGAGGGTGCCTCAGCTGACCAGAACCCAGCTCACACATGACTCCAACAATGAAGATCCAGCCTTGGCGGATACTACTTGGCATGATCTATGTAGACAACTTGAAAAGCATTGTGCTTCCTGTGAAGGCCACTGTGAAATGTTTTGTAATGTTCTTTCAGATTTTTTAATGAATAAAGTATATTTTTGCAGCAAAGTATTTATTTTGTCACACTGAATTTTGTGAATCAAACCTCGTGTTGATTTATTTGCAATCCATTAACCCTCTGGTTTGCATTCCTAGCAGGGACCATTCTTGCTGCCTCTCAGATTTTGGAACTTTTTTGACCATTTTTCCGCAAAAGGATTGGGGAATAAAATCAGGACTTAAATTTGCAGAGCTGTTCTACCAGTGTCCTGGATTATCGTGTAACGACCAGAACTTAGTGTCATACTGAGAGAGACAGGATTATCAAAATGAGTATGAAAGAGCTAATAAAAGTATGGGAATGAGTAGGTACTTACCAAGAACAAAGGCAGCCACATAGTTTGAAATCTGTCCAATACCCACAAGGAAATTGAGAAAGCAGAAAATTTCCCAGTTTGTGGAGAATACTTGAATTATGCTAAATCCAGTCTGTACAACCGTAGTTCCAAACAGAACTATCTTCCTCCCAAACCTGTAAAGTAGAAGCAAACTGCTGTGTGCTGAAGGTACAGATAAACACATACATGTAGTTACTCACATGTTAAATACTGCACACATTTGTATATAAACAGATGCATTGGTGTACATAGTAGAGTCATAGAGGTTTACAGCATGGAAACAGGCCCTTCGGCCCAACTTGTCCATGCCGCCCATTTTTTTTAAAACCCCCTAAGCTAATCCCAATTGCCCGCATTTGGCCCATATCCCTCTATACCCATCGTATCCATGTAATTATCTAAATGCTTTTTAAAAGACAAAATTGTACCCGCCTCTACTACTACCTCTGGCAGCTTGTTCCAGACACTCACCACCCTCTGTGTGAAAAAATTGCCCCTCTGAACACTTTTGTATCTCTCCCCTCTCACCTTAAACCTATGCCCTCTAGTTTTAGACTCCCCTACTTTTGGGAAAAGATATTGACTATCTAGCTGATCTATGCCCCTCATTATTTTATAGACCTCTATAAGATCACCCTTCAGCCTCCTACGCTCCAGTGAAAAAAGTCCCAGTCTATCCAGCCTCTCCTTATAACTCAATCCAAACTCAAGTCCCGGTAGCATCCTAGTAAATCTTTTCTGCACTCTTTCTAGTTTAATAATATCCTTTCTATAAGAGGGTGACCAGAATTGCACACAGTATTTGAAGTGTGGCCTTACCAATGTCTTGTACAACTTCAACAAGACATTCTAACTCCTGTATTCAATGTTGTGACCAATGAAACCATAGAATCATAGAACCATAGAAAATTACAGCTCAGAAACAGGCCTTTTGGCCCTTCTTGTCTGTGCCGAACCATTTTATGCCTAGTCCCACTGACCTGCACTTGGACCATATCCCTCCACACCCCTCTCATCCATGAACCCGTCCAAGTTTTTCTTAAATGTTAAAAGTGACCCCGCATTTACCACTTTATCTGGCAGCTCATTCCACACTCCCACCACTCTCTGCGTGAAGAAGCCCCCCCCTAATATTCCCTTTAAACTTTTCTCCTTTCACCCTTAACCCATGCCCTCTGGTTTTTTTCTCCCCTAGCCTCAGCGGAAAAAGCCTGCTTGCCAAAAGCCAAATGCGGGCAATTGGGACTAGCTGAGGGGTTTAAAAAAAAGGGTGGCATGGACAAGTTGGGCTGGAGGGCCTGTTTCAATGTTGTAAACCTCTATGACTCTATGACTCATTTAAACTATCCATATCCCTTTGCAAACTTTCAGTGTCCTCTGCACACTTTGCTCTACCACTCATCTTAGTGTCATCTGAGAACTTGGACACAGTACACTCGGTCCCCAACTCCAAATCATCTATGTAAATTGTAAACAATTGCAGTCCTAACACTGATCCCTGAGGCACACCACTCGTCACTGATCACCAAATAGAAAAACTCCCATTTACCCCCACTCTTTGCTTTCTGTTAGTTAACCAATCCTCTACCCTGTGTCTCTGGATTACTAGTCCAGTCTCAATACCACACCACTGCCTCCCCTGCCAACCCATAGGTAAGTTGTAACCTGCGTCTCCTCCATGGCTTCCAGCAATCAAGTCAGTGCAACCTCCGAGGATCCATGAGTTTGACTTCTCACTGCCATCCTCCTAGCTTGACTGTGAGCGACTGCTGTGGAGTTGTTTAAATGCAGTACCCTCTTGACTGAAGTGCTCAGATGACCCGTGGGGCGGGCTTTGCGTGGCATTTTTCACACCAGGGAAAATTTTCAAAGTGCCTAAAGATTGTGATCTGGATATGCACCACCAGGACCGATGGGATTCACACTGATTTTCACACCAAAAATGCCATTTCTCTGAAAAATTCCATCTACCATCTCCAAACTTATTTCCTCATGATTGGTTTTCGGTGGGGCGGGGAGGGGGGGGGGGGATGCCCGACAAACCATCCCTCAATCCCAGAGGTATGACCATAACCTCACATTGGGAACCCAATGTAATGTTTTATCCTCCCAGTGCATCTCAAAGTTATGGTAGCTGAGAACTAAATGGAACGTAGATTTTCAATCACACGCGACTTCATGTAAATCAAAGGCTGAGTGGAGAAGTCTGTGTTTAAATGCATGATCGTTGTGTAGCTGAGAGAATATATACATACGAGCCAGTGGGCTAGTATGTCTATATGTGGAATATAGACATACTGGGCCAGTGGGCTGACGAATGGCAGATGGAGTTTAATTTAGACAAATGTGAGGTGATTCATTTTGGACGATTGAACCAGGGCAGGACTTACTCAGCTAATGGTAGGGCATTGGGGAGAGTTACAGAACAAAGAGATCTAGGGGTACATGTTCATAGCTCCTTGGAAGTGGAGTCACAGGTGGACAGAGTGGTGAAGAAGGCATTCGGCATGCTTGGTTTTTCGAGGAGGTTACCAGGAAACTACTAGAGTTTTTCGAGGAGGTTACCAGGAAAGTGGATGAAGGGAAGGCGGTGGATGTTGTCTACCTGGATTTCAGCAAGGCCTTTGACAAGGTCCCTCATGGGAGATTAGTTAGGAAGGTTCAGTCGCTAGGTATACATGGGGAGGTAGTAAATTGGATAAGACACTGGCTCAATGGAAGAAGCCAGAGAGTGGTTGTGGAGGATTGCTTCTCTGAGTGGAGGCCTGTGACTAGTGGTGTGCCGCAGGGATCGGTGTTGGGTCCATTGTTGTTTGTCATCTATATCAATGATCTGGGTGATAATGTGGTCAATTGGATCAGCAAGTTTGCTGATGATACAAAGATTGGAGGTGTAGTGGACAGTGAGGAAGGTTTTCAAAGCTTGCAGAGGGATTTGGACCAACTAGAAAAATGGGCTGAAAAATGGCAAATGGAGTTTAACGTGGACAAGTGTGAGATATTGCACTTTGGAGGGACAAACCAAAGAAGAACGTACAGGGTAAATGGTAGGACTCTGAAGAGTGCAGTTGAACAGAGGGATCTGGGAATACAGGTACAGAATTCCCTAAAAGTGAGTCACAGGTGGATAGGGTCGTAAAGAGTGCCTTTGGTACATTGGCCTTTATAAATCGGAGTATCGAGTATAAAAGTTGGAGTGTTATGGTAAGGTTATATAAGGCATTGGTGAGGCCGAATTTGGAGTATTGTGTACAGTTTTGGTCACCTAGTTACAGGAAGGATGTAAATAAGATTGAAAGAGTGCAGAGAAGGTTCACAAGGATGTTGCCGGGACTTGAGAAGCTGAGTTACAGAGAGAGATTGAATAGGTTGGGACTTTATTCCCTGGAGCGTAGAAGATTGAGGGGAGATTTGATAGAGGTGTATAAGATTTTGATGGGTATAGATAGAGTGAATGCAAGCAGGCTTTTTCCGCTGAGGCTAGGGGAGAAAAAAACCAGAGGGCATGGGTTAAGGGTGAAAGGAGAAAAGTTTAAAGGGAATATTAGGGGGGGCTTCTTCACGCAGAGAGTGGTGGGAGTGTGGAATGAGCTGCCAGATAAAGTGGTAAATGCGGGGTCACTTTTAACATTTAAGAAAAACTTGGACGGGTTCATGGATGAGAGGGGTGTGGAGGGATATGGTCCAAGTGCAGGTCAGTGGGACTAGGCATAAGATGGTTCGGCACAGACAAGAAGGGCCAAAAGGCCTGTTTCTGAGCTGTAATTTTCTATGGTTCTATGGCCCATATCCCACTATACCCATCTTACCACGTAACTGTTTCCATGCTGTAAACCTCTATGACTCTATGACTCATTTAAACTATCCATATCCCTTTGCAGACTTTCAGTGTCCTCTGTGCACTTTGCTCTACCACTCACCTTAGTGTCATCTGAGAACTTGGACACAGTACACTTGGTCCCCAACTCCAAATCATCTATGTAAATTGTAAACAATTGAGTCAAACTGTCTAAAATAGAGTGGACAAGGGTTTGGCAGATGGAATACAATGTTGGTAAATGTGAGGTCATCCATTTTGGTAGGAATAACAGCAAAATGGACTATTATTTAAATGGTAAAAAATTGCAGCATGCTGCTGTGCAGAGGGACTTGGGTGTTCTTGTGCATGAATCGCAAAAAGTTGGTTTACCGGTACAGCAGGTAATTAAGAAGGCAAATGGAATTTTGTCCTTCATTGCTAGAGGGATGGAGTTTTAAAAAAGGGAGATTATGGTGCAGCTGTATGAAGTGCTGGTGAGGCCACACCTTGAGTACTGTGCACAGTTTTGGTCTCCTCACTTGAGAAAGGATCTACTAGCACTGGAGGGGGTCATGATGTGGAGACAATACACTTCTCTTTAACCTGTGCTTAATGCTCCCTCCACTCACATTGTCTGTACCTTTAAGACTTGATTAGCTGTAAAGACTCACATTCCAATCATTATTCATGTAAATTGAGTTTGTGTCTTTGTGCCCTGTTTGTGACGAAGGGACAGCCTGTTCCGAAAGCTAGTGGCTTTTGCTACCAAATAAACCTGTTGGACTTTAACCTGGTGTTGTTAGACTTCTTACTGGAGGGGGTGCAGAGGAGATTCACTAGGTTGATTCTGGAGTTGAGAGGGTTGGCTTATGAGTTCATAAGTTCATAGGTTATAAGATATAGGAGCAGAATTAAGCCATTCGGCCCATCGAGTCTGCTCCGCCATTCGATCATGGCTGATATGCTCCTCATCCCCATTTTCCTGCCTTCTCCCCATAACCCTTCAACCCATTACCAATTAAAAATCTGTCTAACTCCTCCTTAAATTTACTCACTGTCCCAGCATCCACCGCACTCTGGGGTAGCAAATTCTACAAATTCTCAACCCTTTGGGAGAAGTAGTTTTGCTTCAACTCTGTTTTAAATTTTCTACCCATTATCCTAAGTCTATGACCTCTCATAGAGGAGAGACTGAGTAGACTGGGACTATACTCATTGGAATTCAGAAGAATGAGGGTGGATCTTACAGAAACATTTAAGATCATGAAGGGAATAGATGAGATAGAAGCAGGGAAGTGCTTTCCACTGGTGGGTGAAATTTGAGGCATAGCCTCAAAATAAGAGAGTGCAGATTTAGAACTGAGTCGAGGAAGAACTTCTTCACCCAAAGGGTTGTGAGTCTGTAGAATTCTCTGCCCAGTGGAGAGTTGAGGCTACCTCTTTGAATGTTTATAAGGCAAAGATAGTGAGATTTTTGAACAGTAAAGGAATTAAGGGTTATTGTGAGTGGGCAGATAAGTGGAGCTGAGTCCACGAAAAGATCAGCCATGATCTTACTGAATAGCGGAGCAGGTTCAAGGGGCCAAATGGTCTACTCCTGCTCCTAGTTCTTATGTTCTTATGTAATGCTTTGATATCCCAGGTTTGAATCCCACCATGGCAGATGGTGAAGATTGAACCAGGAGCTCAGCAGGCCCTCCTACTCTTTCCTCCTCAAGGCGCTGCTTCTCTCTACATGCTGTTGCATTTGATTTGACCCTGGCATCCTCTCTCCTGGCCCACGGCTATAAGTAGAGTCACCAACTTGTGAATCCAAAAACTGGAAGGGAGGGGACAGAATGTGAGTCGTGAGGCGTGCTGCCAATGCCCCAACCCATTGCCCAATCAAGACATGGGTCTTACTATTGGTGGTCTTTCCAATGAACTCCACTCCCTTACTCTCACCCACAATAGCCATGACCCAAAAGGAGCCTCTTGCAGCTGCACATGATGGATGGGCACCTTACCTTGGAAAGCATTAGTTGCGATTAGAATCTCTCCAAGGCTGAGGACTGAGGATGCATACGTTAACTGACTTGCCCTGTGAGATGGAATAAATACGGTAGCAAGAAATGATCTTAGAAGATGTAGAATCCATATGGATGAAAGTGAGAAATAACAAGGGGAAGAAGACACTAATGGGAGAAGTCTGTAGGGCCTTAAACAGTAGCTATACGGTAGGATGGAGAATAAATCAAGAGATAATGAGGACATGTAAAAAAGGCATTACATTAGCCATAGGTGACTTGAATCTTCATGTGGTTTGGCAAAATCAAATTGACGTAGGCAGCCATGATTAAGAATTCATAACGTATTTGGGACAGTTTCCCAATAATATATTGTGGATCCAACCAGGGATCAGGCAATTTTGGTTGTGGTCCAACATTAAATAAATGAAAAACTCACCTGTCAGATAGCTGTCCAGAAACAAAAGAACCAACCAGCACTCCCATGAAGAATATTGACATAGAAAATGACCCTTTCCAGTCATCGTTACACACCAAGTCCCACTGAAAAAGAAATGAAAAATAACTTGTGCATAGTTTGGAAAAAATTTACAGGCAAATCATTTGACTGTATTTGTTTTAGAATGGATGGGATCGGATTTGAGATAAGCCCTTTTGCCCCACCAAGTCTCAGATCAATGGCAGCATTTACGCCTCTAAATGAGAGGGCTGTGAGTTCAAATCCAATTCCAGAGTCTTCAGTACGTAATCCAGGCTGTCACTTCAGTTCAGCAATGAGGGGGTGCAGTGTTTTATATGAAATGTTAAACTGCAATCCTCTCCGCCCTCCAGATATAAAATGACACTATTTCAAGAAAAGCAGGATTATTTCTGGCCACAATAATAGCTCAATCGGTTTTACTAAAGCTAAAGGTTTTACTATACTACCACTACTAAAGTTTTACTATTTGATTGTTCATCTAATTTCTAGGATGTTGCTGTCACATTTATCCAAATTACAGCAGTGATTACACTTCAAAAACAATTCATCACCTTTGGGGTGCCGAGGGAAACTCATTAAACTACATGTAAAATGATCCTAATTCCAACAGATGCTATACAATTTCCATTGTTAAAGAATCTCCCCAATGAATTTCATTGGTGGTGGGTAATGCATCATGCGTATTGTTGTAGAAAGAGACAAGTTGTTGAATCTTTTCATCTCACACGCATAGGATCATGCAAGAATGCCAAATTTCAAAGGGAGCAATAATTTACATTGCATGAGAAAAGAGTACCAATTGATTGGCAAGTTCGAAGCAAAAACAGAAAATGCTGGAAAATCTCAGCAGGTCTGACAGCATCTGTGGGGAGAGAATAGAGCCAACATTCCAAGTCTAGATGACCCTTCGTCAGAGCTTTGGCAAGTTGACTTTGGTTGGCCGAGGCTTTGGCTGGAGAATGCAACAAAAACTATTGTTTCAATGAATTCAAAAGAGGTGCAATGCCTGGTCATGTTCCTTTTGTCTGCAGAGGACAGGTCCCTATGTATGAATATGTGTCACTTTTAACAAGCATGAGTGAGCCACATTGCAAGCCTGACTGATAATCTTAAATTGGTTGTTAGTGCCATTCTTAGTGTTGTTCAGAAAGTGCTGTGCAATTGTGAAATCACATCTGACACTAGACATTAAACATTGGGTGGAATTCTCTCATTCCACACTTGGCAGGTTTTGTGGTGGATGACAGTGAAGAATCCAGCGGCAGGCAATAAGTCAGAGACCTGCCAGCATAAAAACAGTTTGCAATTCTCCCAACGTCAGATCGATGGTGGGTTGGCTACCTCTCTGCCCAGTAGTGCTAATGCTATTTGCTTTCATTAACATGTTGCTCGGCACAACATCGTGGGCCGAAGGGCCTGTTCTGTGCTGTACTGTTCTATGTTCTATGTTCTAACATTTGCTGAATGCTCATTAAAATAGATGCTCGCTGGAATGTCATCAGGCCTTCCAAACTTTTATCACACCAGCGGGATATTAGGCCAGCCTAAAACCCATTTAAAAATGAGTGGCATGCACAAGTCAGACTCAGTTCAGTCATAACTTTGAGGTGAGTGCAACATATATAGCCCATCTACCACTGCACTGCATCGCTCTTGTTGCGATGTACGCCACACTGCTGAGGCTTTAAAGTCAGTCTGCTCCTGTTCTTTGCCAAAGTTGTCCAGAAGAACACCAGTGTGCTGCAGTACTCATGCACTCTTCCTTGGTGTGCTTCCTGGAGCTATCCCTGAGATACAGGACATCCCTGTGCACCTATGATCCTCTGATCAAGGCCCAAAGGGCTTGTTGGGTGAAGCAATGTGTTACCTTCTTCTAAAGCCTGCAAGCCTTGTTCTTCTCATTGCCAGACATCTGTAACAGTCTCTTGATGACAGGTGGACTAGAGAGAGTGAGATGTATGTGTTGCATTGGCAAGTAACCCTGGCCCCTTCGAACTTTGACCCTGTCAGCTGATGGTGAGCCTGAGAGTAAATTCCTGACCCAACAGCTGTTTCGGCCCATGAATCATCTGTGCGTTATTAATGAGTTTCCAAGCACTGAATCAGGTCTGAGTTTCTACCATTCTGGCCAGTGGGGTGGCTGTTGTCAAAACTACTTCACCACCACACTTAGGAGGCGATTCTCCCATTCCGACCCACTAATTATTTGGCGGGTTGGGCCGGGAGATTTGTGCGTGCATCAATTCGCGGAATATGTGCATGTGTTCCGACACGCGCGCATCTCCCAGCGATGGATATCCGGCGCAGTCGGGACCACGCAGGAAATCGGAGCGAACAGCAGGTAAGTACTTTTAATCTTATTTTAATGTCATTTAAATGTGGTTATTGGGCCCAGGACTGAATTCTCCAGGCCCAATGGCATCTCCCACCCCGCCAGTACAATTTCACTCCGGTGGGTCTGCCTCCCGTGGGGAGGGGTCTGCCGGGATGTGGGGGGGGGGGATCGTGGTGCTCCGAGACAAGGGAAGTTGGGGCTGACCCAGGAATGGTCATGGGGCTGCGATCAGGCCATGGCGGGGTGAAGGGTTATGCACAGAGTTCCGGAACTATCAGACTCTGGCGTGAATAGACCCCGTCCCCTGAGCTTTTAATGAAAATCTCGATTGTGACCTCTGCATTGCAGAGTGTGGGAGATTCGAGTCTGAACTCCCATTGAAAAAACAATCGTGATTTACACCATTTTTCCCGTGAATTCAGCACTTAGAACTTTTTTGGGAGAATTGCCCCCTTCGTCTTATTAATAGAAACATTCTGCCCATTATGTCTAACAGCTGATGTGATTCCAGGATTGGACAAGACATCTGTTCTGATGAGTGTAAGACAAAAACTTCTACAACAAGTCTACAACCATATTCAAATTCTGTACCACTAAAAAAAACTATGTCAAATTTCTAAAGCTGAAAGTGAAATGTTCCCCAACAACATGCAAATAATGCAGCAAAACTGCACATTATCAATATTGGTCAATGATTGGGAGAATCAAATTCCACAGGTTATCTATGTTTATATCATACACATGTGATGATCAGTGCTTTTGCTAAATGGATTGTAATCAATTAATTTTTACTTTTTCACCATTGATTTTCTTCACAATAGTCTGAGACCGCTGATCACTGCTCATCTGGGCCCTGGGTGTAGTCTCTGCCTGTTGTTACCTTGATCATTTTTTTAAATTCATTCGTGGGACGTGGCATCGCAGACTGGGCAGCATTTATTGCCCACCCCTAGTTGACCTTGGAGGGCAATTGAGAGTTAACCACATTGCTGTGACTCTGGAGTCACATGTAGGCCAGACTGGGTAAGGACAGCAGATTTCCTTCCCTGAAGGACATTAGTGAACCAGATGGGTTTTTCTGACAATCGACAATGATTTCACGGTCATCAGCAGATTCTTAATTCCCAGATATTTTTTGTTGAATTCATCTGCCATTAGATTTGAACCCAGGTCTCCCAGAATAGTTTCTGGATTAATAGTCTAGCGATAATACCACTAGGCTATCGTCTCCCCATTTGACCGTTCATTGTGTGTGAAACTTGACAAGGGGGTCAGTACAGGCTAATCGACAATGGACAGATCAGAACTGAACTCATGGAAATCCACAAATAAAATTTTCAACTGGAATTACTAGTTAGTGAACAGATATAAGAGATATTGGTAGATTTTTCCTCAAACATATCCAGCCCCCCCAATTTGGGATAGAATTCTGGTCTGTTCATATCAATCCAACATTAAAAACTGCACTTAACAACTGAAATATCAATGAAAATAACAAGTGAATCACTGTTGCAACTAATTTATTTTGATGGAAGACTGTTCCAGAAGTTTATTTATTAGTCGCAAGTAAGGCTTACATTAACGTTGCAATGAAGTTACTGTGAAATTTCCCTAGTCGCCACACTCCGGTGTCTGTTCAGATCAATGCACCTAACCAACACATCTTTTAGACTGCAGTAGGAAACCGGAGCATCCGGAGGAAACCCATGCAGACACGGAGAGAACGTGCATACTCCGCACAGACAGTGACCCAAGCCGGGAATCGAACCTGGGTCCCTGGCGCTGTAAGGTGGCAGTGCTAACCACTGTGCCACCGTGCCGTCCCCAAAATGCTGCATATCTGTATTCCAGCAAACTCAATAATCTTAACTTAATAATCTTACCCTAATAATGATGACATGAGCATTTCAAAATTATGACCAACACTGGTCAGGCTTTGCCTGGAGTACTGTGTCCAGTCCTGGGCACTATACTTGAGGAAGGATGTGAAAGCATTGGAGAAAGTACAGAGAGGATTCACAAAAATGATTCCAGAGATAAGGAACTGTAACTATGAGGATAGATTGGAGAGGTTGAGTCTGTTTTTCTTGGAGAAAGGAAGTCTGAGAGGAAACTTGATAGAGGTATTTAAATCCTGAGGGTATGCACAAGGTGAATAGTGAGAAACTTCTCAAGTCAACACCAAGAACTAGAGGGTACAGATTCAAAATAACAGGCAAAGGAGGTAGAAGTGATGTGAGGAAAATATTTTTTCGCTTACATGATGGTTAGAGTCTGGAATGAACTTCCTGAGAGGTTGGTGGAGATAGGTTCACTTGATGTATTCAAAGGGGAATTGGATTGCTTTCTAAAAAAAACAATGTGCAAATTTATGGGGATAGGGCTGGGTTGTGGGACTAGGTAGAATGTTCCTTTAGAGAGCCAGTGCAGACACGATGGGCCAAATGGCCTTCATCTGCACTGTAAAGATTCTGCGACTACTTTATTACATAAATCCAAATTGCTGCTATTTTGCAAGACAAGATATCATTTAATTGTCAAGGTACTGGAGTAAAAGGAAGATGCAAGAATTGAGTAAAATCAAGATTAAAAATAAAATTGGGATACAATAAAGAATTGGATAAAAGGGGAACTGATATGAGTGCACCTGTTTGAAGGTGTTTTTGATATGTGAATTAGCGTAGCAGTGGGAAAACAAATCTTTACCTAAGTGACTAGGGGGTGAACAATGGTGTATAGAAATAGGTGCTAGAACAGTAGAAGGGGCCTGTTCAACATGGAGAGATAATAAAATAATTTGCACCTATATTTTAAAAGCCTGGTCCATGTGGTTATTGAGATAGGATAACATCAAAGGAGTGAAACAGTATATACACAGCAAGATAACTGAATACAGTAGGAGAGGAGCAACTGCTAAGATAATCACATCTATCTTGAGAGAGCAAACTCTTCCAAATACAAGTTGAGCTGAAAGCAGCTGTTTTAAAAAAACTCCCAAAGAAAAAAAAAATTACGCCGAAGAAAGGTTTTCCCAGATGGAAAGAGAACTTATGGTGGTAACTATATGCGGGATTTAGGTCAGAGTTATAAAATATTGGATGTTATTTGGGGAAGGGGCATTTCTCAGATTTCAGGAACATAGATATCTGGGAAAAGGGGTTCACTTCATAAGATACTGGGGTTGTATGGCCATTATTGTAGTTATGTGTACTGTTGTCACGTATTGTAGTCTTCCTTGTAGTGTGTTTCTTTTAAGTTAATAAATATTCTTCATTAAATTACCACAACAAGACTGAGGTGTTCCTCACTGGTTTTCATATCTTCCCTCACATTATACAAATTGAAAATATACACGACTAAGAACAAATATTCTAAGTTACCCTTCCCTGTTTAGGGATACTTTCACATTTAATACCAGTGGGGTTCTTAACATAATACCTATGTAAAGGGGAAAATACAAGGGGGGCACACTTTAAAATGGCAACACAAGAAAGCACACTCTAAAATGGCTGCCTGGCACACACAGGGTTAACTGGGAAAGAAGCCAGAAAAGCAGCCACAGGCTCCCGCTGTTCAGAAATAACGTCAAGCCAGAATCCTGACAGACAAACCACTTACAAAGTACAGACAGTGACTCATAGCAAACAAACACCTCAGGAAGCCAAAGCCAAGGGTCGAAACATCTTTTAAGATAAGGAAACCCCTAAACAAAGAGCCTAGCTTAACGTTACAGGAACGCGGGAAATATAAATGCGAGGGAACCGATTAGCACCTGCACAAGACGAAACTAGCCATTGATAGACCCATTCATAAAATGTTAAATGTCTATACCTGTTTGTACTCTTGTAAACATGGGGAAATGTACCCATTCATGAAATGTTAAATACTTGTACTCACTTAAACAATGTGATAATGTTCGAATCACCAGTATGCCCATTGTGTAAAGGGTATAAAAATGAACCGCTCCCGGCATACAATTGAGAGAAGGTTTGCTACAGACCATGTGCCTTGTCTCCACGGATCCGTTTAATAAATCGTATTTTCTGAATCTCGAAGTCTGACTACTGGCGGATTTTTCCCACAACAAATGGTGTAGTCGGCAGGATCCTATTACTGGTGAGACCGATTGGCCACGGTCGCAACCGGGGTAGAGATCACGGAATCTGTGACAGTCAGACTGGATCAGGAAATACGGTTTATAAGGGGGAAATATTTGTACTGTGTATTTGTGATAGTATTTGTTATAGTGATAAGTACTAACTGCTGATAGGAATAAATAACTGATTTGTGCTGATCGACAAAAGGACAAGGTAGTGCCTGTCTCAAAAGCTCTGCCTTAGACTGGCTATTAAGAGCAGAAATCTGCCACGTGAAGGTCAGGAATTGAAGTGAGTGAGAGACACCAAGGGCACTAAAGGATTGTGAAGCACAAAAGGGCAGAAATCGGTTTAACATCACCCTCTGTAGTGGCGAACAGACGCAGAGGTGCCAGCTGATTGCATGAATGTATTGAAAAGTTGGGAACTGTACTGTCAATGTGGTGAAAAGCGGGGCGGAACAGGAGTTTGATCAACTCTGACCTAAACCGAAATCCGGTGGAGAAGCACATTGCCGAAGTGGTAATCGTGGAAGCCGTGAGTATAACTTAAAACCCTGTAACGGCAGTAAAACACGGTGTGAGAATAGCAATAGTGGCCGGGGGTAGTGAAGTCCCTACGGTAGTTAGCACACTTTACTAAAGAATAATCGTGGCCGGGGTTAGTGAAATCTGCAAAATGGCAGATAGTGAAGTTAAAAGGGGATCTGCAGGTTCCCTGATTGAAATCTACATAGTAAGAAGTTTAACAACACCAGGTTAAAGTCCAACAGGTTTATTTGATAGCAAAAGCCACACAAGCTTTCGGAGCTCTTAGCCCCTTCTTCAGGTGAGTGGGAATTCTGTTCACAAACAGAGCTTATAAAGACACAGACTCAATTTACATGAATAATGGTTGGGATGCGAATACTTACAACTAATCAAGTCTTTAAGAAACGAAACAATGTGAGTGGAGAGAGCATCAAGACAGGCTAAAAAGATGTGTATTGTCTCCAGACAAGACAGCCAGTGAAACTCTGCAGGTCCACGCAACTGTGGGAGTTACAAATAGTGTGACATGAACCCAATATCCCGGTTGAGGCCGTCCTCGTGTGTGCGGAACTTGGCTATCAGTTTCTGCTCAGCGACTCTGCGCAGTCGTGTGTCGCGAAGGCCGCCTTGGAGAACGCTTACCCGAATATCAGAGGCCGAATGCCCGTGACCGCTGAAGTGCTCCCCAACAGGAAGAGAACAGTCTTGCCTGGTGATTGTCGAGCGGTGTTCATTCATCCGTTGTCGCAGCGTCTGCACAGTTTCCCCAATGTACCATGCCTCGGGACATCCTTTCTTGCAGCGTATCAGGTAGACAACGTTGGCCGAATTGCAAGAGTATGTACCGTGTACCTGGTGGTTGGTGTTCTCACGTGAGATGATGGCATCTGTGTCGATGATCCGGCACGTCTTGCAGAGGTTGCTGTGGCAGGGTTGTGTGGTGTCATGGTCACTGTTCTCCTGAAGGCTGGGTAGTTTGCTGTGGACAATGGTCTGTTTGAGGTTGTGCGGTTGTTTGAAGGCAAGAAGTGGGGGTGTGGGGATGGCCTTGGCGAGATGTTCGTCTTCATCAATGACATGTTGAAGGCTCCGGAGGAGATGCCGTAGCTTCTCCGCTCCGGGGAAGTACTCGACAACGAAGGGTACTCTGTCCACTGTGTGCCGTGTTTGTCTTCTGAGGAGGTCGGTGCGGTTTTTCGCTGTGGCGTGTTGGAACTGTTGATCAATGAGTCTAGCGCCATATCCTGTTCTTATGAGGGCATCTTTCAGCATCTGGAGGTGTCTGTTGCGATCCTCCTCATCCGAGCAGATCCTGTGTATACGGAGGGCTTGTCCGTAGGGGATGGCTTCTTTAACGTGTTTAGGGTGGAAGCTGGAGAAGTGGAGCATCGTGAGGTTATCCGTGGGCTTGCGGTACAGTGAGGTGCTGAGGTGACCGTCCGTAATGGAGATGCGTGTGTCCAAGAATGCAACCGATTCCGGAGAGTAGTCTATGGTGAGCCTGATGGTGGGATGGAACTTGTTGATGTCATCATAGAGTTGTTTCAGTGATTGTTCACCATGAGTCCAGAGGAAGAAAATGTCATCGATGTATCTAGTGTATAGCATCGGTTGAAGGTCCCGTGCGGTGAAGAAGTCTTGTTCGAACCTGTGCATGAAGATGTTGGCATATTGAGGTGCGAATTTGGTCCCCGCGTACTCCCCGCGTTGGAGATCTCTACTGCCTCCCGAAGATACACAAGGCAAACACACCCGGCCGTCCCATCGTATCGGGCAATGGGACCCTGTGCGAGAACCTCTCCGGCTATGTCGAGGGCATCCTGAAACCCATTGTACATAGAACCCCCAGCTTTTGTCGCGACACAACGGACTTCCTACAGAAACTCGGCACACATGGAGCAGTTGAACCAGGAGCGCTCCTCGTCACAATGGTTGTCTCAGCACTCTACACCAGCATCCCCCATGACGATGGCATTGCTGCAACGGCCTCAGTGCTCAGCGCCAACAACTGCCAGTTTCCAGATGCAATTTTACATCTCATCCGCTTCATCCTGGACCACAATATCTTCACCTTCAACAACCAGTTCTTCATCCAGACACACGGAACAGCCATGGGGACCAAATTCGCACCTCAATATGCCAACATCTTCATGCACAGGTTCGAACAAGACTTCTTCACCGCACGGGACCTTCAACCGATGCTATACACTAGATACATCGATGACATTTTCTTCCTTTGGACTCATGGTGAACAATCACTGAAACAACTCTATGATGACATCAACAAGTTCCATCCCACCATCAGGCTCACCATAGACTACTCTCCGGAATCGGTTGCATTCTTGGACTCACGCATCTCCATTAAGGACGGTCACCTCAGCACCTCACTGTACCGCAAGCCCACGGATAACCTCACGATGCTCCACTTCTCCAGCTTCCACCCTAAACACGTTAAAGAAGCCATCCCCTACGGACAAGCCCTCCGTATACACAGGATCTGCTCGGATGAGGAGGATCGCAACAGACACCTCCAGACGCTGAAAGATGCCCTCATAAGAACAGGATATGACGCTAGACTCATTGATCAACAGTTCCAACGCGCCACAGCGAAAAACCGCACCGACCTCCTCAGAAGACAAACACGGCACACAGTGGACAGAGTACCCTTCGTTGTCGAGTACTTCCCCGGAGCGGAGAAGCTACGGCATCTCCTCCGGAGCCTTCAACATGTCATTGATGAAGACGAACATCTCGCCAAGGCCATCCCCACACCCCCACTTCTTGCCTTCAAACAACCGCACAACCTCAAACAGACCATTGTCCGCAGCAAACTACCCAGCCTTCAGGAGAACAGTGACCATGACACCACACAACCCTGCCACAGCAACCTCTGCAAGACGTGCCGGATCATCGACACAGATGCCATCATCTCACGTGAGAACACCAACCACCAGGTACACGGTACATACTCTTGCAATTCGGCCAACGTTGTCTACCTGATACGCTGCAAGAAAGGATGTCCCGAGGCATGGTACATTGGGGAACCTATGCAGACGCTGCGACAACGGATGAATGAACACCGCTCGACAATCACCAGGCAAGACTGTTCTCTTCCTGTTGGGGAGCACTTCAGCGGTCACGGGCATTCGGCCTCTGATATTCGGGTAAGCGCTCTCCAAGGCGGCCTTCGCGACACACGACAGCGCAGAGTCGCTGAGCAGAAACTGATAGCCAAGTTCCGCACACACGAGGACGGCCTCAACCGGGATATTGGGTTCATATCACACTATTTGTAACTCCCACAGTTGCGTGGACCTGCAGAGTTTCACTGGCTGTCTTGTCTGGAGACAATACACATCTTTTTAGCCTGTCTTGATGCTCTCTCCACTCACATTGTTTCGTTTCTTAAAGACTTGATTAGTTGTAAGTATTCGCATTCCAACCATTATTCATGTAAATTGAGTCTGTGTCTTTATAAGCTCTGTTTGTGAACAGAATTCCCACTCACCTGAAGAAGGGGCTAAGAGCTCCGAAAGCTTGTGTGGCTTTTGCTATCAAATAAACCTGTTGGACTTTAACCTGGTGTTGTTAAACTTCTTACTGTGTTTACCCCAGTCCAACGCCGGCATCTCCACATCATGAAATCTACATGACAGACAGGAAGGAGTTAATAAAGAGAATGCAAAAGGATGCCTGGGATACTTCTCAAACCTTAGAGCAGCAGAGAAAGTGGATAGATAAAGTAAAAAGAAACAGAACGAAGAAAATAGGAATAATGTTAACACATCAGTTAGCAGGTCTAATTGAAGAAAATAGGAATAATGTTAACACAATCTGCAGAAGCCTGTTTGTTCCTGTGGAATGTTTGCTACAGGCAGTGGGTGCAGTACATTGCACCTTGGTTTAACCTCAGGGGGCTGGGAGAGTGTTAAAACTGTAAAGATTAAAGTGATAGGATTTCTTGAATTTACTTCTGTTTTGAGTCAATTAAAGTTTGGAAGAAAGAAGAATAAAAGCGACTGTCTTAATCAATGTTCTGTATTCTCTTTGAATGTTTTACACTCATCCCAGTCTGAAATGATAAGTTTGAATGAAAAAGGATGTACTGTGGAATGACTTTTGGAAGCTTCCATGTGTGTGTGTGTGTTTAAACAAAGTGGTTGCGTGGATGCTTTGTTGTTGTTTGCTTTAATGTTAAGAAAGGATTTAAACCTTGGAAGGAAGCATGTGCTCTTTCCTTTGTCTTGAAGTAGAAATTATAAGAGTTAGTTGAGGAGTTAAGAGAAGAAAATAAGTTATTTTGTGGAAAGGTAGAAAAGCAGGAACAAAAGACTGAGGTCTATGAATCAGTTTAAAGTATATCAAGTCAGTGAAATACAGTATTAATCGCAGAATATCGCGATTTACGAACGTCAGATAGTTTGGTATTCTGAACTAGTTAAAATTATGTACTGCCGTCGGAATTTCATGTGCCGTTTATTGTTCAAGGTTTGCCAAATATAAAAACACTGCAAAGCTTAAAATCTAGCCAGTTAAGAAACCAAAATGTTCCTAATCAAATAACTGGTGTGTATTGTACCTGCTTTGATTTTGATTCGGCGCCTGTTACTTTTCCTAGAGTGCGGGGGTTTCGATCTGGAGCTCAGTTTAAAAATAGAAACGGCTTGAATTAAAAGGGTTTGGATATCACGGTTAAGATGTGTAAAGTGGTATGATACAACTGCCGCTTGATTATTTTTATTATACAGTATAGCACTGCTATATAGACACAAGAATAACATCAAATCCTGAAAAGCCTTAACCAACTTTGTATGATATATTCATATACTATATTGTGTATTGATAAAGACATAATTATTTTGTGAAGTACTGTGGTGTAGCGCTTGCACGCAAACAAATGATCAAATTAGAGATAGTGTAAGAGTACTCATATAAAGATCGGAACTGTATGGCATGTGATTTTAATGGGGAAAGCGATGTCTTTTGATAAGATTACATACAAATGAATGTATGTCCAATTGCAGCCAAAAAAGGCCAGTACAAAGTGTTATTTAATTCACACTAAGCTTGCTATGGAAGGGGGATATATAGTTAAAATGTATAATGCACTAGCTAAAGACATACAAACATCAGGGAGAAGGTGGACAGAGGTATTGCCCACTAGTTTAAAGAAATTAAGAGCTACCACAAACCGGACAACCGGATTAACCCCTTATGAGCTAATGACAGGACGGGTGATGCAATTACCAGAAAGCATCATAACAGGTGGGACCGATGTCGGTCCACTAAAAGATAAAATCAAGAGATACGTTCTGGACCTGAGCACCCAGCTAAAAGGGATGCGCAAATTGGTAAAAGACAATCAGGAAATAAAAGACGCAGAGAGAGAGCTGGAAATGCTCCCTGACGTCCCAACAGTGGGAAGTCACGTCCTAGTGAAAACACTACCCGACAAACCAGGGTTTGCACCAAAGTGGAATGGGCCATATGAAATTATAATTAGTGGGGACATCTGTGCCTGTATAGACATAAGAGGGAAAGGTGTCTGGAAGCACTGGACGCAGCTGAAATTATACAAAGGAGATAAGTAGCTAAATTGATGAACTAACAGAACTGCTTTCCTCAACACAGGCAAAGACTGCAAGCAAGAGCCGGCGTGCGCGGGTTAATAAATGAAATAACTGTAAAAAATTGAATTGTAGTGTTAAGTTTTATAACTGTTGCGAATATGTATGTAATCGCGTATGTAATTGTATTATTTTGCGTTGTGGCAACTGTAAATCTGACTGGGCTAGAAGATAACTTGTTTTACAAAGCCCACATACATTTACATGGGAATCGAACTGTATGTTACCCATTAACACAATCTGTAGAAGCCCTATTTGTAGCCACCCCTGGGTGGACCCCTCATGACTTATATACTGTAGATACATCAGAGACACCCTGTAAGGGACAAATTGGCAAATATAAAAGAGGTTTACAGGGGAGATGTGTGGGACTTGTAAACCCCACAAATCCTACATGCGAGGGGTCCCAACAGGAGGGAGGAAAAGCTTGCCCAGACATTGCAAGCTATCCGCTTTGTTTCACGGGGCAGGGATGGGGATGTGCCTATGCCTTAGTCCCTAAGTATGATTCTTGTGTACAGACACAGTGTGTCCGTCAACATTGTTGGATTAACAAGGGACAGATTACTTGTATTTGTGACGAATGGAAATGTTTAAATATAACCGCGGGAAGACAGCTTATTTGTGGGCAATGTAATGGGACTCACGTAAGCTCAGCCAAATGGACATACCCCTTTGATACTTACCAGGTGGTGGGATCAAACGGGAAGCCAAATAAACTGAACAATTGGCAGTATGAGCAAACTCACAATCGGGACACTAAGTGTTACCGGGCTAAGAAGGGATATGTATTCCTCTTCAATGGTACCTACATGACAGAAACACCAAACCTCCCAAACCGTTTTGCGGTAGGGACAATCGGGCCACTGACTGTTCCATGCCCTCAGAAGGGGTACATTCGGAGGAGAATAGTAACCCGGGCTATTAGCAGGGAATTCTGCGCTGACTGGGAAACCCCGGGTACACTGGGATCCTCACTGGGGTATGGGTTCCTCGGAGCTTTATCTCTAGGAGGGTCAGCCGGGGTAATTGGAGCAAAGAATAGAAACCATATTGTTTGTGGGCTAACAATCCTGGGAAACAGCACTTCAAAAGCATTGGAGGCTGTCAACCAAGAAATGGCTGAGTTAAGATTGTATGCTCAGCAGACACGATACGCAGTGGACTACCAGTTAGCACAACAAGGGGGAGTATGTGCCATCATAGGCAACAAATGCATAACCCATGTCACAGATGAGTCTTACAATATTACACAAGTCATCAATGACATCAGGACGCAACTCGATAACTTTAGACAGGGACCCAAAAGAGGAGGTAGTTGGCTGGCTTGGCTGGTGGGAGAATCCTGGGAATCGTACCTGTTACATGGGTTGATTATACTCATTGTCATTATACTTGTCTGTTGTCTGACTGTGGGATGCCTTAAAGCCTGTTTTAAAATAATGTTGACAAGAATTGTGCCAGGAGCCAGTGTGTACATCGAAGAAGAACCCCTAATGAAGATTCCCGAAGACGTCAGAAGAAATGAAGATACTGGAAGAAATAAAGACATCAAAAGAAGCAAAGAAGGAGAGAAGAACGAGAACCTGTATATGTGAATGTATGATTGGTGGTCTGAGGATTGTCCAAGCTATAATCCGACCAACAGGAGGGACTGTAAAGGGGAAAATACAAGGGGGGCACACTTTAAAATGGCAACACAAGAAAGCACACTCTAAAATGGCTGCCTGGCACACACAGGGTTAACTGGGAAAGAAGCCAGAAAAGCAGCCACAGGCTCCCGCTGTTCAGAAATAACGTCAAGCCAGAATCCTGACAGACAAACCACTTACAAAGTACAGACAGTGACTCATAGCAAACAAACACCTCAGGGATAAATGGGGAGGTGGCTAGATGGGTGGAGAACTGGCTTGGTCATAGAAGACAGAGGGTGGTAGTGGAAGGGTCTTTTTCCGGCTGGAGGCCTGTGACTAGTGGTGTACCGCAGGGCTCTGTATTGGGACCTCTGCTTTTTGTGATTTATATAAATGATCTGGAAGAAGGAGTAACTGGGGTGATCAGTAAGTTTGCGGACGACACAAAACTGGCAGGACTTGCAGATAGTGAGGAACATTGTCAGAGGCTACAGAAGGATATAGATAGGCTGGAAATTTGGGCAAAGAAATGGCAGATGGAGTTCAATCCTGATAAATGCGAAGTGATGCATTTTGGTGGGAATAATGTAGGGAGGAGCTACACGATAAATGGAAGAACCATAAAGGGTGTAGAGACGCAGAGGGACCTGGGTGTGCAAGTCCACAGATCTTTGAAGGTGACGTCACAGGTGGAGAAGGTGGTGAAGAAGGCATATGGCATGCTTGCCTTTATAGGACGGGGCATAGAGTATAAAAGTTGGGGTCTGATGTTGCAGATGTATAGAATGTTGGTTCGGCCGCATTTGGAATACTGCGTCCAGTTCTGGTCGCCACACTACCAGAAGGACGTGGAGGCTTTGGAGAGAGTACAGAGGAGGTTTACCAGGATGTTGCCTGGTATGGAGGGGCTTGGTTATGAGGAGAGATTGGGGAAACTGGGGTTGTTCTCCTTGGAAAGACGGAGGATGAGGGGAGACTTAATAGAGGTGTATAAAATTATGAAAGGCATAGATAGGGTGAACGGTGGGAAGCTTTTCCCCGGGTCGGTGGTGACGTTCACGAGGGGTCATAGGTTCAAGGTGAAGGGGGGGAGGTTTAACACAGATATCAGAAGGACATATTTTACACAGAGGGTCGTGGGGGCCTGGAATGTGTTGCCGGGCAAGGTGGTGGAGGCGGACACACTGGGAACGTTTAAGACTTATCTAGACAGCTATATGAACGGAGTGGGAATGGAGGGATACAAAAGAGTGCTCTAGTTTGGACCAGGGAGCGGCGCGGGCTAATTGTTCTTTGTTTCTCGTTTCAAGGCTTTGTTCTATTATCATCTTGCTGGTGCCAGTACAGAGCGAGACTGCGGATAGTTGGGAACCTGTCTCGGGGGCAGGGAATTCATATGGTGTTCGTGGAAGTGGAAATGAATAGGGTTGGGAAGCATTTTCCGATCCGGGCCAGTGTGATCTCCTGGACTCGTTTCGATTGCCTCAGGGGGTCGGAGAGGAATTTCCCAGATTTCTTTTTCCCCATATTGGCCCTGGGGTTTTCACTCTGGGTTTTCGCCTCTCCCTGGAGATCACATGGTCTGGTATGGGGGGGTAGGGGTGAGTTAATAGGTTGTGATGAACAAAGCATCATAGCTGTGAGGGAGAGCTCGGTGGATAGGATATTAGTATGTAGATAGGCTGGAAAATTGGGCGGGAATCCTGGATTCAGGATTCAATCCTGGACCGGGGAGCGGCTCGGGCTTGGAGGGCCGAAGGGCCTGTTCCTGTGCTGTATTGTTCTTTGTTCTTTTGTTGAAGCCAAAGCCAAGGGTCGAAACATCTTTTAAGATAAGGAAACCCCTAAACAAAGAGCCGAGCTTAACGTTACAGGAACGCGGGAAATATAAATGCGAGGGAACCGATTAGCACCTGCACAAGACGAAACTAGCCATTGATAGACCCATTCATAAAATGTTAAATGTCTATACCTGTTTGTACTCTTGTAAACATGGGGAAATGTACCCATTCATGAAATGTTAAATACTTGGACTCACTTAAACAATGTGATAATGTTCGAATCACCGGTATGCCCATTGTGTAAAGGGTATAAAAATGAACCGCTCCCGGCATACAATTGAGAGAAGGTTTGCTACAGACCATGTGCCTTGTCTCCACGAATCCGTTTAATAAATCGTATTTTCTGAATCTCGAAGTCTGACTACTGGTGGATTTTTCCCACAACACCTATCATGAATGAAGTTATCAATTGAAGTAAATCACACACCTTCTACCATAGTTGGTCATTTTTGATTATTGCTGGAGTCTAGCTTTCGCTTTAATTTTTTGTGGCTGCTCGTGGTCTTTTCACTTGTGACTAATGGCAAGATCGGATGTTGAACAAAGGAATGCTGTGAAAGGTAAAAGTTATTGGTTGCAGGACTGTAAGCAGAAAGTCTAGAATCCTCAGTTAGTCAGGCCCCGTTTGTGGAGAAAAACACAATTGTTTCAGGCCGATGAGCGTTCAGCAGAACCGGCTTTGATGAAGGGCCATCACCTTGAAATGTTAACCTTGTTTCTCTCTCCACAGATGCTGCCTGACTGATGAATGTATCCAGATTTTTCAATTTTTTAATCTCAGATTTCCGGCATCTGCAGTATTTTGCCTTTGTTTTGTGTCAGAGAAAGTGTGGCTTTTCCATGTGATAGTCGGGTGGGTGGATTGGTGGAACGCAACTCAACCTAACAATAAAGAGTGGACTCCAGGCACCAATGTGCACTGTTGTTGCTGCTTTGACCACACAACAGCCCTGCTGGAACCCAACATGCCCAGAGCAAAAGTCAAAACTGAAGCACTGTAAACATACTGAGGCAGAAGTGTTGAGTGAATGATTCATCTCTGCCTCCTCCTGTGTTCCTCTTCATTACAGACCTCAGCCAATCTACATCATTCCGTGCAATGTCAAAAAAATGACTGGTTGTGGATTCACTGGGCCATGGCAACATCCCACTTGGAGCAGTGAAGACGAGTGTTTCAGAACTCCTAGCATCTCTAGCCAAGCTGTTTCATTACAGCTGCAACACTGGCATCTAAACAACAAACTGGGAAATTGTCCAAAACTCAAGACAAATCCAAGCTGGACCATTACCACCTCATCAGTTTACTCACATTTATCAACAAATTGATAGAAGGTGTCAGTGACAGCATTGTCAAGTGGCATTATCTCAGCAACAACCTGCTCACAGATATTCAGTTCAGGTTCCACCAGGACCACCCTGCTGCCCACCTCATAATAGCCTTTGGTCCAAACATGGATAAAAGCATTGAATTCCAGAGGTGAGGTGAGAGTGACTATTCTTCATAGGGCACACGGAGTTGGGGGTAGTGTGTTAAAGTGGATTGGGGACTGGCTATCCGACAGGAAGCAAAGAGTCGGAATAAATGGGTGTTTTTCCGGTTGGAGGAAGGTAACTAGTGGCGTGCCGCAGGGATCGGTACTCGGGCCGCAACTATTTACCATTTATATAGATGATCTGGAGGAGGGGACGGAGTGTAGGGTAACGAAGTTTGCAGACGACACAAAGATAAGTGGAAAAGTGAATCGTGTGGAGGACGGAGAAGATCTGCAGAGAGATTTGGACAGGCTGAGTGAGTGGGCGAGGATATGGCAAATGGAGTATAACGTTGAGAAATGCGAGGTTATACACTTTGGAGGAAATAATAACAAATGGGATTACTATCTCAATGGAAACAAATTAAAACATGCTACCGTGCAAAGGGACCTGGGGGTCCTTGTGCATGAGACGCAAAAGCCCAGTCTGCAGGTACAACAGGTGATCAAGAAGGCAAATGGGATGTTGGCCTATATTGCGAAGGGGATAGAATATAAAAGCAGGGATGTCTTGATGCACCTGTACAGGGCATTGGTGAGGCCGCAGCTGGAATACTGTGTGCAGTATTGGTCCCCTTATATGAGGAAGGATATATTGGCATTGGAGGGAGTGCAGAGAAGGTTCACCAGGTTGATACCGGAGATGAGGGGTTTGGATTATGAGGAGAGGCTGAGGAGATTGGGTTTGTACTCGTTGGAGTTTAGAAGGATGAGGGGGGATCTTATGGAGACTTATAAGATAATGCGGGGGCTGGATAGGGTGGAGGCGGAGAGATTCTTTCCACTTAGTAAGGAAGTTAAAACTAGAGGACACAGCCTCAAAATAAAGGGGGGTCGGTTTAAGACAGAGTTGAGGAGGAACTTCTTCTCCCAGAGGGTGGTGAATCTCTGGAATTCTCTGCCCACTGAGGTGGTGGAGGCTACCTTGCTGAATATGTTTAAAGCGCGGATGGATGGATTCCTGATCGGTAAGGGAATTAAGGGTTATGGGGATCAGGCGGGTAAGTGGTACTGATCCACGTCAGATCAGCCATGATCTTATTGAATGGCGGGGCAGGCTCAAGGGGCTAGATGGCCTACTCCTGCTCCTATTTCTTATGTTCTTATGTTCTTATGTTCAAAGCAGCATTTGACCAGTGTGGCACATCAAGGGACGCTTACAAAATTGAAGTCGATGGGAATCAGGAGGAAAGCTCTCCACTGGCAGGAATCATTCCTCATAAAAAGGAAGATCATTGTGATTCTTGACAGCCAATCACTTCAACCCTAGTACATTGTTGCTGGTTTCTCATGACAGCATCCTAGGCCCACACAACTTTAGTTGCTTTATTAATGACTGTGGATATTAATTGATGATTGCACAATATTCATTGCTATTCACAACACCTCAACATGCAGACATTTGCATCCAAGGCAGAAAGTATCAGATAACACCACATCAAGCAAATTAATTGGAACAACAGTTTAACCTGCCTCTTCGGTATCATCAGAACCAATGATATAAGGCAGCAAATAAAGGGGAATTGTTCATAGTCCAGCACTCTACTCTGTGTAGCTCAAGGTGAGGAACACTCAGTGGAAGTGAATAAGGCAAAACCTGAAGCTACATTCAATGTGAGACCTTTACAGCTGCAGTTCTGTGCAAGTCACTTGGTGGTAGCACAATTCTGAATCCAGCCACTGACCTTAAGTATCAGTTCTAGGCCTTGACAGATCTTTTGGAATCTTCTCACTGATCCAATGGGGCTGAAGATCCCCAGCTGAGAATTGCTGTTGAAGAACACACCTCTGAATTTCTGCTGGGAGAGTGCTACAGACCCCTAGTCAGACAGGTATACAAGAGCAAATCTCCTTCAAGTGCCATATTTTACAACCTCCACGATCAGGGTTTTCCAATTTTCATGATCATTGACAGTAACCAACATTTTGGTGTTGTTTTAAATCTTACGCCTGTCCTGCTTCTTAAACTGGAGGTGTATGTCCTCCTTTGTCTCCCTCTTGCTCTGCTACCCTCCATTATATCCAATGTTCTCGTCCTATGTAAAGTAAGTAAAATTGCCATAGTGCCAGATGACGATAGGCCTCTCTCCCCTTTGAGGGGAAGAGCTGACTGGTGGCGATTTAACCTGAGGATCATCACACCTCAGGCAAAGGGCAAGGTTGATAAGACAGGGCCTTCATGGATAACCTCAGTACGGGAATTGAGCCCATGTTGTTGGCATCACTCTGCATCACAAACCAGCCGTCCAGCCAACTGAGTTAACAGACTAGTCATAAGCATGTGCAGAATGAATTGTAGTCGCTTCTTGGTGATCATCTGCAGAAGTTCTTGTGTGCCTGCTTTCTGCAAACCTTCCTTATTAACTGTGTGTGTTGTCCAACTAATCCTCACCATACACCCAGAAAAAATATTTAATTTACGTTCCATTGCCTTTCTTATATTTTGTTAATGCCTATATATTTGCAGTTTATTAATATTATGTTGTATTTATGTTGTAGCTATGCTCAAAAGTATTTTTCTCACTTCTAAGCAATTTTCCTATATAATTACAAGAACAAATATATAGGCAGAAGCTGAGAAATGAGGGGGAGGAAAGGTAGCAATAGTAGGGAATTTCAATTACCCGAATATTAACTGCAATTTGTTTTGTTGTTTTACTTCCTGTACCTAGTGGTCCACACCGCCCATTTGAGAGGAGCTCTGGGGTCGGCTGAAGACTGGATTCATATTTAAATGTGGAAGTGACTCAGATTGAAACGAATGGGCAATGCGATGGCACAGTGGTTAGCAATGCTATCTCACAGTGCCAGGGACCCGGGTTCGATTCCAGCAACGGGTCACTGTCTGTGTGGAGTTTGCACATTCTCCCCGTGTCTGCGTGGGTTTCCTCCAGGTGCTCCGGTTTCCTTCCGAAGCTGTGCGGGTTAGGGTGATTGGCCATGCTGAATTGACCCAGTATCAGGGGGATTAGCAGGGTAAATATGTAGGGTTACGGGAATAGGGCCTGGGTGGGATTGTGGTCGGTGCAGACTCGATGAGCCGAATGGCTTCCCTGTGTCTGTGTGGGTTTCCTCCGGGTGCTCCGATTCCCTCTCACATCCTGAAAGACCTGTTGGTTAGGTGCATTGACCGAACAAGCGTCTGACTGTGGCGAATAGAGGAATTTCACAGTAACCTCATTGCAGTGTAAGCCTTACTTGCGACTGATAAATAAATAAACTTTCCGCACTGTAGGGATTATATACCTTAAGGCTATAACTCCCTTCCACCCTCCAAAGGTTTTTTTGGAAGTAAATTACTGACTAAAATTCCATGAAACCACCAAGACGTTTCCAGCTTTATCCCTGAAACCTAACTCCAGAACCCAGTCTTTCCTCATTGGGCTTGCTGGGTTCTAGCTATAAAAAAGTTTTCCTGAATTCAATTAAAAATCCTGGTACCTTTGTATCTTTTACATTGGCTCTATTCTTGTGGCGCAATGGGTCGGAGCCCTGCCTCTGCTCCACAAGCCCAACACTGCAGAAAGCTGATAGGACTTAACGTGCAAAAATAAATGACTTGCATTTTGTAGTATCTGTAACAACTATCGGGCATTCCAAAGTGCTTCCAGTCAATTCTGTACTTTTAACCTCGAGAAACTGTTGCAATGCAGGAAATGTGGCAGCGATCTTGCACCCAGCCACCTTTCAGAAACAGCAATATGATAAAGAGCAGATCATTTTTTGATGGTATAGATTTGAGGGATACATATTGCTCACAACACTACGTTAACTTTCTCACCCTTCTTCAAAATAGTGCCTCAGGATCGCGTATGTCCACCTGAGAGGGCAGACAGAACCTTGGTTGAGTATCCCACTCGAGAACTGTGTGTCTGACGGCTCAACATTCCCCAGGTTCACCGCTGGAGTTGCAGCCTAGATGGTTGTGCAGGGCTAGGATTTGAACCTGTTGACTCAGAGGCCAGAGAACATGAAGCCATGGTTAACACACCGTCCTGCACAGTTAAACATTGCAGGAGAAGAAACAAGATTGATATCAATTGAGAACAACTTGAATCAGGAGTTAAAATTCAACAAAACTAATGCTCAGAGAGGCAAAGACACTGAAGTTAAATATTAATATATATATCTAGCCTAAGAACAGGGAAGATAAAGAATTACAGCTGTCCGGTCACATTTCAATCCCAGTGTATCTGCTCCTTTTACTCAACACGAAATTGAAATATACTAGTTACCCGAATCTCAGAGTCCCTACTGCCAGTGTAATGACTGTGTTCCTTCAGCCACTTACCTCGCTGACGATGGTGGAGATGTACTGATCCTTACTGTACTCCCAACCATCCAAACAGGGCTCCTGTTCTAGCTCAGACATATTGAAGGAATCCGGATCTGGAAAAGTCTGCGAAAGATTCACGATCACATCCAGCCGGTACCGTCTACATTTGCTGTGCTGGAGTTTGCCTTTTTCCAGTTCCAGAGGGATAGTCCTATTGATCCACGCTTCACTCAGATTGAGATCCCCCGGAATTAAACAGCGATGCTCTGGAATGTCCGCGACAAAAACCATGGACATTCCGAAGCCATTGGGGATGACACTGAGGCTCAAAAGGAAGAAGACAACTTTCTGGTAGGGTCCCCATTCTCCGAGGAAAGCGGTGATTTCATCGTAGTCCCGCATGTTGGTGACAGTGGGGGGAACCGGCAGTGAATTACTTCTCTAAAACTATAAGAATTTACCTCTGGAGAGCGAGTGGAGAAACAGCCTGGAGTCATTTCAAAGTCTGATTCAATATCAGTCATTTCCACATTTAAATATTCAGCCAATCTTCACCCGGCACTGAGAGAGCTCCTCCCAAATGGGACATCATTGAGCAGATACTCTGCAATTTGAACACAGCCTCTGATGTCCCTTGTAAAACACATTGCTGACAGAATGCTGGAATGATTGGTTGTGGTGAAACTGGAGCCTTCCTCACCCGGTGTGTTGAGTTTTTCCGATGGCTTTCCAGTTGGGACATTGACAGCGTTTTCAGTTCTCTCTGAGATGTTGGTAATTAATCTATTTCTTAAAAATTTACACAGAACAAAATCCCACAGATGTTGGAAAACTGAAATAGAAATGGTTATATTTATTTATCACAAGTAAGGCTCCATTAATACTGCAATGAAGCTACTGTGAAAACCCCCTAGTCGCCACACTCTGTCACCTGTTCAGGTACGCTGAGGGAGAATTTAGCATGGCCCATGCACCTAACCAGCACGTCTTTGGACTGTGGGAGGAAATTGGAGCACCCGGAGGAAACCCTCACAAATACGGGGAGAATGTACAAACTCCACACAGACAGTGATCCAAGTTGAGAATCGAACCTGGGTCTTTGGTCGCTGTGAGGCAGCAGTGCTAACCGCTGTGCCACCGAGCCGCCCTTGAAAATGTTGGAAATAATTAGCAGGTCTGGCAACATCTGCGGAGAGAGAACAGAGGCGACGTTTTGAGTCTGATCCCGGCTTGAAGCGTTAGCTCAGATCTCTCGAGAAATGTGAGAGTTTGAAAAAAGTGGAAAGGGAGAAGAGACAGAATGAGCAAATGGGAAGGCCTGTGATGCAGTAGAGAGCAGGAGAGACTGTATCAGTGTGGGGTAGAGAGCAGGAGAGACTATCAGTGATGGGGTAGAGAGCTGGAGAGACTGTGTCAGTGATGCAGTAGAGAGCAGGAGAGGCTGTATCAGTGTGGGGTAGAGAGCAGGAGAGACTATCAGTGATGGGGTAGAGAGCTGGAGAGACTGTATCAGTGATGCAGTAGAGAGCAGGAGAGGCTGTATCAGTGTGGGGTAGAGAGCAGGAGAGACTATCAGTGATGGGGTAGAGAGCTGGAGAGACTGTATCAGTGATGCAGTAGAGAGCAGGAGAGGCTGTATCAGTGATGGGGTAGAGGGCAGGAGAGACTGTATCAGTGATGGGGTAGAGAGCAGGAGAGACTGTATCAGTGATGGGGTAGAGAGCAGGAGAGACTGTATCAGTGATGCAGTAGAGAGCAGGAGAGGCTGTATCAGTGATGGGGTGGAGAGCAGGAGAGACTGTATCAGTGATGGGGTAGAGAGCAGGAGAGACTGTATCAGTGATGAGGTAGAGAGCAGGAGAGGCTGTATCAGTGATGGGGTAGAGAGCAGGAGAGACTGTATCAGTGATGGGGGAGAGAGCAGGAGAGACTGTATCAGTGATGGGGTAGAGAGCAGGAGAGACTGTATCAGTGATGCAGTAGAGAGCAGGAGAGGCTGTATCAGTGATGGGGTGGAGAGCAGGAGAGACTGTATCAGTGATGGGGTAGAGAGCAGGAGAGACTGTATCAGTGATGAGGTAGAGAGCAGGAGAGGCTGTATCAGTGATGGGGTAGAGAGCAGGAGAGACTGTATCAGTGATGGGGTAGAGAGCAGGAGAGACTGTATCAGTGATGCAGTAGAGAGCAGGAGAGGCTGTATCAGTGATGGGGTAGAGAGCAGGAGAGGCTGTATCAGTGATGGGGTGGAGAGCAGGAGAGACTGTATCAGTGATGGGGTAGAGAGCAGGAGAGACTGTATCAGTGATGGGGTAGAGAGGAGGAGAGGCTGTATCAGTGATGGGGTGGAGAGCAGGAGAGACTGTATCAGTGATGCAGTAGAGAGCAGGAGAGACTGTATCAGTGTGGGGTAGAGAGCAGGAGAGACTGTATCAGTGACAGGGTAGAGAGGAGGAGAGGCTGTATCAGTGTGGGGTAGAGAGCAGGAGAGACTGTATCAGTGACAGGGTAGAGAGGAGGAGAGGCTGTATCAGTGATGGGGTGGAGAGCAGGAGAGACTGTATCAGTGACAGGGTAGAGAGCAGGAGAGGCTGTATCAGTGATGGGGTAGAGAGCAGGAGAGACTGTATCAGTGTGGGGTAGAGAACAGGAGAGACTGTATCAGTGATGGGGTAGAGAGCAGGAGAGGCTGTATCAGTGATGGGAATGTCTATGATGGAGTAGGAGATGGCCTAGATGGATACCTAGCTGTTGCCCACCCCCTGTAAAATCACTGCTAGGTCAGGGGCTGGCAATTTGGTGGTGGGAAAGGTACTAGAAGAATTTTACCAGACTGGTCTGCCTGCAAACCCACCTGCTAGCGATTGTAATATCCGGCTCCTTAACCATCTCCATAGCGCGGCATGGTGGCACAGTTGCTAGCACCGCTGCTTCACAGCGCCAGAGACCCAGGTTTGAATCCCCACTTGGGTCACTGTCTGTGTGGAACTTGCACGTTCTCCCTGTGTCTGTGTGGGTTTCCTCCCACAGTCCAAAAGACGTGTTGGTTAGGTGCATTGGGCCTGCTAAATTCTTCCTCAGTGTACCCAAGGTGCCGCAGTGTGGCGACTTGGGAATTTTCACAGTAACTTCATTGCAGTGTTAATGCAAGCTACTTGTGACTAATAAATTAACTTTACTTTTACTTTATGTGCAGAATTGCCCCTAGGATTCCTGCATTTGCAAATGAAGGGTACCCCTCCCCCACCTCTGTAATAATTCAGGGAACAAACAGAGGGAGGGTTTTGGACTGTTACAAATGTGGCAAATCCAGCCATATCTCAGCAGATTATCATGTACCTGGGTGAGATATTAGCGTACCAGATACCTATACCACCCAGAGGAAATCTGAACCCCACTCCTCACAGTCATGTATAGATAAAACATTGGCTAAATGGGAAGTCAGTGACCTTGCCCCCAGATCAAAAGAACACCAGGCTTCAGCAGTGACAGCACTTTCAGTCTCAGAGTCAGAGGGCAGCTAATGAAAAGAGTCAATCTCCCCATCTGCGACTGAGATGAAGATCATGCTCAACCCCTGCTATCTGCTGTTATTAAAAAGGCCAATGACAGCTGATGCTCATCGACACGGGTTTGGCACTGACAATCCTTCAAAGTCCACATTGGTACCACACGGTGGCCAGAGAGAAGCATTAACAACTGATAGGTTTAACGTATCCTCAAAACTGGCTTTTGAAGACCCCTCTACTCTACTGAACATGGATGGGGTTGTGTGTGACCTCCGATCCACAATTGTAACATGTACCGAGGACAGAAGATGAATATTGGGAACTGATGCACTAACTCAATAAGGGGTTAAAATTGGTGACGATAACGACTGTTTGTGGTCTTATTTTGATAATGAAAACTCTAGGGTGGAAGTTTCAGATATATGTTCAGTATTCACTATGACAAAAGTCAGCGCATATGCTTTTCGAGTCGAAAACAAAATACTGCGGATGCTGGAATCTGAAACAAAAACAGAAAATGCTGGAAAATCTCAGCAGGTCTGACAGCATATTGTGAGGAGAGGATAGAATCCTGCTGAGATTTTCCAGCATTTTCTGTTTTTGCTTTTCTAGTCAATTGGAAGCTTGCGGTTGGGAATTTGTTGTGAGACTGTGTGGTATGTTTACTGTGTTTCTGTCCTAGACTGCGTGGTATGTTTACTGAAACTCGATATCATTGTAATTAATGGGAATGGAAGAATCTATAAATGGACCCCCGCACTCATTTGCCACCCTGCACCTAAATGAACCCAGTCAGGGAGGGTATTGTGTCATTAATACAACACAGAGTTGTAAGAGTGGCATGTTCTCTACAAATCTCCCAATTTGGCTGGTAAAGAAAGCTATCGGCAGTTTGGAAATTGGATGCTGACTATTGTAAATTAAATGACGTTTATCCCACCTGTTCACACATCATCCAGGAAACATATATATTATATATATTGTATATATTATATATATATAATATATACCGATGTTCCAGGCTCCAGCAGGTTCTAAATATTTTTCCACCTCCGACTCTGTAGACAGTTTCAGAAATCACTGTTTATCATGTTTCACTGGAGAGGATTAGTGCAACTTTGCCTTCACTTTCCAGGGCCTTCCCAGGAGCTGTTTGCACAGGGGTTGCACAATGTTCTGACTATTATCCGGGACAGAATAGCTGAAGCTGTTAAAATAACTTTTCAGACCTCAGTGTCTGTTGCCGTTTGGTGATGATTTACTATCGATGTCTCACATTACAAAGGGGCATCTCCAGCTATTGGATAAAATGTTGAATCTAATGAAAGTGACAGGACTAAAACTAAATCTGAACAAGGTGCAGCTGTTGCAAGGGTGAGTCGCGTTGATGGGGATTCCCATTGATGCCAACAGACAAGAACCACCCCCCCCCCCCCCCCCCCATTCATACGTCATGTAAAGATCATTCAGAAGCCATCTTTACCACTTTGAAAAATAGCACAATACAGAGAGTAAAAATAAACAGGTCATTTTCAGGTTGGAGCTTATTCTTAATGGGATGGGATAAGGGTCCATATGCAAAGGTCTCAGCTATTTCCAATCCAAATTATCAACTTGGATGAAGGGATCAAGAATAATGGATCCAGTTTGGTGATGATACAAAGTCAGATGGGAAGTAAACAGTGAGGAACACATAAAGAGGCTGCAAAGTGGAAGAGAGATTCAATGGTGAGAATGTTGGTATTCCAACAGTTTTGAGTGTCCTTGTACTGGAAACACAGAAAGCTAAACTGTGGGTACGACTAAACAATTAGGAATGTCAATGGCATGTTGGTCTTTGTTGCAACGATGTCAGAGAGTTTTAAGTTTAAGTTTATTTATTAATGTCACAACTGGGCTGACATTAACACTGCAGTGAAGTTACTGTGAAAATCCCCTAGTCGCAACACTCCGGCACCTGTTCGGGTACACTGAGGAAGAATTTAGCATGGCCAATGCACCTAACCAGCACGTCTTTCAGACTGTGGGAGGAAACCAGAGCACCTGGAGGAAACCCACACAGACACGGGGAGAGTGTTCAGACTGCGCACAGACAGTCACCCAAGCCAGGTATCAAACCTGGGTCCCTGGCGCTGTGAGGCAGCAGTGCTAACCACTATGCCACTGTACCGTTCATATGTACGTGATTAACTAAGACAGTAATTAATGTTGGCTTTGTTTGACTCTCGCATAGAATAAATTATTTTGTTCTCAACGGTGGAATTTTGTAGTTTCGTTGGATGAAATTTTAACAAAAATTGGCAGTATTGTTTCTGGTGAGAAATATGGCGAGTTTCTTTTCACATTCTGCCACAAAATATCAGCTTGGCGTGTTTCATGCTGTCAAGTAGGAAGGCGGGGACTCAACATGCGGTCAAAGTTCGGCAACACTGAGATCAGGCACCATGTTTAAAGGGTGCCCGATCAGACTAAATGACAACCCCCCCCCCACCCCCCCGGTCCCCCATCCCCACTTTCCCAGCCCACCATAGAGGTCTCAGAGGCTCCTCCCCAGCGCCCCCCTCCCCCCCCCCCCCCCTCCATTCCAGACCAGAGCCGGCATTCACCCCTTCCCTTGATCGGAGCTAGCATTCTCCCCCACCCCGAAAAGAGCCAGCATTTCTCCTTCCCCCCACCTCCCACACAGCCAGTGCTGGCACCACCCGACCCCTTTCCCCCCAAACATTGGACCCCCTTCCCCCCTCCCAACAGTCAGTGCTGGCACCTCCTCTCCTCCACGAACATCGGACCACTTCATCCCGCCCGCACAGTCAATGCTGGCACCTCCCTCCCTCCCCGAACAGTGGATCCTTTCCCCCTATCCACATAGTCAATGCTGGTACCTCACCCCGCCCTACCCTAAATGGCCACCACAGGCATCCCCAGCTCCCATATCTGCCCACCACCATAAATAAACAAATTCTCCTGGCACCCCAGCAGCCTCCCATTGGGGTCCGCTCAGCACTGCCACAGGCACAAGTTGGCACTGCCAGGTTTTCACTGCCAGATTGGCATCATGCCAACCTGGCAGTGCCAACATGTGCCAATGGGGCTGTGCCAGAGGCCATTGCCAGGGTCACTGCCTGGCCATGTCCCTCTTCCACAGGAGCTATAGTCACCTTTACACCCCTGGGGGAATCCCCACCACAGAATCATGTCTGGGTGAACCTGTTGTAAACCGTGCCATTGGTGCGGTTTGAATATATGGTGGGGGATCAATATCTGGTGAGGGGGGCGTTAATGACATGCAGGGCATGTACCTGATGACTTCACCGACAAGTGGTGGCGAGAATCGGAAGTCGCGGTCTCACTGATGAGATCCGTGACCCTTGGGTTTTTGCAAAATTGTGAAGCCCTGCCACCATTCCCATGGACAGCGAGCATGGGCGCAAGATCACCCCCAACCATTTAGAAAATAGCTGGGGCTTCAGAATTCTCCTTGTTTTCAAAAACAATTGTTTCTATCCAGACTGTGAAACATTACATGGCACTGTGCTAAACTTCACTCTTCACAATCACTCTTCACACAGATCCTAGTGCATTAGAAATGAAGACTGGAGTGTTAAAATCTGATCTACCTGCTTAAAAAAAGAATCACAACCTTCTTTGTGAAAATTAAATACTTAAAGTAACGATTACTTTTAACTGAAAATTCCACATCAAATTACCTTACCTTGGATAGGCTGAATCAGGGTTCAATTGAACACTAAAATCATCTATTTTTATGGAACAAGTAAAATATTTACAGAATTTTGATTAATTGTAAACATAACAAATAACTATTAACTACCAATGATCATCTCTAACAGCATGGAAGTCCCAGTGTCCAATAACTTGGACTATAAATGAGTCAGTGATTTTCAGGAATGTGCAAGTTAGCAAGACAGAATTTGGGCTAAATTTTAATTTTGTCACATCTTTCCGAATGGTGTAACTGGTGCTGTGTGTCGCTTCCGCTCTTTCACCCTTTCCCATTTCCCATGCAATTCTATTAAACAACTTAGTGCCTCACTTCGGCAGCACATATACTAAAATTGGAGCGATACAGAGAAGATTAACATGTTCGGGAAGCACTTATGATACTGCGGAGGGGAAACAGATGTGACACTGAGGTGAGGAAACATGTGTGATACCGCAGTAGAGAAACATGTGTGATCTTGAGGTGGGGAAACATGGGTGATACCACGGTGGGGAAACATGTGTGATACTGCAGTGGGCAATGTTGGTGACATCCAGCTGGCCATGCTGCAGTCTTTGCTGGGCTATAAAGGAGCCTCCTGGACAAAAGGAGAAACTCTTGATTACAGCCACTAACTTACTGCCAAATGCTACGTTCGTCTGCTAGGATGTCTTCTCTGGATAAATGTATCCGATGATGTGGAGATGCCGGCATTGGACTGGGGTAAACACAGTAAGAAGTCTCACCAGGTTAAAGTCCAACAGGTTTATTTGGTAGCACAAGCCACAAGCTTTCAGAGTGCTGCTCCTTCATCAGGTAAGTGGGAATTCTGTTCACAAACAGGGCATATAAAGACACAAACTCAATTTACAAAATAATGGTTGGAATGCAAGTCTTTACAGGTAATCAAGTCTTAAAGGTACAGACAATGTGAGTGGAGAGAAGGTTAAGCTCAGGTTAAAGAGATGTGTTTTGTCTCCAGCCAGGACAGTTAGTGTGATTTTGCAAGCCCAGGCAAGTCGTGGGGGTTACAGATAGTGTGACATGAACCCAAGATCCCGGTTGAGGCTGTCCTCATGTGTACGGAACTTGGCTATCAGTTTCTGTTCAGCAATTCTGCGTTGTCGTGTGTTGTGAAGGCCACCTTGGAGAATGCTTACCCGAAGATCAGAAGTTGAATGCCCGTGACCGCTGAAGTGTTCCCCAACAGGAAGAGAACATTCCTGCCTGGTGATTGTCAAGCGGTGTTCATTCATCCATTATCGTAGTGTCTGCATGGTCTCCCCAATGTTCCATGCCTCGGGACATCCTTTCCTGCAGCGTATCAGGTCGACAACGTTGGCCGAATTGCAAGAGTATGTACCGTGTACCTGGTGGATGGTGTTCTCATGTGAGATGATGGCATCCGTGTCGATGATCAGGCACGTCTTGCAGAGGTTGCTGTGACAGGGTTGTGTGGTGTCGTGGTCACTGTTCTCCTGAAGGCTGGGTAGTTTGCTCCGGACAATGGTCTGTTTGAGGTTGTGCGGTTGTTTGAAGGCAAGAAGTGGGGATGTGGGGATGGCCTTGGCGAGATATTCGTCTTCATCGATGACATGTTGAAGGCTCCGGAGAAGATGTCGTAGCTTCTCCGTTCCGGAGAAGTACTGGACGACGAAGGGTACTCTGTCCGCCGTGTCCCGTGTTTGTCTTCTGAGGAGGTCGGTGCGGTTTTTCGCTGTGGTGCGTCGGAACTGTTGAACGATGAGTCGAGCACCATATCCTGTTCTTATGAGGGCATCTTTCAGCGTCTGGAGGTGTCTGTTGCGATCATCCTCATCTGAGCAGATCCTGTGTATACGGAGGGCTTGTCCATAGGCGATGACTTCTTTAATGTGTTTAGGGTGGAAGCTAGAGAAGTGGAGCATCGTGAGGTTATCCGTGGGCTTGCGGTACAGTGAGATGCTGAGGTGACCGTCCTTGATGGAGATGCGTGTGTCCAAGAATGCAACCGATTCCAGAGAGTAGTCCATGGTGAGTCTGATGGTGGGATGGAACTTGTTGATGTCATCATATAGTTGTTTCAGTGATTGTTCACCATGAGTCCAAAGGAAGAAAATGTCATCGATGTATCTAGTGTATAACATCGGTTGAAGGTCCTGTGCGGTGAAGAGGTCTTGTTCGAACCTGTGCATGAAGATGTTGGCATATTGAGGTGCGAATTTGGTTCCCATGGCTGTTCCGTGTGTCTGGATGAAGAACTGGCTGTTGAAGGTGAGGACATTGTGGTCCAGGATGAAGCGGATGAGTTGTAAAATCGCATCTGGAGATTGGCAGTTGTCGGCGTTGAGTACTGAGGCAGTTGCTGCAATGCCATCGTCGTGGGGATTCTGGTATAGAGTGCCAAGACATCCATTGTGACGAGGAGTGCTCCTGGTTCAACTGCTCCATGTGTGCTGACTTTCTGCAGGAAGTCCATAGTATCGCGACAAAACCTGGGGGTTCCTTGTACAATGGGTTTCAGGATGCCCTCGACCTTGCCGGAGAGGTTCTCGCACAGAGTCCGATTGCCCAATACGATGGGACGTATGCCATGGGACAAATGCATCCTAACCAGCTTCCCCTCTGCTGCTGCCTGCTGCCAGCATTATGGACTCTCTTGTCAACCAGCATGAGCCACCTTTTGTCACATTGTCACCTTTTGCTTCAAGATTACAGGAAGTTTGAGTGTGTGAGACCCACAGGTTTTCCAGCAAATTAAATTTTGTGGAGAAGGCAGATAGAGTGATGAGAACAAGTGTGTCCAAGGATTTCACCCATAGACCCGATGAGCAGTGAGATTTTCAATTCCTTTCACGTCCACAAACAAAACTCTACCCATCACACCCAGGACATCCAGCTCAGTCCTCTTCCAATCCTTGAGGCCCCAGCATTTATTGTCCATAACCCAACTGCCCTTGAGATAGTGATAGGAAGCTGCATTTTCAAACTGCTATAGTCTATTTGTTGTAGGTACACCCTCAGTGGCCTAAATGTCTACAAATATTGAGATGAGTGAATTTAAACACTGCCAAGACTTCCAGTAGGAAATCCCAGATGTGGCACCCACAGTTGGGGAGTTCAGGTGTCTGAAATCCAGAAGCACCAGTACACAATACTCCAGGTGCGGTCCCACCAAGACTCGATACAATTGCAGCAAGATATCGTTACTCCCGTGTTCAAATCCCCTTGCTAAGAAAGCCAACATACAACTTGCCTTCCTGATTGTTTTCTGCACCTGCATGCTAGCTTTTTCTGAATTATGAACAAGGATATCGAGGTCCCTTTAGACTTCCCAACTTCTCAACATTTAAGAAATACTCTGAAGTCCTGTTTTTTTCTACCAAAGTGGATAACTTCACGTTTATTCACACTATGGACGAAACCTGCTGCCAAGTTGAAGATGTACACAGGAGAAGCAAATAATAATGATCTGCCTGTGCCAGAAGAAGAACCCATTATTACATTTCCTGTTAATGTCAATCCTGTGGAAGCATCTCAAACTATAGAATTACACCACGCTATTAGAAACAGAAAACCCCCTCGAAAGCTCATTTATAATTATTGAATGTATGCATAGAGTGTGTAATTAAAAACTGGTGAAAAAGCTTAACTTGAAGGAACAAATTATTTATAATGGATATTCATAGCTGATGTTTTAGTGATACTCAGACACCATCTAAAGCTTAATTTTTAACCTCTAATCAGCCAGATAGGAAAGTTAAATTTGTGGGGCCCCAATTGCTAACTTCACTTGACCACATTGTCGTGTTGTTCTAATGATATAAAGGCACCAACCACTCATAAGAGATTGGATAAACAAGTTGAGGGTTCATTTATTAAGACCAGGCGCAATAACATATCCACCTCATGGCCTCTCGGTCACTAGAGTGCTATCCAATCAGTTGGCCTGGTCTCCAGCCGCAGTTTGCCGGATGTGCCGCCATTTCCCTGCTCTCCAGCGACCATCAGAGTTCTCAGTCTGATCCAATTGTGGCCTCTGCTCCTCAATGCAATGTCTTCCTGGCCTTGAACTTCCCTCCAGCTCTTTGCAACAGTCCACCTCCCTTGCTTTCCATATCTCTGTCTCTTTTTCTCTTTCTCTTTCTCTCTCTCCATGAGGCTTCTGGTACCTCATTCTCCTCGAACCGGTGCTCCAGGCTTAGGCCCTAACCCCAGCTTTCTTCAACTCTTTCTCTGGGATCAGGGCCTGAATCTGTTTGCCAAGCACTTGGGCTCTTATCTGAGGGGAGTCTCCAGGGCTAACCGAATCCCCATGCTGACATCCTCCCAGGCTGATGACCCCTGCTGGCTGGGGCCTCGTGCCCTGCAAGGATTGCCTCGTTGTGGTTCGGGCCCAGCCTCTGGCTCCGCTCCAAATTTGGAAACTGGCAATAATAACACCCAATGGCCTGCTCACCTCCTCCGTTACATTTACTTGTTTCAATATCGCTCCCATTGGATCTGCATAATCTATTTTTTTTCATCATTTAATATCGCCTGTTTTCACAGACCTTCTCTTTTGTTCTTTTTGTCCTGTCCCCTTTATCCTGCCTAAAACACAAATTGAATTGTCCTCCTCCACTTTTACAATTATTATTCAATAAAGATTCTTATCACATCGTGTCCCGTGTCATGTCTCTATCTGTTGTATATTAACTGATAGAGATGGAAGGGGTACAGAGGAGATTCACCAGGATGTTGCCTTCAGGGTGGGGCATTTGAGCTATAAGGAGCGACTGGATAGGCGTGGATTGTCGGGCAGAGAAAGCTGGGGATGGGGGTGGTGGTGGCATGATTGAGGGGTATAACATTATGAGGGGCATAGACAGAGTGAACTGGAAGCAGCTGCTCCCCTTGGTGGAGGGTCAACTACAAAGGGGCATAGTTTCAGTGTGAGGGGCAGGAGATTCAGGGGGGATTTGAGAAAATACTTCTTTACTCAGAGGGTGGTGGGAATCTGGAAAGTGCTGCCTGGGAAGGTAGTGGAGACAGTAAGAAGTTTAACAACACCAGGTTAAAGTCCAACAGGTTTATTTGGTAGCAAAATTGGTAGCTTTTGCTACCAAATAAACCTGTTGGACTTTAACCTGGTGTTGTTAAACTTCTTACTGTGTTTACCCCAGTCCAACGCCGGCATCTCCACATCAAGGTAGTGGAGGCCAGATATCTTACAACCTTTAAGGAGTATTTGGATAAGCACTTGAAATGTCATAACATTCAAGGATATGGGACCAGTGCTGGTAAATGGGATTAGCGCAACTTTAGAGGTAGTTATTGCCGGTGCAGACTACGCTCCATGGTTGGTATTTTACCGCCCCGCCCACCACAGGAATTGGAAAGGTTTGTTGACTTTGGGCAAGATTTTATGGTTTCAGGATGAGTGACGCTGTAAAACCCTGTCCTTTGACTCTATTAGTCAACAACTTCATTATCTTTGCATCATGTGTGATTCCTGGTAAAGGACAATCTAGATCAAACTTTGTCTTTTATAATCCAGCAAATCTTATGCTGCTATTTTGTTATCAAGATCAGACCGAGAAGGTTTAAATTTGTAAGATAATCTTCTATCTAGCTCTTTGTAGAGTAGGCGTATTGCTAGGGTGAAGTATACATTTCCATTTTAACATTCTATCATTTTTGTTTGCTATTATCCTCCTGTTATTGTAATCTTAGAATCCTAGAATCCCTACAGCGCAGAAGGAGGCCATTCAGCCCATCGAGTCTATACCGGTCACAATCCTACCCAGGCCCTATTCCCGCAACCTCACGTATTTACCCTGCTAATCCTCCTGACACTAGGGGCAATTTAGCACGACCAATCAACCTAACCCGCAAATCTTTGGACTGTGGGAGGAAACTGGAGCACCCAGAGGAAACCCACGCAAACACGGGAAGAATGTGCAAACTCCACGCAGAAAGTGACCCAAGGCCGGAATTGAACTCGGGTCCCTGGCGCTGTGAGGCAGCAGTACTAACCACTGTGCCACCGTGCTGCCCCAAAAGCTTTGCATTGGCTGAGAATCGAACTTGGGCCTCCTGTGTGGCAGGCGAGAATTCTACTACTGAACAACCAATGCAAACAGCTACGTCTTAGTTTGCTCACTTTTTTCCTCCTCTGTTCCACCATGAATCCTGCACTAACGTGCCCTCACTGACGTTAGGTAACCGTCTCTCTGTTGTTCCCTGATTTATCTCACTGTGCCCTCATCAGAAGAAATAAAGCAAAATAATTTCAGCAGACCAGATATGAAGGTGCTAATGTCAGAAGTACCACCTGCATCTTCCTTGTTTTCAGCCTTGCTCTGGTGAAGAAGTAGCCAACGTGTAAGATCATTAGCCGGGAGGCTGCAGTAACACTTTGTCCTTACTGATCATCTTGATCAAATGGTGAGTGTGATTGTTACAGGTTTCAGTTATGTCACTGCTGGAATGTGTGTGTGTGTTTATTTATATATCAGCATGGTGACCCTGAGGTTGGGAATAGGGTTAGATTTGGCAATGAATGATGGTGTCTTTGCAAGTTGGAACACACCATGATTAGCATTGCCATCATTCCATAGAGTTTTATGAGATGTAGTAGGACCTGTGCAGTGAAGGGTGTGAGCTGGCTGCCAGTTTAATAGGTTGTACAAGGGAATGTGAACATGTAAGGATTTTGACTTATCACACACACCAGGCACAAGGATTATGGGAAATATTAATGTTTAGACTGATCCTTCAGAGAAAGTGCCCTGAATTAAGGTCTAGGGAATGGCTCTTGCAACCATTGGAGTTGTTTTTGCCCTGAACCTGCTTTGGTCCTTCAAGTCCTTTTGCTTTATTGTCTAATTGTTCTTCAGAGGGTTCTTGGAGCAGCTGAAAATTTGTAGAACCCCCTTAAAGGGAATGGGCGGGATTTTCCGGCCACGCTCACCCCAAAACCGGAAAATCCCGCCCGAGGTCAACGGAGCTTTCCATGGTCTGCCCCTTGCCCGCTATGATTCCCATGGCAGGCGGAACAGGAAAATTTGCACCAAATGAAGAAAGCAAAGAATCACAATCATTTGAGAAATTTGGACTGTGTTACAAGCCAAGAGACAAATGTCCTATCGAGGCATTGGAACACCTTTTGAGCATTCTTATGATGATATTTTTGATTCTGCAGGATTCATAATAATAATTTGCTGTACTGCAAATATTATAGTCAAATAATTATTACATTAATCTAATCATTAGATGATGTGTTCTTTGTTATAGGTTGATATATCAGAATATATATGGACAGTGATCCTGAGCCCATGCTCGCCATTTGCGGGAATGGGGCGGGCTCAAGATTCAGCGGAATGCCGAAAGTCACAGATCTCGCCAATGAGATCGCAACTTTTGATGTTCGCCGCCCCCTCGCCAGTGACAAAATCAGTTTCATGCCCAGTGCAGCCAGGCTTTGGCCAGCGAGTATTGGCCCCGGCCCCCCTGACTTGACAGCATGAAACTTGCCCACCAGTTTTTTTGTGGCAGAGTTTGGCAATATCTGGAGAAAAAACTGGCGTGTTTCTTTGGAGAGAAACACACTGATATTCTCGCCGGAACCAATACTCTGCCACCTTATGGTAAGCTTTCACCCATGGTAATGGACCTCCTATTTAAGTATCATTTTATCAAATACCTTTTGAAAGTCCAAATACATGGCATCTATTGCATCAATTTTTAAATTATTTATTCATGGGAAGCGGGTGTCGCTGGGCCAGCATTTATTGCCCATCCCTAATTGCTCTTGAACTGAATGGTTTGCTCGGTCATTCAGAGAGCACCCATAGCTATGGATCTGGAGTCACTTGCAGGCCAAACAAGGACAGCAGTTTTGCTTCCCCTAAAGGGATATTATGGGTTTTTACGACACTCAGCATTAGTTTCATATTCAACACTAGACTTTTAATTCCAGATTTTTAATCACCCGTTGTGTGATTTGAACGTAAGTTCCCAGAGCAATACCTCAGGTCACTAGTGCAGTGACAATACCCTACCACCTCCCCTCATGTTAATCAACCCTGTCCGTACCTTTCACCAAAGAATTTGATCAAGTTAGTCAGACATGATGGACAGTGTTGTAGGGAAAAATCCCTTGTACCAGTGCATTCAAGGAGGTCGAGTCGCAAGGCAAAGTTCAAAGCGTTTTTCTTTATTGTACAATTACTGGGAACCCAGGGAGAACCAACGTAACCAGCTCCGAAACAGTGGCTTGGCCACGTTGATCTCAATCCTTTCACATCAGCTCTGGATCTTTATAGGGATCCAAATTCGAGCTGGAACATTTGATTATGCATTTTTACAATATGTATAAAGTGGTCTGTCGGGTCAGGAAGTTCTCTGGGAGGCTTGTCAATTTGCATTTGTATGGTGTGTGTTTGTGTTAATGGGACGACCTGTTCTTGCCCCGGTGTTTTAATGTGTTTCCCATTATCCCCTCTATGTGTCCCCTTATCTGAATTGACCTCATTGTTTTGTGTCTGTGTTCCCTGCTTGCGAGATTAGGTGTTAATGTCATTTTGTCCTGCTGTGTGTAGGGAGATTTAATCTAATCTTTTATTCCTTTTACCCTAGTTTGTTAAGTTTCTTTGCCTGCCTTGGCCATTTTATTCCTGTAATATTTTATTGATAGTCTGGTTATGCCATATAGCCCACTCTCGGTCTTGACTCGCAGATATCCCGATCTTCCTTGGCCAAAGGCCGGTTTAAAATGCAGCTTCGCGCTGTTGCTGGGCAGAATAAAGGTCTTTCGTTGGCTTTGAAATTTAAAGGTCTCTCAGCTGTGCAGAGGGGGTTTGAACGAATATCCATCAGGTGTTCCCCTCTGCATTGTAGGCACGTTATGAATGGTGCCAATATGGCTTTTGGAAAATTGCCTACTTCAGCCCCTCCTCTCGTCCAGGGGGTCCCATTCATGGCTGACCCCCCCCATGGACGATCTTCAGAGGTACAGTGACTTGTAAAGATGTTGTCCTTGCCGTTGTTCCTCTTCCTCTGTGGCGTGGTTAAATTCTTGCATCTGGATACTGGCAGTGGGTAGCATTCTTGATGTAATATTTGCACATATCACTTTAATACAGGTTAGGCCCAGGCAGAGTGTGAACAGGATGGCTACTACTAAGATTAATCCCTTCATAATGTATGCTCCCCAAACTGTGTTAAACAGCCACCCTAACAACCCATCAGTCCCTGTTAATCCCTGTTTAAAGCTATCCAATTGCTTTTGTATCCCGGACATGGCTGCTGTTATGTTTAGTGTCTCGTCGTGTACGTATGTGATGCATTTTCCTTTGATGATGGTGCATACCCCCCCTTGTCTGGCTAGCTGATAGTCTACTGCATATCTCGTTTGCTGTGTGTATAGTCTGAGTTCTGCGAGTTCTTGGTCAATTGCGCCTAATGCTTGTAGGGTGTTGTTTCCTAAAATGGTCAGTCCACATATGAAGAAATTCCTATTAGTGGCACTGATCACCCCTGCGGCGCCTCCTAGGGATAGTGTCCCCAGAAATCCATACCCCAGAGAAGACCCTAATGTGACAGGGGCCTGCCAGTCGGCGCAGAATTCTGCGCTGATGGCCCTGGTCACTATGCGTTTCTGGACATGTCCCTCGCTTGGGCACGGAACCGTGAGAGGTCTGATTGTCCCTACGGAAAAGAACCTTGGAGGCCTGTCTGTGGCCGTCATGTATACATTTTTGAATAAAAACACATAACCTTCTTTAACCCGATAACATGCATTACCCCGGGGTCGTTTGACCACATGGTCCCATCTTGTGGGACCTTCCCTCCCCCGGGACTGTCCACTTGATTGTACCCCTTGGTGAGAATCAAATGGGTATGTCCCCGAGGCTGAGCTTACGTGGGTGCCGTTGCACTTGCCACACATAAGCTGCCTACCCACGGTGACTGCAATGCATTTTTGTTGCTTGCAGTCACAAGTGAAGTGTCCTTCCCGAACCCGGCACTCCTGGAGAGCACAATGTGCCTCAGCGCATGAATCATTTTTAGGGACAAAGGCAGGCACGCACCCCCATCCCTCTCCCTTAAAACATTGTGGGTAGTTCCCATGTGTCTCCTCCTGTTGGGGTCCCATCCCCCTTAGAATTCCCGGCTCAGTGAGCTCTACACACCTTCCTTGTATCCCTTGTTTAAAGTACCCAATATGTTCCTTGCAGGGTGCCCCCGATGTGTCAATAGTGAATAACTCTTGTGGGAGCCACCCTGGTGTTGCGATGAATAGGGAGTTTACTGATCGCGCTGAAGGGTAACAAGCGGTCCTATTCCCATAGATCTGGATGTGTGTTTTCAGGAATAGGTTTCTTTCCATGATTGGGGGTTCTGCTCCCCTAACCCCCATGTGTTGGAGCGTATTTACAATGGTCATGGTTATTATCAAATATGTCCCTGTTCCCATATCGTTTTTTTTCTCAACAGTATTTTTACAGTTATAGTATATACAGAAAATAAACAGGCAATCAAATTAAAAGTAGTTTGTTCCGACGTCTTGATAGTAGATCTGGTCCTGGTTCCTGTGGAATTTGAATGAACGAAAACGGTATTCTTTAGTTCATTTGTCTTCATACAGCTTTAATTGGGTCCAGTGTTTCCAGACCCCCTGTCCCCTTATATCTATACAGGCACAGGTATCTCCGCTAATAATGACCTCGTAAGGTCCGTGCCATCTTGGGGCAAATCCTGTTTTTGCAGGAAGCACTTTTGTTAATACCCGGCTCCCGGCCTTTGGGACCTCTGGTAATATTTCTGAGTCCTCCTCTGTATCGACCTGTGCCTGATTAAAAATTACAGACCGGCGCATCCCCTTCAATTGGGTGCTAAGGTCTCGGATGTATTGACGGATCTTATCCTTTATCGGACCCACATCTGTCCAGCCTGTAATAATGTTTTCGGGTAAGTGCATTGCTCGCCCGGTCATCAGCTCGTATGGAGTCAAGCCGGTAGTTCGATTTGTGGTCGCCTTAAGCCTCATCAGAACTGCAGGTAGGACTTCTGTCCAATTTCTACCTGAGGATTGCATTGCTTTTGCCATGGTTATTTTTAGAGTCCGATTCATCCTCTCCACCATCCCGGAACTTTGTGGGTGATAGGGGATGTGAAATTTCTGTTTTATTCCTAATAGTTGGCAAATATTTTTCATAACCTTTCCTGTGAAATGTGTTCCCTGGTCCGAATCAACTTGAATTGGCATCCCCCATCGGGGAATGACTTCTGCTGCCAATATCCTGGCTACCGTTAGGGCTGTACAATTGGTTGTGGGGAATGCTTCTACCCACCTGGTGAATTGATCTACTATTACCAGGCAGTATGTTTTCCCGTGAGAGGGGGGCAATGGTCCTATGAAGTCCATTTGTATCTGTTCCCAGGGTCCCTTCGGTCTGGGTTGGTGTCCCATCTTTACCTTTATGGGCTTCCCGGGGTTGTGCTGTGCACATATAGTGCATCTGCGGCAGTATGTGGCCACATCTCGTCCCAATCCTTTCCACCACCACTCTCTCCCCAGGCTCTGTATCATTGCATCCCTGCCTGTATGGGGAAGCCCGTGGTGTAGTTCCACTAATGTGTTCTGGATACATCCTGGCGCCAATACCCGGTTATCTTTTCTCCACACCCCGTCAGTCCCTTTAACTGCGCCCAGCTCCTCCCATCTATCTCGTTCTTGCTGTGTAATGTCCCCATGTAATTTCTGTATGTCAATTTCTTCCGGTTCTACCACTATCGCTGCAAGGGGCAGGCTTTTAATGTCGCTGTTTTCTAGTGCTTGCTGTGCCGCTGTGTCTGCGGCTTGCTTCCCTTTGAAATGAATCTACCCCGGGGTGTCCCTTCCGGGTTCCCGCTGGTGGGCTTTTATTTTAATTACTGCGGCCTCTGTAGGCTGTTCACTAGCTGCTAGCAGCGCCCTTATCTGCTGTTGGTGTTTAATGGGGGTACCTCCTGTAGTAATGAACCCCCTTCTCCCCCATGCGGGCATGTAATCATGGATCACACCAAACGCATATTGGCTGTCTGTATACACATTGACTGTTTTCCCTGCTGCTAATCTTAAGGCTTGGGTGAGGGCAACTAATTCTGCTACCTGAGCGGACTGACCCCCGTCGATCCTTCCTGATTCTAGGGTTTCCAGGTTCTGGTCTACTACTGCCCACCCTGTCCTTGGTGATCCTGATACATATTTGCGGGACCCATCCACATAGAAGGTCTTATCTGCTGTTGGAAGGGGTTCGTCTCTAATCTTTCCTTCCTTGTTATCTTTGTCAATTTCTCCACAGCTGTGCGCTTCCCCAATATCTAAAATCCCTTCCGCGGGATTTTCTCCCATGTCCCTAATGATGGTGACTGACTTGTTAGGTGGTAGGAGTGTGGCCTCCCACCTTGCCCTCCTTATATTTGAGACTGTTTTGAGTTTGCCCGTGTTTAGCATCTCTACCAATGTATGTTTTGTGTGTAGCACAATATCTCCTGTCATGACAATGGGCTCACTTATCCTCACAGCCCATGCTGCACAATCTAGGGCGGCTATGCACCTGGGCATCCCGGTGACTACTGGTCCCTCAGCCGTTGAATAATACCCTACGGGTCTCTTTCTATCTCCATGAGTCTGTGCCACTACGGCAGAATAGAAGCCGTCCTGGTTGTCACAGAAGATGTGGAACTTCTTGCTTCCATCTGGCAGTCCCAGCCCTGGGGCTGAAATTAACCTAGCTTTCAACTCTGCATATGCTGTCTCTTGCTCTTGTCTCCACTCTATACTTTCCAAGGCTGGCTTTCCTCTCTTCACTAGTCTCTGAATTGGCTCCGCGATTCTTGCAAAGTCAGGGATAAAACTCCTACTGTAATTGAATAGTCCTAAAACTTTTCGGACTCCTCTTACTGTAACTGGTCGCGGCATTTCTTTAATCGCGGTTTTGCGGTCTGCGGGCATTTCTTTAATTCCCTGGGAAATTAGGTGTCCTAAGTACAGGACCTGGGGTTTTGCAATTTGTGCCTTATGTGGGCTGACTTTCAGCCCGGCTTTTGCCAATCCTTCTAGTACTGCATACAGGGCTGCCTTGTGCCCTTTTTCTGTTTTGGACGCAATTAACACATCGTCCACATACTGGAGGACTGTATTGTCCTCATGCAATTTCACCCTACTCAGGATATCGCTCATTGTTCTGTGAAATATGGCAGGACTGTTATGAAATCCCTGTGGGAGGCGAGTCCATGTATACTGTTTCTCTCCCACAGTGAAGGCGAATTTGTTTTGGGATTCTAAGTCCAGTGGAAGGGACCAGAACCCATTTGCTATATCTAGCACCGTGAAAATTTTGTGGTCTTGTGCCAATCCGTTTAAAATAGTCGAGGGGTTTGCCACAATGGGGTGTAATTTAGGTGTTACCTTGTTCAAACCTGTGTAATCGATGGTGAGCCGGTAGCTCCCGTCAGGTTTTATAACTGGCCATGTGGGGGAATTGGTGGTACTGGTGGTTTCCCTGAGGATTCCCTTTTCTATTAAACCCTTGACTATTTCTACCACTGCCCCTTGCGCTTCTCTCTTGATAGGGTATTGTCGGTGGGGCTTGTGTTCCGGTCCTGGGACTTTTATCGGTTCTGTGTCGGTTAGTCCGGTATCTAATTTCGTCCTAGCCCAGGCTTCGGGAATGGAAGCGCAGATGGCTCCGAACCCTTCTTTTTCCTGATCCCAATCTCGGGCCACTATGGTGGCTATCCCAACCGTCCCCAGGTGGCTAGCTAATGTCCCTATTCCGGTCTTCCTACCGTCAGGTTGTGGCCAAATTAGTTTCCCTTTCCCACAATCTATCAGCACCTGGTATTCCCTCATTAAATCGTTCCCCATGATTGTGCCCTCATTATTCTGACAAACATAAAATTGCATTGGAATATACTTGTGGTTGATTTCTACTAGTGTGGTTTCACTAAGATAGGCGGGTATTCTCTCTCCCCCTACCCCGGTTATGTGTATTCTTTTGTTGGTCAGTGGCAGGGGTAGGTTTGTAATTGATATGGCTGCTCCCGTATCTACTAACATGTGGCATTCCCTACCCCCCACCAAGGCTTCTACATATATTCTCTCCCCCTCTTTCCTGTTTTGGATGGGAGCTACGGGTTGTGAGATTTCGACCAGTGTTGGCCGATAAGTGGAGTGGACGGACACCGGCTTTTGTCGGGATTCACTGTCTTCTGTGGGCGTGGCTACACTAATCCTCTCTTGTCTCCCATCTCCCTGGTTTGGGGTCTCTTCTAGTCACCCTAGTGGATTCCGGGAATGTGGTGCCCCCGGGGTCGGTCTACAGTTGTCTCGGGGTCTCCCATGTTTCCCCGAACATGTTGCCTCGGTGTGCCCTGCCCTGTGGCAGTGGTCACAGCGGGGCCCGCCATTCTCGGGTTTCCCTTTGAATGGTGCTTCCCTGCAGAATCTAGCCATATGCCCTGGCTGGCCACATGTGTAGCAGCTGAACCCGGTTCTCCCCTTATCTCCGTTATGGGGGGTTCCAGTTCTCTCTCGTCTGGGCTTTGCCTGGGCAACCTTCCCTTCTTTTATCCCGCTAGCCCACTCGACTAGCTCGTCATAATCTTGGGATGCTATCACCCCCATCTTAAGGATTTCTTGGTGGACCTCTGATAGCCCATCCTTGAATGCCTGGATAAAAGCCCTGTCTCTCCTATCCACATTGTCCTGTCCTGAACATTCCCTATATACCTGGAATAATCTCTCTCCAAATTCCGATGCACTTTCCCCCTGTCCTTGTTTAGTATTTGTGATCCTGCTCCAATTAGTGGGGGAGTTCTCTAAGACCCGTTGGATTTCGGTCTTAAATAATGTAAAGGGTGCCTGCTGGTCGTCTATCTCAGCCGTTGTAGGAACGGCATGTGTCCACCTTCCTCCATTATAGTCCTGTGCTGCTTGGGTCGCTGGCCCTCCTGCCACCAACCTCCATTTATCCGCTGGACAGGCTGCCCTGACCAGCTGGTGTATGTCCCTTAAATGTAACTGGTGTCCTACCCAGAGTGAATCCAATTCACCCCAAAATCCTAGGTTTGCGCTTCTGGGTTTTAACTTCCCCAGGGATGCCATAATCTGCTGCCTTTCCCCTGGGGTAAAAGGCTTATAGGTTGCTTTTGGTTGTGCTAACGTCCCTCCTCTGGTGACTGGCGCTAGATTATAATTTTTTATGTCTCCTTCTGATGCTGGAGCGATTGTATGTTTCTGCACTGACTCGTATGAGCGCCGAGGGTCCGTTTCCTCTGATCTCTGCGTTATCTCTGCAGTGTGGCTTCTGTGTTCTAATTCCCTCACTCTCTCCTGCAATACCTTAATTTGTTCTGTCTCTTTGTGTCTCTCCTCCATTGAGGCATTTACCTTCTCAATTAGTCCAGCTAACTGGGTCACTAACATTATTCCCATTACTTTTGTTTTGTCCCGTTTAACTCCGTCTACCCACTTTCTTTGATCTTCTAAAGTTTGTGATGCGTTCCACCCGTTCCGTTTCATCTTTGCAACAATCGCTTCTCTGGCTAACAGATACTTCAAAATGAGAGCTACTGCAGTTTCTCCCTTAACAACGTGGTCTGCCATTTTTCTGTCTAGCAGTCCTGCAACCCCCGTATGCTGGTTCCAACAGTAAAAGTGCCCCAACTCTCTCTCTTATCTCCTGTCACTGATACTGCTCCAGCACCGTCTGTATTGCTGTAGGGTCTCGTAGTGGGGTCCCAGTGGGTCTCTTCCCCTGTGCTCCCCCAACTATTCCTGACACCTCACGCTTGGTCTATTTTGTGTTGTCTTATTGGGATGTGTGCTGGTTTTTTAGTGGGTTTGTCGGCCCCTGTCCCCAGCCCCTTTAAGTACAACGCCTCCCGCTTGGCCACCACCTCCACTAGCAAGGTTGATACGTTACCCCAAAACCTGGTACCCTGCTATGGACTGTGGTGTTCCCTACAGACGAACAATGTTATCAAACTCCGCCCGGGTCCCTAATGGATCCTCCGTCGTCGTGTCTCTTGGTCAGGATGGATCGGGTCCCCTTTTCCTCAACACTTACACATATTTATCTGTTATCAAAGCCCCTGTTATAATTAGTAACTGTATCGACTCTGAGGTTGTTCGTCCCTTCAGAGTCTGTGTTGTTACCCGATTTACACTGTCCGTGCCTTGCACCCTGAGTGCCTGTACCTCTTAGCGCCCGCTTCAAAACCCAACCTTAGCGTGGGAGATTTCTCCTCTTCCAACGTCCAGTTTAGGGTAGGGCACCTTGAGTCAAGCATTCCCTTGTCCTATTGCCTTGGCACAGACAGCGGTTTCGTTTACAATCCTGGGTTAGTTACACCAATTAGTTCTGCATGCGGTTCTTATCTTTATATTAGTCTTAATTCCTTATTCCCGTTATCAAATAGCCCAAAACCTGTTATCTTTACCTCTGGTCCTCTATTCCTATTAAAGTTACTTACCTTCTTCCACGCGGTCGTTCTGACCTGTACCTTCAATTTAAAAACTTAGGCAAGATTATACAGTTCTACAAGACAACAATATTTAACACAGACAAACCCTAACCCTTAAAGGTACCTCACTTTGAACGGAGACCTGCACTCGCCTTTGACTGCTCTGGATTTTTATCAGATTCGTTTAAATTTGATCCCGGCTTCCAGACCGTGGCCACCAGTCGGAAGTCAGATATCAAATCCTGAGCCGACTACGCCATTTGTTGCAGGGAAAAATCCCTTGTACCAGTTCATTCAAAGAAGTCGAGTCGCAAGGCAACGTTCAAAGTGTTTTTCTTTATTGTACAATTACTGGGAACCCCGGGAGAACCAACGTAACCAGCTCCGAAACAGTGGCTTGGCCACGTTGATCTCAATCCTTTCACATCAGCTCTGGATCTTTATAGGGATCCAAATTCGAGCCGGAACATTTGATTATGCATTTTTACAATATGTATAAAGTGGTCTGTCGGGTCAGGAAGTTCTCTGGGAGGCTTGTCAATTTGCATTTGTATGGTGTGTGTTTGTGTTAATGGGACTACCTGTTCTTGCCCCGGTGTTTTAATGTGTTTCCCATTATCCCCTCTATGTGTCCCCTTATCTGAATTGACCTAATTGTTTTGTGTCTGTGTTCCCTGCTTGCGAGATTAGGTGTTAATGTCATTTTGTCCTGCTGTGTGTAGGGAGATTTAATCTAATCTTTTATTCCTTTTACCCTAGTTTGTTAAGTTTCTTTGCCTGCCTTGGCCATTTTATTCCTGTAATATTTTATTGATAGTCTGGTTATGCCATATAGCCCACTCTCGGTCTTGACTCGCAGATATCCCGACCTTCCTTGGCCAAAGGCCGGTTTAAAATGCAGCTTCGCGCTGTTGCTGGGCAGAATAAGGATCTTTCGTTGGCTTTGAAATTTAAAGGTCTCTCAGCTGTGCAGAGGGGGTTTGAACGAATATCCATCCGGGTGTTCCCCTCTGCATTGTAGGCACGTTATGAATGGTGCCAATATGGCTTTTGGAAAATTGCCTACTTCACAGCTTTGCCTGTCCAAACTTCCATCAAAAGACAATCCTCATAAGTTGTTCTGATGGCAAAGATCCTACATAAACTACCTGCCCCCGTGCATGGCTAATATATTTTCCCCATTGTTCATTTTTCCAGTCATGCTATGGTCAAAAGGCAACACCTAGATGGACAAGCTGCTGAAAAAGGGAGGAGGAGCTTTGAGAGAATGGCTCTCAGTAGGAGGCCATATATTCTCAAGGTGTGCAAGGAGCAATTCATGTCAGCAAGGGTCAGTGTGCCGCATGTCAACACTTGGAGCAGGACATTCTCAGTCAAACCTGTCATTTGTTCTCGACATAACTGCAACTTCACAGCAAGGGGAGGGTAGTACTGTTGGTGACTATGATAGCCAATGATATGAAAATTTATGGGCAGGATCTTACCGGCTCACCACGCCGGTTAATCGGCATGGTGATCCAGTAACATAGGACGAGAGGCGAGGAATCAGGTTCATGCCTAATTTCTTGCCTCTCACGATCTTGCTGGCGCAGTTTTGCTGGAGAAAACGGCCTCGTGCCCGGGAAGAGCGAGGGGCTGATTTAAATATTAATGAGGCTCACTTATCTTAGCCCCCTTGCTGGTCAAGGTCCTCACTGGCGAGGATCACAGATGGTGCCCACCAATGGGGACCAGACATGATGGCCTTGCCAGTGGTAATGGAGGCCACTGAAGCCCCCGGGTGATCAGGGGCAGGACTTGGCAGTACCCCTTGGGCAGTGCCCAACTGGCATTGCCCACCGGGTGCCTTGGCACTGCCAAGGGGGTGGAACCTGAGGGCCTGATGGGCTCGGGGGGGGGGGGGGGGGGGGGTGGGGGGGGGGAAGAGTTCCATAGCGGGGTGGGAAAGGGGGAGGCAGTTGATCGGCTGGGTGGCAATTGGGGTTGCGGGGGAGTGGGTGGCGGGATGGTGACAGATTTCCCAGTGTACTGTCTGCGCTGTGTACACAGTGTACTGGGAGTTTGAGGTGCCTGCACAATGTCAGCCCTGGAACAGTGCATTCGGCCTCACAGGTGAGCTGAGACTCCATTTTCCATTCACCGTCCCCCCACCCCCACCCCCACGCTACTGATAGGATTCACATTACGGCCACTGTATTGTACAGAGTGCTGTAAATTACTATTACTTAACTCACTGAAAAAAATGGCAAGAAAATTTATTGTTTTCTTGCTTGTTTTACACTTTTTTTGAGAAAGTTCTGCCCATGCATTTACTCTAACTAGTTCCCCTGACACGCCTAAGGGGCAATTTAGCACGGCCAATCCACCTAACCCACACATCTTTGGACTGGGGGAGGAAACCGGAGTACCTGGAGGAAACCCACGCAGACACGGAGAGAATACGCAAACTCCACACAGGCAGTGACCCAAGCTGGGAATCGAACCCAGATCCCTGGCGCTGTGAGGTAGCAATGCTAACCACTGAGCCACCGTGCCACCCCAAAGTTAATGACAGAGTTAATGACAAGAAAGTTATGTTTGGAAATCCTTCCAACACCTTCAAGCTGGCATCATTTAGAATCTCAAAGCAACTGACCAACAGCTCGCCTTCAAGAATAATTTGTCAATCAGAGGTTGTCTTTTATGGGGGTTTAGGCCTCATGCCTTTTGAATTAAGGAAAAGGTTGAAGTATGGCTGTCTGTCTTAAACATACATGTAGAAGCTGACCCCGACACTGCAGATAATGTCATCAATGAGCAGGATAAAAAAGGAAGGGAGCCAGTTGGTGGATCCTACTGGTAAAGCAGCATGATAGACAGAGATGCCACTGCTTTGGTAAGGATTGGATAGGTAAGTGTGGAACCAAGCAAGAGCATCCTCACCAATATCGACAATGGGTGAGGCATTGTAGGAAAACAATGGTGTTGACTGGGTAAAGGGCTGGATAGAAGTTGATGACAAACATGACAACAGTCACAGTAGGGCAATGTCATTGGTGATTTATGACAGGACCATTTTGTCACAGTGGCAGGGGTATAAACCTGACCGGATAGATACAAATCAAATGAAATTGTTTTTAGATTTAGCAAGTGACATCACATGCAAGAAAATTAAGGTTGAGTTTTTTTAGAATAAATAGAATAACAATGACATTGGTTGAGAAGTGGGGGCAGTAGTTGAGAAAAAGAAACCATTTCGAATAATCTAGTGTGGGGGTCAGCAAGGGAAGATGAGTGATCAGCTATGTAGTGGAAATGGAACCAAAGGAGCAGGAGTTGGGTTCTCAAGGCCTGAGAATAAGATGGGAGAGAAACTGAAGACAGATATTGGTTTGTGTCCCTGCAAACATAGTCAGACATTCAGCCCTTCAAGCCTGCTCCACCATTCAGCATGATCATGGCTGATCCCATCTATATGGATTTCAGTAAGGCATTTGACAAAGTCCCACATGGCAGGTTGGTTAAGAAGGTTAAGGCGCATGGGATACAAGGAGAAGTGGCTAGATGGGTGGAGAACTGGCTTGGCCACAGGAGACAGAGGGTAGTGGTCGAAGGGTCTTTTTCCGGCTGGAGGTCTGTGACCAGTGGTGTTTCGCAGGGCTCTGTACTGGGACCTCTGCAATTTGTGATATATATAAATGATTTGGAAGAAGGTGTAACTGGTGTAATCAGCAAGTTTGCGGATGACACGAAGATGGCTGGACTTGCGGATAGCGAAGAGCATTGTCGGGCAATACAGCAGGATATAGATAGGCTGGAAAATTGGGCGGAGAGGTGACAGATGGAGTTTAATCTGGATAAATGCGAAGTGATGCATTTTGGAAGAAATAATGTAGGGAGAAGTTATACAATAAATGGCAGAGTCATCAGGAGTATAGAAACACAGAGGGACCTAGGTGTGCAAGTCCACAAACCCTTGAAGGTGGCAACACAGGTGGAGAAGGTGGTGAAGAAGGCATATGGTATGCTTGCCTTTATAGGACGGGGTATAGAGTATAAAAGCTGGAGTCTGATGATGCAGCTGTATAGAACGCTGGTTAGGCCACATTTGGAGTACTGCGTCCAGTTCTGGTCGCCGCACGACCAGAAGGACATGGAGGCGTTAGAGAGAGTGCAGAGAAGGTTTACCAGGATGTTGCCTGGTATGGAGGGTCTTAGCTATGAGGAGAGATTGGGTAAACTGGGGTTGTTCTCCCTGGAAAAACGGAGAATGAGGGGAGATCTAATAGAGGTGTACAAGATTATGAAGGGGATAGATAGGGTGAACGGTGGGAAGCTTTTTCCCAGATCAGAAGTGACATTCACGAGGGGTCACGGGCTCAAGGTGAGAGGGGCGAAGTATAACTCAGATATTAGAGGGATGTTTTTTACACAGAGGGTGGTGGGGGCCTGGAATGCGCTGCCAAGTAGGGTGGTGGAGGCAGGCACGCTGACATCGTTTAAGACTTACCTGGATAGTCACATGAGCAGCCTGGGAATGGAGGGATACAAACGATTGGTCTAGTTGGACCAAGGAGTGGCACAGGCTTGGAGGGCCGAAGGGCCTGTTTCCTGTGCTGTACTGTTCTTTGTTTATCCCCTATCTCAATGGCATATTCCAGCGCTCTCCACATACCCCTGGACACCTTTAGAGTAAATAAATCTGTTTATTTCCTTGTTAAATATATTCAGTGATTTAGATTCCACAGTCTTCTGAGGTAGAAGATTCCACAGGTTCACCACTCTGAGTGAAGAATTTTCTCCTCATCTCAGTCCTAAATGGCCTACCTCATATCCTGAGACTTTGACCCCTTATTCTCGACCCTCCAGCCAGAGGAAACAGCATCTCTAAACCCAGTCTGTCCAGCCCTGTTAGAAATTTATGTTTCAATTAGATCCCCTCTCATTCTTCTAAATTCCAGTGAATACAGGCCCACTTGTCCTCATACAACAACCCTGCCATCTTAGGAATCAGTCTGGTGAACCTTCGCTGCACTCTATGGCAAGTATATTCGTTCTTTGAAAAGACAACGAAAACTGCACACAATGTTTTGGGCGTGGTCTCACTAAGGCACTGTACAGCTGCATTGAGGCATCCTTGCTCCTGTACTCAATTCCTCTTGCAATGAAGGCCAACATATCTTTTGTCTTCACAACTGTACCTTGCTGTACCTGTATGTTTGCTTAATGCTCTGCCATTCTGTTTCTCCGTCCAAAGTGGATAACATTACATTTGTCCACATTATACTGCATCTGCCACATATTTGTCAACTCTCAACTTGTCTATATCACCTTGAAGCCTCTTAACATCCTCCTCACCACAGGCGTTCCCACCAAGTTTCATATCATCAGCAAAGTGGAAATATTACTTTTGGTTCCTTCATCCAAATCATTGATGCATTTGTGAATAGCTCGGGCCCAAGCATGGATCTCTCTCACAGTCAAGGAGACATTAGTCCTCTTTAACACACTGACAATGTTGATGCCCACCTTTACTTTCATGCACGGGTTTTCATTTCATCTCGATTGGAACTAGTGACAAAAGTTACCAGAAAATAAAAGTTCTTACCTACTGTTCACATCGGGATATGGTTCACATTCATACCTACCACCACAAAGGAATGTACAGGAAGCCAGCAAGAGACAGGGTCAAAAGCAACATCCGTCAGTTTCTTATGAAATATGCGACTAAAGGCAGGAACATATAGCTGGCTGCATAAGAAATGATGTGGAGATGCCGGCGTTGGACTGGGGTAAACACAGTAAGAAGTTTATGATGACATCAACAAGTTCCATCCCACCATCAGGCTCACCATAGACTACTCTCCGGAATCGGTTGCATTCTTGGACACGCGCATCTCCATTAAGGACGGTCACCTCAGCACCTCACTGTACCGCAAGCCCACGGATAACCTCACGATGCTCCACTTCTCCAGCTTCCACCCTAAACACGTTAAAGAAGCCATCCCCTACGGACAAGCCCTCCGTATACACAGGATCTGCTCGGATGAGGAGGATCGCAACAGACACCTCCAGACGCTGAAAGATGCCCTCATAAGAACAGGATATGGCGCTAGACTCATTGATCAACAGTTCCAACGCGCCACAGCGAAAAACCGCACCGACCTCCTCAGAAGACAAACACGGGACACAGTGGACAGAGTACCCTTCGTTGTCCAGTACTTCCCCGGAGCGGAGAAGCTACGGCATCTCCTCCGGAGCCTTCAACATGTCATTGATGAAGACGAACATCTCGCCAAGGCCATCCCCACACCCCCACTTCTTGCCTTCAAACAACCGCACAACCTCAAACAGACCATTGTCCGCAGCAAACTACCCAGCCTTCAGGAGAACAGTGACCAAGACACCACACAACCCTGCCACAGCAACCTCTGCAAGACGTGCCGGATCATCGACACAGATGCCATCATCTCACGTGAGAACACCATCCACCAGGTACACGGTACATACTCTTGCAACTCGGCCAACGTTGTCTACCTGATACGCTGCAAGAAAGGATGTCCCGAGGCATGGTACATTGGGGAAACTATGCAGACGCTGCGACAACGGATGAATGAACACCGCTCGACAATCACCAGGCAAGACTGTTCTCTTCCTGTTGGGGAGCACTTCAGCGGTCACGGGCATTCGGCCTCTGATATTCGGGTAAGCGTTCTCCAAGGCGGCCTTCGCGACACACGACAGCGCAGAGTCGCGGAGCAGAAACTGATAGCCAGGTTCCGCACACACAAGGACGGCCTCAACCGGGATATTGGGTTTATGTCACACTATTTCACATAAATATTTCTGCTTTTTTCCTCCTGAGTCTTTATCATGCGATCCTAGAATCAGAATTTATGTCACACTATTTGTAACTCCCACAGTTGCGTGGACCTGCAGAGTTTCACTGGCTGTCTTGTCTGGAGACAATACACATCTTTTTAGCCTGTCTTGATGCTCTCTCCACTCCCATTGTTTTGTTTCTTAAAGACTGGATTAGTTGTAAGTATTCGCATTCCAACCATTATTCATGTAAATTGAGTCTGTGTCTTATAAGTTCTGTTTGTGAACAGAATTCCCACTCACCTGAAGAAGGGGCTCAGAGCCTCGAAAGCTTGTGTGGCTTTTGCTACCAAATAAACCTGTTGGACTTTAACCTGGTGTTGTTAAACTTCTTACTGCATAAGAAATGCCAGCTTCCAGTGTACAATACGCATAGATTTCCCAAGAACTTCCGATCCTGCAACAAGTTCAAGAACAACAGTGATTGTCAGTTCAAAACAGAAAATGCTGGAAATACTCAGCAGGTCAGGTAGCATATGTGGAAAGAGAAACAAAATTCATTTCAGGTCTATAGTCTTTCATCAGTACCCTTACTGAGTTATTCCCTAATTTAATTTCACTACTGATCATCGCCACTTTTTTGTGCGCGATAAACTTCCAATGATTCAATTAAACATCCTCATAATTTAACCCACAAAACAAACTGTGCGAAGGACCAGGACTGTCGACATATCGGCTTAGCCCAGCGCCTCCCAGAGACCAGTGATTGGGCAATATAAAAAGGGAATAAGATAGTGAGGGTAGAAAAAGGCGTTGAATACATTTACAAGATAAAAAACACACTGGGACTGGACATTATTACTGCTTCTAGAAACAAAAATACAAGAACAGTCAGTGATGGCAATAGGCCAGTCATTCCTTGAAAGCTTATCCCTCTAATCCTCTGGGTCTTATCATCCAACTGTGTGTTCAACAATCCCACTGTATTTGCCTCTGCTTCCTGGCAGACATTTCAACACATGCTCATTGCTTCAACAAATAGTTCTGTTTTTTAATGTATTTTTCACTATTTCTCATCATATTCTCTGGGTCTATTTCCCTGGTGCATTTGACGTAATACTTTAGGTGTAAATTATTCATAAATGTTTAGCATTTTAGATATCACAAGAAATCTCAGGTTCACCAAACTGATTCCCGGGAATGCAGGATTGTCATACGAGGAGAGATTGGGTCGGCTGGGCATCTATTCATTGGAATTTAGAAGAATGTGAAGGGTTTAATTGAAACATATAAAATTCTGTCAGGGATGTGGCTTCTTTTGGCTGGAGGGGCGGGTGGCGGGGGGGGGGGGGGCGGGGGTAGGGGGGTGGCGGTGGTACAAAGGGGCTCAGCATACAGGGTAGACCATTGAGGACTGAGATGAGGAGAAACTTCTTCACTCATGTGAAGTTGTATGAACTAAGGAATAGCATGATGGGAAAATTGGTCAGCTATTTGGTACAAAATAAGCAAGGCTGACTCTGCATAACTTTAAGACTGTGTGAGTAAATAAAACAAGATAAGGTCAGGGATGACGGAGTCACCGACCTTCTTCTGTTCCATCAAAGGACAAGATAAGGGTATGAATGATGAGACAAAAAGTTCTAGGCGGTCAGCAAGTTATGACATGATTAATGACGTTGCTTATGATTCTATTACTAATCGAATTCCTGAATATGCTCTGGTCACGCAAACTGATAATGATTATGTATAAATACTGAACTGATTCTTTGTGTAATTGCAGACTTGAGGAGGAATTAGCAAGTTGTACCAACTGCTCTCTGAACTCAAGTTTTCAGCCAAAACTGCATGCCGTCTTTCGTAAATAAAGACAAAGTTATTTAATCGAAACAAATTTTGTTGAGTCTTCCTATCACAGTCAAGAAGCAGGAAAGATTCCACTTCAACACTCAAGAGGGTGGTGAACCTATGGAATTCTCTACTACAGAAGGCTGTGGAATCCAAGTCACTGAATATATTTAAGAAGGAAACAAATTTCTAGACTCGAGAGGTTTCAAGGGGTATAGGGAGTGTGCAGACGTATGGTGTTGAAGTAGAGGATCAGCCATGAACATATTGAACAGTTAAGCAGGCTCAAAGGGCCAAACAGCTTACTCTGCTCTTATTTTCTATGTTTCTATTCCTGCCTTCATTCTAGGCCTAGAGCAGAAGTTGGCTAACTTTTCCTCACAGCTACTTGCCTTTACATTTGGAATCAGTCTTGATTACTTCCCTGTACCCTTTCCAAGACGAATAATCAAACATTTAAACATTTATTGCACTTAATTTAGTTGTTTGCATTGGCATCAGTTGCCAAGATTGAAGTCACATTACATGCGAACAAGTATCAGCACATTCTGGTCAATCTTTTGTCAATACTTAAATTACTCCGACATGACAAAGTTATTTAGTGGTGGACCACTTGAGTGGGTCCAATTCCCATTGCAATATTCCACTATCCAAAAAATCCTGGGTGCATGTTCACCCTTACCCCCTTTCTAGGTCTTCCTATTCCATCACAATTCCAGTATTATGTATTTATGACTATTTTTTTTACATCTGAAAGAAATACATTATAGGAACAGTCTTTCACTGATAGTGAAAGGCTTGAAAAGCACAACCGATGGGCCCAATTTTACCATTTTGATTCTAAGTGCTGAATCTGGGTGCAATTCAGATCCGACTTGGAAACCTGCTCTCAGGCGTCCCCATTAGCACTCAGCCTGAAAAAAAAAAATCACGGGTCTGAATCGTGCTGTGGGTGGGGCTTATCACGCCAGAAACATTGCAGCTCTGATTGGAGCTTTGAACTGCGCATGCGCAGTGGGAAAAAATATTTGTAAAACACTCCCCTGTCACACCGTTCCCGGGCCACAAAAAGCAGATAAAGTGGCCCAGGAACGATGGCCCCCACAGACAAATCCCACCCCCACAACATAACTGTCCCCCTTATCCACCCACCCTTCCTCCCCGCTACCCAGACCGATCGCGACCTTCTTCCCCCTTCCCCCCACTGATCGCCCGCAGAGTGGCAGCGGTCCCCCCTTCCCCCCACCGATCACCCGCAGAGTGGCAGCGGTCTCCCTCTGCCCCCCCCCACCAGAGAATGATCTGGCCTCCCTCCTCTCTCCCCACCCCCTGCCAGCGATACATCTGATCCGTCTCCCTCCTCCCTCCCCCCCACCAGAGAACCATCTGGCCTCCCTCCTCCCTCCCCACCAAAGAATGATCAGGCTTCCCTCCTCCCCCACCCCTCACCAGAGAGCGATCTGGCCTCCCTCCTCCCTCTCCCCCCCGCCCCTCCCCACGAGAGAACGATGTGGCCTCCCTCCTCCCACTAGAGAATGATCTGGCCTCCCTCCTCCCCCCACCACTCACCAGAGAATGATCTAGCCTGCCTTCCTCCAACCACCACCCCCCCCCCCCTCACCCTACCACCACCAATCTGAGTCAGAAAGTTGTTGGAAGCTCTGAACCTACCTCTTCAGAAGCTGGAGTGCCCGAAACAGACCTTTGACGAGCATGTCTGTTTCGCGTTGAATCTGGACGGGCAAACGCGATGGTAAAGGGGGAAATGCTGATAAAGTTGGGCGGGCAGCCCATTAATTCACTTTAACTGCATGCAAATTTTCGGGTCTTGGTAAAGTGGGCATCTGCACAGACGCAGGCGTGGATCGCATTAATTGCCTCATGCCCGACTTTACCAAGTTTTCGTGCCTGAAAACAGACGTGACGCAATGGTAAAATCGGGCCCTATGTGTCTAAGACAATCTGGGTACAGGACTCCAAAAGTACACTCTAAGACTTTGTCCTGGATTTTTGCCAAGATGGTGACTCAGGAACTCTTTAAAAAAGTGGTCTGTTCCTGATTCCAGGCCTCCTGAGTCCATCCTTGGGCTGAGAGTTTGTGGGAGCGCCTTTAAAAGGTGTGAGCTGTTTTCTGTCAGAAGCCCACATTCACACACTGCCAACATGGCTGGCTCCATTGGGGAAATTGCCTGATTGTCTGCAATTTTTATGGATTCGGGGCAGATTTTTAAAGCGTCAAGTTTCATGAACCCTTAGAGGAATTATGAGCGAGCGAAGGGGACCTTTTAAAGGCTAAGTTCCAAAAGCCCTTCTCATGCTCCCTATTCCAAGTTATGCCATTCCCCCACTAACCACTTCTGACCCCTCAAGCACCTTGAACCCTTTATGTCAACCTCTGGAACCTCCATGCCAACTGGACCACTGTATATGTTTTACAACCAATGATTATCATGGTGGAGAGTGGGTTCTATGAAAAATATAACTTTGAGAAAATGTGATAAGTTTCTCCGATGAACGAAAAATCTTGATCACATGGTAATCAAATTATCATTCAACCAGGTTATTTGAAGTTTCAAATACCACAAACACTTGAAACTACTTGACTTATATCAACAAGGATTGTGAAACTGACCACAGAGACCAGTGAGCCTAAGCTGCCAATTGAACAATGTTTATTCTGGGGAGGTGTTTTCATAATGTAATAGCTCTCTGGGCACTCAACCAAGCTGTGGTGACCCACTGTAATTACATGTGTATGTCTGGACACACCCATGCTGCACCTGGCCCGAGACTCCTCCCTTTCCACCTGAGACTCCTCCCTTTCCACCAGAGCGAGGTATAAAGGTGATGGTTCCTCCTCCTCGCCTCAGTCTGGGCCAGGTTAGCTACAAAGGTGTGCTCCTGTTCTTTGCGAATAAAAGCCTGTTATTTCACTCACTCACTGGAGTCCTCGTATCGTGATTGATAGTGCATCACAAGCCTCGTTATGTACATTTGTGGCTTGTGGTGTTTGGAGCTTCAAAGGGCTTGAATGGCTGACACTTTCGTCAGCTTGCCATTTCTTCATAAGATTTTCTTTACAAATCTGTCTCTACACTATGGTATTCACTGTATTTTAAAATTGTACACTGGGTCACTGAGCATCATAATCTTAGAACTTGGAAGGCATGAGGGGCTCAGTGGAAATGCAGAGCTTTGCACAGGAAACACGAGAGGATGTGGGGGGGATGGAGATGGGGCAGAGGAGGAAATGATGGGACATGGGCGGTGTTTAAGAGTGGGAATGGGGTGTGAGAGGTGAGGGCTGGGGGACCTTTGTTTCTCTTTCACTGGGACCAAATGCCCACAGCATTAAGGTGGGGGCTTGTTAAGGAGCCAGCCTCCGCACTTGGTGGACCTTGTGGCTATCTTTACAGTTCTCACATTGGGCTGGCCAGACTTCAGCTCACATCCGGCCCCCAACAATGAAGATCCTGCCTGGTGGGCTCTCAAAGCCGGCAGCCCAGGCCGGTAATTTTCCTGACTCCCCCCTCAGCCACCTTGCGGATGAAAACCCAGGCCCATTCCAAACTTCCTGTACGGCCTAATACGAATATCTGAAGATGCGCTGGACACATTTCGGGGTGCACTTGTGAGTTCAGCATTGAAGAGCCTTTAAAATTAGATCTCCAACATGGAACTGATGATAACAGTGAATACAAAAGTCAGGTTGAATAGAAAAGGAGACGGTGTAACCCTATTAATTATTTTATTTGTTTTAATTGCTGCATAATTTCATGGAATTCACATGCTGAATCTGTGATATCAGAATTTGTCTCTCTTATTTTGTCACTGAATTCCATGAATCATGCCTCATTTTGATCTCTTTTTGCGATCCATTAACTCTCTGGTTTACATTCTGAGCGGGAACAATTCTTGCAGACTCTCACGTTTCAGAAGTTTTTTGACCATTTTTCCACAAAAGGATTGGGAAAAAAAATGAGACTTCAAAATTCCATGACCGTTCTAGCAGCCTGCCATGCTACCAGAAGAGTCATACTAAGAAGGACACCATCACCAAATAGCGAGAAAAGAACGAAAATATGAATGGTGTAGATACTTACCAAGAATAAAGGCAGACACATAGCTCGAAGTCTGTCCGAGACTCACAATAAAATTCAGAACACAGAATATTTCCCAATTTAGAGAGAACACTTGAAGCACACTGACCAAAGTCTGTACAGTTAAAGTTCCAAACAGAACTATCTTCCTTCCAAATCTGCAAGCAGAAGAAAATAATGCATCAATTTATTGTTGTGGCATGGCTGATTGTTAAGTGCCGAGCTGCCCAAATCTTAACAGCTGCCAGAATGGTTTTGCAATTTGTGTATTATGATGAGTTCTCTGAAATCCAGAAGTGACATCTCGGACAAATTGAGATTTTTTTTATTAAGATGAAACTTTTATTATAATAAAGAAATTAAAATAAAATTACACTTAAAAGACAAGAACACCTTCACAGAGTTAACAGTGTTTGTAAACCTCCCAAACAGATCTCATGGATGGCAGCTGTCCTTGAGAGTCTTTCTAATCTGTCAAATTCCAGTAATTTTGCCACACCATGCCCTACTACTCTTCGCGTTTTCTCTAATCTCTGAAGGTGACAGCAAGCTGGTTGTCCAGGTTTGGCCTTGTCCACACTGTCTTCTGTGAGATCTCACCAACTACTGCAAGCACACAAACTTCAATTTTTTAAAATCTCTTTTCCCTTTGATCTTACCCCTCATTGTTCCTTACAATCCTTTAGAAGTTTTCTTTTCCAGAATTGATCAATCCTCCCTTCTCAATATGGGTACTATATATTAGAAGTACACATACCCTATCTTTCTTCATCTATTTACAACCTTCCAATTTGTATAAGTCCTCCGTTGAAATATAACAGCCAACTTTGAACCATTTCTTTTGCTGCCTTTTGTAAATTTTTATTCAAGTGCTCCTGGTTTCCTCTGTTCATCACTGGGCGGGATTTTCCGGCTCACCCCAAAACCTGCCCAACATCAACAGATCTTTGCATGGTCAGCCCCCCCTCCCCCGCCTGCTGCGATTCCCGTGGCAAGCGGGATGGGAAAATTGCCCACATCATATCAAACCTTCTCATTGTTGTTTGACTTGTACAATTTTTCAGTCTCTCATCCAGCTAAACCAGCCGCGCCCCCGCAAGTTTGTTTTCCAGTACAGGAAAATATGACAGTGCTATTACAAAAGGTTGATAAATATTAAAACTCATTTTAATGACACTCTACACTACTACATACTTACCAACATACACAGACATACGCATATATTTATTCATATGTTAAATCATGCACATATGTGCATATACACAGATGTAGATGGTATACCAATCTTCCTTATGTGACATAGCCATCACACAAATAAACTCAGACTTCTCCACGTGAATTTGATTAAAATAAAGTCACATCGAATTGAAAATTCTGTTCTCAGCTACCAGAATTTTGATGAGGTACCTTGGAAGATGTTATATTGTGGCCCAGATACAAGGTCACAGTCTTACCTCTGGGGTTGGGACATGGTTTTGTAGAATCCTACAGTGCAGAAAGAGGCCATTTGGCCCATCGAATCTGCACCGGCCACAATCCCACACAGGCCTTATCCCCATAACCCCATGCATTTACCCTAACTCGTCCTCCTGACACTAAGGGGCAATTTAGTATGGCCAATCCACCTAACCTGGCCATCTTTGGACTGTCGGGGGGAAACCAGAGCACCCAGAGGAAACCCACGCAGACATGAGGAGAACGTGCAAACTCCACACAGACAGTGAATCAAGCCGGGAATCGAACCCAGGTCTCTGGCGCTGTGAGGCAGCAGTGCTAACCATTGTGCCACTGTGTTGCCCCTGTTAGAGGCTAGCGCTCCCCAAAAAAGTCACTGTAAGAAGAAACAAGTCTGGAGTTGATGTCAGGAGCTCCCACATCTCTGATCCTGAAAGAGACCTCTGACACTATTTTATGTTCTTCCCTGTGGTGAATTTGGAGGTAGGAATGATAGTCATATCGGGCAGGATTAGTGCCTGATCAGTTGGGTGGGGGGGGCGGTGGGGAGGGGGGGGCGATGAAATCAGGAAGGGGGGCCCCCCCACAGGATGCACCTCCGTGCTCTCCCCCTTTTGCTGCTGACTCCCTGCACCCACCACTTCCACTACTCCCACTGTGAATCCACATCCTCCATCATTTATCTCTGGTTTGGGTGTAGGATTGCAACCTGCCATCCTAGGCCTCCAGTGTGTGTTATTCCAGCACCAGCCACTGCCTCCTGGTGGTGCTGCTGAGCAAAAGAGCTGGTAGCCTCTGATTAGCCTGACAGGGTTCTCATTTCATGGAAGGTCCATCGGTAAGCTCTCAACTGCTTGAATTGTACTAATACCAATGTGCAAGTTTATCCAGGTATAATGCATACATAAAAGCCAGGATAATTTTTTCCCAAGCTAATAGCAGCGCAATCTGTCTCCGCTTAAGTAATGTAATGGAGTGAGTCATCAATAATGTTATCAGGTAAGATAGCCTCTTCTCCAGTTCATTTCACAACAGCACATATTGGCTTCAGATCTTATCACAGCCTTTATCTGGAAATGGGTGCAAGAGGAGAGGTTCAATTAATGTTATGTTGTAATATTTTGGAAAACTCATTTAAGTATATCATTTCAGGCACATGTATACATGAATATCCAGAATACCACATCAGTCGTTGTGCCAAGTACACAATGCATCATTCCATCTCACAGTAGAGATGTGAGAAAATATAGTTCAGCATGTCCACTACGACTCTCACCAATTTTTACAGATGCACCATAGAAAGCATCCTTTTCGGATATATCACAGCTTGGTATGGCTCCTGCTCTGACCAAGGCTGCAAGAAACTGTAAAGGGTTATGAACATAGCCCAGTCCATCACGCAAACCAGCCTCCATCTACATTGCTTGGAAAAGCAGCCAGCATAATCAAGAACCCCAACATACCCTGGACATACTCTTTTCCACCTTTTTACATCGGGAAAAAGATACAAAAGTCTGAGATCATATACCAACTGACTCAAGAACAGCTTCTTTCCTGCTGCCAACAGACTTTTGAATGGACCTACCTTATATTAAGCTGATTTTGTTTACACCCGAGCTATGACTGTAACACTATATTCTGCACCGTCTCCTTTCCTTCTCCCCTATTTACTCTATGAATGGTATGTTTTGTCTGTATAGCATGCAAGAAACAAATTCTTTTTCACTGTATACCAACACATGTGACAATAATGAATCAAATCAAATAAGCCGGGATTTTTTGTGCAACCCATAGTGAAAGTAATCCACCATTGGCCGTATTGCCTGGTCCTGCCATTGTTAACTGGGTTTCCCATTGAATGTACTCCTTGCCACCATGAAACCCATGGCAGGGGTACGCCATCAGTGGGACTGGAAGATGCTGCTTGCATGAATGGTGAACGTTCCGGCCCTAATGTCTGTGCTGGAAAATGATGATTATGTTTGACTTCTGAGAACTAGAAAATATAACATGGTGACAGCAGGTGTTGAGTTGAACTTAAACCCTGTGAAGTATGCAAATGCTGAATTTGATATTGAAATATCTGCCCGAATTAGAACCAGAGAGAGAAAGTTAAGTGAGTAGATCCTGTGAAAATGTGATGGTGTCTTCCACCACAATGAACGTGCAGCTCCAGTCCATGTTGAATTAGAAGGCCACTGATATAACGGAGACATTTGAGAAGTTCCTGGCAGGAACCAGGTGAGCATGTCAACATTCTCAACAAGATTGAGAAACATAGCCAGAAAGCATAATTTCCAGCAAGTATAATCTGGTGGAAGGCTGATCGATTAGCTCGTCTGGGGCTTTGCACATCCTGATATAAACAGTCCCCAACCGGAAAGGGCAGGTTGTTGACATATTACATGAAGCCACTAGTAGGCAGATAAAGACGCTGACTACCTAAATGACTGGAATTCAGTTCTCTCAAGGATAAAGTATAAAGAATTCAATTCTCTCAAGGATAAAGTAGCAGGGCTGGCGCAGTAAAACAGAAACAAAAGAACGCACACCAGATAGTGAGAAAGAGGTGAAAGAGTAGTGGATGACCATATGTGTTCAGAAACAACAAGAAATGTTTTGGGTACAAATCAAACTGCAGAGATTGTGGAAAGCCCAATCAATGGGAAAAGATGTGCAGGAAAAAGAAAGCAGATGGTAAAGGAATTACAAGTAGCTGAAAAACGGTGAATGTGAAAGAGAAGAAATAAAAATATTCATGAACTGGGAGATGACGATATGTTTGAGGACAAGATAGATATCGGAATCATACACCTACATGAAATGGCTGGATGTGATTGTTATCAGGGAAATAAATTCTCACAACCATTCAAATCAGGAAAAGGGCAAGAGATAAGCTCACAGCCATAAATTTGAAAAACAAGGTTAACACCATCACACGCAGGTTATGTCAGAAGATCTTTTCAGAAGGTCAAGAGGGCCCTTATCAAATGCTGAGAGACAAACAAAGACCTAAACTTTGTCACTCCGAACTACACCTCTCAAGACTGACATGAAATCACAAACAGCTCAACACAAACAGTATAGTTTTAAAGAGAAATTTAAACTTCCAGTTAACATCAGAAACTCGGAGTCTGAAGAAGATAATTGGCTCTCTCCTCCCTCCACAGATGCTGTGCTAAGTTTTCCCAGCATTTTCTGTTTTTCTTTCAGATTCCAGCATCCGCAGTGTTTTGCCTTTATCTTAAAAAGATGAGGAGTTAAGATTCTGTTTTAAAAAGAAACACTCTCAGCTAATGTTTTGCCGGCAACCTATGCTTTCAAATTAGAGAAATAAAGTTTACTTATTAGTCACAAGTCAGGCTTACACTGCAATGAAGTTACTGTGAAATTCCCCTGGTTGCCACAGTCCGGCGCCCGTTCGGGTCAATACACCTATCGTCAGAATATGGGCAGAAACCGGAGATCACCCTGGATCTATCCAGAACCATCTTGATAAGGCTCCAACCGAGGGAGAGACAGAAAAAGACACCCAAAAACAGCCACTGTCTGCTAATTAGGCAGCTAAAATGTGTCACACCTGCCGAACAGATGCAGGTATTATAAACCCTGGTTGTTTCTATGATGCTCACCCCTTAAAGCAGCTTCCCGCAATTTGAGAGGGAAGTTGCAGTGATAACTACATCCTCAACACCTCCATTTCAAAAAATGCAGCACTTCGACTTCAAAAACATATCAGGCCAGCATCGAATATGGAGTAATCTTGATTTACGTTTACAAGTGTTGGCCGGAACTTGCAGGTCGTTCACACCTGCGGGATCTTCTGGTCCTGCTGACGGCGCACCCTCACCACAAGTTTCAGGGCAGCAAGAGGTGAATTCAATGGGAATCCCCATTGACAGAAGCTGGACCCTAATCCTAACCCTCCACCAGTCAATGGTGGGCCACCTCCTGTCACCACAAAACACGCAGCATGTTGTGTGGTAAATCACAAGCGTCGTTTTTAAAATTTTTAACTGCTGCACTGGTAACTTTGGGTGCGATCTCACCGGCTGTTCATGCCAGGCTCTTACTGCAGCAAGGTTGGAGAATTTGGCGGCCAGTCAAATTTCCGTTTACTGCAACGGGATGGCGTGAACGATGATAAGATTCTGGCCTTTATCTTTTCTTAGGTAACTTCCAGAGCAATAGGGTGAAATATACCAACCTTTTTCTTCCAAGTTAAAAGGCTTTGTTGCTGGGTTATCTTAAATTAAATTTCTCATTCCACCAGTAAGACAATGTACACAAAAACATACATTGCTCATGGGTGACTTTGGGAAAATACCTTTAAAGCATGACAAAGCAAACAGTATGCAGATACTTCCATATTGCAAGGGGCTTGCTTTTCTTTACTTTATCTAGCCAAGTAATTTCTAATCCTCGAACTCTCTCTCTCACTTTGTAGGTTTTTTCTTCTAACTCCAAGCGAGAGTCAGCATTTTCTCTGCACACAGTGCTGATTCTAATCATTGCTCTGTAATTCGCTGCAAGTCAGGCGAAACAAAGCCTGCAACTGCCTTCAGTTTGTGATAGTTCTGGCTTCATAGGGTAGACTGTAACCTGGTCTCAAAATTATTTTCTCTACCTACTTCTGCATTGCAATGGGAAACACATTAGCCTTTCATCAAAGTAGAAATTTTAATCAGTTATCTTTGATCCATTTTTCTTCCTTATTAGTTTACAATTTGCGACTTATAACTTCCAGAACCTTTGAGATTCAAGGACTGTAGATTGTAGACTTTGAAACTGCTATCATTGTCCCTACATGCAAGCATGTTGCACTTCCTTCTCAATAACACAATTTGGGTGGGATTTTATGGCCTTTGTAGGGTCCATTCATTCCTTTGAATAGACGGAGACAGCACTGATCCATTGAATAACTTTTACTGAACAGAATTTAAAAATTATCACATTACAGAAAGCGATAAAAGGATTACTTGAGAGAGTTGGATACCAACAAAAGCTATTCCTGATACAGACTTGATCCAACCTAACACTGCCAAATATAGCTACAGAGAGCATTAAAACTTTCCGGTTATCTGTGTTATGAAATTACTAGGTACAAGCAGTGTCTAACTTTTATAAACAATTTGCAGCTGTATGATACGGCTTTGTTTATGAAAACTTTGTTTTGCTTATAAAAAAGCCTCGCTTGCATTGTACTTTCAAAGAATGCAGTCAATTTCTAAGTTCATCCCAGCATTCCCAGCTGAGTTTTAAAATGTGGCTAAGTTGGCTTTAAAGTTTAGCATAGTTAGATACATAGGCAGAAACACCTTAAAATGAAGTATTTGCAGCAAGCAAACCATACACATGATCCACAGCAGCTTGCTTGTCCCGAAACCATAAAATCCTGCACAAGGTCAACGGGCCTTTCCATGCTCCGTCCCTCTCCCGCTCCGATTCCCGGGGTGGGCGGGCCGGTAAAATTCAGGCCTCTGAGTCTTCTTCCAATCTTGAACAATTAAACCATCCAGGATTTCTGTCCGGTAGATTCCAGCACATGTCACATGACTCCTTTCATTTACACTATCCTATAAACTAAAAGATACAGTCCTAAAATATAATCCTATACAATCTTATAAGCCTCATAATTGTAACACAATTCTGCCAAGCAAAATACTTCTTCCTGGTTATCTGGAGGATGTAGGACAACAACTCATTGTACAGGTCGAAGGAAGCCAAGACTTCAACAAGCACGTCAATTTCTTGCCTGTGATTTGATTTATTATTGTCACGTGTATTGGTATACAGTGAAAGTAATTGTTTCTTACGCACTTGCACAGACAAAACATTCATAGAGTACATAGGGGAGAAGGAAAGATAAGGGTGCCGAGCGTAGTGTTACAGTCATAGCTAGGGTATAGAGAAATGTTGTTGAGGGGACAAACTGTGCATGTACATGATCCAATCCAACAAACCTGGAACCCAGCAAATGTTGTTGGTAAAGATGAGTGTTCAAGATCGTACTTCATGGAGACGAAAACCAGCAAGCAGATGAGAAGGAATAGAATCCATATTTGACCTACTCTGGCATAAATCTCAAATGGGCAACAGCAACACCAATAAAATCATTAAAAAGTATTGCAACATCAACACCAGTGATACAATGTCAGCAACATCAAGCACAACTACAGCAATAGGAACAGCATGCACAAAGTACCATTAGAGTGTTCTAACTCAGTGCAGGGACGATGACTACAACCAATTTATTGCCCATCCATAATTGCCTTTGAGAAGATGGTGATGTGCCACGTTTTTGAACCGCTGCAGTCCATGTGATGCTTGGAATGGAATTGCAGGATATTTGAATGAATGGTGATATGGTTCCAAGGCAGGATGGCCTGTGGTTGGGAGGGGAACTTGCAGGTCATGGTGTTCCCATGCTGCCCTTGTCCTTTTAGGTGGTAAAGTTTGAGGGTTTGGAAGGTGCTGTCAAAAGACCATAAGGGTATCTTCTAGATGGTGCATACTGCTGTTACTGTCCCAATGAAATCTGTTTTACTTAAATCTAGAATCCGAGAGGCTATTTCATGTTTATGCCCTTCAAACACGACTTTGAACCTGATCATTATATGATCCCAATCAGATCCTTGACATTCATTGCTGAATTAGCATTCAGCAATTACCATACTAGACGTTACGTTGCTGAATCCCGCACTATCACATCCTGGAGTTACCATTGACCAGAAACTGAAATGGACTAGCTATATAAATACTGTGGCTACAAGAGCAAGTCAAAAGCTAGGAATCCTGTGGTGTGTAACTCACCTCCTGACTCCCCAAAGCCTATCCACCCTCGACAAGGTACAAGTCAGGAGTGGGGTGGAATACTCTCCACTTGCCTGGGTATATGTAGCTCCAATACTCAAGAAGCTCAACAGCATCATAGACAAAGCAGCCCACTAGATTGCTACCCCTTCCACAAACATTCAATTCCTCAACCACCGGCGGACAGTGGCAGCCATGCACCACGGATACACTTTCTCAAGGGCAACTGGGATGGGCAATAAATGCTGACCTAGCCAATGATGTCCACATGCCTTAAATTAATTTCTGAAAAAGATAAACAGTCAGGCAGCTTTAGGCTGTTAGCTAAATCTTGCTCATTTCCCATTACTGCATCAGATGAAGCATGCCCCACTGTTGGTCCGAGGACACACTCACAATTCATCACTATTTCCACGCGTACTAGTCCGCTTGCCCTGATCGATAAAAAATTTAGAAATCTCCATTGAAACCACTTTGTCTTTCCTGCTTAATTCCTGCAAATATATCGATCACTTCATAGCTGTTACCAGGAGCCTTAACAAAGCTCCCACTGTACAATCTTAAATACTTTTCATTTCTAAATCCTACACTCGAAAGTCTCCACTGCCTGCTCACCTCTCGTTATATTATCTCATAATTGAATGGATTTTATCCTAAATCACTCAGACCAAAGCTCCTCCTCGACCATTTCCTCTATCGTTGCTGTTGTGACCTTATAACTTGATCTATTAGCCATACCTCAGTAATATCTTCCATGTTATACCTCCCAACTTAAACTGACACCTACAATTCATTTTAATGTGTTCTTTCTATTCCATGTGCCCTATCAAGAATGCTTTACACCTAAACTCCAGCTTCTGCTCTAATATTTTGAACAAACAATTTTGATTTCATGTTGCGGTCCCGCTGAATTGAATGGAGATTTAAATGTTTTGCCAAATACACTGGGGAAAGACTCCATGATAGGGCTGTAAAATCCTGGCTCTGGATTAGTTACTTCACATCACTTAGCTTTCCCTTTACATCTAATGTATAAAATAGTGGTGGCACAGTGGCACAGTGGTTAGCACTGCTGCCTCACAGTGCCAGGGACCCGGGTTCGATTCCCAGCCCAGGTTACTGTCTGTGTGGAGACTGCACATTCTCCCCATGTCAGTGTGGATTTCCTCTGGGTGCTCTAGTTTCCTCCCACAGTCCGAAAGATGTCCTGGTTAGGTGCATTGACCATGCTAAATTCTCCCTCAGTGTACCCAAACTGATGCCGGAGTGTGGCAACTAAGGAATTTTTCCTTCGTTCTTCATTGTCACTTCATTGCAGTGTTAGTCTACTTGTAACACTAATAATTAAACTAAAACATTACTCTACTCGTTTCTTTTTGAGCTATTATTTATAGTACTTTTTCCATCTAAGCCCTCCCCGTCCCTCCAACCCACCCCAAATCCCTTATTTACGAGTCTAAATTCCTTGTGGGTAGATTCTCTATCCTTTCCGACAGGACCCTGGTCTAGGTAGAGCCAATCCCAACAGTAAATTTTCCTTCCTGTCCAATCCTGGTGCCATGTGAACCAAAGTCCCTCTTTCCCACACCATCCTTCAACCACATTTTCATGTCCCTAATACCAAAAACAAAATACTCACGGTGCTGTAAATTGAAGATAAAAACAGAAGATTCTGGAAATAATTAACAGGCCTGGCAGCATCAGGCCTGGCAGTATCTGTGCAGAGAGAAACAGAGCTAGTAGATCTGGGACCTTTCATCACACCGGCAGCTAGTATGGTGCATAATTCACCTGAACACTGAGTTTAGAGTGACTTTACCATATCCAGAGTTTGGAATATTTATGAAGATCCCACCAGCCTGCAGCAAGCACTTCACACACATCCACAAATCCAGACATTGGGAATATAGCACAAACGATGAGACATATGTACTATACACAATTGTGGTCATCTTATTATAGAAAGGATATTATTAAACTAGAAAGAGTGCAGTAAAGGTTTACTAGGATGCTACCGGGATTTGATGAGTTATAAGGTGAGGCTGGATAGACTGGGACCTTTTTACCTGGAGCGTAGGAGGCTCAGGGGTGACCTTACAGAGGTCTATAAAATAATGAAGGGCATAGATGAGGTAGATAGTCAACATCTTTTACTGAAGATGGGGGGAGTCTAAAACTAGAGGGCATAGGTTTAAGGTGAGAGGGGAGAAATACAAAAGAGTCCAGAAGGGCAATTTTTTCACTCAAAGACTGGTGAGCGTCTGGAACGAACTGCCAGAAGCAGTAATAGAATCATAGAATCCCTACATTACAGAAAGAGGCCATTCGGCCCATCGAGTCTGCACCGACCACAATCCCACCCAGGCCTTACCCCATATCCCTACATATTTTACCCACCAATCCCCCTAATCTACGCATCTCAGGACACTAAGGGGCAATTTTAGCATGGCCAATCAACCTAACCCGCACATCTTTGGACTGTGGTAGGAAACCGGAGCACCTGGAGGAAACCCACACAGACACGAGGAGAATGTGAAAACTCCACACAGACAATGACCCAAGCCAGGAATCGAACCCAGGTCCCTGGAGCTGTGAAGCAGCAGTGCTAACCACTGTGCTACCGTGCCGCCCAGGTGGTGGGTACAAATTTGTCTTTTAAAAAACATTTAGACAGTTACATGTGTGAGATGGGTATAGAGGGATATAGGCGAAATGTGGGCAATTGGGACTAGTTTGGTGGTAAAAACTGGGTAGCATGGACAAATTGGGCTGAAGGGCCTGTTTCCATGCTGTAAACCTCTATGACTTATGACGTCTATGTACTCGACCCAAGTTTAGCAACACCTCCCCATCCACAAAGAGACTGGTTTTATCAGTGGAAATTAGGATGAAGATTCCTTCTGCCAGGGTTGAATAAATGAAGAACTTACCTGTCAGATAATTGTCCAGAAATAAAAGCACCAACCAGCACTCCCATGAAGATTATTGACATGGAAAATGGCCCTTTCCAGTCATCATTACACACCAAGTCCCACTGAAAAAGAAATGAAAAATAACTTGTGCATAGTTTGGGCAAAATTACAGGCAAATCATTTTACTGTATTGGTTTTAGAATGGTGGGATCAGATTTAAGATAAGCCCTTTTGCCTCACTAAGTCTCAAATCAATGGCAGCTTTTACACCTCTAAGCTAGAGGGCTGTGGGTTCAAATCCAACGTGAGACGCTTCAGTACATAATCCACGCTGTCACTTCAGTTCAGCAATGAGGGGGTGCAGTGTTTTATATGAGATGATAAACTGCGATCCTCTCCGCCCTCCAGATATAAAATATTCCATGACACTATTTCAAGTATTATTTATTGCTCAACTGAAGCAGGTTAGTCGATTGTTCATCTAATTTGTAGGATGTTGCTGTCACATTCATCTAAATTACAACAGTGATTCCAATTTAAAAAACCATTCAGTCACTTTGAGGAGGGAGCGAAACCACAGACTGTCAAATTAAAAATATTCTCGGCTCGGAACAGCGGAGTTGGCTGGTAGTTTGTCCGATATGAATAAATTAGCATCTATCGGGTGGGAGAATCTCACCTGATAGACACTCACCTGATGAAGGAGCAGCACCCCGAAAGCTCGTGATTCCAAATAAACCTGTTGGACTTTAACCTGGTGTTGTGAGACTTCTTACTGAAAGATACTGTTAATGGCAATGGGAAACCCTCCAGAGTTCCCACTGGCATGGGCACCTAGTCCCAATTCGGAAGAATCTTGGCCCATATTATTTTGTCTAACCCAATTAATTTTAACCTAATAATAACGACATGGGGATTGCAAACTTAGTATTGACATGAGTAAGGGCTCACCCATGAGCAATTCTTTATCCTCCATGGCGTCAGGCCAGATCTATTTATTTTTAACTTCAGTGCCTTTGCCTCTCTAAGAATTAGTGTTTTGAATTTTAACTCCTGATTCAATTTGTTCTCAGTTGATATCAATCTTGTTTCTTCTTCTGCAATGTTTAACTGTGCAGGACCGTGTGTTAACCATGGCTTCGTGTTCTCTGGCCTCTGAGTCAACAGGTTCAAACCCTCGCCTAGCATAACAATCTAGACTGCTACTCCATTGGAGAACCTGGGGAATGTCGAGCCGTCAAACACACGGTTCTCGGGTGGGATGCTCAACCAAAGTTTGGTCTGCCCTCTCGGGTGGACATATGCGATCCTGAGGCACTATTTTGAAGAAGGCCGGGAAAGTTAACACTGGTGTTATATGTATCCCTCAATTCAATACCATCAAAAAGAGATGCTCTGGTCTTTATCATATTGCTGCTGAGTTTGCTGCGTGCAAAATCGCTGCCACATTTCCTGAATTACAGGAATTAGTTAATTAATTACTTAGTGACTTAATTAACTGGAAGCACTTTAGGATGTTAAATGTCTTATAAAAATAGAAATTTCTTTCATTTTTGCACTTTCTGCAGTATTGATCTCTCTGTATCTAACATAAGCTTCCAATTTTTGCCTTACCCTGCCCTGTGTGCTCTTTAACATCCAGAGGGCTCTCGATTTGGGAGTCCCACACTTATAAAAGCATTTATCTGAACTTTCTCTATCTCCTCTTTGAATGCCGAACACAGCTCTCGTCACAACTTCTCTTCAAGTCGTTGTTTCCAGTCTACTTTTGCCAAACTATATCTTAGCTTTGTAAAATTGGAATATACCTCTGTTTATAATGTATACTCTTGGTTTATCTTTGTCCTTTTCCACAACTACACTAACTGTATTACGATCACCAACATCAAGGGCCCGATTTTACCATCGCGTTGCGCCCATTTTCGGGCACGAAAACTTGGTAAAGCCAGGTGAGTAGCGCAATCCGTGCCCGCCTCTGCATCAGTTCCCCCTTTACCAAGGCCCGAAAATGGCCGCGATCGGGACCACACCCAAAACGGGCACGACGGCCATTTTAATGTATTTGCATGCATTTAAATTGACTTAATGGGCTGCACGTCCAACTTTACCGGCACTTCCCCCGTTACCACCACGTTCGCCCATCCAAAATCGGCAGGAAACAGACATGCTCCATAAAAGTGCAATTCGGGTACTCCAGTTAGTGAGGAGGTAGGTGCTGAGTGTCCGACGGCTCTCTGCTTGAGATCAGTGGGGAGAAAGGGGGGGGCGGGAACTGCTGTTACTCTGATTTGATTTGATTTAATTTGATTTATTATTGTCACATGTATTAACATACAATGAAAAGTATTGTTTCTTGGGTGCTATACAGACAAAACATACTGTTCATAGAGAAGGAAACGAGAGAATGCAGAATGTAGTGTCACAGTCATAGCTAGGGTGTCGAGAAAGATCAACTTAATGCAAGGCAAGTCCATTCAAAAGTCTGACAGCAGCAGGGAAGAAGCTGTTCTTGAGTCGGTTGGTATGTGACCTCAGACTTTTGTATCTTTTCCCGACAGAAGAAGGTGGAAGAGAGAATGTCCGGGGTGTGTGGGGTCCTTAATTATGCTGGCTGCTTTGTCGAGGCAATGGGAAGTGTAGACAGAATCAATGGTTGGTTTGCTTGATGGATTGGGCTACATTCACGACCTATTGTAGTTCCTTGCGGCCTTTGGCAGAGCAGGAGCCATGCCAAGCTGTGATACAACCAGACAGAATGCTTTCTATGGTGCATCTGTAAAAGTTGGTGAGAGTCTTCGCTGACATGTCAAATTTCCTTAGTCTCCTGAGAAAGTAGAGGTGTTGGTGGGCTTTCTTAACTATAGGGGGGGCCAGGACAGGTTGTTGATGATCTGGACATCTAAAAACTTGAAGCTCCCGACCCTTTCTACTTTGTATTACTACTTTGTCCCCGTTGATGTAGACAGGGGCATGTTTTCCTTTACGCTTCCCGAAGCCGATGACAATCTCCTTCGTTTTGTTGACATTGAGGGAGAGATTATTGTTGCTGCACCAGTTCACCAGATTCTCTATCTCATTCCTGTACGCTGTCTCATCATTGTTTGAGATCCGACCCACTACGGTGGTGTCATCAGCAAATTTGAAAATCGAGTTGGAGGGCAATTTGGCCACACAGTCATAGGTATATAAGGAGTATAGTAAGGGGCTGAGAACACAGCCTTGTGGGGCACCGGTGTTGAGGATGATCATGGAGGAGGTGTTGTTGCCTATCCTTACTGATTGTGGTCTGTGAGTTAGGAAGTTCAGGATCCAGTTGCAGAGGGAGGAGCCGAGGCCCAGGCCACGGAGTTTGGAGATGAGTGGGAATAATAGTGTTGAAGGCTGAGCTGTAGTCAATAAATAGGAGTCTGACATAGGTGCCCTTATTATCTAGGTGTTCCAGGGTTGAGTGCAGGGCCAGGGGGATGGCGTCTGCTGAGAACCTGTTGCAGTGATAGGCAAACTATAATGGATCCAGGTAGTCTGGGAGGCTGGAATTGATTCATGCCATGTCTAGCCTTTCGAAGCACTTCATAATGATGGAAGTCAGAGCCACCGGCCAATGCCTGAGATCAGCGAGGGGGAAGGGGTGGAGGCCCCGTGGTCGGTCTGGGTGGCAGGGGGGTGGGGGGACAAGGGGGTGAGTAATGTTGTGGAGGTGGGACAATGTCTGTGGGGGCCAGGGGGAGGAAATATCTAGCCCGGGAGAGATGTGACAGGGGAGTGGCATTCTATCATTTTTTTCTGCGCATGCGCAGTTGGAGGCTCCGATTGGAGCTGCAGGGTTTCGGGCGTGTTAAGCCCCGCCCACAGGCATCTGCAGCGAGATTCGGAATTGCTGATTCTTTTCGGGCAGAGGGCGTATGGGAGTGCCCAAGAACAGGTCTAAGAGGCGGATCTGAAACACTCCCAGTTTCAAGTCCGCCCAGCACTTAGAATCAAAATGGCCCTAGGATGCTTCAGGCTGACAAGCTTTATTCCCTCACATTAACTCCAGAAACAAATCTTTTCTCATTAGGCTCCAGCTGAAAAGAAGTTCCCATGAATTCATTTTAGAATTCCATTCTCTCTGTATTATTTATACTGACTTCATCCCAGTTAATATTAAGATAATTAACATACTTTGCCTTATTGTTTTCTCACATCAACTGCCTAAATGTTTATTTTTGTAAATCTGTAGGAAAATTGTTCAGAATTGGGCGTAGCATGCAGAACGGAATTCTCCGTTGGCCTCGGGCAAGATTTTACAAGCCTCACCCGAGCGAGTTGTAAAATACCAGCCTTTAGAACCCAATGTAAATAAACTATAGATAGATAAGCATATAAAAAATATAAGAAAGACAATGAATGATAAATTAAAGACAGCAGCTGTTTCTGGGGTGTATGGTGAGGATTAACTGGGCAACACACATAAATAATGAGGAAGGTTTGCCGAAAGTAAGCACACGAGAAGACCTTTTGCAGATGATAACCAAGAAGCAACTGCAATTCATTGGGAAATCATACTTGACAAACCTACTGGAATTCTTTAAGGATGTAACTAGTAGAGTTAATGAGGGGGAGCCAGAGGATATGGTTTACTTGGACTTTCAGAAGGCTTTCGACAAAGTCCCACAGATTAGTGTGTAAAATTAAAGTCCATGGGATTGGGGCTAGTGTATTATGATGGAAAGAAAACTGATTGGCAGACAGGAAACAAAGAATAGGAATAAATAAGTATTTTTCCAAATGGCAGGCAGTGACTAGACGCATACTGCCGGGATCATTGCTAGAATCCCAGCTATTCACAATATATATTAATGATTTAGATGAGGGAACTAAATGCAATATCTCCAAATTTGCAAATGACACAAAACTGGATGGGAGGCTGAGCTGTAAGGGGAATGCAGAGATGTTTCATTGTGGCTTGGACAAACTTAGTGAGTAGGTAAAGGCATAGCAGATGCAGAATAATGTGGATAAATGTGAGGTTATCCACTTGAGTAGCAAAAACAGGAATGCAAATTATGGGGCTGATTCTCCCAAAACAAATCTGAGTGTTGAATTTGTGTAAAAACTGGAGTAAATCACACTGGTTTTTTCAGCGGGAATTTTGAAATGGATCTCCCACCGTCTGTGCACTGCAGAGTGCCTCAGTGTAAATCCAGTTGAAAATCAGTGGTTTTGGCCTATACCTGCTGAGACGCTGACAGCATAGCGCTGAGCGGGCCACCGTGCATGTGCCAATCTGTCAGCGCCAAGATCGATGCATGCGCAGTAGCCCACACTACCAGTCTCCCAATCACTAGCCAGCTCAATCACTGGCCAGCCCTGCAACTCCCGCATCGCCACCATGGGACCCCTCCCCCCCATGGCCCGATCGCTGACCCCCCCAGATATGTCAGGGCCAGCCTCACACCTCCCCCGCCACCATCCCACTTTGATCTCCCCCCCGTTCCACGACCCCAGCCACCCCCGCAGTCCCGACCACCCCCTGCAGCCCTCAACCCCCAAACAGGCGGACCCCTCCACCCCAATACCCAACCCCGATCGCTGGCCTCCCTCCTTCTGTCACTCAGCCCGAGTGCAGAGTGGCAGTGGGATCCCCCACCCTCACCGATCACCCCCCCCCCCCAGAGGCCCCCATCAGGCCCTGCCCCTTGACATTGCCCAATGCCTGGTGGACAGTGCCAAGATGCCCCTGGGCATTGGCACTCTGCCCCTTGGAAAGTGCCAGGGGGCCTAGTCTGACACTGCCTACTCTTGGTTGGAGGGCAGAGGAGGAGGAATGGAGAGAGACACTAGCGGGCCCAGAGATTTCAGTCCCGGGCCCGCAATCAAATGTAAAATAGATTTAAATTGCCAGCAGCGTAAATTATGCAGCTCCACACCTATTTCTGGCGTGGATCTGATGGCACCGGAAATCCGGCTGCTGGAGACTCGCGGAGGCCGTGGCACCCAGCGGGGAGCTCATGAAATGGCCTCCGCAGAGTCTCCTGGACCGCTGCGCTACAAAAGCAATGTAATGGGCCGGGAGAATTTCCCCTTATTGTCTGAATGGCTATAAATTGAGGGAGTGGAATGTGCAATGAGACCTTGGCGTCCTGGTACACCAGGCATTGAAAGTAAGCATGTAGGTGCGGCAGGTGGTAAAGAAGGCAAAAGTTATGTTTGCCTTCAGAGTGAGTAGATTTGAGCACAGGAGCAATGATGTTTTGCTGCAATTACACAAGGCCTTGGTCAGGCCACAGCTAGAATACTGTGTGCAGTTTTGGTCTCTTTATCTGAGAAAAGATATTCCTACTATAGAGGAAGTGCAGCAAAGTTTTACCAGCCTGATTCCTGGGATGGCAGGACTGACGAATGAGGAGAGATTGAATTGGTTGGTGTTATATTCGCTGGAGTTCAGAAGAATGAGGGGTGATCAGAACTAGACGGAGTAGATGCAGGAGGGTGATCCCGATGGTGGGGAGTCAGAGGAAAGGGGGTAGACCATTTCGGACTGAGATGAGCAGAAATTTCTTCACACAGAGGGTGGTCAGTTGGTGGAATTTTCTACCACAGGAAGCAGTTGAGGCTGAAGTATTGTATGTTTTCAAGAAGCAGTGAGATATACCTCCTGGGGTGAGAGGGATCAAAAGATGGGGGTGGGGGGGAACAGATTACTGAGTTAGATGACCAGCTGTGATCATAATGAATGTTGAAGCAGGCTGAAAGGGCTAAATTGCCTACTCTTGCTCCTATTTCCTATGCTTCCATTTAGGATTATAACAAATGATAAAATGGAGAGTAGCAGAGCAAGAGGGAGACAAAGGGGGACATACGCCTCCAGTTTAAGAAGCAGAACATGTGTAAGATTTAATGTTGGTTACTATCAAGGATCAAGAAAATTGGAAAACCCTGATTGCGGAGGTTGTAAAATATGGCACTTGAAGGAGATTTGCTCTTGTATATCTTTCTGGCTAGGGGTCTGTAGCATTCTCCCAGCAGAAATTCAGAGGTTTGTTCTTCAACAGCAATTCTCAGCTGGGGATCTTCAGCCTCATTGAATCTGTGAGAAGATTTCAAATGTTCCGTCCGCCAAGGAAAGGACTATGACAGAAGGTCAGTGGCTGGATGCAGAATTGTGCTACCACCAAATGACTTGCACAGAACTGCAGCTATAAAGACCTCACATTGAATGTAGTTTCAGGTTTTGCATTATTCACTTCCACTGAGTGTTTCTCACCTTGAGCTACACAGAGAACTGGACTTGAACAATTCCCCTTCATTTGGTGCCTTATATCATTGGTTCTGGTGAGGAGAGGCAGGTTAAACTGTTGATCTATTTAATGTTAACTTCACAACAATCTAATCTCAGAGTCTCTATTGCTAGTGTAATGACAGTGTTCCTTCAGGCACTTACCTCGCTGACGATGGTGGAGATGTACTGATCCTTACTGTACTCCCAACCATCCAAACAGGGCTCCTGTTCTAGCTCAGACATATTGAAGGAATCTGGGTCGGGAAAAGTCTGCGAAAGATTCACGATCACATCCAGCGGGTACCGTCTACATTTGCTGTGCTGGAGTTTGCCTTTTTCCAGTTCCAGAGGGATAGTCCTATTGATCCACGCTTCACTCAGATTGAGATTCCTGGGAATGACAGGACGATGCACTGGAATATCCGCAAAGAAAACCATTGGGAAAGATGCTGGAACTCAAAAGGAAGAAGGCAGCTCTCTGGTAGGGTCCCCATTCTCCAAGGAAAGCGGCGATTTCATCGTAATCCCGACAGTGGGGGGAACCGGCAGTGAATTACTTCTCCAGAACTATAAGAATTTACCTCTGGAGGGCGAGTGGAGAAACAGCCTGGAGTCATTTCAAAGTCTGTTGCAACCTAAAGTCAAAAGATCCGTCAAGATAATTAAACGTTTAAATATTATTTCAATATTAATCCAATCTTCACCCGGCACTGAGAGAGCTCCTCCCAAATGGGACATCATTGAGCAGATACTCTGCAATTTGAACACAGCTTCTGATGTCCCTTGTAAAACACATTGCTGACAGAATGCTGGAATGATTGGTTGTGGTTAAACTGGAGCCTTCCTCACCCGGTGTGTTGAGTATTTCCGATGGCTTTCCAGTTGAGACATTGACAGCGTTTTCAGTTCTCTCTGAGATGTTGGTAATTAATCTATTTCTTACAAATTTACACAGAACAAAATCCCGCAGATGTTGGAAAACGGAAATAGAAACAAAAAGAAAAATGTAAGAAATAATCAAAAGGTCTGGCAATATCTGTGGAGAGAGACACAGAGTTAAAGTTATACAGACCAATGAACTTCCTGAGGAAGAAATGTGAAAGTTTGAAAACAGTGGAAAGGGAAAGAACCAGAAAAAAGAAATGGGAAGGCCTTTGATGGGATAGAGAGCAAGAAAGACTGTGTCAGTGATGGAGTAGAGAGCAGGAGAGACTGTATCAGTGACAGGGTAGAGAGCAGGAGAGACTGTATCAGTGACAGGGTAGAGAGCAGGAGAGACTGTATCAGTGACAGGGTAGAGAGCAGGAGAGACTGTATCAGTGATGGGGTAGAGAGCAGGAGAGACTGTATCAGTGATGGGGTAGAGAGCAGGAGAGACTGTATCAGTGATGGGGTAGAGAGCAGGAGAGACTGTATCAGTGATGAGGTAGAGAGCAGGAGAGACTGTATCAGTGATGGGGTAGAGAGCAGGAGAGACTGTATCAGTGATGGGGTAGAGAGCAGGAGAGACTATCAGTGATGGGGTAGAGAGCAGGAGAGACTGTATCAGCGATGGGGTAGAGAACAGGAGAGACTGTATCAGTGATGGGGTAGAGAGCAGGAGAGACTGTATCAATGATGGGGTAGAGAGCAGGAGAGACTGTATCAGTGATAGGGTGGAGAGCAGGAGAGACTGTATCAGTGATGGGGTAGAGAGCAGGAGAGACTGTATCAGTGATGGGGTAGAGAGCAGGAGAGACTGTATCAGTGATGGGGTAGAGAGCAGGAGAGACTATCAGTGATGGGGTAGAGAGCAGGAGAGACTGTATCAGTGATGGGGTAGAGAGCAGGAGAGACTGTATCAGTGATGGGGTAGAGAGCAGGAGAGACTGTATCAGTGATGGGGTAGAGAGCAGGAGAGACTATCAGTGATGGGGTAGAGAGCAGGAGAGACTGTATCAGTGATGGGGTAGAGGGCAGGAGAGATTGTATCAGTGATGGGGTAGAGAGCAGGAGAGACTGTATCAGTGATGGGGTAGAGAGCAGGAGAGACTGTATCAGTGATGGGAAGGTAAATGGGTGTTTTTCTGGTTGGCGACCAGTGGCTAGTGGTGTGTCTCAGGGGTCAGTGTTGGGGCCGCAATTGTATACAATTTACATAGATGATTTGGAGTTGGGGACCAAGTGTAGTGTGTCAAAATTCACAGATGACACAAAGATGAGTGGCAGAGCAAAATGTGCAGAGGATGCTGAAAGTCTGCAAAGGAATATAGATAGTCTAAGTGAGTGGGCAAGGGTCTGGCACATTGAATATAATGTTGGTAACTGTGAGGTCATCCATTTTGGTAGGAATAACAGCAAAATGGATTATTATTTAAATGGTAAAAAATTGCAGCATGCTGCTGTGTAGAGGGACCTGGGTATCTTTGTGCATGAATCACAAAAAGGTGGTTTGCAGGTACAGCAGGTAATTAAAAAGGCAAATGGAATTTTGTCCTTCATTGTGAGAGGGATGGAGTTTAATAACAGCGAGCTGTATAAGGTGCTGGTGAGGCCACACCTGGAGTACTGTGTACAGTTTTGGTCTCTTTACTTGAGAAGGGATATACTAGCGCTGGAAGGGGTGCAGAGGAGATTCACGAGGTTGATTCTGGAGTTGAGAGGGTTGGCTTATGAGGAAAGACTGAGTAGACTAGGGTTATACTTATTGGAATTCAGAAGAATGAGGGGAGATCTTATAGAGACATATAAAATTATGAAGGGAATAGATAAGATAGAAGCAGGGAAGTTGTTTCCACTAGCAGGTGAAACTAGAACTCGGGGACATGGCCTCAAAATAAGGGGGAGTAGATTTAGGCCTGAGTTGAGGAGGAACCTCTTCACACAAGGGGTTGTGAATTTGTGGAATTGCCTGCCCAGTGAAGCAGTTGAGGCTACCTCATTGAATGTTTTTAAGGCAAGGATAGATACCTTTTTGAACAGTAAAGGAATTTAGGGTTATGGTGAGCGGGCGGGTAAGTGGAGCTGAGCCCACATAAAAGATCAGCCATGATCTTATTGAATGGCGGAGCAGGCTCGAGGGGCCAGATGGCCTACTCCTGCTCCTGGTTCTTATGTTCTTATGTTCTTAAAGCATACTGTTCATAGAGTACATAGGGGAGAAGGGAAGGAGTGGGTGCAGAATATAGCATTGCAGTTACAGATAGGATGAAGGGAAAGATCAGCTTAATATATAATAGGTCTATTCAAAGTCTGATAGCAGCAGGGAAGAAGCTGTACTTGAATCAGTTTGTACGTGTTCTCAGATTTTTGTATCCGACAGAAGAAGGTAGAAGGGAGTATGTCCTGGGTGCATGGGGTCCTTGATTATGCTCGCTGTTTTTTTGAGGCAGCTGGCAGTGTAGGGGAATCTGTGCCAGCCTCCTCATTGCAAATGGTCTCAGGATGTGTTGAAGAGATACTTCTGGAAACAAGACATCCAGCAACTTCCAAACATTTATTAACCATATACAGACATGTGCAGGATAGATAAACACGAGACTGCTTCCAGCTTTTTTCTCTCTTCCTCACTCGCTGGGAGTCCCGGTCATGTGATCTGATATCACTGATCAAAGAATCAAAGAAACCCTACAGCGCAGAAAGAGGCCATTTGGCCCATCGAATCTGCACCGACCACAATCTCACCCAGGCCCTACCCCCATATCCCTCCATATTTAAACGGTAATGCCTCGAACCTACGCATCTCAGGACACTAAGGGGCAATTTTAGCATGGCCAATCAACCGAACCCGCACATCTTTGGACTGTGGGAGGAAACCAGAGCACCCGGAGGAAACCCACGCAGACATGAGGAGAATGTGCAAAATCCACACAGACAGTGACCCAAGCCGGGAATCGAACCCAGGTCCCTGGAGCTGTGAAGCAGCAGTGCTAACCACTGTGCTACTGTGGCACCCACTGATGATGTGTATAGAGTCATAGACTTTGATGTTATCCATCCCTGATTGCCAGTTGAGCTGATTGCTTTGCCATTTCATCGGGCAGTTAAACTGCAGCCACTCTCAATTTCAGACCTGGCTCCAGTTGTTGATTTTAAATCTCTTCTTCCTGAATTTAACCTGATGATCTATTTCCCATTTTATACCCAGCTGGAGGAATTTGGCTGTAGGACTAGAACAGGAGTAACGGTTGTCAGGAACGGCGGAGAGTATCAGCTGAAAGAAAGGCACTGGTTTGGTGCTGTGGTTTGGTTCATGTTCTTTGGCAAAATTGTTCCTCCGGGGAGAGAAACACACAGAGAATATAATCCTCATGGAGTCAATTTTCACTTCTACTGTCTAGTGATAACAAGACTCAAAATGGCATTGGTAGCCTTATCACCCCATTAACATCAATGTTTAACATCATTATTGGGAGTATTGGCACTTTTTAATTCTTTCATGGGATGTGGGCATTGCTGGCAAAGCTGGCTTCTGTTACCCAGCCCTAATTGCCCTTGAACTGAGCGGCTTGTTCAGCCATTTTAGACTCAACCACATTGCAGTGGATCTGAGGACTCATGTAGACTAGACCGGCTTTCAATCCCTAAAGGGCATTAGTGAACCATATAGGTTTTTAACAACTATCAATGGATGATGTCAATTTAATGCCCAGACTAACTCTTCATCCTGGATTTTATTAATTAATTGAATTTAAATACCACCACCATTTAAGTACCACCACCATCCAAGGCACCAGTGGAACCCACATTAGACCCACCCGCATTAGACCCAGGCTTTTGGATCACTGCTCCAGTAACCTTAGCACTATGACTCCATCTCTCTAGACTTCACAACCCACAAAGGGACAATTATATGATAATGAGGTCAGCAACTTAAAATTGAGGTCAATTCTGTACTCCTATAATGGGAGAATGGCTGGCCGGTGGGTTCCACTGGTCTGTTGTCCACTTGTCAAAATCAACCTCGTAATACACTTGCACTCAAAATGTGAGACATAGTTTATGTCACACAAGAATACATTGTTGGTTCCAAATGAAACTATGGGAAACAGACGATCATGCAGCAGCATGCTGATTTGAATATTTGACAATAATCCATGAGTATCTTGATTGCATTATTAAGTATTTTTGAATGGGCAATAAGAGTCTGTGAAGCTGAGCCATTTCTGCATTGTTGCTGATGCGTGGCCGGGGTCAGGTTAGATTTCTTCTGTTTTACTGGCAATGATATTGTTTTCTCCAGATATTCCGTTTTCATAAAAATGGTGTGGATTTTTGTGATTCTTTCTGCACTTGAACCTGTGATAAAATCAAAAATAGCACCATCATAAAGAATGCACCAAAATGTTTTCATTCTGTCTTTCTTATTTCACATCAGTTTGATTTTATTTGTGTAATTCAAAAAGAATAGTATTGGTGATCAGATAATGGGGTATGCTAATGTTCCAATGAATTCTTTTGTTAGAGATTACCGATAATAATCATACCAGGCTGTCAGGGAAGATGGTAATATCAATTTTCTATCTGTAGGATTAGTTCCTTTCAATCAAGAAAAACCAATCTCAACTCAGTGGGCAGGGAACAAAAGCAAAACTATCCACATTCGGAAATAAATGAGCTAGTGGGGTGGAAAATGCGTTAAGGGATTAAGGCACATCAACATGATATATCCATCAGGCTTATTGTTCTTGTTCATGTGTCTGGGATCAATATTGAAGGAGTTTCAAAAGAAATCTCATTCCTGCTTCAATCTATAATATCCATTCTTTCACAATTAAATCTGGTGTGAATTGTAGTAGATCTTAAAATTTCTGCCAGATCCGTGGCATGTTTGATGGTCCGACGTTCTGGAGAAGATGCTGCCATTAGCCTCTCTGGTCTCTGGAGTAACCAGCTGTCCAGGAATGTCCTGGAAGCTGGAAATATTAAACAGTAAACTACTGAATGGCCTACAAAAGATGGTTTTGGATTGGGGGAAGGCAGATTTTATTAAATTAAGGCAGGATCTGGCCTCAGATGACTGAGTACAGCTCCTTGTGGGAAAATCTACAGCAGAGTGGTAGGGGGCATTCAAAAAGGAAATGGGGAGAGTACAGGTCCAACATGTTCCCCGTAGGGGGAAAGGGGAAATTATAGGAGCAATAAGGTCAGGGATTCCTGGATGTCAAGAACAATTCAGGACAGGATAAGGAAAAAGAGAATGGTTTTTAGCAAGTCGAAAGGGAGCAAACCAGCTGTGGCCCTGGAGGATAAGAAAGCAATTAGAAGAGCAAAAGGGGGGTATGAAAAAGAACTTGTGAACACGATTAGGGAGACTCTTAAGATCTTCAATAAATACTTTAAGGTGAAGAGGTTAACCAAGGAAAGAGTAGGGCCCATTAGAGTCCAAGGGAACAATCTGTGTGTGAAGCCACAGGACATTGGAAAGGTGTTAAATGAATACTTCTCATTGGTCTTCACTCAGGAGAAGGAGGATGTAGGTACAGAATTCAGGAAAAGGGACTGTGAGGACCTTGTGCAGTTTGACACATAGGAAGTGAGGAGGTATTGGAATCTTTGATGTGCTTTGAAGTGGACAAATCCCCAGGCCCGGATTAATTGTATTCCAGGCTGCTGTGAGAGGCGAGGCAGGAAATTTCAGGGGCTCTGATGCAAATTTTTAATTCCTATCTGGCCATGGGGGAAGTGCCAGAGGACAGGAGGATGGCTAATGTGGTTCCACTTTTCAAGGAGGGTGGTAGAGATGAACCAGGGAATTACAGACTGGAGAGTCTCACATCAGTGGTAGTGAAACTATTGGAGGAAATTCTGAAGGAAAGAATTACTTTCCATTTGGAAAGGCATGGTTAATTAGGGATAGTCAGCATGGCTTTGTCAGGGGGATTTCATGCCTCACAAATCTGATAGAATTTTTCAAAAAAGTGTTTGAGTGTGTAGATGAAGGAAGGGCAGTTGATATGGATTTTAGCAGAGCCTTTGACGAGGTCCCACATAGGAAACTGATTGAGAAGGTTGAAGCACATGGAATTCAGGGAGACTTGGCAAGTGGGATCCAAAACTGGCTTTGTAATAGACACAAAGGGTAGTGACACTGACTGGAAGCCGGTGTCTAGTGACATGCCACAAGTTTCAGTGCTGGGTCCCTAATTGTTTGTCATATACATAAATGCTATAGATGATAATGTGGGGAAATGAGAAGTAAACCAAGATTGGTAAGGTGGTTAATAGTAAACAAGAAGGTCGTAGGTTGCAGGAAGATATAGATGGGTTTGTCTCATGAACAGAGCAGTAACAGATGGTATTTAACTCTGATAAGTGCAAGTTAATGTACTTTGGAAGAAGGAACTAGGCAAAGGAGTATTTAATGAATGGCAGGACATTAGGAAACTCAGAGGATTTATGAATAAGTACCCTTGGGGTACTTATTCATAAATCCCTGAAGGCAGCAGAGTGGGTGACGGGCGATTAAATCACTCGGGAGGCTGGATTGTACCCGGGAAATAAAGGCTTTTATTACTGACAAGAATGGAGCACACTATATACAATACAATCCCAGACTAAAGGGTCTCCAGGCAGTGCAGTGACCTTTATACTTCCCCTGGTAGGCGGAGCCAACTGGAGTGTACCACAGAACAATATCAACAGGTAGAACAGCCCAACCCTAACACCAACAGTAATTACAGTAACATATCTACAAACCCCATAGTGCTGACCATCCATGGCTCAGCACTCATAGTGGTAACCAACTATGGTTCACCACAGTGGGTGAATAGGGTAGTTAAGGAGGCATATGGTATACTTGCCATTGTCAGTCATGGCATAGAGCATAAGGGCAGGGAGGCTATGTGGAGCTGTACAGAACTTCAGTTAGGCCACAGCTGGAGAATTGTGTGCAGTTCTGGTCGCCTCACTATAGGAAGGATGTGATAGCAGCAGAGAGAGTGCAGAGGAGATTCACCAGGATGTTGCCTGGAATGGAGCATTTGAACTGTAAGAATAGACTGGACAGGCTTGGATTGTTTTCTTTATGCTCTGTTTGTGAACTGAAATCCCACTCACCTGATGAAGGAGCAGCACTCCGAAAGCTAATGGCTTGTGCTACCAAATAAACCTGTTGGACTTTAACCTGGTGTTGTGAGACTTCTTACCTTGTTTTCTTTAGCACAGAGCAGGCTATTGGGGACATGATTGAGTGTATAAGATTATGAGGATTTAGGACAGGGTGAATAGAAAGCAGCTGTTCCCCTTGTTTGAGGGGCAATCACAAGGGGGCATAGTTTTAGGGTGAGGGGCAGAAGATCCAGAGGGGATTTGAGAAAAGAAAAATTTATTCGGAGGGTGGAATGCACCTGGAATGCATGCCCTGGAAAAGTAGTGGGGGCTAGAAACTTTTTTAAAAATTATTGGGATGAGCACTTAAAATATAACATTCAAAGATATGGGACAAGTGCTGGAAAATGGGATTAGTGTGGCTTTAGTGGTAGTTATTGTTGGTGCAGACTTGGTGGGCTGGAGGGGTTTCTCTACACTGTACGATTCTATGTCTCTATGGTCACTACGCCGAGCGACACAGGGGAATATTATTCGGGCCATGATCTTTTTTTCTGTTTTCTCTGCAGTTTCCTTTAATAATTATAAAAGCAAGACTTGGAAATTTGTGGCACCTTTTATGACCCTAGGATGGCCCAAAGCACTTTACAACAAGTGAAATACTTTTGAAATGGTGTCACTGTTTGAATACAAAAAAGTACAGCAGCCAATTTGCACATAGCAAGTTCCCACAAACAGCAATGTTATAATGACCAGAGAATCTGTCAAATCCCTGAGCCAGGAATCCTTGAACCCATATCCTTGCCACTCAGGGGAAATTATCACAACTAAACCATAGCCGAATACTTTATTTTTCATTATTAATTATAAAAACATTGAGGATAGGATTAAATGCTGTTGACTGGATGTGTTAGTTGAAGCAGGGTGGTTACATGATGATATTTCTCGGGTTATCCTAATGGTCCCTGGAAGCTGAGATAGGGGAGCATGCAGTGAAGTTGAGATGGAGGGAACAGTGGTGTGCATGAAAAGCCAGGCTTCTCTCAAGACATGGAAATTGAGTGAGTCAAATATTCCATCAGTCACTCACAGCCTTGACCCCTTGGCTCTGAAACTAGAGATGACATCTCGTGAAGTAAGACACAAACAGTAGTTACAACAAAATGCCTCTCATAGAGATCCATCTTTTCTATCAGAGCCATCGCAATGCCCCTTGAACCTGTCTCCTTCCCCTTTCTGACCAGCACCTTTTCCAGCACTAATGTTCCAGCACTAATGTTCATCAACATTGTCTCTGCTCATGCACTGTCTTTTCAAAAACTCCATCATAACAAACAGAACCATAAACTCTTTGTCTCCTTAACCTCTATTCAAATTTTGAATTAGAAAACTATTGAATGTTATTCACTTCCTGTAATAGTGATAAACTTTCTCACAGTGATTCCTTTCAATGTTTCTGCAATACCACCAGCACTGAGCACATCTCATTAGAAGCATAGTCTCTGTGACAGTGATCATGGGACACTATTCTCTTTGACCTCGCTGCGGCCCTTGACATAATTAATCATGCTTTCTCCTCTATTAAGCTGGATGATTCACTGAGGGTGAGTTCTGCACACTCCAACTTAAAATTGGGTGCGAGCCTGCCTTAGACCTGCAGACTTGTGCTAGAATCCCTCCAATGCAGGAAAAGCACTGCATCCAGGTCCACTCCTCCTGTCCTATCCCCGTAATCTCATGCATTGATCATGGCCAACCCACCTAACCTGCCCACCTTCGCACACTAAGGGGCAATTTAGCATGGCCAATCGACCTGGGCTGCACATCTTTAGATGTGGGAGGCAATGCAGAGAAAACCCACGCAGATATGGAGAAAACATGCAAACTCCACATAATCACCCAAGGCCAAAATTGAACTCAGGTCCCTGGCGCTGTGAGGCAGCAATGCTAACCACTGTGCCACCATGCCATCCTGCTTTAATCATTCAGACAGCAGCCATCAAAGGATGGGAACTTCCTTCCTTTCTCCTCTATGAAATACGCTGGGATATTTTCTACATTAAAAACCTTATATACATGAAAGTCACTGTTTGCAGCAAAAAGTTTAGAAAAAGTCTCAGGCGTGATTTTATGGCCTCGCTCATCCCATAACCGTAAAATCCCACCCAAGGTCAACAGACCTTTCAATGGCCCATCCCTTGCCTGCTCCAATTCCCATGGCAGGCAGGATGGTAAAATTCCGGCCTTAAAAAATCTTAAAAACTTACCTTTTCATTTTCTGCATCTGGTTAATGGTTTCTGGGAGAGGAACATTGAGTGTTTCAGGCAGAAACAAGACCAGAATTGCTGCAAATACTGTCAAACTCCCAATCAGAATAAAAGGCAGAAACTCATGATAAACACCTGAGAAAACACAGCACATACATAAATTGTAAGGTGAAGACCCACATATCAAATAAAGCCATAGACAGTCCATATAAAACAGGTCTTGTCATCAATTCTCTTCCATACGTTTACAATGTAAATATGTTCAAATAGTGTGGGGGGAGCCTTTCATTTTTATTTTTGGAGTTTGTTTTCTCTTGCCTGTTTTTAACCTTTCATCAGGCCCCATTTCCCAATGAAGAGACAGGAAACTTGTTCCAAAACAACAATAGCAGAACTGGACTGGAATTACTTTGCTTTTCCCTCAACATTTCTGGGGAAGTCCTATGGATTAGGATTCCGAACAAGATTAGGATTTTATTTATTATGAATGATTACATGATCACGCCCACAATCTTGTGCTGTAACAATGCCATGCCTTGGTTATGGATATTCCGTGTGTCAACTATCAAAGGTCCTGCCTTCGCGGGAAAATGCAGCCATTGTCACCTTCTTGATTTCACTCTTGGGCAATATGGTTGTCATCCAAAAACGTACGATCAGATTCTCCCTGTAGGCTGATGAAACTCAGTTTCATAGGGGAGGCGATAGCCTTGTGGTATTATCACGATATTATTAATCCAGATACTCAGCTAATGTTCTGGGTGGGTGAGATCATTGGAGGGAGGAGATTGGTTGTGGGGGGGGATGTGGGTGGGTGGAATATGGGCACAGGGCGAAGCAATGGAATTTCAACACAATGTCTTGTAGTGTTGTAAAAGCATATCAGGGCTTATATTTCACAAACCTCCTCCCTCTCTTCGCACAGTAAGGTTTACAAAATGGAAAGGGTGCTCAATATTTATGACAGATTGTGGGGTGGATGAGATATTTTGGGGTTGTGCTCCTCCTGCTCCAGGCTCCTTCTCCTCCTGGCCCACAAGCAGTGCAATAAAGGCACCTATCATATGCCCCCAACCCTTCCCTCCTCCTTTTAGCTACCGGAATGACTGAGCTATGGGCATTCTGGATGATATTTGGTAAAAATGAGAAAAAAGACTCATGAAATGGAGGCATGCAATCTGCTTAACAGATTTCATTGGCTGATCTGCCTCTGATTGGTCTCTCAAATCCTGACTCACTTCCATTAAACCCAGTAGCGGGTGGGTCCGAGGTAGGTTGGGGCCGGGTTAGAAACTTTTACTTATCACCTAACGCAAGTCCACTATTTCTTGGAGGTTTAAGGCAACTCCAGTATATGTTTAATAACAAGGATATGATGATGAAGTAAATTTCAATAACAGACAAGGAATGTGGAATGGAAATTACAGAGTTCAGTGGCTCATTTGCCTCAACCTTAAGCACAGTAAAGAAAAAGCATAGTCACTATAGTTCCAGATGATTGTAGGTTCTTCTCCTCTTTGAGGGGGAGAGATGACTGGTGGTGATTTAACCTAAGGGGCACCACACCTCAGGCGAGGGGCAAAATCGAGATGGCAAGCCTCCTTCTGCACTGTAAGGATTCTATGACTTGATGTGGCAGGACTGCAGAACTTTGATACCACACTTTTGATTGAAGGATCACTTCGCTTTGTCTATAACATGTTTCCACTTTTTGCCACGCATGTAACCCTGCTGTAGCAGTTTGACACCTAAGTTTTAGGTAAACCTGGTGCTGCTCCTGGCATGCGCTCCTGAACTTTTCACTGAAGCATACAGAAGTTAAGCTGTTGACTTACCAATATAGAAAATGTAAGGCGAGACGATGCTGCCAAACCTCGCGGCTGTTGAGCTCATTCCCACACCCATGTGTCTCACAGCAGTTGGGTACAGCTCAGCGCTGTAGATGTAAATCATGGCGAAGGCACATGTGGCTCCAAATTTTCCAATCATCACCAGCACGGTGGCAAGCACTGAAAGATCTAGAAAAAAACATGCAATCTTGATGTAAGGTGCAGCGTTTTACAAGAATGCAAGAACACATTAACACAAGAGCTGGGGTTTTCAGCCCCTGCCGTGGTGAGAGCCTCATGGGGGATGGAATGGCTCAGCCAAAGGTCCATTGAATTCAAGCAGGATAAGAAGATCCTGGCGGTGAGCGAGGCCGGAGCATTCTGGCCAAGAAATAGGAGCAGAAATGAACAATGTGGGTCATTGACCTGGCTTCCCCTTACATGTGAGCATGGCTGATCTTGGTCCTCAACTCCATTTCTCCACAGGCTCCCCATGCCCCTTAATTTTCTTGGAAGCCAAATATTTGTCACCTCCAGCCTTAAACGTAATCAATGATTGTGCACCTCGGCAGTGGAGAATTCCAAAGGTGGCACAGTGGCATAGTGGATAGCACCATTGCCTCACAGCACCAGGGACCCGGGTTCAATTCCCAGCTTGGGTCACTGTCTGTGTGGAATCATAGAATACCTACAGTGCAGAAAGAGGCCATTGGCCCATCGAGCCTGCACCAACAACAATCTCACCCAGGTCCTGTCCTACATTCATAACCCCACTTATTTACCCTCCTAATCCCTCTGACATTAAGGGGCAATTTAGCATGGCCGATCAACCTAACCCGCACATATTTGGACTGTGGGAAGAAACTGGACCATCCAGAGGAAACCCACCCAGACACGGAGAGTCACCCGAGGCCGGAATTGAACCAGGGTCCCTGGCGCTATGAGGCAGCAGTGCTAACCACTGTGCCACCATGCCGCCCCAGAGTTTGCACACACATTCTCCCTGTGTCTGCGTGGGTTTCCTCCCACAGTCCAAAGATGTGTGGGTTAGATGGATTGGCCGTGCTAAATTGCCCCTTAGTATCAGGGGACTAGCTAGGGTGAATGCATGGGATTATGGGAATAGGGCCTGGGTGGGATTGTGTTCGGTGAATACAAGAGCAGGGATATACTTCTGAGGCTGTATAAAACTCTGGTCTGACCCCATTTGGAGTATTGTGAGCAGTTTTGGGCCCCATATCTAAGGGAGGATGTGCTGGCCTTGGAAAAGGTCCAGAGGAGGTTCACAAGAATGATCCCTGGAATGAAGAGCTTGTCGTATGAGGAACAGCTGAGAACTCTGGGTCTGTACTCATTGGAGTTTAGAAGGATGAGGGGGGATCTTATTGAAACTTACAGGATACTGCGAGGCCTGGATTGAGTGGACGTGGAGAGGATGTTTCCACTTGTAGGAAAAACTAGAACTAGAGGCACAATTTCAGGCTAAAGGGACGATCCTTTAAAACAGAGATGAGGAGGAATTTCTTCAGCCAGAGAGTGGTGAATCTGTGGAACTCTTTGCCGCAGAAGGCTGTAGAGGCCAAGTCATTGAGTGTGTTTAAGACAGAGGTAGATAGGTTCTTGATTAATAAGGGGATCAGGGGTTATGGGGAAAAGGCAGGAGAATGGGGATGAGAAAAAAACCAGCCATGATTGAATGGCGGAGCAGACTTGATGGGCCGAGTGGCCTAATTCTGCTCCTATGTCTTACCCCTGTGTTCTAGATTCCCCAGTAAGAGTTTTAACAACACCAGGTTAAAGTCCAACAGGTTTATTTGGTAGCAAATGCTACCAAAAGATTCCCCAGCCAGGGGAAACAACATCTCATTCTCCACTCTGTCAAATACCTACAGAATTGTCTATATTCCAGTGAGATCACCTTTCGTTCTTCTAAATTACTCAGCTTTTCAATGTAGGAAACCCTATCATCTCAGGGACCAATCTTGTGAACCTTTGCTATACAGAAATCTGCACAATATATTCCAGGTGTCTAATCCCATCACACCCGACACATGGGACATGTTTTGAAATACATGTTGCTGATATGGACTCTTAGCAACTGGGAATACATGTTGGAAATAGCAGTCATGCTCCCCATCTGTTAAAAATTAATAGATGGAAAAGAATGTATCCACAATTTTGCATTATATGTTCCTAATAGATGCAATTCTACATTGAGAACAAGCTTCCATAAAAGCTGTTCCATAATTTAGCTGTTTTAATTACTTAGCTGGTGTGAGTGAGGCACATTGAATGAAGGCACCTCAACCATTCTGCCCACGTTCCAACAACAACTGTAATTCATATAATAGCTTGTAAAGAGATTAAAAATGTCTCAAGCTGTTTTACTGAGAGACATAGATATAAAAAAACACTGAGCTGAAGAAAGCATTCAAAAGGGTGACCGGAAACTTAGTCGCAAACATTGATTTGAACGAGAATCTTAGCAGAGGGCTTTAGAGAGGAAATTCCAGAATATGAGGCTTTGATGGCCAAATGCATAGCTACTATGGGTGGGGTGAAGAGGTGGGGGTCACCAACTCTGTGAATGGAGAGTTTGGGGATGTCTAAATCTGGATAAGGTTACAGAATTGGGAAAGAAGGAAACATAGAAAGATTTAATATCAACGATGAGGTTTTGAAATTTGAAGTATTGGGAACTGGGAGTAGGTCGGTGAGGACAGGGGCGATGGACAAATGTGCATTGGCGTAGAATAGAACATAAGCTGCAAACACATGCATGAGTTTAAGTTTACAGAGAATAGAGGACAAGAGGGTGTCCAGGATAACAGGGGACAGGTCACGTTGAGGACTGAGGTCGAATCATAGAATCGTAGAATCCCTACAGTGCAGAAGGAGGCCATTCGGCCCATTGAGTCTGCACCGACATCAATCCCACCCAGGTCCCATTCCCGCTTAGCTACCCTGCTAATCCCTCTAACCTATCACATCCCGGGACACTAAGGGTTAATTTAGCATGTCAAATCCACCTAACCCGCACATCTTTGGTATGGGCAGAAGTTACAGAGGTGGATGTAATTATATCTTGGTGATGGACAGGATATGTGCTTAGAAATTTAGCTCTGAGTCAAATGGGAAACCAGGGGTGTGAACAGTTTCGTTCAGCTGGAACTGGCTGAGGAGGACAGTGTCATTTGTAACAAGACCGTGAGGTTTGTTCCAAAAGTTCAAGGTGGTGGCTTTGATCTTCTCAATGTTTAAGATGAGGGAATTGGGGTGCAATCAAGACTGTTTGATTTTGATGAAGAATCTGATGGCTCCGAGACACTGAAGATGTTAAAAATGGTAGAACTGGGTGCATCAGTGTATATGAGGAAGCTAACCCAATATCTGTGGATGATGACAATAAGGGACAATGTGCTAATGATGAGGAAGAGGGAAAAAGGCGAAGATTCCCAAAATTCTCAAGGTGGAACAAGTGAGGATTTATTTAGTCGGATAACAATTGCCTAAATGCAAGAAACCAGGAAGAAATGGATAATTATGCTAACAGCACAATTCAATTGAGTTTTTTTCTGTGCCTTTGATTAATTGAAAGTTGAACATTGGTCCCAAAATTTCAGTCAAACTATCAGAGAGGCTATTTTTCAGTGTCAAAGCCACAGCAGCTTCAGATGAGGAAGGTAAATGATTAAACATGGAAATTGTATTTTTTTTTACCTTAAAATGATACATTTTTAATCATGTCTCAAATCAACAGTACAAACCATGTGAGATAACGTCCTTTGGAGCAGATGGACAGAAGGTGTTGGAGGAAGTTGTTGTGTTGACACTGTGAAAGGCTACAGGAGGATGTGGAAGGATAATGAGCCACAGTCACACTCACAGAGAATGTTGGTCATGACTTTGGTATTGTACAGATAGTTTTGGATGGATTGAAACACACAATTACTGGAGGAATGGGCAAAGGTCATGGAAGCTGCAACAGATTCAAGGTTCTGTGGAAGAAAAGAGGAGTTAAGAAAGATGATTTGATTTTGGGCATTTTTGATGAAAGGAATAATAACGGCGGTTTAGCGGAAAGTGCTCAAGCAAAAGGCTCTGTTTACAGCTTCAACCATCATAATCGCCTTGAAGGAAAGCTGAAATGTCATGATCCTATTGGCTATGTGTGAATCTGTGATAAACTTCTCAGCTGCAGATAACCACCTGATACATTATACATCACCTGGCAGTGCTTGTAATTATTCAGTGACACTGAAACTCAGTGGAAACCAGAGTACATTGTAAATGGGGCTTAATTTTCCCAAGATAACAGACAGCTCATCTACCCATATGTGTGGATCAATAGCATGGGTAAGGGTTGGGGATGGTTGATTCAGCAGTAAGTATCTAATAATGCACAATATTATATATCATATTCTAAGAGTGTGAAGGCCCCAGCTGTGACATTTGATTGCAAAAAAGTTGTTTCACCAATTTCATATTATCATTCTTGGATAAAATATAAGATTACTTTTTTGTTTTTAAAGGGAAGCGTGTGATGCTGACAAGACCAGCATTAATTGCCCATTTCTAATCGCTCTTGAGAAGATGGTGGTGATTTGTCTTCTTAAAAAGTTAAGATTGATGTTCTGTAGGTACACCCATGTGCTGTCAGGAGGCAATTCCAGGATTTTGACCCAGTGACAATGAAGGGATGGCTATACGGTTCCAGGTTATGTGGCCTGGAGGGGAATTTGCAGGATGCAGTGTTCCCTTGCATCTGCTGTCCTTGTCCTTCTGCATGGTAGATATCACAGGTTTGCAAGGTACTGTCGAAGGTGCTTTTGTGAGTTGCTGCAGTGCATCTTGTAATTGGTACAGACTGCTGCCACCTTGCATTGATGGTGGAGGGAATGAGTGTTGAACGTGGTGAATGTGGTGCCAATCAAGCGGGCTGCTTTGTCCTGGATGGTGTCAAATGTTCTTGAGTATTGTTGGAACTGCACTCATCCAGGCAAGTGGAGAGTTTTCCTTCACACTCCTGACTTGTGGCTTAATAAGGAACAGGCTATTTTTACAACTTGGGATAAAAAGATAATTTGGCAATTGAGCTCTTTTGCCAATGTTCCTGCTGAGTAAAGCACGACAGGACTGGCTTAGTATTAATCACCCACAGTTTTACCTCTTCTGTTCCCAATATGTCATCTTTACACTCAACAAAGATGACTGAAGCGGTGGTGAATCTTCATTTTTTGCAGTGGTTAGCACTGCTGCCTCACAGCGCTGCGGACCTGGGTTCAATTCTGGCCTCGGGCCACTGTCTATGAGGAGTTTGCACTTTCTCCGCATGTCTGCGTGGGTTTCCTTCGGGGGCTCTGGTTTCCTCCCACAGTCCAAAGATGTGTGGGTCAGGTTGATTGGCCATGCGAAATTGACCCTCGTGTCTGGGGATAAGCAGGGTAAATATGGGAATAGGGCCTGGGTGGAGTTGTGGTTGGTGTAGAGTCGATGGGCCGAATGGCCTCCTTCTGCGCTGTAGGGATTCTATGGATTCTATGTAAAACGGTGTCAGGAGGTTAAAATCCATTAAAGATTGCACCACTGAAAGAAACGACTGTCTAATATCTTAAATATAATATCTAAAGAAATCAATTGAACATTATAGAAATGATTCTTACTTTGTCTTTTTCCCTTATTAACAAAGATTTGATTGCAGCCTACCAGCACCAATACAGACACAGGACAGCATAGGCCCCTTATCTCTGCCAAGGTAATAGTTCAAGGCACAGCCTTTAGAATATCCATTCCTGGACCTGATGTGAAGTAACTTCATGTCCACATATCTTAAGACAATCTGTCTCAAAGAAGATAGCTAGATGTCTATAAGGATAAGGGAGGAGATGTCCTGATAGAAAAGGGGCTAGAATGGGAGAGGTCCACTTTGGGCAATTGAGTATGAATGGTTGGGATGAGCTATCCAATTGCCCCCAGAGATAAGGTACATAAACACATACTCGGGAAGGGAAAGTAATGTTGGAAGAGGACTGAAGGAGAAGAGATTTTTAACACAACCTGCAGAGATCAAGCCACCTTGCCTTTTCTGTCCATGAATCTGATCCAGAGTTGTTAAACCATCCTGTTATTGGCCGCATGTCCACTTATTGTAATGATATGTTGCATTTGAACTATTGTTCTTTCACTTCTCAATAAATCTCTTTAAACCATTTGCAACTCCTGTGAGTAATTTGTGACCTTCGATCAAATCTTACACCACTTTGATGTTACATCATGAAATCCAGCTTTGAAATATTTACATAGACAGTTTGCAATTATTTTAGTCGCACTGTGAAAACTTACTTGAAGGTATGAGCTGGATGAAGAAAAGGACAATTCCACCAAGGAAGAGTGGGCCTGAAACACTGAACCTTCGAGAAAACCTCTGGAGTAAAAGCCAAGATGCAATATAGGCTGGAACTTCAATGGCAGCAGAGAAGAAACAGTTCAAATAGTCGTCACCATGGAGATTGGGTATATTCAAAGACAGACCATAATATCCAACTGTCAGGACCATCCTGCAACAAAATGAAAAATCTTGTGAAACCATTTTGAAAACTTTCCTCCCCATCACTCTGTTCCCGTGATGGTTTGAGAATGATTTTCTTTCTCTCTCGGTTGTGCTCCCTGTTCTATCTATTGTTTCCCACCAAGGAGGCAGACAGCAGATTTGCTTTACATTCTCTGTATTGATGTCAAATATTAGGAGCCAAACAGTAACGTTCCCCGGAGATACCAAACCTTCTAAATTTACCATCTCTTCCATTGAGTAAAGGTGTTTTTTTGGAAAGACATGGCTGAGGAGAATTTTTTTTTCTCTGAGGGTTGTGAATCTTTGAAACTCTCTTCCTCAAAATGCAGTGAAAGCAGAATCTTTGAATAACTTTAAAGCAGAGGCAGATAAATTATTTTTAAGCAAAGGGGTGAAGTTAGTGTGGGTAGGCGGGAAGCTGGGATTGAGGTTTGAATCAGGTCAGCAATGAGCCTATTGAAGGGTGGAGCAAACTCAAGGGGCCTAAAGGTTAGCTACTGCTTCTAATTCATATGTTCATATCATTTGTCCATATTGTTACCCATGAGGATTCAGTAGATCTCGAGGTGAGATATTTCTTTCCTTGCTCTGACTGCTCAGATAGAACTGGTCAGTGTCCTCGGGGTTCTTGAACTCCTGTAGGCCCCACCAAAGACTACCGCACCCGCACCTGTGCAAGGGTAGACTCAGCTATAGAACAGGAAGCACATGAACAAAGGACAAAAAACATTATAGCACAGGAACAGGCCCTTCAGCCCACCAAGTCTGTGCCAACACAGATGCCTCTCTAATCTAATATTTTCTTGCCTCTACGTGATCCATATCCCTCTATCCCCTGCCTATTCATGTATCTATCCAGATGCCTCTTGAATGTTGCTATAGAATCTGCTCCTGCAGCGCATTCCAGGCATCGACCACCCTCTGTGTGAAAAACTTGCCCCTTTTATCTCTTTTAAACATTCCCCTTCTCAGTTTCAACCTATGCCCCCGAGTAATTGACCCTTCGACCCTGGGAAAAAGACTCTGACTATCCACTCTATCCAAGCCTGTCATAATCTTGTAAACCTCTATCAGGTCCCCCCTGTGAGAGCATGTGAGACTCTGAATGAAGAGGGAGCAAGGGTTGAGGAATATAACACTTTGAACAGGGAATGCACTGCTCCATCTTCCCATTCATTGCTAGCAAGAGCTGGATGGCGCTTTACTGCACCTTAATAAGATGATTTCTTCCATCCTATTTACATTGATGGATTGAACATGCAATAAGTTGGTCAGAGCTAGTATGGACTTGATTGCCAATTGTGTTTGATTCTTCATCAAAGTGCTCATCCTTCCTGTGAGGTAGAAATTTGTGGAAAAATGTGATCTATTGTGGACTCCTCAAAACTCTCTCCAAGTTATTTGCCTCTCCAAGAGGAAAGTAACTCCATCTCCTGACTCCCAGAAGCCTGTCCACCAACTACAAGGCGCAAGTCAGAGGTGTGATGGAATACCCTCCACTTGCCTGAATGAGTGAAGCTCTAACACTTAAGCTCGATAACATCCAGGACAAAGCAATCCACTTGATTGGCACCCCATCCACCACCTTCAACATTCACTGCCTCCATTACACCGTGGCAGAAATGTGTACCTTCTACAAGACACACTGGAGCAGCTCACTATGCTCCTTCAACAGCATGTTCCCCAACTCACAACCTCTACCACCTAGAAGGATGAGGGGAGCATGCTTGGGAACATCATCACTGCAAGTTTTCCTCCAATTCACACATCATCCTGCCTTGAAACTGTACTGCTACTCCTTTGCTGTTACTGGGTCAAAATAGTAGAACTCCCTTCTGAACAGCACTGTAGGTTTACTAGCACCACATCGAATGCAATGACTCAAGAAGGAAGCTCATCACCACCTTCTCAAGGCAAACTAGGGATGGGCAATAGATGCTGGCCTAGCCAGTGATGCCCAAATCCAATGAACAAATGAAAAGAATGTGTACACTGCTTTTGGAAATGTTGTAAGAAGTCTCACAACACCAGGTTAAAGTCCAACAGGTTTATTTGGTAGCAAAAGCCACTAGCTTTTGGAGCGCTGCCCCTTCGTCAGGTAAGTGGGAGTTCTGTTCACAAACAGGGCATATAAAGACACAAACTCAATTTACAAAATAATGGTTGGAATGCGAGTCTTTACAGGTAATCAAGTCTTAAAGGTACAGACAATGTGAGTGGAGAAAGCGTTAAGCACAGGTTAAAGAGATGTGTTTTGTCTCCAGACAGGACAGTTAGTGAGATTTTGCAAGTCCAGGCAAGTCGTGGGGGTTACAGATAGTGTGACATGAACCCAAGATCCCGGTTGAGGCCATCCTCATGTGTGCAGAACTTGGCTATCAGTCTCTGCTCAGCGACTCTGTGTTGTCGGGTGTCGTGAAGGCCGCCTTGGAGAACGCTTACCCAAGTTTCTCATCTCCACATTTGGAAATGTTGGCAGAACCTTGCACATATTCTGCTGCTGCTCCAGAACTCAGGAAGATTTAAAAACAATTTGCATTTAAGCATCCTTCATAGAAAAGGAGAAGCATAGAAAATAGAAGCAGAGTAGGCCATTCAGCCCTTCGAGCCTGCTCTTCTATTCATTTTGATCAAAGCTGATCATCAAAATCGACATCCTGACCCTGCCTTCCCCCCCATATCCCTAGTTCCCATTAGCCCCAAGGACTAAATTCTAATTCTAAAATCTAATTTCTTCTTGAAGTCACACAATGGGGCCGATTTTACCAAATCGGCTCTAAGTGCCGGGAGCGGTCGTAAATCAGACCTGCGCCCGGCAGCCGCGCTCCAGCGCCTTTTTTCGGCGCGGGTCCAGTGGGCGGGGCCTAGCGCATTTGCATCTTTCCGAGCACAGACCTGCGCATGCGCAGTTCGAAGCCGACAGCACTCAGCAAGCTGTCTCTGCTGCCTTTGACATTCCCTGGTTGGGGGGGCGGCGGGGGGTAGGATGTGACGTCTCTTCCCTGGGGGGGGGGATGTGGGGGGGGGGATCAGACGTCTCTTCCCTGAAAGGGGGGGGGGTAGGGGGGGATGTGACATCTCTTCCCTGAGGGGGGGATGTGATGTCTCTTCTCTTAAAAGGGGGGGTGGGGTAGGGGGGGGATGTGATGTCTCTTCCCTGGGGGGGAGGGGCAGGGGGCATCACATCCCCCCTCAGGGAAGAGATGTCACATCCCCCCCTACCCCCTGGCCACTCAGGGAAGAGATGTCACATCCCCCAGGATCGCTTTCGACAGACACCTGCGATCAAGGTAGGTCGGGGGCCCGGGGGGTCCGATCCTGGGGGGCGGGGGCTGCTGGCGGGGCCTGCGTCCCAGGGTGGTCCGATCGCGGGGGGGGGTGCCGGGGTGGTTCGCGGGGGCAGTCCGCGGGGGCGGTCCGCGAAGGGTGGTCGGGGGCGATTCAGCGGTTCAGTTGCTGAGTTGAAGCCCTATCGGACTTGAATTCAGCAACACGGTAAATGCGCGGGCGCCGATCGGATCGGAGCCTCGTAAAGTGGGAATCCTTGAGTAAGTTGGGCACGGGCTTCATTATGCCGATTTAAATGCATGCAAATGCATTTAAATCGGCCCGCTGTCCAATTCGGGCACACGCCGGATCGGCGCCCGGATCGGCCGTTGGTAAAGGTGCGATTGGCCTTGGGTCGGGTCTGGACCGCGTTTTAGGCCCGACACCCAACTTTACCACGGTTTTCAGGCGCCAAGTTTTGGTAAAATCGGGCCCAATGTTTTGGCCTCAACTTCTTTCTGTGGTAGGGAATTCCACACATTCACCAATCTCTGGGTGAAGTAATCTCTTCTCACCTTAGTCCTTCAGAAGTTCACAATGTCCCAAAAGACTACATTTTTTGAAGATTTTCACAGTTGCAATACAGGAAATGTGGCAGCCAATGTGCTCACTTCAAGCTCCCACAAACAGCAATGTGATAAGCTCGATAATCTGTTTATGTGATGTTGATTGAGGGGTAAATATTGGCCAACGCAGCAGGACAACTCAAATTACAATAAAATACTTCAGATATTGGAAGTCTGAAATAAAAGCTGGATAAACTCAGCAGGCCTGGCAACATCTGTGGAGAGAGAAACAGACTTAACATTTTGAGTCAATATGTCTCTGACAGAACTGAAGAGGGATGGAAATGTAATGGATTATATGGTTTGAGAGGGGATGGAGGAGGTGGGGCAGAATAGACAGTCAGGGGTAGGTCAGAGTTAAGGAGAGATTGACAAAGATGCCATGGACACTGTGATAACACCCATGAGGTCCATAGGGAATCAATAAATGATCTCCCTGTGGGGCTCATTGAATGTGAGTTCCCTTGGTAACCAGCAATTATCTGCCATGTTGGAACTCATTACTTGAGCCCTTTATAAGGCAGACACCAGAAGGGATGGCAGGACTATTGTTCCGGCTGGGACTTGTGTATGTATGCCATGGAGTCGTGGCTTAATTTTGTGTTTAACAATAAATATCACTCCTTTCCAGTCAGGCTTCCTGAGTTATTACAGGCATAAGACAAAGTGGGTTTTAATGGTCGCTTTGAGGACAAAGTGGCATGAAGGTAATATAGCCATTGTTTTCAGAACTGTCACCTCATCGCCTCTGGAGGTCTTCCCTCCAGAGCCAATAAATCCCCAGGGCTTGATAGTCTACACCCCAGAATACTTAAGGAAGTGGGTCTAGAAATAATGGAAGCACTGGTGATCATCTTCCAAGAATCGATAGGCTCTGGAACAGTTCCTACTGATTGGAAGTGTCACAACACCAGGTTAAAGTCCAACAGGTTTATTTGGTAGCACGAGTTTTCGGAGCGCTGCCTCTTCATCTGGTGAGTCCAATGCTGGCATCTCTCCACATTACGGATTGGAGGGAAGATAATGTAACCCAACTATTTAAAATGGGGGGCGGGAGGGGAAGGGGGTAGTGAGAAAATGGTAAATTATAAATGGTATAGACTGCTGCCACTTTGCATTGGTGGTGGAGGGAATGAGTGTTGAACGTGGTGAATGTGGTGCCAATCATGCAGGCTGCTTTGTCCTGGATGGTGTCAATGTCCTTGAGTATTATTCGAGCTCCACTCATCCAGGCAAGTGGAGAGTTCTCCATCACACTCCTGATTTGTGGCTTATTAAGGAACAGGCTACTTTTACAACTTGGGATGAAAAGGTATTTGGCAATTGAGCTCTTTTGCCAATGCTGATGCTGAGTAAAACGTGAAGGATACAGGACTGGCTTAGTGTTTGTCATCCACAATTTTCCCTCTTTTTTTCCCAGTATGTCATCTTTATAGACAACACAGATGACTGAAGCTGTGGTGAATCTTCATTATTTGTAAAACGGTGTTAGAATGTTAAAATCCATTAAGGATTGCACCACTGAAAGAAATGACTGTCTAATATCTTAAATATAACATCTAAATAAATCAATTGAACATTATAGAAAGGATTCTTGCTTTGTCTTTTTCCCTTGTTAACAAAGATTTGATTGTAGCCTACCAACACTGAAAATAGGGAATTATAGACCAGCCAGCCTGACATCGGTACTTGGAAAAGTTCTAGAGTCCATTATTCAAGATTTCATCGCAGAGAAATTGGAAAACAATGGCAGGATCGGACAGAGTTAACAAGGATTTACGAAAGGGAATAAATCTACTGGAATTTTTCGAGGAAACAACGAGAAGAGTTGATGAGGGGGAGCCAGCAGATATTAAGTTGGTTGATGATCCATGATGATAATGAATGGCGGAGCAGGCTCGAAGGGCCAAATGGCCTCCTCCTGCTGACATTTTCTATGTTTCTCTGTTTATATGTCTCACTAGAGTCGCATTAAATGATTAATATTCGGTAGTTGGGTGAATGTTGTGATTGGCAAAATAATCTGAGGGGATCCGGGGAAAAAGTTTTTACTCAGCAAGAGTTAAGAATTTGGAATTCACTGCTTGGTAGCGTGGTAGATACAAACTAAAGAGTAACTTTCAATTGTGAATTGGATAAATACTTCAATTGTGAATTGGCTAAGGGCGGCACGGTAGCACAGTGGTTAGCACTGCTGCTTCATAGCTCCAGGGACCTGGGTTCGATTCCCGGCTTGGGTCACTGTCTGTGTGGAGTTTGCACATTCTCCTCGTGTCTGCGTGGGTTTCCTCCGGGTGCTCCAGTTTCCTCCCACACTCCAAAGATGTGAGGGTTACGTCGATTGGTCATGCTAAAATTGCCCCTTAGTGTCCTGAGATGCGTAGGTTAGAGGGATTAGCGGGTAAAATATGTGGGGATATGGGGGTAGGGCCTGGGTGGGATTGTGGTTGGTGCAGACTCGATAGGCCCAATGGCCTCTTTCTGCACTGTAGGGTATCTATCTATACTTGAAGTGGAAAGGTTTGCAAGGGATATAGAAACCGCAGAAACCCTACACTGCAGAAGGAGGCCATTCGGCCCATCGAGTCTGCACCGACCACAATCCCACCCAGGCCCTACCCCCATATATTTTACCCGCTAATCTACACATCCCAGGACTCTAAGGGGCAATTTTTTTTAACCTGGCCAATCAACCTAACCCGCACATCTTTGGACTGTGGGAGGAAACCGGAGCACCCGGAGGAAACCCACGCAGACACGAGGAGAATGTGCAAACTCCACACAGACAGTGACCCGAGCTGAGAATCGAACCCGGGACCCTGGAGCTGTGAAGCAGCAGTGCTAACCACTGTGCTACCGTGCCGCCATTAATGGCTTTGGATATGGAGGATGAGCAGGGTGTGGGACTAACAGAAATTTTCTTCAATAAAAACCAATGCAGAGTCAATGGGCTGAATGGCCTCCTTCTCTTTGTTCTATTCTATAATTTGATGAAATACTCACCACACTACAAAATTTATCAAAGTGATAGCTCGGATATTACGGGTTTTAAACAAGTGAATAATATCATGTGACTGTTTACTGTTAGCCTTCATATCTTCAAGCTGGAAGGAAAACAAAGAGAGTTCAGTGTTACCACGGATTATTAGAAAGCAGCAATATTATTAACTATTACTGTTGAGGACAGACTAAGTCAGTTAGGATTATATTCACTGAAGTTGAGAAGAGTGAGGGGGAATCTCATAGAAACTTATAAAATTCCAGCAAGGTTAGACAGGGTAGATTCAGGAAGAATGCTCCCGATGGTGGGGTGTCCAGATCTCAGGGTCATAGTTTGAGGATAAGGGGAACTGAGAACTGAGATGAGGAGAAATTTCTTCACCCAGAGGGTGGTGAATGTATGGAACTCACTATCACAGAATGTAGTTGAGGCCAAAGTGCTGTCTGATTTCAAGATGAAATTAGATATAGCTCTTGGGGCTAAAGGGATTAAGGGACATGGGGGAAGGGGAGATCAGGATATTGAATTCGATGATCATCCATAACCAAAATGAATGGTGGAGCAGGCTCGAAGGGCCGAATGGCCTGCTCCTGCTTCTAGTTTCTATGTTTCTAAATTGGACATGGATGAACCAGAAAACATGTTGAAAAATTGTGCGTCTAAACTATCACATTTGCAGCTCCTTTTTTCCCCTGCCTTTATCACCTATTGTGTTTACCCTGTGCCACTGGTGAATAAGAAAAGTGGGGCTCAGTGTACACAGAATAAAACTCTCATCTTATTGATACAGTGACATGTCACAATTCATGATACTCGCTTCAAGGAGGAATATTGTCACTCTCTCTCTGTGCTTGGAGAGGTAAAATGCTTTTGTCGATTCTGGTTACTATATAATATTTATATATTTTTAGGTAGGAATTGTAATGAAGTTACATATAAGCTCTTCCTGCAATCTCCTTCAGAATTAAATATGTAAAGAGTAGTGGGCAGGACTTAATATTTTGTGGACAATAAATTTTTCCTAACTGGCATAAAACCAATGAATCATTCAGACATATACAGTTGTTTAAAGTGCCATATTATCATGATATATTTTCTCAGGTAATTATTGGCCACTTAAGGGCTTCTCTGATACACTTGTGAGGTGACTAGGGGTTCTGCGGCTCAAAGTCTGGGATATTGGACTAGACAGCTCCGGCCAATCTGGTTGGTGAACAGCTCTCTGAGGTGGAACTCCCTCCTGAGTAAAGGGTGGAAGACCCACCTGCAGACACTTGCTGCTTGTTGGGTGTGTGAAATGGCTGCGGTGTACGCAGGATCGAAGGGGATGTATTCTACACTAACTCCTCAGATGGCAGGAAGGGAAATCCCACCATCATAAAACTCTTGGGCCGGAATCTTACCACCGTTCATGCCAGCAGGGTTTTTCCCATCCCGCCGCAGTGAACGGAGATTTGGCTGGCTACCAAATTCTGCAGCGGGAGCGTGGCGTGAATGGCAGGTAAGATCGCTCCTCTAGTCTCTGTGCCATTTTGCTTTGCCATCAGCCTCTCCCATAACAGCTAATACTTCAACAATGTTTTTAGAAATCCATCTTTCATTTATGTTTCCAAAGAATTTCCTCAGGTCAGTCAAGTACAACTGATCTTTGAAGAAATCCATACAAAATAATCAATATGATTCCCCTGGTTTCATGTGCTTTGTGCACATGCATTAGTGACTCCTTGATTATCAACAGTCTATTGGGAGCGGTGTGGCATGATTTTGTCTGATATAGGAACATACAAATTGGACAAATTAGGAGCAGGAGTTTGCTCTGCCATTCACTGAGATCATGGCTGATCTGATTGAAACTTTGTAGAGGTGAATTCCTAACCAGCTAATGAGATTTCCAGGGAGAATGCAGTCTTTAAGAGGACAGAATAGTAAGGAGAGCTTAAGAGGTTTTATTAATAAGTTAATATGGCCAGTTTGATCATATGTGAATGCAGTAACAGTATTAAAACAAGTAAGTATGATTTTAAACTATATATATCAAAGTATTAAATCTATTTTAATATATTGTTCGCTTCACCCAGTGCTGCAAGGAATGGTGGTAGAGGTCAGAGGTTTAGAGGCACATGGTTGGGAAAATCACTAGCTGAGCAGAATTATGTTTCATACATGGGACAATGTTGCAACTTAATGAATAGGTGGCTTTCATTGTTCAGACTAAAGTAGATATGGTTCTCGGGCACAGAGTTACGTGTCTGCTTGTCTTGGCAATGAGCCAATGGGAAGATTCATTTTTGGCTTGTATTAAGCGTCTGTGGTTGCTTAGATACCAGGAAGTAAGTTTAGCCAAGATGGGAGTTATGTCCAAATTAAATGGACCAATCGAATACCATTATGCTGAGCAGCAGATTCGCAGATGGCTGAGTATCTGACAGAAAATGTATTGATGTGTAACTGTTAAATGAAATTGATTCGAAGCTAATGAGAGGCGCAATTTAGAGATAATAAAAACTATAATCGTTCTGTATTTTGGCTGAGTGCCCCAGGTCTCTCAGAGAGGTTTTTAAGATCTGAACCAGAGCTGTTTAACCCTTTGGGGGACTCCAAACGGCCGTACGTTTATGTTCCTATGTCCTGTTTGACTTTATGTTTTTAAATACATTTTGTTACGTCTTTTGACCAGAGACTTTCCCTTTTGTGAGGTTTTGAATAGTCTGAGTTTTTAGACTTTAGAATTTGGCCACCCTTTTCTACATTTTCCCCACGACAGTCTTTTTGGCGACGGAGGACAGGATAGTGTCTTCGAACCTCGACGGCTGGACGTGCCCTCCACAGGGGTGAGTATATTTCAATTACCACTCTCGTTAGCTAGAGGGCGCCACAAACCAAATTGTCAGATCCATAAATTGGCCTATCTGAACTTCTTGTGGGGTCGCTAAGGCAATATTGCCGGTCAGGGAAATCGCGCTTAATGTGGGGGTAAGATAGATGTACTGCCAACCCACTCAGCGGGGCCAAAGTGCCGCACAAATAGAATAGATGTAAATTGGGGTGGGGTGAGGGGAGGGGAGGACTGCCCATCAGTGGTGTCAAATTTAAAGGCTGCGTGCCTATAACGTAAAGCTAACCGTAGGAGGGAGGGGCAGGGAGACGGTAGTGAAGACGTTAAGATAGCCCCGTGGAGAGGGGAGTAAATTTTGTTAAGTTAGGGAGGGAATGTTGTACTTTCGGCGAGAGCCGCGGGTTAAACTTAGGACATTCTCAGAGGAAAGGTCTGCAGACTTAGGGAAAGAGGGAACAATATTAGGGAAACCAACAGACGGGACTCGAAAATGTTGCGGAGACAGAAAGAGAGAGAGTGTGAGAGAAGAAAGGGTTAAAAAGCAAAACATGCGTCTGAGTGAAATTGTATAATCAACATCGCCACCTGTGGTGGAATAAGGTATGGCAGAAGTCATAAATCCAATGAACCTGAGCAGGAAAACATAGCATACAGACAGACCCTGTAAATACTGCTCAAGAGAGTCTTAAAATGAGTCTGCAGGTGAGGCAGTAATAGATTCATTGTATTCCCCAATCCCCGGGGGGCAGTCAAGGAGATAGGAAAATCAAATAGAAAAGACAAATTGGAAAAATAGAATTCCACCTAGCGGTGGTAAAATGCAACAGTCTGTTCCGGCAGCTCCTCTTTGTGCTGAAATACATAGAACCAGGGGCAGGTAGAGAAAAGGCTTCTGTTCCATGAAAACCAAATCATTACAACAGAAACAGCCAGAGTAAGCTCCAGCACAGATAGAACATTCAGCTCCCAAGGTTAAAACTTGCTATGTGTGTGGAAAGTGAGGGCACATTGCCAGAGATTGCTAAAATAAAGTGTCAAGATACAACCAGAACACTAAAAAACAATGCAGTAATTGTGATAAAGTGGGTCATGATGCAACTCAGTGCCAGACGACGAGGAGAGGTAGAGAAGGACAGGATGCTAGCAGGATAAACACAGCCAAGGTTCTGAGGAACACAGAATTTTTTGGATGCTAGCCAAGAAAACATAATGACGTCATGACGTGCATCTGTGAAAATCTTCTCCGCTCCCCCCCCCCCCTTTGAAACAAGTCGAGAGTTAACCCATTCAGTCCCAGGCAGTTTGAATCTTTGTGTGTTAAAGATTTGTGGCAGCTATGAGCCAATATAGTCGAAATTGTTAACTCAAATCAAAATCTAGCAGGGTGGGGCGGGAGGGGGGGCGACGGTGGGAGAGTGAAAAATTACACAAGATAGAATGGGTGGGGAGGGGGGTGTGAAGTTTACATTTGCCCCCCTGGATAACTTGTGATAATAGCACCGGTTAACTTAGGGCTATTCAACAATGATAGTGACCTAACAGCATTTTAGTTGGGTTGTGAGGGGTGGATGTTTAAAATTAGTGTACCAATCATGTGACTGAGAGAAGTAGTCCAGAGTATAGAGCACACCCAGGTGCAAATTTTGAATATGGGAAGGTTGAAAACTGTGACAGATGCAAGGCAGGCTCAAAGGGAAATAATCTAATAGAATAAATAAACATTGAAGGAAGTGAACAGGGTGATGAAATAGATAGTAATAAACATTAGAAAGCCCACATTACTATTTTCTGAGTATGGGACAAATCTAATGTAAGAAAATGTGCTGTAAGCAAGCTACTTTAATACAATGATGCTATTTAATATAAAGAACGAGTAATCAAAATAAGTTGCCACCTGGAATCAAATTTGAAAGGCTTGATTTTTGTTTCAAAGATGTTATTATGTTATAAAATTCAGTAAGAAAGAAATTCCAGAAGGTCCAGAAGAGGGCTATGCATTATGTACAAAGGTCTCTCACCGGAAAAGGGCTAAGACAAGTATTGAAGGCTTTTTAACTATTGCAGGAATTTTGTGGAAGATTATGCAGTGCTTGTAAAACATTTACAGGGTTCCATCAAAGGAGGGAGAGCCAGTAGAGAGAAAGTAGAGTGGGGAGAGAGAGAACCAGGCCTTTACAGACTTAAAATTGGCTATGATTAAAGTTGCATTAGGGTTGCCAGATCTCACAAAACCGTTTCACATTTTCTGTCAGGAAAATGATGGGATGCCAGTTGCAGTAGTAACACAACAACATGGGGACAGGTTAAGACCAGTGGGGTGTTACTCCGCCCACACACCATAGTGCATATTTCAAAATATGGATGGGGGGATATATATTTTGAAATATTTTCCCAAATTTTTGACTGTCAGGTTTTTAGTTCCTGCGATGATAATTTTGACATTATCTTCCAAAGGGAATTCCTCTAATTCTGTGCAATGTTCAGATGAAAACAAGATGAAAGAAAAGATCCAAGGCTGCTCCAGAGGCAGATTAGCTGCACCCAACGTTGCCCATGCAAAACACTTTCATAAGTAGGGGCACCTCTGCCATGGAATGTGAGAGAAATTTCCCAGATTTAGTAATCTCCTTGAATCTTATTTCCAACCAAGTTCCACCACGGGGACAATTCTTCCAAGTTCACCACATGACTCTGAACATTTGAGCACCTGGCTCATGGCTACAGGGACATCAACAATCCAGTTACAGATCACAAATGTATTATACAGGTCACTAACTGCTCACTAGGACACTGCAGTTTAATTACCTTTCCCATAGATAATTAGGCAGCACAAAGAAGATGCTACATTATTTTCAGTTTGCAAGATTCTCCCAAGTCCATCCTCCCCCCGCCCCGCCCCCCCCAACCAGGGATCCATCTGAGCCCGCCCCCCTCCTCCGGCGGACGCCAGCGGAAGGCCAGGAAGGTGCTGCAGGCTCTCGAAGGACTGCAGTTCGGAAGGATGGTGGAGGGAGACCAGCGATTGTGGTAGGTTGGGAGTGTGCTCTGCCGAGGGGGGCCTGCCTCCCAGGGGGGTCTGATCCCGGGGGGGGGGAGGGGTCTGCCGGGGGGAGAGGGGGGCCTGCCTCCCAAGGGGGGCTGATCCGGGGTGGGGGGGGTTCTGCCGGGGTGGTTAGCGGGGGGTCTGCGAAGGATGGTCGAGCAGGATGGGCTTCAGAGGTTCCCCTACAGAATAGAAATCTGCTTCTGATTTTTATTCGGCAGGTCGATTCGAGCGTGAATCCGGAACGGACCAGAAGACGGTAAAGTGGGATTTGGCGGTAGAGTTGGGCGCGCGGTTCATTAAGTCGATTTAAATGCATGCTAATGCATTTAAATCGTCGGGCCACCTGATTCGGTTGCGGACCGGACCCGCGCCCGAATCGGGTGTCGGTAAAGCCGTGACCTGCTCGGATTCAGGTGCAGATCGCGTTAAAGGCCCGACACCCGACTTTACCGCGGCGCGAATTTTTGGTAAAATCGGGCCCTATGAGTCAGTTTAAAGTATATCAAGTTAGTGAAAAGAATCAAAGTTCTGATTACTCCAAGTTCTAGCAGGAGATTAATCAATTAAAATCTCAGTTGCCAATGCAGATAGGGATATTGTCTATATTTGGGACAGTTGAGTCTGAGGGAGATGGTGTTTTTGGATTGGGTTGTGGATTGTATCTAGAAAAGAATGCCCATTTTGCACGTGGCATTGGCTGGAGACCCCCACCTCCTTTTCTGGAGGCACCTGATCCCACAGTCAGTTTAGAATTTGCCCCTGGTCTGATGAATTCTGTGACTATTAGTTGCAAGGAGGGCATGGAATAACCAGAAGATGTTGTTGATTGAGAAGGAATGAATGTTTTAAAGAATCTCAGCATTGTATATAGTTCTGAATGCAGACTTAACCGTCCCCACCGATGGATAGTCTTGCGTTATTAGAAAATGTTATGCCCATGAACCCCATTAAAACAGACCATGTGGGGTAAGGAGCTTACACCCTCACTAACATCACAAAGAACCCCAAGTGATCCTTTGGTTTTTTTTAAAAGGAGGGAGTGTGCAGTGTGTGTTACAGAATTTTGAGAGAAAGGAACTATGTTCTCTTAACTTACTTGGGAAATATTATAAATTAATTGGCAAGATGGAAAATTGATTAGAGAAAATCTAAGGTTGAGCTAATAATTTGAGTAGTTTTTGTATTTCAGTGTGTTTGTGTGGTCTGGTTGCTTGTCGAATGTAGGTGGTTGTTGTTGCATTAGATTGAGAGCAGGAGTTGTTAAAGCCTGTTTGTTCTTGTGGAGTATTTATTGCAGGCAATAAATGCAATGCTTTACACTTTGGTTTAACTTCAAAGGGGCTGAGGAAGTGTTAAAATTGTTAAAATGTAAGTATAAGATTTCTTGAATTTACTTCTGTTTTTGAGTTTAATTACAGTTTGGAAGAAAGAAGAATGAAAGCGACTGTCTTAATCAATTTTCTGTATTTTCTCTAAATGTTTTATTTTCACCCCAGTTTAAAATGTTAATTTTGAATGAAAGAGGAAGTGCTGTGGAATGAATGTTGGAAGCTTCCATGTGTGTCTGTGTATGTTTAATAAAGTGGTTGCATGGATGTTTTTGTTGTTGTTTGCTTTAATGTTTTAATGTTCTTCCCCTAATTGTGATTTTACAACAGTGGGTTTGATACAGAGTTTAAATAAAAATTGGAAATTGGATTGGATTAAATTGAAATAAAGTTTTGGAATTCCTTAACCTTTTAGGTATAATCAATGGCCATGATTGTGCTTAAGAGGTATAGAATATAAATACATAAATAATATATATATATGTGGGACATTACTTTGAACACAATTTTTGGAAAGTAAATTGAAATTTCAAAATCAAAGTACATAAATTGAAGTTTGAAATAACCAATTTGAATTTTGAATAATCCTGTGTTCAAATTTTGTTAAGAAAGGATTTAAACCTTGGAGGGAACCATGTGTTCATTCCTTTGTCTTGAAGAAATCGTGACATGATCACATTGGAATAGAACAGCACAGCACAGAACAGGCCCTTCGGCCCACGATGTTGTGCCGAGCTTTATGTGAAACCAAGATATAGAACATAGAACAGTACAATGTGTTTTATTTCTTGTGGTTTTTTTTAACTGGCAGAGATTTCACCATCTTCTGTTCCTAATTTGGCAATTAAAACATTATATACGTTGGAGGTTGTAAATTTTATTTTTGTTTTTGTTTTTAATTTAACAGATTTTGAGACCAAATTAATTCATTTGGCTCCAAGCCGAATGTATTTTTTGTGTTTTGTTTTAAATAGATGGCTTGTGAATAACAAGTCTAGCAGCTTCAAGACTCCAAGATTGTTTATCACAACCTAGTGATAATTGAGACTTGAAGAGTTTGGCTCATTCAGATTTTCTCACTGTTAACTTTCAAATTAAAGTGATTCGTTACGCTTAAGCATTACAGTTTCTGTCATTTAATTGATAGAATAAATTGAGCGCACAAAATAACCAACTTATAAATGGGAAGTTGCCTAAATTCTAAAGAGGTAAATAAGTTTAATTTTGACAAATAAAGGGTAATGGAAAGAGAGTCTGTATGGGTTTTGTGTTTCAAAGAGGGATGCATTGAAACATATTCTCAGTTTATGATGTAACCATTTGAATGTGAGATAATTTTACAAAGTAATATCTGTTTGTTTTGTGACTTTCCTATACTGAGTAAATGTTATCTGTGATAATCCTCATGTTCACATGTAAAGTTTGTTCGGTTCATTGTATGTAAATGCTAATAAGTTGGGAGTTAATTTTTCTGAAAAGTTAAGGGCTCTGGAGAGTGTCAATGACTTTACAACAGATGACAGGATTTTCCTAGTACTTAGTTATTTGGGGTTACAGGAGTTAAAATGCTTAAAAGAGGAACAAATAAACCATTTGTGCAAAACATGTTATTCATAGATAAAATTGGCAAAGTAGACAGAATGATGGAGGAGTTTCCTCTATAATTTGTTAAACTGGTAGAAAATCACTTGAATTACCTCTAACTTGTACTTTGGTTGCATTGTGTTAATTGGGTCATAAAAACACATAGCATGTGTATGCTGGAAGGAGATAGATTTTGAGCTGTGACTGTGGAAGTTTAAATCTAAAATGGTAACTGTGACAAAAAGTGTTTATTATGCAAATTTGGATCATTTTTAAATAACAAATACTTTGGAGAGTTAAGCCTACCTCTTCAGCACTTTTGGTGCATGACCCTCCAAAATCCAAATTTAAATGTTATTTCCCTTTTGCATCTGTATCAATGATTTATTATTGTCCTGAGCATAACTCTGAACCTAAAATGGTGTTTAGAATATGTGGTTGTTTGTATTTGTAGAGTGTTGTTGTCTGTAGCTTCTGGAATGTCCATATGTTGTAGGGATGTATTATTACTGTGCATGTCAATACCTGGGCCTTATTTGACTGTTAAGTGACTGGGGAATTCCTGACAGATACTGGTCGTGGGTTTGTGATCCATCATACTTTGCGTTCAGGATCAAAGGGGGGACTGTGGCCAAATGGGCCATCTAAAATGGCATTTTGGAAAGCATTCTGGGACAATTGGGCAAGAACTAAAATGACAGGCTGCAGTTTAAAAGACAGAGATAAACAGACTGCAACCCAGATGTGTGAATCCACAGGATATGGGTCATCTCCAGGATCAAAGAGACTTTCTGGTCAAACTGGGTTGTTTACCAGACATAAGGGCACCGTGATCCCTTATTTGGGAGGGAGGTATGTGTCCTACGTGCCCCCAGCACCTACAGACATGGCCATTGGGAACAAACCCAGAGATTGGTGTGGCAGCACCCGATTGGGCTTTATCGATCAGGGTGATCAAGTCCTGATCGATTGATTGGCAATGGCCAAAAGGGGCGTGAAACCCAATGGAGTATAAAGGGTGCTGCGCAACCAGGAATCTCTCTCTCTCTCTGACCCCACGAACGAGCTACAACAACGGTGAACATTGCCAGCAACGACCAGCACGAGGAGAGCCACCACACCCGAGAAGGAAGGAAGGAAGGTCAGAGCCAGAGTGCCAGACCAGACCAAAGGACCAGACTACGCAGACGACTACCGAGACCAGCGCACAGATAAAGGCCAATATCTGCTTGGGTAGTTGCCAGTCACGCAAAGTTAAGTCAAGGTCTCGTATTGGACTTGAATTCTAGTATTTTCCTGTAAGATAACCTATCGTTGGTTGGGTGGGTGATTATTGATTGTGTGGGTTTAAATAAATATTGGTTGTACTAACAAGACGTCTACTCGCGGTTCTTTGTCCATCGTATAAGGGTTAAAACAGACTGTGCGGCAGGTAACAAGCAACAACTGGGTGATCGCTTTGCTGAGCGCCTTCGGTCTGTGCGCAATCAGGACCCTGATCTTCTGGTTGCCATTTTAACACATGATCCTGCTCCCATGCCCACATGTCTGTCCTTGGCTTGTTGCAATGTTCCAGTGAAGCTCAACGCAAACTGGAGGAACAGCATCTCATCTTTCGGTCTCAACATCGAATTCAACAACTTCAGATGATTTGCTCTACCCCACCTCGACACTTCTATTTTCATTCTATTTTATTTAATTTTTTACTGTTCTCTACCTTTTATTTCTTTATTGTCTTTCTTCATTTTTCTTCCCACTCTTTCCCCCTATTTTACGCCCCTTCCCTTCCCTTTTCTCCCCTTTGCTTCACCTTTTCTAAATCTTACCTCTGTCCCATCCATTTTCCTCTCCCCCATCCCCACCATCTTCATTTTAGCTTCTCTGCCATTCACACCCTTTATTCGCTCTGTGGACAGCCATTAGTTGGGTTCCTTGGTTTCTGTGGCTGTGACTCATCTTTCATTCCCTCACCCTGCAGTACAAATATCTCCCACTTTCTATGCCTTTTAGCTTTGACAAAGGGTCATCTGGACTCGAAACATCAGCTCTTTTCTCTCCTTACAGATGCTGCCAGACCTGCTGAGATTTTCCAGCATTTTCTCTTTTGGCCTTCTCAATTCGACTCAGATCAAGGGACTCACTTCACAGGGAGAGTTTTAAGAGAAGTTTGCAGAATATTGGGAATAAAAGAGAGGTTTCACACACCATACCACCCACAGAGTTCAGGAATGGGTGGAGCGAACGAATAGGACATTGAAGAATAACTTCGCCAAAGCCATTCTGGATGAAGGAAGTAATTGGGTAGAGGCCTTCCCTGCAATTTTGCTAAGACAGAGAACCACCCCAACCTGAGGAACAGGTTTAACCCCTTTCGAATTGATGACTGGTAGGGTGATGTGCATGATGTGCAGCGCTCCGAAAGCTTATGGTATTTGTTACCAAATAAACCTGTTGGACTTTAACCTGGTGTTGTGAGACTTCTTACTGTGATGTGCCTCCCAGAGAAGATGATAGTGGGAGGTGGGGAACTTGAAATTGGGAGAGAGGCAGTATTCCAGTGTATGAGGGACTGAGTAGATTGTTTGCATTCTCTAAAGAAACAGGTAATCACTCAGCAACAACACAGGGATTGGATGAAATTGACAGAGGAAAACACTCCTAAATTATCTACACCTGGAGTCAAAGTAATGGTACAGCTAATGACAGACAGGAAAGGGTTAGGCACCAGATGGGAAAGGCCTTTCAATATAGTTGTGGCAGGACAGACATGTGCCCTAATTGATGAGAAATACTGTCCCAGATGGAGACACTGGGCACAGTTGAAACCGTACCCTAGTGGGCAGGCTACCAGCACCAAAAATGTTCCAGTAAATGAATCATCTTGTAAAACGCAGAATCAAATGGCTCCAGCAGCCACAGGACTGATGAGAGGGTTAATTGGATTTACAGACAAAATTATTAGGTTAGCCAAATCATAGCATTGAAATCAGATTAGTATTAGACTAAAAAAAAATGAATAATTTAATTATTATGTTACTAATTTTAAGACCTTCGGGACACTCTATAATTACAGGACATTGTGCACGAAGCCTATCGGACTCAACGACTGATTGCCAACAATCAAACCCCAACGCTGATTGTCAAGCTGGAACATTTGAAGATAAAAGCAATGAGGTTATAGCGGGTTTTTGAAAAGTGTATTCATCATTTTAATATTAACAAATGGCCCGGAGACACCAAAAAAGGGCTTTTAAGGTTACTAATTCAGATTGACAAGGTGACTGTACCCTATTTTATTCTTGTATTGTTGAGTTTGCTGTGTTTAATACAGCCAGCACATCGAAAATTGCATCAGGGAAACTAGCTTGGAGGGACTTTGGCCCTCCAAGCCTGTGCCGATCATGATGCCCTAACTAAAGAAAAAACCTTCTGCCCCTACTCGGTCTGGATCCCTCTATTTCCTTCCAGATGCCTCTTAAATGTTGCTAATGTGCCTGCTGCCACCACATCATCTGGTAGCATGTTCCAGGCACCCACCACCCTCTGCGTGAAAAACTTCCCACGCACATCTCCCTTAAACTTTCCCCCTCTCACTTTGAACCTGTGCCCCCTTGTAACGTTGAAAAAGTCTTTGACTATCCACCCTGTTTATATCTCTCATAATTTTGTAGACCTCTATCAGGGGTCCCCTCAGCCTCTGTCTTTCCAGTGAAAACAATCCGAGTTTATTCAACCTCTCCTCATAGCCAACTCCCTTGAGACCAGGCAACATTCTGGTGAACCTTCTTTGCACTCTCTCCAAAGCTTCCACATCTTTCTGGTAGTGCGGTGACCTGAACTGCACACAATACTCCAAATGCCGCCGTACCAAGGTTTCATACCGCTGCAACATGATTTCCCACCTGTGTTGCCACTTTTAGGGAACTGTGGACCTGCACACCCAGATCCCTCTGTTTGTTAATGTTTCTAAGGGTTCTGTACTCCAGCAGATACAAGCCTAGTCTTTCCAACCTTTTCCTCATAAGACAACCATCTCAGATTGTGGGTGGCACGGTGTTAGCACTGCTGCCTCACAGCGCCAGGGACCCGGGTTCAATTCCCGGCTTGGGTCACTGTCTATGTGGAGTATGCACATTCTCCCCTCTCACTTTGAACCTGTGCCCCTCTCTGTGTGGTTTCCTCCAAGTGCTCCGGTTTCCTCCCATAGTCCAAAAGATGTGTGGGTTAGGTTGATTGGCCATGCAAAATTGCCCTTTAGTGTCCGGGGGATTAGGAGGGTAAAGATATGGGGTTACAGGGATAGGACCTGGGTGGGATTGTTCAATGGGCCAAATGGCCTCCTTCTGCACTGTAGATTCTATGATTATCCTGACTGCAAAGATCCTACATAAACTACCTGCTCCCGTACATGGGTCGTACATCTATAGCATGGATTGCAGCATGATTGGAAGAATGAACAATATTTGTAAATCTCCCAGACTGCTGTCCACTATTGCATAAAGGAAATCTCTGAGGCTCCATATTCCAAGAGATACCTTTGTTTCATTCCAACCATTATCTTGTAAATTGAGTTTGTGTCGACACAACTCCTCACTCACCCGAAGAAGGGGCACACTTCGAACGCTTGTACTACCAAATAAACCTATCGGACTTTAACCTGGTGTTGTGAGACTTCTTACTGTGCCCACCCCAGTCCAACGCCGGCATCTCCACATCATTTTCTCTTGCCAGAGAAGCAGGGGCAATGAGAATAGGGCTTTGCAAATATTGAAGGGAACCCTGCAATGTTTGCAAGGTTGCCTGTAATATTTTGGTCGAGATTCCAGTAACTGCATGCACTTCACTTTGCAGATGCTGCAGATCAACTCTGAAATATAACCCAACTGAAAGGATTCCACAGCCTCTAGCTTCAGCTGGGAGATCCCGTTATGCTATTTATTATGAGGGATAATGCCCAGCCTCCTGGTAGCTGTCATGATGTTATCATTCTGCAGTAGAACAAAGAACAAAGAAAATTACAGCACAGGAACAGGCCCTTCGGCCCTCCAAGCCTGCGCCGACCATGCTGCCCGACTTAACTAAAACCCCCTACCCTTCCGGCGACCATATCCCTCTATTCCCATCCTATTCATGTACTTGTCAAGACGCCCCTTAAAAGTCACTACTGTATCCGCTTCCACTACCTTCCCTGGCAACGAGCTCCAGGCACCCACTACTCTCTGTGTAAAAAATCTGCCTCGTACATCTCCTTTAAACCTTGCACCTCGCACCTTAAACCTATGCCCCCTAGTAAATGACTCTTCCACCCTGGGAAAAAGCTTCTGACTATCCATGCCTCTCATAATCTTGTAGACTTCTATCAGGTCTCCCCTCAACCTCTGTCGCTCCAGTGAGAACAAGCCAAGTTTCTCCAACCTCTCCTCATAGCTAATGCCCTCCATACCAGGCACCATCCTAGTAAATCTTTTCTATGCCCTCTCCAAAGCCTTCTGGTAGCGTGGCGACCAGAATTGAACACTAGATTCCAAGTGCGGCCGAACTAAGGTTCTATAAAGCTGCAACATGACTTGCCAATTTTAAACTCAATACCCCGGCCGATGAAGGCAAGCATACCATGTGCCTTCTTGACTACCTTCTCCACCTGCATTGCCACTTTCAGTGACCTGTGTACCTGTACACCCAGATTCCTTTGCCTATCAATACTCTTAAGGGTTCTTCCATTTACTGTATATTTCCTATCTGTATTAGACCTTCCAAAATGCATTACCTCACATTTGTCCGGATTAAACTCCATCTGCCATCTCTCCGCCCAAGTCTCCAACCGATCTACATCCTGCTGTATCCTCTGATGGTCCTCATCGCTATCCGCAAATTCACCAACCTTTGTGTCGTCCGCAAACTTACTAATCAATCCAGTTACATTTTCCTCCAAATCATTTATGTATATTACAAACAGCAAAGGTCCCAGCACTGATCCCTGAGGAACACCACTTGCCACAGCCCTCCATTCAGAAACACACCCTTCCACAGCTACCCTCTGTCTTCTTTGACCGAACCAGTTTTGTATCCACCTTGCCAGCGCACCTCTGATCCCTTGCGACTTCACCTTCTGCACCAGTCTGCCATGAGGGACCTTGTCAAAGGCCTTACTGAAGTCCATGTAGACAACATTCACTGCCCTACCCTCATCAATCACCTTCGTCACTTCCTCGAAATACTCGATCAAGTTCGTGAGACATGACCTCCCCTTCACAAAACCATGTTGCCTCTCATTAATACGTCCACCTATTTCTAAGTGGGAATAAATCCTGTCTCGAAGAATCCTCTCCAATAATTTCCCTACCACTGATGTAAGGCTCACCAGCCTGAAATTACCTGGATTATTCTTGCTACCCTTCTTAAACAAAGGAACAACATTGGCTATTCTCCAATCCTCTGGGACCCACCAGGCAAGACTGTTCTCTTCCTGTGGGGGAGCACGTCAGCGGTCACGGGCATTCAGCCTCTGATCTTCGGGTAAGCGTTCTCCAAGGCAGCCTTCACGAAACACGACAGCGCAGAGTCGCTGAGCAGAAACTGATAGCCAAGTTCCGCACACATGAGGACGGCCTAAACCGGGATGTTGGGTTTATGTCACACTATCAGTAACCCCCACAGCTTGCCTGCTGGACTTGCAGAATCTCACTGGCTGTCCTGTCTGGAGACAATACACATCTCTTTAACCTGGGCTAAATACTCCCTCCACTCACATTGTCTGTATCTTTAAGACCTGGTTGGCTGTAGAAATTCGCATTCTAATCAGTATTCTGTAACTTGATTTTGTGTCTCTGTGCCCTGTTTGAGAGCAGATTTCCACTCCATCTGATGAAGGAGCAGCGCTCCGAAAGCTAGTGGCGTTTGCTACCAAATAAACCTGTTGGACTTTAACCTGGTGTTGTTAGACTCCTTACTGTGACCTCCCCTGTAGCCAGTGAGGATACAAAGATTTCTCTCAAGGCCCCAGCAATTTCCTCCCTTGCCTATCTCAGTATCCTGGGGTATATCCCATCAGGCCCTGGGGACTTGTCTACCTTAATATTTCTCAAGAACCCCAATACCTCCTCCTTTTTGATTTCAAACTATCTACACATGCTTTCCCAGACTCATCATCCACCAAGTCCTTTTCTTTGGTGAATACTGACGCAACGTACTCATTTAATACCTCGCCCATTTCCTCTGGCTCCACGCATAGATTCCCTCCCTTGTCCTTGAGTGGGCCAACCCTCTCCCTGGCTACCCTCTTGCTCTTTATATATGTATAAAAAGCCTTGGGATTTTCCTTAATCCTGGTGGCCAATTTTTTCTCATGACCCCTTTTAGCCCTTCTTACTCCTTGCTTAAGTTTCTTTCTACTTTCCTTGTATTCCACACTTGCTTCGTGCCTTCCCAGCCTCCTAATTTTGACAAATGCTTCCTTTTTCTCTTTGACTGGGCTCACAACATCTCTCGTTATCCAAGGTTCCCACAACTTGCCATACTTATCCTTCATCCTTACAGGAATGTGCCGGTCTTGAATCCCTATCAACTTACACTTGAAAGCCTCCCACATACCAGATGTTGATTTGCCCTCAAACATCTGCCCCCAATCTACACATTTCAGTTCCTGTCTAATATTGTTGTAATTAGCCTTACCCCAATTTAGCACCTTAACTTGAGGACTACACTTATCTTTATCCATCAGTACCTTCAAGCTTACTGAATTGTGGTCACTGTTCCCGAACTGCTCCCCTACTGAAACATCGACCACCTGGCCGGGCTCATTCCCCAGTACCAGGTCCAGTATGGCCCCTTCCCTAGTTGGACTATCTACATACTGTTTCAGGAAGCCCTCCTGGATGTTCCTTACAAACTCTGCTTCATCCGCGCCCCAAGCACTAAGTGAGTACCTCAAGATCACTGAAGAGAACCTCTGGTGGAGTGATATGGTTTTTCATTGCAATGTGTCGGAGAATTGCTTCAGTCTCCTGTACTCTTCCCTTTATCATCAGCCAGCGTGGGGATTCAGGAATAAACCTGGAATTAAAAGTGTTTTGTTTAAACTGAAGAGTACACAAGTCACAGAAAGGATGCGATCAGTTACTATTAACATTAAAATTCTTCTTAATTGCAGATATTAACAGGCAGCTTTATTCAAATCAATGAGTAGGTTCAGAAATGGAGAGTGTTAGAATATAACCGGTGACAACTTTGATTGGATGTAACATGACCAATGGGAACAAGATGTAAGAGTCAGCTGACCCAGTAAAACATGGAACCAATTACAGAGTGATGTAATAGTCAGCTGACCAGCTGATTCACTATAAACAAGGAACTATGTAGAATTGTGGGGAGCTTGGAGTGGCCCAGGGTGAGGCCCGAAGTTTGGAGTAATGATGTTTCTTTATTAAACCCTTTCTTTGATTTATAAGTTGGAATAAGTTTTGTTGTATTTTCATTAGCTGCATTTTGAAGAGTTCCTTCTGCAGAAACAGAGAGAATGGTATGAAAGATAATGGAATTCAGACAAGATGATAGGAATGCCTGGACCAGAATTTACAATAATTATGATCGCTACCCCAAAGTGTGGTGGATGCTGGGGCAGTGAGTAAATTTAAGGAGCAGTTAGACAGATTTTTGATTGGTAATGGATTGAAAGGTTATGGGGGGAAAGCAGGAAAATGGGGATAAAGAGAATATCAGCCACGATTGAATGGTGGAGTGGACTCGATGGGCCGAATGGCCTAATTCTGCTCCTATTTTTTATGAACTTATGAAATTCTGTTAATTGATATGGCTTTTAGTACGGGGAGACCTGGGGAGAAAGAAGGAACTGGGGCACTTTGCTTTGTCTGTTTCACCAAGCTATATTAAGCATTGCATGGAATGAAAAATCCAACAGGAAAAGAATGAAATGTCTTTATCCAACAGATTTCTCAGCATCTGACCTGCTCTTGTAACCACCGTATCTATGTGGCTGGTCTAGTTATGTTTCTGGTCAATGGTGACCCCTAGATGTTGATGGTGGGGACATTTAGTGATGTGAATATAATTGAATACCAAAGGGAGTAATGTCAGAAAAACAGAGATGGATTTGTAAGTAAGGTATAGATTTAAGTGGGTTTAATTTAGTGGTTCTGTATCAGGAGGGTAAAATTCTAAAATTGGTCATGCTAAAATTACTTAGTGTCCTGAGATGCGTAGGTTAGAGGGATTAGCGGGTAAAGCTTTACAAATATTGACTGGAAAAGCTATAGTTCAAGTACTTTAGGGGGGTCACTTTTTGTCCACTGTGTGCAGGAAGGCTTCCTGACGCAGTATGTAGATAGACCAACAAGAGGCGAGGCCACATTGGATTTGGTACTGGGTAATGAACCAGGCGAGGTGTTAGATTTGGAGGTAGGTGAGCACTTTGGTGACAGTGACCACAATTCGATTACGTTTACCTTAACAATAGAAAGGGATAGGTATATACCGAAGGGCAAGAGTTATAGCTGGGGGAAAGGAAATTATGATGCGATTAGGTGAGATTTAGGTGGTATAGGTTGGGGAAGGAAACTGCAGGGGATGGGCACAATTGTAATGTGGAACTTGTTCAAGGAACAGCTACCATGCGTCCTTGATAAATATGTACCTGTCAGGCAGGGAGGAAGCAGACGTGTGAGGGAACCGTGGTTTACAAAGGAGGTTGAATCTCTTGTGAAGAGGAAGAAGGAGACTTATGTTAAGATGAGACGTGAAGGCTCAGTTAGGGCACTTGAGAGTTACAAGTTAGCCAGGAAGGACCTAAAGAAAGAGTTAAGAAGAGCCAGGAGGGGACACGAGAAGTCTTTGGCAGGTAGGATCAAGGAAAACCCTAAAGCTTTCTATAGGTATGTCAGGAGTAAAAGAATGACTAGGGTAAGATTAGGGCCAGTCAAGGACAGTAGAGGGAAGTTGTGCGTGGAGTCTGAAGAGATAGGAGAGGCAGTAAATGAATATTTTTCATCGGTATTCACACAGGAGAGGGACAGTGTTGTCGAGGGGAGTACTGAGATGCAGGCTGTTGGACTGGACGGGATTGAGGTTCATAAGGAGGAGGTGTTAGCAATTCTGGAAAGGGTAAAAATAGATAAGTCCCCTGGGCCGGATGGGATTTATCCTAGGATTCTCTGGGAGGCTAGAGAGGAGATTGCAGAGCCTTTGGCTTTGATGTTTGGGTCATCATTGTCTACAGGAACAGTGCCAGAAGACTGGAGGATAGCTAATGTTGTCCCCTTGTTCAAGAAGGGGAGTAGAGACAACCCTGGTAATTATAGACCGGTGAGCCTTACATCTGTTGTGGGCAAAGTTTTGGAAAGGATTATAAGAGATAGGATTTATAATCACCTAGAAAGGAATAATTTGATTAGGGATAGTCAGCACGGTTTTGTGAAGGGTAGGTCATGCCTCACAAACCTTATTGAGTTCTTTGAGAAGGTGACCAAAGAGATGGATGAGGGTAAAGCAGTTGATGTGGTGTATATGGATTTCAGCAAAGCGTTTGATAAGGTTCCCCATGGTAAGCTTTTGCAGAAAATACGGATACATAGGATTGAGGGTGATTTAGTGGTTTGGATCAGGAATTGGCTAGCTGTAAGAAAACAGAGGGTGGTGGTTGATGGGAAATATTCATCCTGGAGTTCAGTTACTAGTGGTGTACCGCAAGGATCTGTTTTGGGGCCACTGCTGTTTGTTATTTTTATTAATGACCTGGATGAGGGCGTAGAAGGATGGATTCATAAATTTGCGGATGACACTAAAGTCGGTGGAGTTGTAGACAGTGCGGAGGGAAGTGGCAGGTTACAGAGGGACATAGATAAGCTGCAGAGCTGGGCTGAGAGGTGGCAAATGGAGTTTAATGTGGAAAAGTGTGAGGTGATTCACTTTGGAAGGAGTAACAGGAATACAGAGTACTGGGCTAATGGTAAGATACTTGGTAGTGTGGATGAACAGAAGGATCTGGGTGTTCATGTGCATAGATCCCTGAAAGTTGGCACCCAGGTTGATAGGGTTGTTAAGAAGGCGTACGGTGTGTTAGCTTTTATTGGTAGAGGGATTGAGTTTCGGAGCCAGGAGGTCATGCTGCAACTGTACAAAACGCTGGTGCGGCCGCACTTGGAGTATTGTGTACAGTTCTGGTCGCCACATTATAGGAAAAATGTGGAAGCGTTGGAAAGGGTGCAGAGGAGATTTACCAGGATGTTGCCTGGTATGGTGGGAAGATCGTATGAGGAAAGGCTGAGGGACTTGAGGTCGTTTTCGTTAGAGAGAAGGTTAAGAGGTGACTTAATCGAGGCATACAAGATGATCAGAGGATTAGATAGGGTGGATAGTGAGAGCCTTTTTCCTCAGATGGTGATGGCTAACACGAGGGGACATAGCTTTAAATTGAGGGGTGATAGATATAGGACAGATGTCGGAGGTAGGTTCTTTACTCAGAGAGTAGGAAGGGCATAGAATGCCCTGCCTGCAGCAGTAGTGGACTCATCAACATTAAGAGCATTCAAATGGTTATTGGATAAACATATGGATGATATTGGAATAGTGTAGATTAGAGGGGCTTTAGATTGGTTTCACTGGTCGGTGCAAAATCGAGGGCCGATGGGCCTGTACTGCGCTGTAATGTTCTATGTTCTATATGTAGGGATATGGGGTAGGGCCTGGGTGGGATTGTGGTTGGTGCAGACTCGATGGGCCAAATGGCCTCTTTCTGCACTGTGGGGTTTCTATGATTCTTGAGGGGTTATAACATGAAAAGTAAACAAGCTTGGAGAAGTAAAAATCGTTGTTTAGAAACTGGGGCATCTTTAGAGCAGTAAGGTTTCTGGGATTGTGATTTTAACTGAATTCATAGCAGTTAAGCATAGGAAGCTCGGGAAGGAACAACTCTCTCAGGTTTGCTTGAAGAAAAGCCATACCATAGAGTCATAAAATCAGCGAGGCGTACAGTGCAGAAAAGGCCCTTTGACCCATTGAGTCTGCATAGACAATAACTGTAAGAAGTTTAACAACACCAGGTTAAAGTCCAACAGGTTTATTTGGTAGCAAAAGCCACACAAGCTTTCGGACAATAACTACCATTAAAGGCGCGCTCATCCCGTTTTCCTGCATTGTCCCATATCCTTGAATGTTATGATATTTCAAACGCTCATCCGAATTTTTTTTAAGTGTTGTAAGGTTTCCGGCCTCCACTACCTTGCCAGGCAGTGCATTCCAGATTCCCACCAGCCTCTGAGTGAAAGCAGTTTTCCTCAAATCCCCTCTTGCCCCTTATCCTAAAACCATGTCCCCCTCATGATTGACCCCTCAACCAAGGGGAACAGCTGCTCCCTACTCACCCTGTTCATACCCCTCATAACCTTGTGCACTTCAATCATGTCCCCCCTCAGCCTTCTCTACTCTAAAGTAAACAATCCAAGCCTATCCAGTCTCTCATTATATCTCAAATGCTCCATCCCAGGCAACAATCTGGTGAACCTCCTCTGTACGCCCTCCAGTGCGACCACATTCTTCCTATAGTGAGGTGACCAGAATTGCATACAGTACTCCAGCTGTGGCCTAACCAATGCTCTGTACAACTCCAACATTACCTCCTTGCTCTTATATTTGATACCATGACTGATGAAAGCAAGTGTCCCATGTGCCTTCTTAACCATCCTATTCATGTGATCTACCACCTTCAGGGATCTGTGAACAATTACCCCAAGGTCCCTGGTTAAGCAAGCCAATGCCTGAAATTTAAATAACAGCTGGTTAATAAATCGAGAGAAATGAAGAGAAGTTTTCAATGAGTCTGAAGTTGAAAGAACCGAAGAAACAAGGACTATAACAGGATGCCATTCTGGAATCTTCCCATCCAGCGGTAACACCAATTGGGATCATCAAAGTAAGTTAGATTTTCTCTTGTTGGAGATGGCCGTTGCCTTGCACATGTGATGCAAATGTTACAGCCACCTACTTCAACCTAAGCTAGGATGTAATCCAGGTCTTTCTGAATCAAAGGTTGCAAATGGAACTGAAAATTGTGGAATCATCGGCAAACATCCACACTCCTGACTTTATGATGGATGGAGAGACAATGATGGAGCAGCTGCAGATAATTTTGCTTAGGATACTATCCAGGAACACGTGAAATAGTGTCCTGTAGCAGAGATGTTTGGTTTCCAAAAGCCAGAACTATCTTTCTCCTTTGCTCTGACAAAGGGTCATCCAGACCGGTTGAGATTTTTCAGCATTTTCTGTTTTTGTTTCAGATTCCAGCATCCTCAGTAATTTGCTTCCATCTTCCTTCTCGATGGGTGTGACTGCAACTGGAGGAGAGGTTTTCTCTGATTCCTATGGACTTCAATTTTCCTAGGGCACTTTGATGTCAGAATCAGTCAAATGCTGCCTTGGTGGCAATGGGCAGTCACTCTCACCTCTGGAGTTCAGCTCTTTTCTCCATGTTTGGGCTAAGGCTGTCATGGGGTCTGCAGTCGAGTGTCAGAACCAAAGCTGAGCACTGGTGAGCAGGTCATCCAGTGAATAAGCATTGCTTGACAACTGCCTTCACTCCTTATATGAGAGATGGTAATTGTCATAATCAGAGCCACTAATGACAGAGGTTGTGTCCTGTGGGGGTCTGAAATCAGGAAAAGACACCATGCTTGTATACTTGTTTGGTAGCACAGAACTTGAGTATTGCTACAAAAAAGAAACATGCTGCCAATGTTTTTCATCTTACCATAATCAGATTAGACACAGGAGAATATGAGTTGTAAAGCACACACTGCATGGGAAGAAGAGTGCTCATTTGCTGGCCAGTGGACACTGATTGGCAGAGGTGTTTGTTTTGACAGGGTGGGGGCGATTTTACCATTTTGATTCTAAGTGCTGAATCTGGGCGCAATTCAGATCCGACTTGGAAACCTGTTCTTGGGCGCCCCCATTAGCACTCAGCCTGAAAAAAAAAATCGCGGGTCTGAATCGCGCTGTGGGCGGGGCTTATCGCGCCCGAAATGCTGCTGCTCCGATCGGAGCCTTCAACTGTGCATGCGCAGCGAAAACAAATTAGAGAAACGCTCCCCTGTCACATTGCTCCCGGCCGCAAAAAGTGGATTCAGCGACCCAGAAGCAAAAAGCGGGAGCGATGGCCCCCACAGATATCGCCCAACCCCCACATCATAACAATCCCCCTTATCCACCCGCCCCCCAGCTACCCAGACCGATCGTGACCCCTTGCCTCCTTCCCCCCTCCCCCCACCGATCACCCGCAGAGTGGCAGCAGACTCCACCTGCCCCTGCCCCCCCCCCCCCAATCAGAGATCCATCTGAGCCGCCTCCCTCCTCCTCCCCCCCTCCCCCCACCAGAGAACGATTGGGCCTCCCTCCTCCTCCCCCAGTGCCACCAGATAATGCTCGGGCCCTCCTCCTCCCCTCCCCACCCCCACCAGAGAGCAATGTGGCCCATCCCCCTCCCCCCCACCAGAGAATGATCGGGGCCTCCCTCCCCCCCCACCCCATCGGAGAATGATCGGGCCTCCCTCCCCCACCCCCCATCAGAGATACATCTGACTCGCCTCCTTCTCCCTCCCCCCAACCAGAGAACGATCTGGCTCGACTCACCCCCCCCCCCCCCCCCCAAACAACAAGCCCTTCATTCCAGGGATCATTCTTGTGAACATCCTCTGGACCCTTTCCAAGGCCAGCGCATCCTTCCTTAGATACGGAGCCCAAAACTGCTCACAATACTCCAAGTGAGATCTGACCAGAGCCTTATACAGCTTCAGAAGTACATCCCTGCTCATGTATTCTCGCCCTCTCGACATGAATGTTAGCATTGCATCTGCCTTCCTAACTGCTGACTGAACCTGCACATTAACCTTAAGAGAATCTTGAACAGTGACTCCCAAGTCCCTTTGTGTTTCTGATTTCCTAAGCATTTTTTCATTTAGAAAATAGTCTATGCCTCCATTCCTCCTTCCAAAGTGCATAACCTCACACTTTTCCACATTGTATTCCATCTGCTACTTCTTTCCCCACATTCCTAACCTGTCCAAGTCCCTCTGCAGCCCCCCTGCTTCCTCAATACTATCTGTCCCACTACATATCTTTGTATTATCTGCAAACTTAGCAACAGTGCCTTCAGTTCCTTCCTTCAAATCATTAATGCATATTGTGAAAAGTTGTGGTCCCAGCACTGACTCCTGAGGCACACCACTAGTCACCAGCTGCCATACTGAAAAAGACCACTTTATCCTCACTCTCTGCCTTCTGCCAGTCAGCCAATCCTCTATCCATGCCAGGATCTTACCCTTAACACCATGGGCACTTAACTTAGAGTCATAGAGGTTTACAGCATGGAAACAGGCCCTTCGGCCCAAGTTGTCCATGTCACCCTTTTTAAAAAAAAACCCTAAACTAATCCCAATTGCCTGCATATCACTCTATACCCATCATACCCATGTAAACTTATTTAACACTCTCCTATGCGGCACCTTGTCAAAGGCCTTCTGGAAATCTAAATAAATCACATCCACTGGTTCTCCTTTATCTAACTTCCTTGTTATCTCCTCAAAGAACTCTAACAGATTTGTCAGACACAACCTCCCCTTTACAAAGCCGTGCTGACTCAGTCTTACTTTATCACGCACTTCCAAATACTCTGCGATCTCATCTTTAATAATGGACTCGCCAACTAATCAACGAAAGTTAAGTTTATTTATCAGTCACGAGTAAGGTGTATATTAACACTGAAATGTGGTTACTGTGAAATTCCCTTAGTCACCACAGTCCAGGGCCTGTTCAGGTCAATGCACCTAACCAGCACATCTTTCAGAATGTGGGAGGAAGCCAGAGTACCCAGAGGAAACCCACACAGACATGGGGAGAAGGTGCAAACTCCACACACGGACAGTGACCCAAGCCAGGAATTGAACCTGGGTCCCTGGCGCTGTGAGGCAGCAGTGCTGACCACCGTGCTACTGTGCTGCCCACTCTCTCTTCTCATGCAGTATGAATTGTTGCTCCCTTTGCAATTGATACTCCATCAGTCCTGATGAGTGCAAGATGCAAAGCTTCAACAGCATGTCTGTTTTTCAACAATACTATGTTTATATTTAACTCTCCTTTGGCACATTCCATTTCCAATTCATCTCACAGTCTCTCCTGATTTACAAGCTGCAGATGATATACGCATTAATCGCTTGCTTTCCCCCGTGTACACAATGGCAGTTTTGCACAGGAAGCAGTTAATAACAGAAGAAGCACTGAATACATGTTTCCCTGTTACTTTTCTGAGTATTGAGGACACAACCAATTGGAGAGAGCCATATGAAAGGGCAGCGCTTTAAACACATTCATGATCCAGACCCTACCCACAAGCCAATGAATTGAAGTAAATAAAAGCTGTAGTACACTAATTCTCCAGGTATTATAACCTTGAGGATTTGAGATAATGTTCATCATCGCCACCTGTATGGGCAGTAATCTAATATAGTTGATCATCTTCCCATTGCAGAAGCCATCTTATTTTCAACCCATCAATTTCAAAATTTGGCAGGTATTATAATGACTGGATATTGATTCCACTCAGATACCTCTGAGGCAATAAATATGAAAATTAACTCTCTAAACATCCAGCCTCTCATCTTTAGTACACTGTCAAGGCTGATTCCCCCATTCTTACTCTCATGCAGGAAGAGCTTTAATTTTATCTTGATTGAATTAGTGACAAAAGTTAATAGAAAATAAAAAGTTTTTCCCTTGTTTACATTGGGATATGGTTCACATTCATACTTACCACCACAAAGGAATGTACAGGAGGCCAACAAAAGACAAGGTCAAAAGCAACATCCACCAGCTTCGTATGAAGTATGCGACTATAGGCAGGAACATATAGCCGCATGCATAAGAAATGCCAACTCCCAGCGTGCAGTACACAATACGCATAGATTTCCCAAAAACTTCTGATCCTGCAACAAGTGTAGAACAGATATGCAATATGAGAACTCTTCTTGCGGATTTGTTTTGTCACACTGAATTTTGTGAATCATATCCGTTATACTTTCTGAAATTCAGTAATCCTCTGGTTTAAAATCCCAGCAGGAATATTCTTACTGCCGATCATATTTCAGAACTTCATTGACCATTTTTCCACTAAAGGATGGCAAACTGGTGCAGAAGGTGAAGTCGCACGGGATCAGAGGTGAGCTGGCAAGGTGGATACAAAACTGACTCAGTCAAAGAAGACAGAGGGTAGCAGTGGAAGGGTGCATTTCTGAATGGAGGGCTGTGACAAGTGGTGTTCCTCAGGGATCAGTGCTGGGACCTTTGCTGTTTGTAATATATATATAAATGATTTGGAGGAAAATGTAACTGGTTTGATTAGTAAGCTTGCGGAGGACACAAAGGTTGGTGGATTTGTGGATAGTGATGAGGACCATCAGAGGATACAGCAGGATATAAATCAGTTGGAAACTTGGGCGGAGAGATGGAAAATGGAGTTTAATCCGGACAAATGATGCATTTTGTAAGGTCGAACACTGATAGGAAATATACAGTAAATGGCAGAACCATTAAGAGTATTGATAGGCAAAGGGATCTGGGTGTATAGGCACACAGGTCACTGAAAGTGGCAATGCAGGTGGAGAAGGTAGTCAAGAAGGCATGCGGCATGCTTGCCTTCATCGGCCGGGGCATTCAGTTTAAAAATTGGCAAGTCATGTTGCAGCTTAATAGAACCTTAGTTCGGCCGCACTTGGAATATAGTGTTCAATTCTGTTCGCCACACTACCAGAAGGATGTGGAGGCTTTGGAGAGGATACAGAGAAGATTTACCAGGATGCTGCCTGGCATGGAGGGCATTAGTTATGAGGAGAGGTTGGAGAAACTTGGTTTGTTCTCACTGGAACAACGGAGGTTGAGGGGCGACCTGATAGAAGTCTACAAGATTGAGAGGCATGGACAGAGTGGATAGTCAGAAGCTTTTTCCCAGGGTGGAAGAGTCAATTACTAGGGGGTACAGGTTTAAGGTGCAAGGGGCAAGGTTTAAAGGAGATGTACGAGGCAGATTTTTTACACAGAGAGTGGTGGGTGCCTGGAACTCGTTGCCGGGGGAGGTAGTGGAAGCAGATACGGTAGTGACTTTTAAGGGGCGTTTTGACAAATACATGAATAGGATGGGAATAGAGGGATATGGTCCCCGGAAGGGTAGGGGGTTTTAGTTAAGTCGGGCAGCATGGCTTGGAGGGCCGAAGGGCCTGATCCTGTGTTGTAATTTTCTTTGTTCTTTGGTTGGTGGGGGGTGGAAAATGAAGCCTCAAAATTCCATGGTTGTTCTGCCAATTTTCCGGATTATTATGTAATGACCAGAACTTAGTGTCATACAGAGAATGACAAGATCATCAAAAGTGGCCAGAAAAAGATATATAAAACCACTGAATGGAGTAAGTACTTACCAAGAACAAAGGCAGCCGCATAGTTTGAAGTTGATCCAAGACCCACAATGAAATTCAAAATGCAAAACATTTCCCAGTTTGGAGAGAACGCTTGAAGAATGCCGAATACAGTTTGTACAGCCAAAGTTCCAAACAGAACGATCTTCCTCCCAAACCTACAAAGTTGAAGCAAAGAACATGGCAACTTAAATATACACACTGCATGTGAGTAATCGCATGCTAACTAAAATGCACATGATTTAGCATGCAATAACTCACATGTTCACTTGCTAAATCATGCATATATTTGTACATACACAGATACACTGGTGTAAATGGTATGTCTATATTCTCTCAATTGCATAAAGGATCATGTATTTAAACACAGACTTCTCCACTCACTCTTAGATTTACATAAAATCACATCAGCATTGAACATCTGATTCAGCTTATGTTAAACCAACATAATATTAATGACGGTGCACTGGAAGGATTAGGAATTATGTTGACATCTAGATACAAGGTCAAAGTCTTACCTCTGGGATTGGGGGATGGTTTGTAGAGGCTTGCTCCACCCCAGAAGTAAAATTATCATAAGAAGAAACAAGCCAGGAGATGATGTCAAAAGACCTTGGTTGGTGCTTTGTGTGCTTCTTTGTGGTAGGTTTGTGTAAGGGGAAAATACAAGGAAAGCACACTTTACAATGGCTGCCTGGCACATAGTTAACTGGGAAAGGAGCCAAAAAGCAGACACTAGCTCCCACTTATCAGAAATCACTTTAAATCAACACCTAACAGACAAGCCATTTCTAAATCACAGACAGTGACTCAAAGTAAAACAAACACCTCAGGAAGCCAAACCGAGGGTCGCGACATCTTTTAAGATAAGGAAAACCCGAAACAAAGGGAATAGATTAGCCATAGGAAGGGCGGGAAAATATGAATGCGAGGAAACCAATTAACACCTGAATGAGCCGAAACCAACCATTGATAGATACAGACATAAGGAAATGTACCCATTCATAAGAACAATAATATGTTAAATGTCTATATCTGTTTGTACCTGCCTAAACGATGTGATAATGTTCAAATCACCGGTCCATCCGTTGTGTAAAAAGTATAAAGATGGACCGCTCCCGACATTCTAGCGAGAAAAGGTATTCTACTAACTTGTGCCTTATCTCCCGGAGCTCCGTTAAATAAATCGTATTTTCTGAATCTCGAAGTCTGACTATTAGTGGACTTTTCCCACAACAAATTGGCGTAGTCGGCTAGGATCCTATTACTGGTGAGATCGATTGGCCACGATCGCAACTGGGGTAGAGATCGCGGAATCTGTGAAAGTTGGACTGGATCAGAAAATACAGTTTATAAGGGGGAAATAGTTGTACTGTGTATTTGTTATAGTGATAAGTACTAACTGCTGATAGTAATAAGTAACTGTGATTTGTGCTGATCGACAAAAGGACAAAGTAGTGCCTGTCTCAAAATCTCTGCCTTAGACTGGCTATTAAGAGCAGAAATCTGCCACGTGAAGGTCAGGAATTGAAGTGAGTGAGAGACACCAAGGGCACTAAAGGACTGTGAAGCACAAAAGGGCAGAAGTCGGTTTAACATCAACCTCTGTAGTGGCGAACAGACGCAGAGTTGCCAGCTGATTGCATGAAAGTATTGAGAAGTTGAGAACTGTACTGTCAATGTTGTGAAAAGCGGGGCGGAACAGGAGTTTGATCAACTCTGACCTAAACCGGACTCCGGTGGAGAAGCACATTGCCGAAGTGGTAATCGTGGAAGCCGTGAGTACAACTTGAAACCCTGTAACGGCAGTGAAACACGGTGTGAGAATAGCAATAGTGGCCGGGGGTAGTGAAGTCCCAACGGTAGAGAGCACACTTTGCTAAAGAGTAATCGTGGCCGGGGTTAGTAAAATCTGCGAAATGACAGATAGCGGAGTTAAAAGGGGAGCTGCAGGTTCCCTGATTGAAATCTACATGACAGACAGGAAGGAGTTAATAAAGAGAATGCAAAAGGATGGCTGGGATACTTCTCAAACCTTAGAGCAGCAGAGAGAGTGGATAGATAAAGAAAAAAGAAACAGAACGAAGAAGATAGGAGTAATGTTAACACGTCAGTTAGCAGGTCTAATTGAACAAGTAGTTGCCTCAACGAGGAAATGGAGGGAAGGTAAAGAAAGAATTAGAGAATTAGAATCCCGAGTGAGGGAACTGGAAAAACAAAATCAGGTTTTAGAAAGGCAATGGGGAGGAGAAACTGATCCTCTACCTTCTTATGAGTCTATCCAGCAAGGACCATCCGCTCCCTCAGAGGAGAGGGAAGCGCTAGAACACAACTTAGCGCCCATAACCCGAGGGGGAACAGCAGCGTGACCAAAGGCAAATTATAAACCCTTTACCCCAGGGGAGAGACAGCAGATAATGGCTTCCCTGGGCAAATTACAAACTAGAAGCGCGAACACTACATTCTGGGAAGAACTAGACACGATCTGGGTAGGACACCAATTACACCTAAGAGACGTACACCAGCTGATCAGGGCAGCCTGTCCAGTGGATAAGTGGAGGCAGGTAGTAGGTGGACCCACTGCCCCTATAGCACCGGATTATAATGGGGGACGGTGGACACATGTAATCCCCCTAGCAGCAGAGATAGATGCCCAACAGGCACCCTTCTTACAGTTTAAAGAAGAAATTCAGAGGGTCTTAGGGAAGGCTCCCACTAACTGGAGCAGAATTACCACCACAAAGCAGCTAGAAGGAGAAGGAGCTTCTGAGTATGGGGAACGACTGTTCCGGATATACCAAGAGTGCTCAGGACAAGGGAATCCAGGGCGAGGAGATCGAGCGTTCATCCAGGCTTTTAAGGATGGACTCTCTAGTTCTCACCAGGTCATCCTAAAAATGGGAGTGATTATGTCCCAAGATTACGATGAATTGGTAGAATGGGCTAGTGGCATACCTGGAGGTGGATAGAAGAGATCTTAGTTTTTGTATTTCAGTGTGTTTGTGAGATCTGGTAGCTTGTCGAATGTAGGTGGTTGTTGTTGTATTAGATTGAGAGCAGGGAGCTGGAGAAGCCTGTTTGTTCCTGTGGAATGTTTGTTGCAGGCAGTGGGTGCAGTGCATTGCACCTTGGTTTAGCCTCAGGGGGGCTGGGAGAGTGTTAAAACTGTTAAAGATTAAAGTGATAAGATTTCTTGAATCTACTTCTGTTTTGAGTTAATTACAGTTTGGAAGAAAGAAGAATAAAAGCGACTGTCTTAATCAACGTGCTGTATTCTCTTTGAATGTTTTACTCTCATCCCAGTTTGAAATGTTAAGTTTGAATGAAAAAGGATGTGCTGTGGAATGACTTTTGGAAGCTTCCATGTGTGTCCGTGTGTGTTTAAACAAAGTGGTTGCGTGGATGTTTTGTTGTTGTTTGCTTTAATGTTTTAATGTTAAGAAAGGATTTAAACCTTGGAAGGAACCATGTGCTCTTTCCTTTGTCTTGAAGTAGAAATTATAAGAGTTAGTTGAGAAGTTAAGAGAAGAAAATAAGTAATTTTGTGGAAAGGTAGGAAAGCAGGAACAAAAGACTGAGGTAAATATATTGTCTATGAGTCAGTTTAAAGTATATCAAGTCAGTGAAATACAGTATTAATCGCAGAATATCGCGATTTACGAACGTCGGATAGTTTAGTATTCTGAACTGGTTAAAATTATGTACTGCTGTCGGAATTTCATGTGCCATCAAGGTTCAAGGTTTGCCAAATATAAAAACACTGCAAAGCTTAAAATCTAGCCAGTTAAGAAACCAAAACGTTCCTAATCAAATAACTGGTGTGTATTGTACCTACTTTGATTTTGATTCGGCGCCTGTTATTTTCCCTAGAGTGCGGGGGTTTTGATCTGGAGCTCAGTTTAAAATGGAAACAGTTTGAATTAAAAGGGTTTGGATATCACGGTTACGATGTGTAAAGTGGTATGATACAACTGCCGCTTGATTATTTTTATTATACAGTATAGCACTGCCATATAGACACAAGAATAACATCAAATCCTGAAAAGCCTTAACCAACTTTGTATGATATATTCATATACTATATTGTGTATTGATAAAAACATAATTATTTTGTGAAGTACTGTGGTGCAGCGCTTGCACGCAAACAAATGATCAAATTAGAGATAATGTAAGAGTACATCATATAAAGATCGGAACTGTATGGCATGTGATTTTAATGGGGAAAGCGATGTCTTTTGATAAGATTACATACAAATGAATGGATGTCCAACTGCAGCCAAAAAAGGCCAGTACAAAGTGTTATTTAATTCACATTAAGCTTGCTATGGAAGGGGGATATATAGTTAAAATGTATAATGCACTAGCTAAAGCCATACAAACATCAGGGAGAAGGTGGACAGAGGTATTTCCCACTATTTTAAAGAAATTAAGAGCTACCACAAACCGGACAACCGGATTAACCCCTTATGAGCTAATGACAGGACGGGCGATGCAATTACCAGAAAGCATCATAACAGGTGGGACCGATGTCGGTCCACTAAAAGATAAAATCAAGAGATACGTTCTGGACCTGAGCACCCAGCTAAAAGGGTTGTGCAAATTGGTAAAAGACAATCAGGAAATAAAAGACACAGAGAGAGAGCTGGAAATGCTCCCTGACGTCCCAACAGTGGGAAGTCACGTCCTAGTGAAAACACTACCCGACAAACCAGGGTTTGCACCAAAGTGGAATGGGCCATATGAAATTATAATTAGTGGGGACACCTGTGCCTGTATAGACATAAGAGGGAAAGGTGTCTGGAAGCACTGGACGCAGCTGAAATTATACAAAGGAGATAAGTAGCTAAATTGATGAACTAACAGAACTGCTTCCCTCAACACAGGCAAAGACTGCAAGCAAGATTAGGCGTGCGCGGGTTAATAAATAAAATAACTTGTAAAAATTGAATTATAGTGTTAGGTTTTATGACTGTTGCGGATATACAAAGAACAAAGAACAGTACAGCACAGGAAACAGGCCCTTCGGCCCTCCAAGCCTGTGCCGCTCCTTGGTCCAACTAGACCAATCGTTTGTATCCCTCCATTCCCAGGCTTTTCATGTAACTATCCAGGTAAGTCTTAAATGATGTCAGCGTGTCCGCCTCCACCACCCTACTTGGCAGCGCATTCCAGGCCCCCACCACCCTCTGTGTAAAAAACGTCCCTCTGATATCTGAGTTATACTTCGCCCCTCTCACCTTGAGCCCGTGACCCCTCGTGATTGTCACCTCCGACCTGGGAAAAAGCTTCCCACTGTTCACCCTATCTATACCCTTCATAATCTTGTACACCTCTATTAGATCTCCCCTCATTCTCCGTCTTTCCCGGGAGAACAACCCCAGTTTACCCAATCTCTCCTCATAGCTAAGACCCTCCATACCAGGCAACATCCTGGTAAACCTTCTCTGCACTCTCTCTAACGCCTCCACGTCCTTCTGGTAGTGCGGCAACCAGAACTGGACGCAGTACTCCAAATGTGGCCTAACCAGCGTTCTATACAGCTGCATCATCAGACTCCAGCTTTTATACTCTATACCCCATCCTATAAAGGCAAGCATACCATATGCCTTCTTCACCACCTTCTCCACCTGTGTTGCCACCTTCAAGGATTTGTGGACTTGCACACCTAGGTCCCTCTGTGTTTCTGTACTCCTGATGACTCTGCCATTTATTGTATAACTCCTCCCTACATTATTTCTTCCAAAATGCATCACTTCGCATTTATCCGGATTAAACTCCATCTGCCACCTCTCCGCCCAATTTTCCAGCCTATCTATATCCTGCTGTATTGCCCGACAATGCTCTTCGCTATCCGCAAGTCCAGCCATCTTCGTGCCATCCGCAAACTTGCTGATTACACCAGTGACACCTTCTTCCAAATCATTTATATATATCACAAATAGCAGAGGCCCCAGTACAGAGCCCTGCGGAACACCACTGGTCACAGACCTCGAGCCGGAAAAAGACCCTTCGACTACTACCCTCTGTCTCCTATGGCCAAGCCAGTTCTCCACCCATCTAGCCACTTCTCCTTGTATCCCATGAGCCTTAACCTTCTTAACTAACCTGCCATGTGGGACTTTGTCAAATGCCTTACTGAAATCCATATAGACGACATCCACGGCCCTTCCTTCATCAACCGTTTTTGTCACTTCCTCAAAAAACTCCACCAAATTTGTAAGGCATGACCTCCCTCTTACAAAACCATGCTGTCTGTCACTAATGAGATTGTTCCGTTCTAAATGCACATACATCCTGTCTCTAAGAATCCTCTCCAACAACTTCCCTACCACGGACGTCAAGCTCACCGGCCTATAATTTCCTGGGTTATCCCTGCTACCCTTCTTAAACAACGGGACCACATTCGCTATCCTCCAATCCTCAGGGACCTCACCCGTGTCCAAAGAAGCGACAAAGATTTCCGTCAGAGGCCCAGCAATTTCATCTCTCGTCTCCCTGAGCAGTCGAGGATAGATGCCATCAGGCCCTGGGGCTTTGTCAGTTTTAATGTTACCTAAAAAAACCTAACACTTCCTCTCTTGTAATGGAGATTTTCTCTAACGGGTCAACACCTCCCTCCGAGACACTCCCGGTTAACACGCCCCTCTCCTTCGTGAATACCGATGCAAAGTATTCATTTAGGTTCTCCCCTATTCCCTTGGGTTCTAAGCATAATTCCCCTCCTTTGTCCCTGAGAGGTCCGATTTTCTCCCTGACAACTCTTTTGTTCCTAACGTATGAATAGAATGCCTTAGGATTCTCCTTAATCCTGCCTGCCAAGAACATTGCGTGACCTCTTTTTGCCCTTCTAACTCCCCGTTTGAGTTCTTTCCTACTCTCTCTGTATTCCTCCAGAGCTCCATCTGTTTTCAGTTGCCTGGACTTAACGTACGCCTCCCTTTTCATTTTAATCAGATCCTCAATTTCCCTGGTTATCCATGGCTCTCGAATCCTACCTTTCCTATCTTTCCTTTTTACAGGCACATGCCTATCCTGCAGCCTTATCAATAGTTCCTTAAAAGACTCCCACATGCCAGACGCGGACTTACCCTCGAACATCCTCTCCCAATCAACATCCACCAATTCCTGCCTAAGTATGTATGTAATTGCGTATGTAACTGTATTATTTTGCGTTGTGGCAACTGTAAATTTGACTGGGCTGGAAGATAATTTGTTTTACAAAGCTCACATACATTTACACGGGAATCGAACTGTATGTTACCCGTTAACACAATCTGTAGAAGCCCTATTTGTAGCCACCCCTGGGTGGACCCCTCATGACTTATATACTGTAGATACATCAGAGACACCCTGTAAGGGACAAATTGGCAAATATAAAAGAGGTTTACAGGGGAGATGTGTGGGACTTGTAAACACCACAGATCCTACATGCGGGGGGTCCCAACAGGTGGGAGGAAAAGCTTGCCCAGACATTGCAAGCTATCCGCTTTGTTTTACGGGGCAGGGATGGGGATGTGCCTATGCCTTAGTCCCTAAGAATGATTCTTGTGTACAGACACAGTGTGTCCGTCAACATTGTCGGATTAACAAGGGACAGATTACTTGTATTTGTGACGAACGGAAATGTTTAAATATAACCGCGGGAAGACAGCTTATTTGCGGGCAATGTAATGGAACTCACGCAAGCTCAGCCAAATGGACATACCCCTTTGATACTTACCAGGTGGTGGAATCAAACGGGAAGCCAAATAAACTGAACAATTGGCAGTATGAGCAAGCTCATAATCGGGACACTAAGTGTTGCCGGGCTAAGAAGGGATATGTATTCCTCTTCAATGGTACCTACATGACAGAAACACCAAACCTCCCAAACTGTTTTGCGGTAGGAACAATCGGGCCACTGACTGTTCCATGCCCTCAGAAGGGGTACATTCGGAGGAGAATAGTAACCCGGGCTATTAGCAGGGAATTCTGCGCTGACTGGGAAGCCCCGGGTACACTGGGATCCTCACTGGGGTATGGGTTCCTCGGAGCGTTATCTCTGGGGGGGTCAGCCGGGGTAATTGGAGCAAAGAATAGAAACCATATTTTTGTGGACTAACAATCCTGGGAAACAGCACTTCAAAAGCATTGGAGGCTGTTAACCAAGCAAAGGCTGAACTGAGATTGTATGCACAGCAGACACGATATGCAGTGGACTACCAGTTAGCACAACAAGGGGGAGTATGTGCAATCATAGGCAACAAATGCATAACCCATGTCACAGATGAGTCTTACAACATTACACAGGTCATCAATGACATCAGGAAACAACTTGATAACTTTAGACAGGGACCCAGGAGAGGAAGTAGTTGGCTGGCATGGCTGGTGGGGGAGTCCTGGGAGTCGTACCTGTTACATGGATTGGTCATACACATTGTCATTATAATTGTCTGTTGTCTGACTGTGGGATGCCTTAAAGTCTGTTTTAAAATAATGTTGACAAGAATTGTCATGATGTGGAGATGCCGGCGTTGGACTGGGGTAAACACAGTAAGAAGTTTAACAACACCAGGTTAAAGTCCAACAGGTTTATTTGGTAGCAAAAGCCACACAAGCTTTCGGAGCTCTAAGCCCCTTCTTCAGGTGAGTGGGAATTCTGTTCACAAACAGAGCTTATAAAGACACAGACTCAATTTACATGAATAATGGTTGGAATGCGAATACTTACAACTAATCAAGTCTTTAAGAAACAAAACAATGTGAGTGGAGAGAGCATCAAGACAGGCTATTCCCTTGGGATAGCCAAGCTCCGCACACACGAGGACGGCCTCAACCGGGATATTGGGTTCATGTCACACTATTTGTAACTCCCACAGTTGCGTGGACCTGCAGAGTTTCACTGGCTGTCTTGTCTGGAGACAATACACATCTTTTTAGCCTGTCTTGATGCTCTCTCCACTCACATTGTTTTGTTTCTTAAAGACTTGATTAGTTGTAAGTATTCACATTCCAACCATTATTCATGTAAATTGAGTCTGTGTCTTTATAAGCTCTGTTTGTGAACAGAATTCCCACTCACCTGAAGAAGGGGCTTAGAGCTCCGAAAGCTTGTGTGGCTTTTGCTACCAAATAAACCTGTTGGACTTTAACCTGGTGTTGTTAAACTTCTTACGACAAGAATTGTGCCAGGAGCCAGTGTGTACATCGAAGAAGAGCCCCTAATGAAGATCCCTGAAGACATCGGAAGAAATGAAGATACTGGAAGAAATGAAGACATCGAAAGAAGCAAAGAAGGAGAGATGAAGATTTGTATATGTGAATGTATGATTGTTGGTCTGGGGATTGTTGAAGCTATAATCCGATCAAAAGGAGGGACTGTAAGGGGAAAATATAAGGAAAGCACACTTTACAATGGCTGCCTGGCACATAAAGAGTTAACTGAGAAAGGAGCCAAAAAGCAGACACCAGCTCCCACTTATCAGAAATCACTTTAAATCAACACCTAACAGACAAGCCATTTCTAAATCACAGACAGTGACTCAAAGTAAAACAAACACCTCAGGAAGCCAAGCCGAGGGTCGAGACATCTTTTAAGATAAGGAAAACCCGAAACAAAGGGAATAGATTAGCCATAGGAAGGGCGGGAAAATATGAATGCGAGGAAACCAATTAACACCTGAATGAGCCGAAACCAACCATTGATAGATACAGACATAAGGAAATGTACCCATTCATAAGAACAATAGTATGTTAAATGTCTATATCTGTTTGTACCTGCCTAAACTATGTGATAATGTTCAAATCACCGGTCCATTCATTGTGTGAAAAGTATAAAGATGGACCGCTCCCGACATTCTAGCGAGAAAAGGTATTCTACTAACTTGTGCCTTATTTCCTGGAGCTCCGTTAAATAAATCGTATTTTCTGAATCTCGAAGTCTGACTACTGGTCGATTTTTCCCACAACAGTTTGGAAGCAGGCATTGGCATTTAATCAAACGGAATAGGTGGGGATCCTGCTTCCCTCACCCTGATTAAGTCAATGGAGGCCCTTACAGATAATTAATGCCCAATTAAGGGCTCCTTCATGTCACCACTGGTATTCCCCCAACAGAAGGTGGGCCTGTCACCATAAATATAGCAAACCACTTCAGAGTACTTGTGGTCTCTGAGGCAGCGAGAGTGGGGGCACTCAGTTTATGGTCGATTGGATCGGGAAGAGGGGGATCACCCACTGAGAGCTAGCCCACTGTCCTTACTGGCCATCTTCCCCCGCCCCCATATCCTAAATTCCCACCCTTCATCATTTACATATGGCTTTGGTTACACCCAAGAGGCAGCCACAAAAACGTGGGATGGGGTGGGGAGGTAAGGCGGTGTCTGCTGAATGTAGTGGAATGAAGTGGTGCAGATTATTAGGCTGGTACATACCAAGATCATTGCAACAGCGTCAGCAAGAATATGTAGGATAGTTCTGCCTTATGCACCTCCTCAAGTCAGGTACATAAAAACAGAAGTAGGCCGTCGAGCCAGCTCCGCTTTCAATTAGCTCATGGCTGATCATCTAGCTGAATGCCACTTTGTCATGATATCCCCATATCTCTTAATGTCAGATTGCACCAACCACATTTATCTATCTGGCATGAAGCACAAGTTACAGATGATGTGACTGTGAACTGCTTGCTTTCCACTCCAGCCCCTTTCCTTCACCTCAACACTCCCCTTCTGCGTTTCAGCTTTCAAAAACCCAACTGCCAGCTCGCCAAACAATGTAACCTCACCATGAAGTACAGCAGATATCGAATGAAAGAAGCACCATCGCAGCAAGTCCAAAGACGTGCTGGTTAGGTTGATTGGCCATGCTAAATTGACCCTAGTGTCAGGGAGATTAGCAGGATAGATGCGTGGGGTTGTGGGAATAGGGTCTCGGTGGGATTGTGGTCGGTGCAGACTTGATGGGCCGAATGGCCTCCTTCTGCACTGTAGGGTTTCTGATGCGCTATCAATAAGGCGAAAGACTACCGATATGCCAATATAAGTGTAGGCTTTTATTCACAACAGAATCAGGAGCAGATCCCAACAAATAACCGACCTGGACTGAACAAGGGGGAGAAGACAGCCACCTTTATACTAGGTGCTGAGGGGAGGACCCAAACTGGAAGGGGATGTGTCCAGGTATGACAAGCACACACAACGGTGGTCCATATAGGACAAAGGCACAACTGAGGTCCACCACAGTTTCTATGATCGCTCAATCTGACACTCTCAGTCACCAGGTCAGGTAGCACTTTAGTGGGTAGTATAGAGATCAGAACAGAAGGTGATGAATCTCTGTGCATGGATAAGCTGCAAACAAGCCAGGGATAGGAAAGCACACGTGCTGACCCCCTGGAGGATGAGGCTGACCCCCTGGAGGATGAGGCTGCAGAAAATTCTGTTGTACGGGACTCAGTTGAGGCTTTTGCTTTGTGACTTACAGGAAAAGGCTGATGGATAGAGACAAAGAGATGCTTTGTTCATTCGGAGTTCTGCCACAGAGCCCGTTGTCATTGTCAAGGAACATGGGGTGCAGTTTGGCTCCAACTTCCACAGGGTTTCACACACAGTTTGGGGTTCATCCTTCAACATGGCAGTAGTGGCCAAGTCCTTGAGAGCACTTGATGTAGCGTTGGGTGACTGATGTCTCAGCTTCTGTTGCAGCACAGACAGAACTCACCTAAAGCAGTGGAAGCTCCGACTGACATCAGGAGATCCCTGCTGCTCTGCCTGACATATGCAGACTCAATCTATGTAATCATGGCCGTAGATATCAGTGCATAAAGGGTCTCACAATAATCCAGCAATTTGTGCTTCAGCAGATTACTAAAACTGCTGAGAAATTACTCTGGGGAAAGGGCCATGGAGTCCACTCTCAGAAGGACAGAATTCATGTTCCCCCCACTCCAATTTCACAAGTACCCCTTGCTGCTTTCTGTTAATGAGTTACTTCATTGCAGTGTTAATGTAAGCTTACTTGTGACAATCATAAATGAACTTAAACTTAAAACTCAACACATCCATTAAGGGAAAGCACAAGAGGTGAAAAGTTGAGTGCTATCGTGTGCATTGTTGTAAATGTTGTTGGATAAGGTTTGCCTGGACAGGTTGGTTCGTGGTGTCTTTAATTACAGGAAATCAGCAAAGAGAATATTCTGATGATCCCTCATAGGGTGTAAGATGGGGAATTACGGAGTAATGGTGATCTGGGAATCTTCCCAAATGAATTTGAATCTGATGAGGTCTTCACGGACTGCCTGTCAGAGTGTTGTCATACAGGATGCCGCCATCCTCCTTCCTCCTAATATCATAGCAACAGGGGTAACTCATTCAGCCCCTCGAGCCTGTTCTACCATTTAGTTACATTCTAGCAGATTTGTGACATCAGCTCATATCCCCACCTTTGTCCCATATCTCTTAATATCATTGGTGAACAAAAAGCAGTCAATCTCAGTTTTAAACGTAACAATTGATCTCAGATTAATTGCTGTTTGTGGAAGAGAGTTTCCCTTTCTGTAAAGTAACACAAATAAGTAAATTCAATCCTGGAAGATCTGGCTCATGACTCCAATGACTCCTAGTTTTACAAAAGCTCCTCCCCTGCCAACAGGCCATTTTTGTTGGTGTTAATTAGGAAGACGATTCCTTCTCCAGGATTCAATAAAGGGAAAACTCACCTGTCAGATAGCTGTCCAGAGATAAAAGAACCAACCAGCACTCCCAGGAAGAACATTGACATGGAAAATGGCCCTTTCCAGTCATCTTTACACACCAAATCCCACTGAAAATGCAAAAAGAAATTAAAAATAACTTACATGTATTTTGGCAAAAATCGCAGTAAAAATCATTTTGCTAGCATTGGCCCAAGGAAGGATGGGATTGCATTTGAAAAAAAGTCTGTTTCATTCACCAAACCTCCTGTCATGTCAGCCTCAAATCAATGGCAGCTTTTTACACCTCTAATCCAGAGGGCTGTGGGAGGCTTCAGCAGCTAATCTCGGCTGTCACTTCAGTTCAGCACCGAGGGAATACAGTGTTTCATATCAGATGTTAAACTGATAGGCCAGTTAGCCGAACATCAGTGGCAGGCAAAATGCAGGAGTTTATTATTAAGGACGTGATAACAGGACAATTCGAAATGTCTACGGGATTAGACAAAGTCAACATTGATTTGTGAGAGGGGAACCATGTTTGACAAACCTGATTAAGTTTTTTGAGGATGTAACTAGCAGAATAGATAAGGGAGAACCAGTGAATGTGGTGGATTGGGATTTTCAGACAGCTTTTGTTAAATGTTATGAACAACACAGATGTTAAATGCATGGGTGTCCCAAAACCCCAAAGAGTAACTTGGTACATCGGTTCCAGTGGTGTTTTTCAGTATTATATAAGCAAGGCTGTACAAAGTAGTGAGGAAATATTCCAGTTGTTGTGTGAACAATTAACAAAGAATATTATAATAAAACAGATGCAAAAACACACACACACAACAAGAAGGACTATAATACTCGATGACACTTGAGGATGCTGCTGGCTATACCCACATATTTTGCATGAAACTATCCCTTGGTCCCCAAAACTACCTACGCTTTACATGAACTCTGAAACACTGCTTTTCCCAAACAACATCCAAAATTAAGTAACTTTATGAGCTAAATTCAGCAAAAGATGACCACATGTCTGGGAAATAGTCTTCTGGTTCAGCAAAGGTGGAAAAATGCAGCTTCTCTCGGTAGACTACAGCTGTATCTTGCTGCAGTTCTGATGTTAGCTGCCTCACTCCCTTTTCTTTTTAGTGTTCTAAAGTTGCACTATTTCTTTTCCTTTGATTTTATCCCCTTGTGGAGTTAGCTTTTGGCAGGTATGTGTCAATTCCTTATCTCTCCACTTTGAAGTTATCACTTCAAAAGTTCTCTGTCGTCACGTATGTAAAATATTTGTTTTCCACGGATAGGCATCTCATCATTTCTTCAGCCATCTGCCTCGAATCAACTCCCTGTTTTGCTTGCTTTTTATATTTCTTAATTTTCCCCAATTTTTAACATAAAGTCCCACATAAGAGGTTGGTGTTTAAAATTGAAGCACATGGGATTGAGGGTAATATACTGACGTGGACGGAGAATTTCATAGCAACAGGAGAATAGGAATAAATGGGTCTTTTTCCGAGTGGCAGGCAGTGACTAGTGAAGTACCACAGAGACCAGTGCTTGGGCCCCAGCTATTCACAGCATAAATCAACAATTTGGATGAGGGAATCAAATGTATAATTTCGAAGCTTGCTGATGACACAAAACTAGGTGGAATTTGAGTGGTGAGGAGGATGCTAAGAGGCTTCAAGGCAATTTAGACAAGTTGAATGAATTGGAAAATACACACCAGATGCAATATAGAACCATAGAAAATTACAGCTCAGAAACAGGCCTTTTGGCCCTTCTTGTCTGTGCCGAACCATTTTATGCCTAGTCCCACTGACCTGCACTTGGACCATATCCCTCCACACCCCTCTCATCCATGAACCCGTCCAAGTTTTTCTTAAATGTTAAAAGTGACCCCGCATTTACCACTTTATCCGGCAGCTCATTCCACACTCCCACCACTCTCTGCGTGAAGAAGCCCCCCCTAATATTCCCTTTAAACTTTTCTCCTTTCACCCTTAACCCATGCCCTCTGGTTTTTTTCTCCCCTAGCCTCAGCGGAAAAAGCCTGCTTGCATTCACTCTATCTATACCCATCAAAATCTTATACACCTCTATCAAATCTCCCCTCAATCTTCTACGCTCCAGGGAATAAAGTCCCAACCTATTCAATCTCTCTCTGTAACTCAGCTTCTCAAGTCCCGGCAACATCCTTGTGAACCTTCTCTGCACTCTTTCAATCTTATTTACATCCTTCCTGTAACTAGGTGACCAAAACTGTACACAATACTCCAAATTCGGCCTCACCAATGCCTTATATAACCTTACCATAACACTCCAACTTTTATACTCGATACTCCGATTTATAAAGGCCAATGTACCAAAGGCACTCTTTACGACCCTATCCACCTGTGACGTCACTTTTAGGGAATTCTGTACCTGTATTCCCAGATCCCTCTGTTCAACTGCACTCTTCAGAGTCCTACCATTTACCCTGTACGTTCTTCTTTGGTTTGTCCCTCCAAAGTGCAATATCTCACACTTGTCCGCGTTAAACTCCATTTGCCATTTTTCAGCCCATTTTTCTAGTTGGTCCAAATCCCTCTGCAAGCTTTGAAAACCTTCCTCACTGTCCACTACACCTCCAATCTTTGTATCATCAGCAAACTTGCTGATCCAATTGACCACATTATCATCCAGATCATTGATATAGATGACAAACAACAATGGACCCAACACCGATCCCTGCGGCACACCACTAGTACATTGGGGAAACTATGCAGACGCTGCGACAACGGATGAATGAACACCGCTCGACAATCACCAGGCAAGACTGTTCTCTTCCTGTTGGGGAGCACTTCAGCGGTCACGGGCATTCGGCCTCTGATATTCGGGTAAGCGTTCTCCAAGGCTGCCTTCGCGACACACGACGGTGCAGAGTCGCTGAGCAGAAACCGATAGCCAAGTTCCGCACACACGAGGACGGCCTCAACCGGGATATTGGGTTCATGGCACACTATTTGTAACCCCCACAGAGTTTCACTGGCTGTCTTGTCTGGAGACAATACACATCTTTTTAGCCTGTCTTGATGCTCTCTCCACTCACATTGTTTTGTTTCTTAAAGACTTGATTAGTTGTAAGTATTCGCATTCCAACCATTATTCATGTAAATTGAGTTTGTGTCTTTATATGCTCTGTTTGTGAACAGAATTCCCACTCACCTGAAGAAGGGGCTTGCAGCTCCGAAAGCTTGTGTGGCTTTTGCTACCAAATAAACCTGTTGGACTTTAACCTGGTGTTGTTAAACTTCTTACTGTGCACACCACTAGTCACAGGCCTCCACTCAGAGAAGCAATCCTCCACAACCACTCTCTGACTTCTTCCATTGAGCCAGTGTCTTATCCAATTTACCACCTCGCCATGTATACCTAGCGACTGAACCTTCCTAACTAACCTCCCATGAGGGACCTTGTCAAAGGCCTTGCTGAAATCCAGGTAGACAACATCCACCGCCTTCCCTTCATCCACTTTCCTGGTAACCTCCTCGAAAAACTCTAATAGATTGGTCAAACATGACCTACCATGCACAAAGCCATGTTGACTCTGTCTATCCAAATATTTGTAGATCCTATCTCTTATCACACCTTCCAATAACTTGCCCACCACCAACGTCAAACTTATTGGCCGATAATTTCCCGGATTTCTTTTGGAACCTTTTTTAAACAACGGAACAACATGAGCCACCCTCCAATCATCCGGCACCTCCCCCGTGAATACTGACATTTTAAATATGTCTGCCAGGGCCCCTGCAAGTTCAACACTAGCTTCCCTCAAGGTCCGTGGGAATACCCTGTCCAGTCCTGGGGATTTATCCACTCTGATTTGCCTCAAGACAGCGAGCACCCCCTCCCCTTTAATCTGTAAAGCTTCCATGGCCTTCCTACCAGTTTGCCCTATTTCCGTAGACTCCATGCCCGTTTCCTCAGTAAATACGGATGCAAAAAAACCATTTAGTATCTCCCCCATCTCTTTTGGTTCCATACACAGTCTACCACTCTGGTCTTCAAGAGGACCAATTTTATCCCTCACTATCCTTTTGCTCCTAACATACCTATAGAAGCTCTTTGGATTTTCCTTCACTCTGTCTGCCAAAGCAACCTCATGTCTTCTTTTAGCCCTCTTGATTTCCCTCTTAAGTAGCTTCTTGCACTTTTTATACTCCTCGAGCATCTGATGTGTTCCTTGCTGCCTGTACATTTCATACAACTCTCTCTTCCTCTTAATCAGTGTTACAATCTCCCTTGAGAACCAAGGTTCCTTATTCCTATTTACTTTGCCTTTAATCCTGACAGGAACATACAAACTCTGCATTCTCAACATTTCTCCTTTGAAGGCCTCCCACTTTCCATTTACATCCTTACCAGAGAACAGCCTGTGCCAATCCACACTTCCCAGATCCCTTCTCATTTCATCAAATTTGGCCTTTTTCCAGTTCAGAACTTCAACCCGAGGACCAGATCTATCCTTATCCACGATCAGGTTGAAACTAATGGCATTATGATCACTGGATCCAAAGTGTTCCCTCACACTCACATCCATCACCTGCCCTAACTCATTTCCCAATAGGAGATCCAATATCGCATCCTCTCTAGTTGGCACCTCTATATACTGATGTAGAAAATTCTCCTGAACACATTTTACAAACTCTACCCCGTCTAAACCTTTAACAGTATGCGAGTCCCAATCTATATGTGGAAAATTAAAATCCCCTACTATCACAACTTTGTGTTTCTTGCAGTTGTCAGCTACCTCTCCGCTGATTTGCTCCTCCAATTCTCGCTGACTATTGGGTGGTCTATAATACAAGCCCATTAATGTGGTCATACCTTTCCTGTTTCTCAGCTCCACCCATAGGGCCTCTGTAGACAAGCTCCCTAATCTATCCTGCCTGAGTACCGCTGTAACATTTTCCCTGACCAACAATGCCACCCCCCCACCTTTTATCCCTCTGCCTCTATCCCGCCTGAAACATTGGAACCCTGGAACATTGAGCTGCCAGTCCTGCCCCTCCTGTAGCCAAGTTTCACTAATGGCTATAATGTCATATTTCCATGTGTCTATCCACGCCTTCAGCTCATCTGCCTTCCCCACAATACTCCTGGCATTGAAATAGACACACCTCAAAAAATTATTTCCACCACATTCTACCCTTCCATTTGTGATTTTGCTTGAACTAACCTGTCTTTTTACCCCTGCTCCACTATCTGCTCTGGCACTCTGGTTCCCACCCCCCTGCAAATCTAGTTTAAACGCTCCCCAATAACACTAGCAAATCTCCCTGCAAGTATATTGGTCCCCTTGTAGTTTAGGTGTAACCCGTCTCTCTTGTACAGGTCCCACCTGCCCCAAAAGAGGTCCCAATGATCCAAGAATTGGAAACCCTGCCCCCTGCACCAGTTCCTCAGCCATGTGTTTATCTGCCTAAGCATCCTACTCCTGCCCTCACTGGCATGTGGCTCAGGTAGCAATCCTGAGATTACTACCCTCGGGGTCCTGCTTTTTAACTTCCTTCCAAGCTCTTTGTACTCACTCTTTAGGACCTCCTCACTCTTCCTTCCCACGTCATTGGTACCGACGTGTACCACGACATCTGGCTGATCACCTTCCCACTTTAGAACGCTGTGCACGCGATCAGAGACATCGCTGACCTTGGCACCTGGGAGGCAACAAACCATGCGGGAGTCTCTGTCCCGATCACAGAACCTCCGGTCTATACCTCTGACCATTGAGTCCCCTATCACTACTGCTCTCCTCTTCTTCATCCCACCCTTTTGCGCTGTAGAACCAGACGCAGTATCAGAGTTCCGGCTGTTGCAGCTTGTCCCAGGTATAATGTGGACAAATGTGAAGTTACCCACTTTGTTAGGAAAAACAGAACAGCAGAGTACTATTTAAATGGTGATAGATTGGAGAATGTTGATGTACAAAGGGACCTGGGTGTCCCTGTGTACCAGCAATTGAAAGCAAACATACAGGTGCAGCAAGCAGTTATAAAGGCAAATGGTATGTTGTATTTCCATTTGATTACAGGAGCAAGGCTGCCTTACTGCAGTTGTACAGGGCCGCACGGGAACCACAGCTGGAGTATTGTGTCCAGACTGACTTGTCTGTGTGTTTGACGGATATGTTAGAAACCCTCAAAGTCCATCTCCATGGCAACGTGTAACTTCCTTTCAGGTTGAAATACTAATCAGCTATCCTTGAGACCCCAATTATTTTATCTTGGGAAGTAAGTAGGACAATTTAAAGCATAACGGTTTACAATTTAACTGACCTATTGGAGGCAGTCTCCCTGAGTTGCAGATGATAGCAAAATAGAACGAAAAGAGTTTTACCAGGCACAAAATTGATTGTGGTCAAGTTGAAAGGGTGGAGGTTAGAATTGATGAAGACCTTTGCTGGAATTTTACCGCCTTGCCCGCCCAAGGCTCATAAGATCCTGCCCAAGCCCAACGGAGAATGCTGTTCTGCAGGTCTTGTCCGCCCTAATTCCAGGGCGGACGTGCCGATAAAATTCTGGCATCTATGGCACACCCATAAAGAGAGTACAATTTCCCAAGGGCGGCAGAAGCAGATCTGACTACTTTGGTTGATTCTTTAGTAGAGCAAGGGGATTAAAACCAATAGCTGACAACAATCTGGCTAAGACCAAGTGTAGTATGGTCGGCAGCCCATGGTCGGCCGCACTTGGTTGAGGTCATTAGGTTACACTGAAGCTTCATATGTTTCATATGAAGCAATTTTTTAAAGCGGCATCTCGGCCTTTTGACTAAGATGCAAATGAGCTCAAGTCTTGGAGGAGGAACCTCCCCCTTCTCCAATCAGCTTGGCTCATGTAGATCAGGCCCAGGACAGGGTGGTTTGGTCGCTCGCCCTGTCTTGTCAGCCTGGATCTGAAATGTCTCAACTTGTTGAGACTCTGAATTGGATTTGATTTGGTTGAATTGGAAAAGTATATATAAAAAAAAATAGCTGACAACAATCTCACCCAGGCCCTACCCCTGTAACCCCAAGTATTTACCCTGCTAATCTCCCTGACACTAAGGGGCAATTGAACATGGCCAGTCAACCTAACCCACACATTTTTAGACAGCGGGAGGAAACTGGAGCACCCAGAGGAAACCCACACAGACACGGAGCAAATGTACAAATTCCACACAGAGTTACCCTAGGCCGAAATTGAACCCGTGTCCCTGGCGCTGTGAGGCAGCAGTGCTAGCAATTGTGCCACCGTGCCACCCCAAGTTTTTAAATCACCCACTCTTATTCAGGTGGGTGATTAAGTGAATATTGGCCACAGAATTGAACACTGTCCACAGTTAAATGCCCATCGTCACATGTTAAGTTGCAACCATCTTAACAAGTTCCACTCCAACTCCATTTTCAAGTTTGTTGGTGACACCACCGTGGTAGATCGGATCTCAAGCAATGACGAGATGGAGTAGCGGAAAGAGATCGAGATTTTGGTGAAATGGTGCAACGACAATGGTCTCTCCCTCAACGTCAACAAAATGAAAGAAATAGTCATTGACTTCAGGAAGCGTAATGGAGGACATGTCCCTGTCTACGTCAATGGGGATGAAATGGAAATGGTTGCGAGGTTCAAGTTTCTAAGTGTCCAGATCACCACCAACCTGTTCTGGTCCCTCTACACTGATGCTATAGTTCAGAAAGCCCACTAACACCTCTACTTTCTCAAGAGGCTAAGGAAATTCAGCATACCCGCTATGACTCTCACCAATTTTTACAGATGCACCATAGAAAGCATTCTTTCTGGTTGTATTACAACTTGATATGGTTCCTGCCCTGACCAAGACTGCAAGAAACTAAAAAAGATTTCCTTTTTCCTCTGATGGAGAAATCCAGCACGAGGGGGCATGGCTTTAAATTGAGGGGGGGTAGTTATAGAACCGATGTCAGGGGTAGGTTCTTTACCCAGAGGGTGGTGAGGGATTGGAATGCCCTGCCAGCATCAGCTGTAAATGCGCCTAGTTTGGGGGCGTTTAAGAGATCCGTAGATAGGTTCATGGACGAAAAGAAATTGGTTTAGGTTGGAGGGTCACAGTTTTTTTTTTTAACTGGTCGGTGCAACATCGTGGGCCGAAGGGCCTGTTCTGCGCTGTAATGTTCTATGTTCTATGTTCTATTGTGAACGTAGTCCAGTCCATCACGCAAGACAGCCTAGATCCATTGGCTCTGTCTACACTTTCCGTCGCCTTGGAAAAGCTGCCAGCATAATTAAGGACCCCATGCTCTCTTCCACCTTCTTCCATTGGGAAAAAGATACAAAAGTCTGAGGTCATGTATCAACTGACTCAAGAACAGTTTCTTTCCTGCTGCCACCAGATTTTTGAATGGATACCATATATTAAACTGATCTTTTTCTATACCCTAGCTATGACAATAACACCATATTCTGCACCCTCTCCTTTCCTTCTGCCCTATGTACTCTATGTATGGTATGTACAAGGAACTCCTTGCTTTATCCTTCATCCTGTAATAGATCATCAGTCACTTATAACTATCTTAAAAATGCCTCCCCACATTGTGTCTGCATGGTTGCAATATATGATACTAAAGCTACAACACTACAACCTCAGCGTCATCTACAAACATGGTAAGGAACTGCATTGTTGTACTTGGCTGACACCCCCTCCAGTGCCTTCTTACCCACTACAGACCAGGCAGATTGTATAGACATCATGGCAATAGTAGTGTTGTCCTTTCATAGAATCGAGGACCTCAGAGATGGCTTACGGTCAGACATCACATGCAGACAATTGCACAACATCATCAGCGCTCCGAAAGCTCGTGCTACCAAATAAAACTTTTGGATTTTAACCTGGTGTTGTGGGACTTCTTACTGTGCCTACCCCAGTCCAACGCCGCCATCTCCACATCATCATGAGGGGCTGGCCAGAATCCTCAAGGCAGCTTCCCTACGAGTCCGCACATTCTTCACTATCAATGATAAACTGACCGTACATGATGGACTGATACTGTATGGCCAGCGATTTCGCTTCAGAGGTACTACACCCAAAAACTTCACCAGGGGCACCCCAGATTGGAAGCAACCAAATATAGAGCCATGGATTCATTGCACTAGTTCTCCATGTATGCAGACATGGAAAGGGAAATCTCCAGACGTACACAACGCAATGCATTCAAGCCGCATCAATGAAATGTATCATTTCTTTTGCATGAGGTCCTGGTCCTGCCATGGTCATTTACAGCAGCTGACAAATGGCACAGTAAGAAGTCTCACAACATCAGGTTAAAATCTGACAGGTTTATTTGGAATCACAAGCTTTCGGAGCGCTGCTCCTTCATCAGATGAAGGATGAAGATGAAGATGAAGGAGCAGCACTCCAAAAGCTTGTGATTCCAAATAAACCTGTTGAACTTTAACCTGGTGTTCATAGAATCATAGAATCCTACAGTGCAGAAGGAGGCCATTCGGCCCATCAAGCCTGCACTGACCACTATCCCACCCAGACCTTAACCCCATAACCTCATACATTTCCCCTAGCCAGTCCCCCTGACACTAAGGGGCAATTTAGTATGGCCAATCCACCTAACCCGCACATCTTTGAACTGTGGGAGGAAACCGGAGCACCCGGAGGAAACCCACGCAGACATGGGAAGAATGTGCAGACTCCACACAGACAGTAATGCAAGCCGGGAATCGTGGGTATTGTGAGACTTCTTACTGTGCCCACCCCAGTCCAACGCCGGCATCTCCACATCATTTTCAAATGGAACCGTAAATTTAGTTTTAGTAACATTTAGTTTTAGTTGATTCATATTCTGGGTGGTTTGAACTCAAAAACTACTGCCAAACATGATGAGGAACAACATCATCATCAAACTCAAGAGACATTTCACCACACGTGGCATCCTGCAGATACAATGTTCATCAATTCATATCCACTGAATTCTGTGGCTTTGCACATAGAACATAGAACAGTACAGCACAGAACAGGCCCTTCGGCCCATGATGTTGTGCCGAGCTTTATCTGAAACCAAGATCAAGCTATCCCACTCCCTATCATCCTGGTGTGCTCCATGTGCCTTTCCAATAACCGCTTAAATGTTCCTAAAGTGTCTGACTCCACTATCATTGAAGGCAGTCCATCCCACACCCCAACCACTCTCTGCGTAAAGAACCTACCTCTGATATCCTTCCTGTATCTCCCACCATGAACCCTATAGTTATGCCCCCTTGTAATAGCTCCATCCACCCGAGGAAATAGTCTTTGAACGTTCACTCTATCTATCCCCTTCATCATTTTATAAACCTCTATTAAGTCTCCCCTCAGCCTCCTCCGCTCCAGAGAGAACAGCCCTAGCTCCCTCAACCTTTCCTCATAAGACCTACCCTCCAAACCAGGCGGCATCCTGGTAAATCTCCTCTGCACTCTTTCCAGCACTTCCACATCCTTCTTATAGTGAGGTGACCAGAACTGCACACAATATTCCAAATGTGGTCTCACCAAGGTCCTGTACAGTTGCAGCATAACCCCACGGCTCTTAAACTCCATCCCCCTGTTAATAAAAGCTAACACACTATAGGCCTTCTTCACCGCTCTATCCACTTGAGTGGCAACCTTCAGAGATCTGTGGATATGGACCCCAAGATCTCTCTGTTCCTCCACAGTCTTCAGAACCCTACTTTTGACCCTGTAATCCACATTTAAATTAGTCCTACCAAAATGAATCACCTCACATTTGTCAGGGTTAAACTCCATTTGCCATTTTTCAGCCCAGCTTTGCATCCTATCTATGTCTCTTTGCAGCCTACAACAGCCCTCCACCTCATCCACTACTCCACCAATCTTGGTGTCATCAGCAAATTTACTGATCCACCCTTCAGCCCCCTCCTCTAAGTCATTAATAAAAATCACAAAGAGCAGAGGACCAAGCACTGATCCCTGTGGCACTCCGCTAGCAACCTGCCTCCAGTCCGAAAATTTTCCATCCACCACCACCCTCTGTCTTCGATCAGATAGCCAGTTACCTATCCAATCGGCCAACTTTCCCTCTATCCCACACCTCCTTACTTTCATCATAAGCCGACCATGGGGGACCTTATCAAACGCCTTACTAAAATCCATGTATATGACATCAACTGCCCTACCTTCATCAACACACTTAGTTACCTCCTCAAAAAATTCAATCAAATTTGTGAGGCACGACTTGCCCTTCACGAATCCGTGCTGACTGTCCTGGATTAATCGAGATTTTTTTTGCCTGTGTGTGGTAAGATTTGACTATTAAGTCGCCCAAAAAATGGTGTGAATTTCTCCTGTGTGGCATTTAGAATTTTTTTTTGGTTAGATCACGTCCCCTGTGCATTGCAGGAGAAGAAACAAGATTGGATTCAATGGATAACAAACTGAAACAGGAGTTAAAATTCAAAACACTAATGCTTAGAGAGGCAAAGACACTGAAGTTAAATGTTAATGTATATCTATCCCGAGAACAGGGAAGATAAAGAATTGCAGCTGTCCGGTCACATTTCAATCCCAGTGTATCTGCTCCTTTTACTCAACACGAAATTGAAATACACGAGTTACCCTAATCTCAGAGTCCCTACTGTCAGCGCAATGACTGTGTTCCTTCAGCCACTTACCTCGCTGACGATGGTGGAGATGTACTGATCCTTACTGTACTCCCAACCATCCAAACAGGTCTCCTGTTCTAGCTCAGACATGTTGAAGGAATCCGGATCTGGAAAAGTCTGCGAAAGATTCACGATCACATCCAGCCGGTACCGTCTACATTTGCTGTGCTGGAGTTTGCCTTTTTCCAGTTCCAGAGGGATAGTCCTATTGATCCACGCTTCACTCAGATTGAGATTCCCGGGAATTAAACAGCGATGCTCTGGAATATCCCCGACAAAAACTATGGACAATCCACAGAAACCATTGGGGATGACACTGAGGCTCAGAAGGAAGAAGACAACTTTCTGGTAGGGTCCCCATTCTCCGAGGAAAGCGGCGATTTCATCGTAGTCCCGCATGCTGGTGACAGCGAGGGGAAGAGACTGGCAGCGATTAACTTCTGCGAAACTGCAAGAATTTACCTTTGGTGGACAGAGTGGAGAAACAGCCTGGAGTCATTTCGAAGCCTGGCTCAATATCAGTCGTTTCCACATTTGAATAGTAATCCGATCTTCCCCCAGCACTGAGAGAGCTCCTCCCAAATGGAACAGCCTTTGGCAGATACTCTGCTGTTTTAAACACAGTTTCTCATGTCCCTTGCGAAACACATTGCTGACAGAATGCTGAAATGATTGGTTGTGGTTAAACTGGGTGCAGGTGCATCGTTCCTTGAAAGTGGTTTCACAGGTAGGCAGGGTGGTTCTGGTGGACCTCAGTTGTGCCTTTGTCCTATATGGACCACCGTTGTGTGTGTTTGTCATACCTGGACACATCCCCTTCCAGTTTGGTTCCTCCCCTCAGCACCTAGTATAAAGGTGGCTGTCTTCTCCCCCTTGTTCAGTCCAGGTCGGTTAATTGTTGGGATCTGCTCCTGATTCTGTTGTGAATAAAAGCCTACACTTATATTGGCATATCGGTAGTCTTTCGCCTTATTGATAGCGCATCAATTTTATTCACAACAGTTACTAGTATGGAGCAGTTTCTAAAACCCGACAAGTTAGCATTAGACCCTCAAGAGGTTGGAGCCTCTGATAAATTTGATCATTGGTTGGACTGCTTCGAAGCATTCGTCGACACCGCTGCGGCCATCGACACCGACGCTGCTAAACTCCACGTGCTCCGCGCCCGGGTAAGCGAAACTGTCTATGGAATCTTCCGGGACGCTGCTACTTACGCGGACGCTATCGAACTCCTAAAAGGGCAGTTCCGAAAGAGCCCTAACGTGGTTTACGCCAGACACCTCCTAACTACCCGCAAACAGCAGCCAGGAGAATCGTGCGCCCAATTTCTGCGCGCCCTGTGAGTCCTCGCCCGAGCATGCGACTGTAAGGCTGTTTCAGCAGCACAGAACACGGAGGATCTGATCCGCGACGCCTACGTTGCGGGCATTGAGTCTACATACATCCAGCAGCGTCTGCTGGAACAAGATGACCTAGACCTCCGGAAAACGGCCACGATGGCTGAAACGTTAGAAGCAGCCTCCCATAATCTCGGGTCTTACCTTGGATCCCGTTCCACCGAGGGCTCCACTGCGACGGCTGCTCCAGCAGGGCCCAAATGTTACTTTTGTGGCCTCCCTAAGCACCCTCGGCGTCACTGCCCGGCAAAGGACGCGATTTGCTCCGGATGCGGTAAGCTAGGCCACTTTGTTAAAGTCTGCAGAGCAAAGCCGCTTCTGAAGACTCGTGGAGCCATGTGTGCTCCGAGGGCGCGGCCATCTTTGATGCAGGCGGCGGCTGCGCGCGAATCGCCATCTTGGATGCGGTCACCGGAAGTGCGGGAATCGCCATCTTTGATGCGGTCACCGGAAGTGCGGGAGTCGCCATCTTTGAGACTGGCATCAAGGCAAGCTGAGCAGGAAGCTTCATCCGTGACGTCATCAGACGGCGACGAAGATGGATTCTTCTTTAATTCAACAGTGGCATCGATTTGCCTGGACCAGTCGCAGCCACATCAACTCTCCAAGTCCATAATGGAGATCAAGGTAAATGGTTATGCAGAAAACTGCCTGTTTGACTGTGGGAGCACGGAAAGTTTTATACACTCTCGCACAGTGCGTCAATATGCCCTTCCCGTGCGACCCTGGAGCCAGACCATCTCCATGGCCTCGAATTCTCACTCAGTGGAGGTCCTCGGGTGCTGCTTGGTGACGCTGACGGTACAGGGCACAGTCTACGAGCATTTTCGGCTCCTCGTGCTGCCGCGACTCTGCGCAGCTGTACTGCTGGGGTTAGATTTCCTCAGCCATCATAGGAGCGTCATCCTGCAGTACGATGGCCCTTATCCCCCGCTCTCCGTCTGCAAGGCGCCGTCACGGCAGCGCCCCTCACGCACCACCTGCAGTCTCTCGACCCTCAAGATCACCCCCCCCCCCGTTATTTGATAACCTCACCCCGGATTGTAGGCCTATAGCCACCAAGAGTAGGCGCTATTGTGCGGATGACCGGGCCTTCATTCGGTCCGAGGTACAACGTTTGCTCCAGGAAGGGATTATCCAGGCCAGCACCAGCCCCTGGAGGGCGCAAGTGGTCGTAGTTAAATCGGGGGAGAAACACCGCATGGTGATTGACTACAGCCAGACCATAAACAGGTATACCCAACTAGATGCATATCCTCTTCCCCGTATCGCGGACATAGTCAACCGCACCGCGCACTATAGGGTTTTTTCAACGATCGATTTGAAATCGGCTTACCACCAGCTCCCTATCCGCTCGGAGGATCGCCCATACACTGCCTTTGAGGCGGATGGCCGCCTCTACCAGTTCCTCCGAGTCCCCTTTGGTGTCACCAATGGGGTCTCAGTCTTCCAACGGGCCATGGATCAAATGGTGGACCAGCACGGACTACGGGCCACTTTCCCGTATCTGGATAACGTCACCATCTGCGGCCATGACCTGCAGGACCATGATGCCAACCTACAAAAATTCCTTCGTACGGCCACTCTCCTGAACCTCACATACAATGAGGCGAAGTGTGTTTTCCGGACACGCCGCCTCGCCATCCTTGGGTACGTGATAGAAAATGGTGTCCTTGGCCCCGACCCAGCCCGTATGCGTCCCCTTATGCAGCTTCCCCTCCCTACTACCCTCAAAGCACTGAGGAGATGCCTGGGCTTCTTCTCCTATTATGCCCAGTGGGTTCCCCGTTACGTAGATAAAGCCCGTCCGCTCCTAAAATCGACCTCTTTTCCCCTGGCGGAGGAGGCCTGTCGGGCCTTCGATGACATCAAAGCGGACATCGCGAAGGCCGCGATGCACGCTGTGGACGAATCCATCCCATTACAAGTGGAAAGTGATGCGTCTGACTTTGCCCTAGCTGCCACCCTTAACCAGAGGGGCTGTCCGGTGGCCTTCTTTTCCCGGACCTTACAAGGCCCTGAGATTCGACACTCCTCGGTCGAGAAGGAGGCCCAGGCCATCGTGGAAGCCGTCCGGCACTGGCGCCATTATCTCGCGGGCCAACGATTCACCTTAATTACGGACCAGCGGTCAGTTGCCTTCCTGTTTAACACCAGGCAAAAGGGCAAGATTAAGAATGACAAGATCTTGCGGTGGAGGATTGAGCTCTCCACCTACTGATATGACATCATGTACCGGCCTGGGAAGCTCAATGAGCCCCCAGACGCCCTGTCCCGTGGATCATGTGCCAGTGCCCAACTAGACCAGCTACAGTCCCTCCATAACGACCTCTGTCACCCGGGTGTCACCAGATTTTTCCATTTTGTCAAGTCCCGTAACCTGCCCTTCTCCCTTGAGGAAGTCCGGACGATTACCAGGCAATGCAGGGTCTGCGCTGAGTGCAAACCGCAGTTCTACCGGCCAGGTAGGGCGCACCTTGTAAAGGCCACTCGCGCGTTCGAGCGCCTTAGCGTTGATTTTAAAGGCCCCCTCCCCTCCTCTAACCGCAATGTTTATTTCCTGAATATCATTGACGAATACTCACGTTTCCCTTTTGCCTTCCCCTGCTCGGACATGACCACGGCTACAGTGATTCGGACCCTGAACAAGCTCTTCACCCTGTTCGGCTTCCCAGCCTATATTCATAGCGACCGTGGGTCCTCTTTCATGAGTGACGAGCTGAGGCAGTACCTGCTCGCCAAAGGCGTTGCCTCCAGCCGCACCACTAGCTATAACCCCAGGGGCAATGGTCAAGTAGAGCGGGAGAACGCAACCATCTGGAAGGCCGTTCTATTAGCGTTACGGTCTAGGGGCCTTCCAGTCAGCCGTTGGCAAGACGTCCTTCCGGACGCATTACATTCCATTAGGTCACTCTTGTGCACAGCGACCAATACGACCCCTCACGAGCGGATGTTTTCATTTCCCAGGAAGTCCTCCTCGGGTACTTCGCTCCCGGATTGGCTGATGTCCCCGGGACCCGTCCTGCTTCGGAAGCATGTCCGGACCCATAAGGCAGATCCCTTGGTCGAGGAGGTCCAATTGCTCCACGCTAATCCCCAATATGCTTATGTAGCGTACCCTGATGGGCGGGAGGACACGGTTTCTGTCCGTGACTTGGCACCCGCGGGTGCCCCGGAGGTCACCACGTCCTTCCGCCCCACGGTCCCTGGTGTCGTCCATTCGGAGACTGCTACGCCTCTTCCTCCCTCAGTCCCTGTCCCCAATGTAGTGTGACCAGAGCCTGTTGCAGCCCCCCACCCCCCAGCTCCGGTTCCCACTGTTCCCCATACGCCACCAGGGCCACTGCTCATTCCTCTCGCCCCTATGTACAGCTCGCTTGAGTCGCCGGAGCCGTCGCCACGCAGTACCCGACGACTGGACGGGACGATGGATCGGTCCGCTTCACACCACCCAGCGCCTTCTCTCGACGCTCACTGTACGGAGCCTGGGCCGACATCGCTCCCTGCTCGGACGACTCTGCGACCTGAACTACGACGATCGCGACGACGGATCAAGCCACCGGTTCGTCTGGACTTGTGATATTGTTTCCGCTTCACCCCCGTGTTGTTTTTTTAAAAGGAAGGGGTGAATGTGGTGGACCTCAGTTGTGCCTTTGTCCTATATGGACCACCGTTGTGTGTGTTTGTCATACCTGGACACATCCCCTTCCAGTTTGGTTCCTCCCCTCAGCACCTAGTATAAAGGTGGCTGTCTCCTCCCCCTTGTTCAGTCCAGGTCGGTTAATTGTTGGGATCTGCTCCTGATTCTGTTGTGAATAAAAGCCTACACTTATATTGGCATATCGGTAGTCTTTCGCCTTATTGATAGCGCATCAGTGGTGAAGAAGGCGTTTGGCATACTTGCCTTCATGGATCAGAGCATAGAATCCCTACAGTGCAGAAGGAGGCCATTGTGGTAGGTGCATTGAGTCTGCACCTACCACAATCCCACCCAAGCCCTATCCCTGTAACCCTGCATATTTACCATGCTAATCCACTGGACACTAGGATCAATTTAACATGGCCAATCAACCTAACCCGCACATCTTTGGACTGTGGGAGGAAACCGGAGCACCCAGAGGAAACCCATGCAGACATGGGGAGAATGGTGAGCATTGAGTACAGAAGTTGGGACCCTATGTTGCAACATTGGTAAAGCCACATTTGCAGTACTGCGTACAATTCTGGTCACTCTGCGATAGAAAGGCTAGTATTAAACTGGAAAAGATGGAAAAATAGATTTACAAGGAGACTGGAAGGTTTGAATTATAAGGAGAGGTTGGGTGCATTGGAACTTTTTCTCCCTGGAGCGTAGGGGGATGATTTGATTTGATTTGATTTATTATTGTCACATGCATTTGCATACAGTGAAAAGTATTGATTCTTGCGCGCTATACAGACAAAGCATATTGTTCATAGAGAAGGTAATGAGAGTGCAGAATACAGTCATAGCTAGGGTGTCGAGAAAGATCAACTTAATGTGAGGTAAGTCCATTCAAACGTCTGACAGCAGCAGGGAAGAAGCTATTCTTGAGTTGGTTGGTACATGACCTCAGACTTTTGTATCTTTTTCCCAACGAAAGAAGGTGGAAGAGAATATGTCTGGGGTGCGTGAGGTTGTCAGTTCTGTTGGCTGCTTTGCCAAGGCAGCGGGAAGTGTAGACAGAGTCAATGGATGGGAGGCTGGTTTGCGTGATGGATTGGGCTACAATCTCAACCTTTTGTAGTTTCTTGCGATCTTGGGCAGAGCAGGAGCCATACCAAGCTGTGGTACAACCAGAAAGAATACTTTCTATGGTGCATCTGTAAAAGTTGGTGAGAATCATAGCTGACATGCCAAATTTCCTTTGTTTTCTGAGAAAGTAAAGGCGTTGTAGTAGTAGAGGTGGGTTTTCTCAACTATTGTGTCGACATGGGGGGACCAGGACCGATTGTTGGTGATCTAGACACATAAAAACTTGAAGCTTTCGACCATTTCTACTTCATCCCCATTGGTGTAGACAGGGATATGTTCTCCATTGCGCTTCTTGAAGTCGATGACAATCTCTTTCGTTTTGTTGACATTGAGGGAGAGATTATTGTTGTCGTACCAGTTCACCAGATTCTCTATCTCATTCCTGTACTTTGTCTCGTCATTGTTTGAGATCTGACCCACTACGGTGGTGCCATCAACAAACTTGAAAATCAAGTTGGAGGGGAATTTGGCCCCTCTTTGGGTGAGGGGTGACCTAATAGAGGTTTATAAAATCGTGAGGGGCATGGATAAGGCAAGTAGCCAACGTCTTTTCCCCAGGGTAGGGGAGTCCAAAACTAGAGGGCATAGGTTGAAGATGAGAGGAGAAAGGTCTAAAAGGGATCTGAGGTGCAACTTTTTCACACAGAGGGCGGTGCGTATATGGAATGAGTTGCCAGAGGAGGTATCAAGACTGATGAAAGATCATCCAAATTCGAAACATTAACTCTATGCTCACTACACAGGTGCTGTCAGACCTGTTGGGATTTTCCAGCATTTTCTGTTTTTGTTTCATATGGACTTGAAATGGTAAGTCTTTCTCTCCACAGATTCTGCCTGACCTGCTAAGTTTTTTCAACATTTTTTATTATTACCAAAGAAACAGATTATTCCTGTCTGAAAAAACAACCATTACTCTCTGTTTCTTTTCACTCAGCCAATTTTGTCACTGCGGTGCCACTTTCCCTTTTATTCCATGGGTTTTAACTTTCGTTAACGTACCACATAATGGGTCTGTCAGCAAATTCTACATAGAGCACATCTACCACATTACCCTCATCTACCCTCTCTATTACTACATCAAAATATTCCAGAAATTCACAGTGCACTTTTAAAAATTCCAAGCTGGCATTCTTAACTTAATCCACATTTTTTCAAGTTCTTTATCGCAGATTATTATTTCTGAAAGCTTTCACACCATCAAGACTAAAGTGACTGACTTATCGGATGAGTATGTCCTTACATTCTATTCTCCCCAAGGTGTGACATTTAATAATTCCATCTTCTTCTTGAAATACCCAGATAGTTCAGGAGGAATTGAAGATTGTGACAAGTACCCCTGCAACTTTCACCTTTCAGCCTTGTTCGGGATATATATTCTTATTTATCTTTGTGTCATTTGCAAATTTAGCTGCCATGCCATCTAAATCATTGCTATAAATTATACAAGTTGAGTTTCCAGCTCCTTGTGGGACTCCACTCATCACATCCTCCCCATCAGGAAACAACCCATTTATGCGTACTCTGTTTACTGCCAGCCAGTCAAACCTCTATCCATGCTAACATGCTACTCTTTGCACCATGAGCTCTTATCTTCCACAAAAACCTTTGATGTGACACCTTATCAAATGCCTTCTGGAAATGCAAATACAGTGCACCTACAGACTACCCTTTATCCACAGTACATGGTACTCCTTCAAAAGAACTCCAATAACTCCAGAACTCCAAGGGGCGGTACGGTGGCACAGTGATTAGCACTATTGCCTCACAGCACCAGGGATCTGGGTTCGATTCCCAGCGTGGGTCACTGTTTGTGTGGAGTTTGCACATTGTCTGTGTGGGTTTCCTTCGGGTGCTCTGGTTTCCTTCCACAGTCCAAGGATGTGTGGGTTACGTGGATTGGCCATGCTAAATTGCCCCTTTGTGTCTGGGGGACTAGCTAGGTAAAATGCATGGGGTTATGGGGATTGGGACTGTGGTCGGTGCAGACTCGATGGGTTGAATGGCCTCCTTCTGCACTGCAGTATTCTATGAACTGATTGAAAATGAATTCCCTTTTACAAAACAATGCTTCCCAATTACCTTGAGTTTCTCCAAGTGCCCAGCTCTTTAATAATCAATGCAAACACTTATCCCACAAGAGGAATCAAGTTTACTGCCAATAGCTTCCTGTTTTCAGCCTTTCTCCCCTCTTGAATAAAGGAGTTATATTTGCTACTTACCAATCTGATAGAACCTTTCCAGAACCTAAAGAATTTTGGAAAATTAAAACCAATGCATCTACCACCTCATTAGCCACCAATTTTAACACCTTTAAACAAAGTCCATCAGGACTCGGAGACTTGTCAACCCACAGCTCCGTCAGTTTTCTCAGTAAGGCTTCCCAAACGATTGTAATTTCACCCATGTCTCCTCTCCATTCCACCTCATGATTCTGTTGTAGGGAAATATCCCTTTACCAGTGCAGAATAGAAGTTGAGTCGCAAATCAAGGTTCAAAGCGTGTCTTTATTGTACAATTACTGGGATCCCAGGGAGACCCCCGTAGCCAGCTCAGAAACAGTGGCTTGGCCACGTTGATCTCAATCCTTTCACATCAGCTCTGGATCTTTATAGGGATCCAAATTCGAGCCGGAACATTTGATTATGCATTTTTACAATATGTATAAAGTGGTCTGTCAGTTTAAAAAGTCCCTAGGAAGTTTCATCGATTAGCATTTGTATGGTGTGTGTTCGTGTTAATGGGATTACTTGGTCCTGCCCCGGTGTCTAAATGCGTTTCCCATTATCTTCTCTATGTGTCCTCTTATCTGAATTGATCTTATTGTTTCGTGTCTGTGTTTCCTGCTTGTGAGATTGAGTGTTAATGTCATCCTGTCCTGTTGGATGTCTGGAGTATTTCATTCTAATCTTTTATTCTTATATCTTAGTTTATCAGATTTTTATGTCTGCCTTGGCCGAATTGGTAATATTTCAGTGATAGCTTGGTTTTGATAACCCACTCTATGTCTCGTTTCATAGGGATCTTGATCGTCCTTGGCCAGTTTAAAATGCAGCTGCGCGCTGTTGCTAGGCAGATTAGGGATCTTCCGTAGTCTTTGAAATTCGCGAGTCTCTCAGCTGTGCAAGGGGGGGACCCGATCGAATATCCATCCGGGGGTGCCCCTCTGCATTGTTGGCCCGTTATGAGTGGTGCCAATTAGTCCAATAAGTAAATATGTTTGATGATGCAAAATATGGTTTTCTGGAAAATTTCCTCCTTCAATTCACAGCTATTATTGGAACGTTTTTGTACCCTCAAGATGATACAAAGATGGAAGCAAAATATTTGCAGGATCTACAGGCATTTAGAGGAAGCAAAATATTTACAGGATCTACAGGCATTTAGAGATGCAAGGACTGATTAGGGACAGTCAGCATGGCCTTGTGAGTGGAAAATCATGTCTCACAAATTTGATTGAGTTTTTTGAAGGAGTAACCAAGAAGGTAGATGAGGGCAGTGCAGTTGATGTTGTCTGCATGGACTTTAGCAAGGCCTTTGACAAGGTACTGCATGGTAGGTTGATGCATAAGGTTAAATCTCACGGGATTCAGGGTGAGGTATCTAAATGGATACAAAATTGGCTTCTTGACAGAAGCCAGAGGGTGGTTGTAGAGGATTGTTTTGCAAACTGGAGGCCTGTGACCAGTGGTGTGCCTCAGGGGTCAGTGCTGGGTCCACTGTTATTTGTCATTTATATTAATGATTTGGATGAGAATATCGGAGGCATGGTTAGTAAGTTTGCAAATGACACCAAGATTGGTGGCATGGTGGACAGTGAAGGAAGTTACCTCCGATTGCAACGGGATCTTGATCAATTGGGCCAGTGGGCTGACAAATGGCAGATGGAGTTTAATTTAGATAAATGTGAGGTGATGCATTTTGGTAGATTGAACCAGGGCAGGACTTACTCAGTTAATGGTAGGACATTGGGGAGAGTTACAGAACAAAGAGATCTTGGGGTACATGAGCATAGCTCCTTGAAAGTGGAGTCACAGGTGGACAGAGTGGTGAAGAAGGCATTCGGCATGCTTGGTTTCATCGGTCAGAAGATTGAATACAGGAGTTGGGACGTCTTGTTGAAGTTGTACAAGACATTGGTAAGGCCACACTTGGAATACTGTGTACAGTTCTGGTCACCCTATTATAGAAAGGATATAGAAAGCTCAATTGTTGGCCAGCCCTGTGACCCTCGTAACCCCGGCCCTCCAACCCCCCCCCCCCACCCTCATGGCCAATTGCTGGTCTCCCGACCATTCCCGAGCCCAATCCCGACCCTCCCCCCCAACCCTGATCTCCACTTCCTCCCACCGATTCTCCCCCCTGAAAGACACCCCCCACCCCTACAGTAATGAGCCCACCCCCGCAGTATTGACCCCCCTCACAGTCCCAACCCCCCCCAGCAGGCTGAACCCTCCACCCCCTAGCCAGCCCCAATTACTGGCCTTCCATCTTCCCCCACCAATCCTGATGCAGAGTGGTAGCAGAATCCCCACCCCCACCGATCGTCCCTTTGACCCTGCCCCATCAGGCCCAGCTTCCAGACCACACCCCCATATGCCACACCCCTTGGCACTGCCCCATGAATGATGCGCAGTGCCAAGGTGCCTCCTGGGCATTGTCACTTTGCCCCTTGGGCACTGCCGGGGTGCCAATGCCCTGGAGGCACCATCCGCTGTCCTCTGGGGGCCCCCGATTGCCTCCCCTTCACCCCAGCGAGGTCAGGTCACTAGCTCCCCAAATGTGGTGAGCTACTGTAACCACCGCTGGAGTGAACCATTGTGGCAGGGGGAGATGCTAGCGAGCCCAGAGACTTCAGTCCCGGACCCGCTAATCACATTCAAATTGTATTAGAATGACCATGTTAATGGTCTTTGCACCTCCCCGCCGATTTCCAGCGTGGAGGAGACGACCCCGGAATCCTGGCACTGGGAGATGCTAGCAGGGCGCGAACACGCACGTGAACCCGATGAATCAGCCGACATGACAATCTCCTGGCCCGCTGCACTAACTGTCCAGTAACAGCAGAGAATAACTTGTTCATAGGGGCCCAGTGCTTCAGCGATGGTCTCTCCCATCAACACACAGCTCACCCCCACCTGATCCCTGGCCTGCAACCCTCTACACACATGTCTGACCACACTTACCCCTTCATCGCAGTATGACAGTCATAATCAAAGAGTGACTTGGAATAAAGGCATCCCAGCAACTTATACACGACATTCACAAACATGTTCTGCCCATGGTTTCTGAGTGCATCTCATGTGCTTTCTTCATTGGTTTCTGGGCACTCCAGAGTGGTGCTCCTTCTTTGCTGTGGTGGAGACAGGTTGTTGAGTTGGCTGCCTTGTTGCCTGGGGTGAGTTTGCCAACTGTCCTTTGGTAGCTTGAGGTCTTGAGGGCACCTGAATTCTGAGTGACTCAGGCCTGACCAATGGCAGGAGCCTCCTCAGTTGCCACGATGTCCTGAGGCACAGGTGTCCTTGGCAGCGAGGGTGGAGGAACCAGTCTCTGTGCCAGGAGCATCCTGAGAGGAACCTACAGAGAGCAACTGCTATTGTTCATTATGCCATCATGAGGCACACTTGAAAATGCTGGAAAATCTCATCTCTTTAGGGGCAGGTGCGACCTGTACAAAAAGGACGGGTTTCACTTAAATCCCAGGGGGACCAATATCCTGGCGGGAAGGTTTGCTAAGGCTACTGGGGAGTGTTTAAACTAGAATGGTTGGGGGGTGGGAATCAAAATGAGGTGACTGGGAGAGAGGAGGTTAGCTTAAAAATAAAAGGGGCTTTAGACAGTGTGAGAGGGAGGATACACAGATGACGGAGAAGGGGATCGCTCAGACCGAAGGGTTGAGATGTGTGTATTTTAATGCAAGGAGCGAAGTGAACAAAATGGATGAGCTTAGAGCGTGGATCACTACTTGGAAGTGTGACGGGGTGGCCGTTACAGAGACTTGGTTATCTCAGGGACAGGACTGGATACTTCAAGTGCCGGGTTTCAGATGTTTCAGAAGGGACAGGGAAGGAGGCAAAAGAGGTGGGGGAGTGGCACTGTTGATCAGGGATAGTGTCACGGCTGTAGAAAAGATGGATGCCACAGAGGGATTGTCTACGGAATCTCTGTGGGTGGAGGTTCGCAACAGGAAGGGGTCAATAACTTTACTGGGTGTTTTCTATAGGCCGCCCAATAGTAGCAGGGATGTGGAGGAGCAGATTGGGAAGCAGATCCTGGAGAGATGTGATAATAACAGAGTGGTCGTGATGGGAGATTTTAATTTCCCCAATATCGATTGGAATATCCCGAGGGGAAGGGGTTTAGATGGGGAGGAGTTTGTTAGGTGTGTTCAGGAGGGCTTCCTGACACAGTATGTGGATAAGCCTACAAGAGGAGAGGCTGTACTTGATTTGGTATTAGGGAATGAACCTGGGCAGGTGTCAGATCTCTCAGTGGGAGAGCTTTTTGGGGATAGTGATCATAACTCCTTTACATTAGCATTGGAGAGAGATAGGATCAGTCAAGCTAGGAAAGTGTTTATCTGGAGTAAGGGCAATTATGAGGCTATTAGGCAGGAAATTAGAGGCATAAACTGGAAGGAAGTTTTCTCAGGGAAATGTACAGAAGAAATGTGGCAAATTTTCAAGGAAAATTTGTCTGGAGCTCTGCACAGCAACGTTCCAATGAGACAGGGGAGTTATGGTAGGTCACAGGAACCATGGTGCATGAAAGCTGTAATGAATTTAGTCAAGAAGAAAAGAAAAGCCTACAAAAGGTTTAGGGAGCTAGGTAATGTTAGAAATCTAGAAGAGTATATGACTAGTAGGAAGGAACTCAAGAGGGAAATTAGAAGAGCAAGAAGGGGTCATGAGAAGGCCTTGGCAGACAGGATAAAGGAAAACCCCAAGGCATTCTACAAGTATGTTAAGAGCAAGAGGATAAGATGTGAAGGAGTAGGAGCTATCAAATGTGACGGTGGGAAAGTCTGTATAGAACCGATAGAAATGGCAGAGGTACTCAATGAATACTTTGCTTCAGTATTCACAGTGGAAAAGGATCTTGGTAGTTGCAGTGCAGACTTGCAGTGGACTGAGAAGATTGAGCATGTGGACATTAGGAAAGAGGATTTGTTGGAGCTTTTGAAAAGCATCAAGTTAGATAAATCGCCGGGATGTACCCTAGGTTACTGTGGGAGGCGAGGGAAAAGATTGCTGAGCCTCTGGCGATGGAGACGGGAGAGGTTCCGGAGGATTGGAGGATTGCGGATGTGGTTCTGTTATTCAAGAAAGGGAGAAGAGATAGCCCGGGAAATTATAGACCGGTGAGTCTAACCTCAGTGGTTGGTAAGTTGATGGAGAAGATCCTGAGAGGCAGGATTTATGAACATCTGGAGAGGAATAGTATGATCAGTAATAGCCAGCACGGCTTTGTCCAAAGCAGATCATGCCTTACGAGCCTAATTGAATTTTTTGAAGATGTAACTGGACACATAGATGAGGGAAGAGCGGTAGATGTAGTTTATATGGATTTCAGCAAGGCATTTGATGAGGTGCCCCATGCAAGGCTCATTGAGAAAGTGAAGGGGCCTGAGATACAAAGGGACATTGCTTTGTGGATTCAGAACTGGCTTGTCCACAGAAGGCAAAGAGTGGTTGTAGATGGGTCTTTTTCAGCATGGAGGTCGGTCACCAGTGGAGTGCCCCAGGGATCTGTTCTGGGACCCTTGCTCTTTGTGATTTTTATAAATGACCTGGATGAGGAAGTGGAAGGGTGGGTTGGCAAGTTTGCTGATGACACAAAGGTTGGAGGTGTTGCATCTTATCTATGTCTCGTTGCAACTGCTGACATCCCTCTAGAGACATAGATAAGATGCAAGACTGGGCGGAGAAGTGGCAGATGGACTTCAACCCAGATAAGTGTGTGGTGGTTCATTTTGGCAGGTTGAATGGGATGAAAGAATATAATATTAAGGGTAAGACGCTTGGCAGTGTGGAAGAACAGAGGGATCTTGGGGTCCGGGTTCATAGGAAGCTCAAAGCAGCGTCGCAAGTAGAGGCTGTGGTTAGGAAGGCGTATGGAATACTGGCCTTCATCAATAGCGGAATTGAGTTTAGAAATCGGGAGATAATGCTGCAGCTGTACAGGACCCTGGTCAGACCCCACCTGGAGTACTGTGCCTAGTACTGGCCGCCTCATTACAGAAAGGATGTGGAAGCCATAGAAAGGGTGCAGAGGAGATTTACAAGAATGCATCTCCTTTAAACCTTGCCCCTCTCACCTTAAACCTGTGCCCCCTAATAATTGACTCTTCCACCCTGAGAAAAAGCTTCTGACTATCCTCTCTTTCCATGCCTCTCATAATCTTGTAGACTTCTATCAGGACGTCCCTCAACCTCCGTTGTTCCAGTGGGAACAAACCAAGTTTCTCCAACCTCTCAGCATAGCTAATGCCCTCCAAACCATGCAACATCCTGGTAAATCTTTTCTGTACCCTCTTCAAAGCCTTCACATCTTTCTGGCAGTGTGGCGACTAGAATTGAACAGTATATTCCAAGTGTGTCCTAACTAAGGTTCTATAAAGCTGCAACATGACTTGCCAATTTTTAAATTCAATGCCCTGGCCAATGAAGGCAAGCATGCCGCATGCCTTCTTGACTATCTTCTCCACCTGTGTTGTCACTTTCAGTGACCTGTGTACCTGTACACCCAGATCCCTCTGCCTACCAATACTCTTAAGGGTTCTGCCATTTACTGTTTATTTCCTGTCTGTATTAGACCTTCCAAAATGCATTACCTCACATTTGTCTGGGTTAAACTCCATCTGCCATCTCTCTGCCCAAGTCTCCAACCGATCTATATTCTGCTGCATCCTCTGATGGTCCTCATCACTAACCTTTGTGTCGTCCGCAAACTTACAAATCAAACCAGTTACATTTTCCTCTAATTCATTTATATATATTACAAACAGCAAAGGTCCCAGCACTGACCCCTGAGGAACGCCACTGTAACAGCCCTCTGTTCGGAAATGCACCCTTCCACTGCTACCCTCTGTCTTCTATGACCAAGCCAGTTCTGTATCCACTTTGCCAGCTTACCTATGATCCAGTGGGACTTCACCTTCTGTACCAGTCTGCCATGAGGGACTGAGAGACATTATGCTGGAAAGTGCTGAGCAATTGGCTGAATTGTCTGACAGATTTATATTGATGTATTGACATTAAATGAAATTATTTTTATACTAATGTAAGGCGGAGAATTAGATTAAGAAAATGTATAACTGTTTTGATTTTTACTGGTAACGTCAGGACTTTTTTGAGGGGTCCAGGAACTCTGGGCCCGATTTTACTGTTTTGATTCTAAATGTTGAACCTGGAAGTGTTTCAGATCCGACTTTTAGACCCGTTCTTAGGCGCACCCACATGCCTGAAAAAAAAAGCGATTCTGAATGGTGCTGCAAAGGCCTGTGGGAGGGGCTTATCGTGCCCGAAACACTGCAGCTCTGAACTGAGCCTCCAACTGCGCAGTAAAAAAAAAAATGCTCCCCTGCCACATCGCTCCCAGGTCCGGTAATACCTCCCTTCTGGACTCCACTGCACCTCTCCCATAACATAACTGTCCCCCTTATTCCCCCCACCCCATCGCTACCCAGATCGATTGCGGCCCCTGCCCTCTTCCCCCCCATCAATCGCACGCAGAGTGGCAGTGGACCCCCACTGGGCCCCCACCAGAGAGCCATCTGACCCACCACCCTCCCCCCCGCCAGAGAGGGATCTGACTTGCCTCCCTCCCCACCACCAGAGAGCCATCTGACCTACCTCCCTCCCCCCAACCTGAGAGCTATCTGACCCACATCCCTCCTCCCCCCCACCAGAGAGCCATCTGACCCGCCTCCCTCCTCCCCCTACTGGAGAGTGATCTGATCAGCCTCCCTCCTTCCCCTACTGGAGAGTGATCTGACCCGCTTCCCTCCTCCCCCTACTGGAGAGTGATCTGGCCCGCCTCCCTCCTTCCCCTATTGGAGAGTGATCTGACCTGCCTCCCTCCCCCACCCCACCAGAGAGCCATCTGACCCGCCTCCCTCCTCCCTCCTCCCCCTACTAGAGAGTGATCTGACCCGCCTCCCTCCCCCACTCCACCAGAGAGCCATCTGACCCACCTCCCTCTCCTCCCCCACCAACGATCTGAGTCAGAGAGCCGCCAGAAGCTCTGAACTTATCTCCTCAGAAGTTGGAGCGCCCCAATCGGACCTTTGTGGGCCATGTCAGTTTCGCGTCAAATCTGGATGGGTGAACGCAATGATAAAGGGGGAATTGCTGGTAAGTTTGGGCATCCAGCCCATTAAGTCAATTTAAATGCATGCAAATACATTTAAATTGCCGTTGCGCTCGTTTCGGGTGCAATTTCCTGATCGCGGCCATTTTACGCGCTTGGTAAAGGGGGAATGGGTGCGGAGGCGGTATAGGATTGCACTACTCGCCTCACGCCCAACTTTACCAAGTTTCCACGCCTAAAAACGGGCGCAACTTGATGGTAAAATTGGGCCCTCTGTGCCTGAGACCATCATTAATAATTTCCCCCAATGATCACTGGTTTTTAATCAAGTTTTACCTTTTCCTGTGACATTGGTTTCCTGAGTATATTTGTCACCTCGTTGGAAAACCCCTTTGACAAAGGGTCATCTGGACTTGAAATGTCCGTTCCTTTCTTTCCTTACAGATGCTGCCAGACCTGTTGAGATTTTCCAGCATTTCTCTCTTTGGGTTTAGGATCGCAACTCATTTATTGTAGAGACATCAGCTAGGCCTGATCTCTTAGCCTTACACAAAGGTTCCACATAGTGCCGTCACCAATTTGTGCAAACCTCTGAAGCCTGAATGTGGAACTCCACAATAAAAGAACAAAGAACATTTCATACACAGTTTATTGACAAAACACTTCCCATTCTCTGCAAGTAACTTTAAATTCCGCACCGCCATACTTTCGGTACCCCCTCACCCTGCTCTTCCCAATGCCACACTCCCAAGTCCCAGTCCCAGGATTTTCTTGATCTTTTTCGGGTTCCTGTGGCACGCACAGTTTAAAACCTGCTCCAGGCTATGGCACACTCGCAAGCTTTCCACAGCACATCGATTGCGAACGACTGCCCTAGGTAGCATTGATGATAACATTCTTGAAGTTTACATTAAGTTTGAGGGAGAGAAGGATGGGTTCAAGACTAGTATTTAGAACTTAAATATGGGCAATTATGAGGACATGAAAGCACAGCTAAAATGAACTGACATATTAGGTTAAGGGATAGGTCATACAGATTCAGTGACAGACAGTTAAGGGATATTCAGAATACACAGAAATACACATTCCAATGTGAAATTAATTTTCCAAAATTCCTTAGATTTATGGATGGTTCCATTAAACTGGAAAATAGCGAATGCACTCCTTTATTCAAATAGGGTGGGAGACAAAAAGCAGAAAACTACAGGCCAGTTCGCTTAGTATCTGTCATAGAGAAAATGTCAGGAGCTGTGATGAAAGACATTTTCGCAAGGTACTTGCGCAAGGTACCTTTCGCAAGGTAATCAGGCAGAGTCAAATGGTTTTCCGAAAGGGAAATCATGCTTAACTAGTTTATGGAATTTTTTGAAGAACTAACACATGTTGTGAATAAAAGGATGTAACTCATTTTAATTTCCAAAAGGATTTGATAAATGACATATTGAGAATAATAAAATCCCATGGTGTCGGGGGTGATATATTGCCTTGGATAGACGATTGGCAAGCTAACAGGAAACAGATGGTAAACATAAATGTGTCCCTTTCTGGTTGGTAAGATGTAATAATTAGTGCTCCAAGGGTGCCACAGGAATCAGTATCTCAATGTTTTACAATTTATATCAATGACTTGGATGGAGGGTCTAAAGGTATGGTTGCTAAATTTGCTATTGAGACAGATAGGTTATCAAGAGGACACAAGAAAGCTAAAAGGATATATGTAGGTCAATTGAATGGAAAAAGAGCTGTCAAATTGAGTACAATGTGGGAAAGTGTGGAAAAAGTCCATTTTGGCAGGAAAAACAAACACAAAAACATCTTGTCCGGGATTCTCCCAGCCTGCTGCGCTGCTTGAGCAGTGCAGTGGGCTGGGAAACAAAAGCGGGGGGCCTTTAGTGATGACTCCGAAGCATTTTTTGGAGTGCAATCAGCTCCACACTGATTATCACATGGAAATTGATGATTTTCTGGACCTGCTAGCGTCTCCCCCTCACTGCCGGGGGTGGTTCCCTCCAGCAGGGTTTGCGACTGCTCCCCACTGATGGGGAACAGGCGTACTCACCCCACTGGTGGGGAAAATAGACCATTGAGGCCATCCCAGGAGGTCAGGGGCAAGGGGGTACCCCTTGGGCAGTGCCAGCCAGACAATGCCAGCCTGGCACCCTGGCACTGCCCAAGCGTCAAACTGGCACTGCCCACCAGGCACCTTGGCATTGTCCACTGACTATTGGACATTGCCAAAAAGGCAAGGTCAAAGGGGGTGGGGCATACTTGGAGCAAGGGTCTATGGGGGGCAATTGGTGGGGGAGACCTGCTGCCACTCTGCAAGTGGGACTGGTGGGGAGGGAGGAAGGCAATTGGGGCTGGCCAGAGGGCGGGTTTGGGCCTGATCATCCCGGTGGGGGTTGTCGGGTCTGGTCATCGGGGTGGGAGGATGGGTTGGGCTGGCTGGGGTGGGGAGATCGGAGCTGTCTGAGAGGGGGGAGATCTGGGCTGAGGGGGGTGGGGACGGAGATCTGGGCTGGCCCGGGGAGGTCTGGTAGGCCAAGATTGTGAGGCTGGCAATGGGGGGGGTGGGGAGGGGTGGGGGGTGCAGAGTCCATGTGCCGATCTCTGCATTGACAGTTTGGCACATGCGCAATGGCCCACTCAGCACCATGCTGTCGGTGTCTTGGACAGGAATAGGCCTCACCCCTTACTTATCAGAGTGAATCATGCTGTGGCTCTCTGCATTGCTCAAAGTGTTGGAGATTCATTCTGGTAAGTATGCTCAAAAAACAGGCGGGAAATACTCCCGTTTTCCCATCGGTTGGGCACTTCGTTTTTTTTGGGAGAATTGGGGCCACAGTGGCAAAGCCTTCAGGGATGGGGTGTGAAGAAACTGGGTGAGAACTGGGGAAGAGTTGGAGTCAAAAGGGGGAAGGCAGCCAAGTATTGCAATGATCGTTCCTGAGGCTGCCTTCTGCTCCTGGACCATGGCCTTCTTGGAGAACCCTTACACTGGGAAACATACCTGGGTTAGTGTGGTGGGTAGGTGACGAGTCATCATGAACTGCTGGTTTCACTCGTATGTTGTAGCGGGGTGGAAGGGGGGTTCAGACGAGGAACAGGGTGGGGGGTGGGGGGAGGCAGGGGGATTGTCTGCCGACATGGACAAATCTAATGCTGAGACATGTCAGTAATGAACATTCAATTGCAGCTGAGATCTTTCAGCTACAACTCAATGGATTTTACCACGAGCTCAGTCAACATGTCCTTCACTAACTCATTCCTTTCCAGTGAGTTAACCAAATCTGTGCAGTGTATTACTACGGGAACAGAAAGAATGGTTTGTGCTACCACATGGGATTCAACAATAGTGGATTGAAAATTTCCAAAAGCATATCTGTGGATAAACAAAGAATTGGAATGAAATGAATAAGAATAGCACTTACAGAGTTACCAACACTTCAGCAATAACTTAGCACATATGAAAGAAAGATAGATACATCTCTGTGCGGTGCTTAATTTAATTTGAGTCGGATTTCATTTATTGGTAAACCATATGTATTTGAATTGAATCTATTCATACACGAGGTGAATTCACTTATGAGTAGGTAAGTTGGAGCACACTATTATGGTTGCAGGAATCAGATAATTTTGCTTTAAAATAATATATTATTAGAAACAGACCATTAAGTCTCTTGAATTCTAGCCATTCAATCATATTATGACTGATCTATAGCTTAACTCTGTTTACCTATCTCGGTTCCACACGATTTTAATATTCTTGCCTGACAAAATTATATCAATCTTCATTTTAAAAATTTTCAATTGTCCTCGCTTCGACACCATTTTATTTTCTTTGGGGGCGGAGCTGTGGTGTAGTGGAAGAAGCTTTCAGTTTTCCTCCTCTTTTGTGTGAAGACATTACCCCTGGCTCTAATTTTGAAGCTATGCTCCCTTGTTCTGGATTTCCCTAACGTAAGAATGCATTTCCCTGGATGCACTATCAAATTCTTCAGTCATTTTAAGCACCTCAATTTGATCACTGTTTCATCTTCCGTTTGTGAGGGAATACAAGCCTAGGCTATACAACCTGTCCTTATACTTTAACACTTCGCTCTGGGTTCATCAATCTGCACTGCATGCCCTCGAAAGGCAATATATACTTCCTCACCTGCCTAGAAAACATAGAACAGTACAGCACAGAACAGGCCCTTCGGCCCATGATGTTGTGCCGAGCTTTAGCTGAAACCAAGATCAAGCTATCCCACTCCTTATCATCCTGGTGTGCTCCATGTGCCTATCCAATAACCGCTTAAATGTTCCTACAGTGTCTGACTCCACTATCACTGAAGGCAGTCCATTCCACACCCCAACCACTCTCTGTGTAAAGAACCTACCTCTGATATCCTTCCTATATCTCCCACCATGAACCCTATAGTTATGCCCCCTTGTAATAGCTCCATCCACCCGAGGAAATAGTCTTTGAACGTTCACTCTATCTATCCCCTTCATCATTTTATAAACCTCTATTAAGTCTCCCCTCAGCCTCCTCCGCTCCAGAGAGAACAGCCCTAGCTCCCTCAACCTTTCCTCATAAGACCTACCCTCCAAACCAGGCAGCATCCTGGTAAATCTCCTCTGCACTCTTTCCAGCACTTCCACATCCTTCTTATAGTGAGGTGACCAGAACTGCACACAATAGGACTTTCATCTTACAGATGGGATGCAACCATAGCTTTACGTAGCCATAGCCTATGTAATTCCAGCTCCTTTGAAATAAAAGCTAATATTCTAAAGAACAAAGAAAATTACAGCACAGGAACAGGCCCTTCGGCCCTCCAAGCCTGCACCGACCATGCTGCCCAACTGAACTAAAACTCCCTACCCTTCCGGGGACCATATCCCTCTATTCCCATCCTATTCATGTATTTGTCCAGACGCCCCTTAAAACTCACTATCGTATCTGCTTCATTACCTCCCCCGGCAGTGAGTTCCAGCACCCACCACTCTCTGTGTAAAAAACTTGCCTCGTACATCTCCTAAAATACAAAGAAAATTACTATTAGTAATTAGTAATTCCTTTTGTCCTGACTTTTTTGAACCGGTTTTTGATTTTTTGTATTTAAACCCCTATAATACTCTTCCACAGTTCTCATGGTATGACTGTCACTTAGATCTTTCTTGGACGTATCGTTGTTGGCTGCACACAACTTCACACCCAATTCCATTTGCCGCATTTTTCCCAATCACTTAATCTATCAAAGTGCCTTTGCAACTTGCCGTACTATTTAACTTAGTGTTGGTCAACACTGACTTATAGCTTTTGAGCCCAAACAACCTGTTCCATCATCCAAACCTGCATTTGAACCAACCCATGAATTGTGCAAGAATATTAATTTAATAATTCCCTGAGGCTTCCCATTAATATCATTTCAATTGTCATTAGCGCCATATTGACCCATGTTAATAAAGGAAGTTAAAAACCAAATAAAATTAGAAAGTTTCCAAAAATTCCATAAACTCACATCTAAATCCTACAATTTCAATTAACCCTAATTCTCCATTACAGCCTAATTACTCATACTCATCAATCCATAATTGCAATATTCACTATCCATGTTGATCTTGGACCTCAACTGGGTGCAATGCTGCCAACAGTGACCAACTGCTGGCTTCTGACTGGCTGGAAGCACTTGACAGTGGGACTTACGCCACTGGGGACCTCAAAGTTAGGCCCCATTTGGAGTACTGTGAGCAATTTTGGGCCCCACACCTCAGGAAGGACATACTGGCACTGGAGCGGGTCCAGCGGAGATTCACACGGATGATCCCAGGAATGGTAGGCCTGACATACGATGAACGTCTGAGGATCGTGGGATTATATTCATTGGAGTTTAGGAGGTTGAGGGGAGATCTGATAGAAACTTACAAGATAATGAACGGCTTAGATAGGATGGACGTAGGGAAGTTGTTTCCATTAACAGGGGAGACTAGGACGCGGGGGCACAGCCTTAGAATAAAAGGGAGTCACTTTAGAACAGAGATGAGGAGAAATTTCTTCAGCCAGAGAGTGGTGGGTCTGTGGAATTCATTGCCACAGAGGGCTGTGGAGGCCGAGACGTTGAGCGTCTTCAAGACAGAAATTGATAAATTCTTGATTTCTCGAGGAATTAAGGGCTATGGGGAGAGAGCGGGTAAATGGAGTTGAAATCAACCATGATTGAATGGTGGAGTGGACTCGATGGGCCGAATGGCCTTACTTCCGCTCCTATGTCTTATGGTCTTATGGTCTTAAATGTGGAGAAAGCCCAACAGTAGTCAATTAAGTGCCTGAAGGGTACTTCATTCCATCGGGCCTCCCCCACAACACTGACAGTGGATTTCCAAGGGATTCCAGTGTTCAACCAGACCCCCATCAGCCTGATAAAAACCTAGCAATGACTGCATTCACAATTGATAATAAAACTATGATGGTAGACATATTTCAAGATCTTGTTCTAGAGTATGACTTATGTTCAAAAAGGCAACATAAATACATGTTCATAATTTGGACCACGTATAAAATAATTACTAATTATTAAATAGTCACCTGATAGTGCAGAACTTCAGTCTTGCTGAAGTTTTTTATCTTACACTCATCAGGACAAACACAAGAATGCTAATTTTCAAACAATTGCAACAATTTATACCTCAAGAGAAAAACGCGCTGATTAGTTGACAAGTTGATTTTAATTGGCTGAGGCATTGATGTGGAGATATCAATGGGAAACTATAGGCTCCCCAAGAAAATCAAAAAAGTGCAAGGCTTGAAAAAAATCCTTTTGTTTTCAGAGAATGGGTTCTCCAAAAATAAAAATGTGTTGCTTTAGCCACAGTTTGACCTTGACTGATTATCTTAAATTGGTTGGTAGTGTAGCTACTTGCACACTCAGGATTAGTCAGCCAGTGCTGCCCAATTGTGGAATCACATCCACATATGTTTTGTTTTGGATTATGCAAGTGCGGGTTGAAGAAACAGCAAAAGAAAGATGTTAAAAATCTTATTTATTTTTTAAGTTATCCAGGACTAGATAAGCATTTAGTTCCCAGTAGATTTTTCCAATGCAAGCCTCAGCCAAGTAGAGTTGACTTACCAACCAATCAGCAATCTTTTCTCCAGTAGTGTGCATTGTGTGGTTGTTTGAAGTTTGGCATTCTTGTGCTTGTCCTGACGAGCGAAAGATGAAAACTTCAGTTGAATTAAACTATTTCTTCTCCACCTGGTATTTCACCTACATATCTTCGGCCTCAAATGCAATCTTTTATATTTTTTATCATTTCAGTCAGAATATTTTTCCACTACTTCATTTCTTCAAGATTGTGTTATTTAAAGGATAAATTTCTCTCTCAATGCTAGCTGCTCCTCTCACTGCTGAACTTAAATCTCTTTTCCCTAACTTGATGAATTATTTTCCATACTACACCAGCAGAGAGAGCTTGGGTACAAGTTGGAGCAATGGAGCAGGAATACAGCAATGGCTCTCAGAATCAGATTGAAAGGAAAGGGCTGGCTTGATGCTACTGTTTGGTTCATGGTCTTTGGCAGAATTGCTTCTTTGGGAGAGAAACCAGAGGCAGGTGATGATCCATTTGGGGTCAATTTTCACTTCTATTGGCTGGTGCCAACAGGTTAGTGATGTACGCGAAAGAGGATTGGTATTCTTACTGCCTTGCTAGCAACAGTGAAGAGATTGGTGACATTTGGACAAGAGCCGAGTATTGGGTGCCCAAATCTTGCTCTTGTTTTAGGCAGTATGCTCCACTTATACGAAAATCGGGTTTCCTCGGACCATGATTGCCATTTTAGATTGCAACTGGCCACAGCATGTGCTGTGCACATACAGTTCAGTGCAGACCGGAACCAATGAGTTCCAGCCAAGGTAAGTCTGTTATTATTTTTGTTGGATACAGAGGAGTAGGAAAACTCCTCCCGGTTCTACAAAAATATTCTGAGCTGATGTTGCCCTGGGACCCCATACTATGTGATTGTGGCCCAACTCCCAGAATCTTGCTAGTGGACAGGGAAGCCCATTATTAACACCCTTCTGTATTCCACAACGTCGCTACCGGATGTTAATGAGGTGAACACTTCAAATCTGCGGTCTCTTCCTCACTGCTGATGTGGGTGATCAGTCATCCTGCCTGCTCCATTGATTGTTGTCCAAATGTACATCCACCCCATAATACACCTGTTGTCCAAACTGTGGCACCGTTTTCCATGAGAATATATTCCTGATTCTGAATGAAAGTGAGAAAATGTAGGAAACTAAAATAGTGCAGCATCCCATTTATCTTGCACCTGACAGCAATCCCTGAGTATCTCGGTGGCCAAGTATATTTCAATAGGACATGCTGCTCGTCTGCTACGTAAATTGGAAAGAAACTACGGCTTGTCCATTTCTCCATTGCTGCTGATCCGGGGTCAACGCTGGGTTAAATTTCCTCCTTTTTACAGACCACCATGTTCTCTTCTCTACTTGTTCCATTGACGTAAAATTGAATGTGATTTTTGTCCTTATTTCTCCATTTGAACCTGCAATCGAATCAAATCATTATTATCATTTCCTGTCATGTTTCACAGGGTGGATACATTTGTTTATTTCATACCAGATTGTTTTCATTTCCATAATTCAAAAAGGTTTGGTATGAGCTGATATGATAACAGCTTTTGCTCATGTACCAATGCAACAGATTGCTGTGTGCTGGGATGTCCCTGAAGATGGTGATGTAAACTTTGTATCTGTGGGATTGACATCTTTCAATCAAGCTCAGGTCAATCAGAAAAGGCAATCTCAACTCAGTGGACAGGGGGAACAAGCCAAACTATTTGCATTCAATAATAAATGGACAAATGAAGTGGAAAGTGGGTTAGGCAGGTAGTGTAATCATATGGTTAGTAATAATCACAGTGGTGATATTGTCAGGGGATTAGCAATCCAGAAATCCAAGGCCATGCTCTGTGGACCTGGGTTCAAATCCTACCAGCTGGTGCAATTTGAATTCAATAAATAAAATCTAGAATTAAAAAGTCTACTGATGACCATGAAACCATTGTCAATTGTCATAAAAACCCCATCTGGTTCACTCATGTCCTTTAGGGAAGGAGACCTGCCATCCTTACCCGGTTCTGGCCTACATGTGACTCCAGATCCACAGCAATGTGACTGATTGTTTAAAAAAAATGCCCTCTGAAGTGGCTTAGCAAGCCACTCAGTTCAAGGGCAATTAGGGATAGGCAATAATTGCTGGTCCAGCCATCGATACCTATGAAAGAATTTTTAAACAGTCTGTACTGGTTCTGTGAAAGAACATTCTACCTAGTGCCACTGTCCTGTCTTATCGTGTACACTCGTTCATTTCAGATAGCAAAACCTTTTGAGTATCTCAACAGAAACCACTTCCATCACCCTCACAGGAAGTTCATTCCTAACTCCAAGCGCCCTCTGGGTGAAAACATTCTTCCTCACATAATTTCTGTGTGGAGTTTGCACATTCTCCTCGTGTCTGTGTGGGTTTCCTCCGGGTGCTCCGGTTTCCTCCCACAGTCCAAAGATGTGCGGGTTAGGTTGATTGGCCATGCTAAAATTTCCCCTTAGTGTCCTGGGATATGTAGATTAGAGGGATTAGTGGGTAAAATATGTAGGGATATGGGGGTAGGGCCTGGGTTGGATTGTGGTCGGTGCAGACTCGATGGGCCGAATGGCCTCTTTCTGTACTGTAGGGTTTCTATGAATCTGTGATTCTGTTCCTTTTGCCCATTATTTTAAATCATTCAATATTCTTGCCATGACAATTTCCTGTGGTACTGGAGCAGCTGTAACACTGTCTTGTAAAGGTAGGCGGCTAAGTGATTCTACATTCACTATGTGAGTTCCAGGTTGGTGCTTGAATGTATATTCGTAGGTGGACAGAATTAATGCCCAACATTGAATTCTTGCCAATACGATTGGTGGAATAGCCTTGTCTTCTTTAAAAAGACTCAAGAGCAATTTGTGGTCAGAAACAATGGTAAAGTGCCTGCCATATAAACACCGGTGGAATTTCTTGGCACCAAAACCTATTGAAATTCCTTCTTTCTCAGTTTGTGAGTAGCCTTTTTCAGTCTCTGAGAGGGTTCTTGACATATAGCCTATTGGCCTTTCAGATCAGTCGTCCATCTCATGGGACAAAACCGCACCAATGCCACATGGAGAGGCATCGCAGGGCTACACCAGTTCCTTGGAAATGTTGAAATGTACTAATAAGTTTGAAGAATTTGACAAAAGTTTTACTCTGCTGAAAGCTTCTATCTGGGGAGTATTCCAAGATCAACATTGGTGTTCCTTTAGCAGAATATGCAAGGGGACCAATAACATTGATAAGTTTGGTAAAAAAAACACCCAAAGTAATTAATAATTCCTAAAAATGACTTGAGCTCAGACGTGTTCGAGGGAGCTGGCACCTCCTTTCTGCCCTTGACCTTGTCTTCTATTGGGATGTAATCCTTGTGCATCTACACATAAGTTACCTCAGTGGCTTGAAAAGTACATTTCTCTTTGTGGCAAATACAAGCTTCTTGAAATCTCTTCAGGGGGACACAAGCCCAAGGCCTTTTGATGCTATTTTATGTTCAATCAGGTCGAATGGGTGTCCGACCTCAGAATGTAAAATTCAGGCCCAAGTTTCAGATACTATAAACTGCCCATTATTACTGCAGGGGAACCCTTTTTACTCAAAGAGTGGTAAGAATGTGGAACTCACTACCACATGGAGTAGCTGAAGCAAACAGCACTAATGCATTCAAGAGGTTGTGAGAGAGGTACATGAAGGAGAGTGGAACAGAAGAATATGCTGAGAGGATTAGAGGAAGATGGGTGCGAGGGTTAGCAGTATAAATGCTGGCTTTAGGCTGGAAATTCTCTTTCCATGCTGTAGACTGCATTTAATTCCATACATGTTTCAACTTCCACAGCATTGCTTGCTTTCACCTATATTTCACCAATATCATCTTACCTTCGGTACATGCATCTTTTCCAATGCCCATCTCCCATAAACTTCAAATCATCTTAAGCTCTTCCATTTTCATCCAATGTTTCATTAAGTTCCAACTATCCAGCACCTCTCATCCCGGCTGAGTTCTTACCCCTCACTGAATTTAAATTAAAACTCTCATTCTCGCTACAAAATGCTTCATAACCTAATTTCACCTCACCTCTACAGCCTTCTGCAAACAACTTTCCCTAATCCCTGATCCTCTGAATCTGGCCTCATCGCCATTTCCCCTGATCTATCTTCCATGTCAGTGCCTCCAGCTACTGTAGCAGTGCTCTTTGGAAATATCCAAAGATCTCCAGCTCTCTGCCTCCCTCCCTCTATTTCAAACACACATCTTCAGTCAGGCGTTTGACAACCTCTTCTCACTCTCTCACCAAGGATTGGAGTTTGTTTTTTTTTGCCTCAGTGAAGCATTTTGGGACAAGTTCTACATTAATCATGTAAATGATGGTTTCAGTTCAGAGCAAAATTTTTTTCTGAGAAGATTTAATCGAAAAGACAATTCACATTTACCCCTTCATTGTCTGCATCTGGTCAATGGTGTCTGGGAGAGGAACGTTGATAGTTTCAGGCAGAAACAAGACCAGGATTGCTGATGACACAGCCAAACTTCCCATCAGAATAAAAGGCAGAAATTCATGATAAGAACCTGTGAAAATAATAATATGTGAAAAATAAATTGCCTGTAAGAACTTCAAAGTAAAGCCATAGACAGCACAAGGATCACAGGGCCATTGGGCAATAACCACCTGACATGACTCAATAAGTATTTATTGCATGAGCAATGACAAAACTGTGACCTTTCATTCCATGTTGCAGTCCATATTGCAATCCTGGGTCTGGTATGGTGGGTCCTGACGTGACTGATGCGGCAGGCCAGCCAAAATTCTAACATTCTCTCCAACTTTTATAGATGTACCATAGAAAGCATTATTTCCAGTTGTGTCACAGCTTGGTATGGCTCCTGCTCTGCCCAAGACCGCAAGGAACTACAAAGGATGGTGAATGAAGCCCAGTCCATCATGCAAACCAGCCTCCCATTCATTGACTCTGTCTACAATTTCCACTGCCTTGGAAAAGCAGCCAGCATAATTAAGGACCCCTTTCACCCCGGACATTCTCTCTTCCACCTTCTTCCGTCGGGAAAAAGATATAAAAATCTGAGGTCACGTGCCAACCGATTCAAGAACAGCTTCTTCCCTGCTGCCATCAGTCTTTTGAGTGGGCCTACCTTGCACTAAATTGATCTTTCTCTACACCCTAACTATGACTGTAACACGACATTCTGCACTCCCTCCTTCCTTCTCTATGAACGGTATGCTTTGTCTGTATAGCATACAAGAAACAATACTTTTCACTGTATGCTAATATACGTGACAATAACAAATCAAATCAAATCAAAAAACTCTGTTGACTTCAATAGGACCAGAAAATCTCACTGGCAAGAGGGGCTTAGTAAATCATGCCCAATGTTTCAGATATTTTACAGAATGTTCTGTACACCAGGACAATGGCAACCCAAACTCTGTTACCTGCATGTTAGCTCACAACAAGTCCCATTTTTGATTTCACTACTGGACCAGAGCGAGTATCATCCTGAGGGACAAGGTCAGTCCCACGTGTACATTGATGCCACCCTGGTTGTGAGGTAGAGTCAACAATCGGCAAAAATCCATCTGACCTTGTCCTCACCAATATACATTTCACACGTACATAGAATCCATTGAATTGCTACAGTGTAGAAGGAGGCAATTTGGCCCATCAAGCCTGCACCTACTCTTACCATCAAGCCAGGGGTCAGCCCTGTTCAGTTAGGAGTATAGGAGACCATGCTTGAGGCATCACTAGGAAAACCTAAAATGAGGTGACATGGAAATAGAGGAGACCTCCTTGGGGGATGAAGATGAGGAGGTGCAGAAAGCCCAGAGGGCAGCAGAAGGACAACATGAGTGCGCTGATGACATGGAGGAGGGGAGATGTGGGAGGTGAGCCTGTGATACTCTCATAGCTGACAGGTTCCAGGAGGAGTAAAACTGAGTCTGATCATCAGGAGACATCTCCTCTAGCCCTCCAAGCCATTTTGTGACTTCTGAGGGAATAGCTGAACTATTGCTGAGAGGGTGGGTCCTGCATTCACACTTGGGCCTTGAGAGCTCATGACTCACTAAGGTCAGATCTTAGCTACGGTCATTGATGTCCTACTAATATACTCATTCTGTCAACTTAACTTCCAGCAAGAAGAACAGCGATGGGAGTCAAGGCTCGATGATGCAAACACTCCCCAAAGGAATTGAGGACGAGTGTAGGGCTCTTTTTCTAATGCGCATGTCTTGATTTGGGATACTATCAGTTAGGAAACCCAGATGTGCAGAGAGTCACATTGCTGATGCGCCTCAGCCATTGCTATCCCTTGAGCACTATGAGTTGAGGATTCACCCATACATTGAATAAAGAATTACACACATTTCACTGACAACATACAAGGAAACAAGTTGCACTGAGGTTGACATCGAATGAATGTTTATCTTAAAAGGGAACAGTGTGTGTGGAAGGCTGAACATTGGGATAAGTGGGTTGCAAAGACTCAAACCAAAATGCTTTTATTTGATCTGATATTTTCTACAAATATATAAAACGAAAAAGAGTGGCTAAGGCAAACATTGGGTCCTTTGGAGGATGAGAAGAGGAATTTAATGACAGGAAATGAGGAAATGGTCGAGGCATTGAACAGGTATTTTGTGTCGGCCTTCACAGTAGAAGACATAAATAATATGCCAAAAATTGATGACAAGAAGAAATTTCTCCTCACCTCAGTTCTAAAGGTATCCTCAAACTATGACCCCTAGTTCTGGATTCCCCCACCATTGGGAACATTCTTTTTGAATCTACCCTGTCTAACCCTGTTAGAATTTTATATGTTTCTATGAGATCTCCTCTCACTCTTCTGAACTCATGTGAATATAATCCTAACCAACTTAATCTCTCTTCATATGACAGATCTGCCATCCGAGGGATCAGCCTGGTAACCCTTCGCTGTCCTCCCTCTATAACAAGGACATCCTTCTTCAGATAAGGATGCACATTTATCCACATTATACTGCATCTGCCATGCATATGCCCACACACTCAGCCTGTCCAAATCATGCTGAAGCATCTCTGCATCACCTCACAGCTCACCCTCCCACTCAATTTGGACATAATACATTCAGTTCCCTCTTCCAAATCATTAATATATAATATGAACAGTTGGGGTCCTAGCACAGAACCCTGCAGAACCACATTAGTCACAGACTGCCAATCAGGGAAAGATTGCCAACTGTTTGCTTCCTATTTCCTAACCAGCTTTCTATCCATCTCAAGACATTACCTGCAATCCCATGTGCTTTAACTTTACATAGTAATCTGTGATGTGAGACTTTGTCGAAAACCTTCTGAAAGACTAAATAAACCACATCCACTGGTTCTCCTTGGCCAACTCTACTAGTTACATCCTCAAAGAATTTCAATAGATTCGTCAAGCATGATTCCCCTTTTGTAAATCCATGCTGACTTTGTCTGATTATACCACTGCCTTCCAAATGCTGAGTCATGAAAAGAAAAAATACTTTTCACCGTACCCAAACACTAAATCAAATCAAATCAAAGCATGAATGGTGTGGATTTAAGAATGGTCTGTGGGTATCAGGTCAGTGCAAGAATTCTATCTCCTTGTAGAACTTAAACCAATAACTTACCAAGATAAAAAATGTAAGGTGAGAGGATGCTGCCCAGCCTGGAGGCTGTTGTGCTAATTCCGACACCCATGTTTCTTACTGTGGTCGCATACAGCTCAGCACAATAGATATAAATGATGGAGTAGGCACTTGAAATCCCAAATTTTCCAATCATCACCAGCACAGTGGAAAGTACTGAAAGGGCTAGAAAAAATACATGTACCAGTAAACATGGTGGAAGGTCCATTGGTTTACAAGTGCCTGGCTGTATAATCCTGTCACACACGCAACATCTCAGCTGATTTTTCAAATGCGTCCATCTAACAGGAACCCCCCATCAACTAGTAGTACATATTGTAAATTGATAATGATGCTCCCCATCAATCAAAATTAATGGACAGAAACACATAATCCGCATTTTCCAATGATGTATTACTCATGGATGGGATTCAACACTGAAGGCAGACATTGATTAAGCAGAATGTTGGTGTTAAAATAATTGGGCTGATACAAGTGATGTGCATTGAATACAGGCATCTCATCCATTTTGGTCACTGTTTCAAAAACAACAAAAAACAACTTACATTGATAAACACTTTCTAAGGAGAAAGCCTCAAGCTCCTTGACCGAGACATTTTTAAAAATTGACACGGAGCTGAGGAAAAAGTGATTCAGAAGCGTGACATTACAGCGGGTCAAAGATGCAGGTTTTAAGGAGGGTATTAGCAAAGGATTCAGAGAGGAATTGTCGGAATGTTAGGCCTCAGTTGCTGAATACGTAGCCATCATTGGTAGACTGAAGAGGTTGTGGTAAGGTGAAAGGTGATCTTTTGGAGCAGGGGATGGTCATAGCATTAGGGAAGGATGAACGATAGAGGGATTCAATGTCAAAGATGAAATTTTTAATTGTGAGACATTGGAGACCGCAGGCTGAGTGAGGTGATAGATGAATGAGCACTGGTTTGGAATAGCATTTAAACAGTAAAGTTCTGGATGAGCTCAAGCTCAAAGTGAGGAGGGGACTGAACAAAGAACAAAGAACAAAGAACAATACAGCACAGGAACAGGCCCTTCGGCCCTCCAAGCCCGCGCCGCTCCCCGGTCCAGGATTGAATCCTGAATCCAGGATCCCCGCCCAATTTTCCAGCCTATCTACATACCAATATCCTATCCACCGAGCTGTCCCTCACAGCTACGATGCTTTGTTCATTACAACCTATTAACTTACCCCCACCCCCCCATTCCAGACCATGTGATCTCCAGGGAGAGGCGAAAACCCAGAGTGAAAAACCCCAGGGCCAATATGGGGAAAAAAAATCTGGGAAATTCCTCTCCGACCCCCTGAGGCGATCGAAACGAGTCCAGGAGATCACAATGGCCCAGATCGGAAAATGCTTCCCAACCCTAGTCATTTCCACTTCCACGAACACCATATGAATTCCCTGCCCCCGAGACAGGTTCCCAACTATCCGCAGTCTCACTCTGTACTGGCACCAGCAAGATGATCGTAGAATGAAGCCTTGAAACGAGAAACCAGGAACAATTAGCCCGCGCCGCTCCCTGGTCCAAACTAGACCACTCTTTTGTATCCCTCCATTCCCACTCCGTTCATATAGCTGTCTAGATAAGTCTTAAACGTTCCCAGTGTGTCCGCCTCCACCACCTTGCCCGGCAACACATTCCAGGCCCCCACGACCCTCTGTGTGAAATATGTCCTTCTGATATCTGTGTTAAACCTCCCCCCCTTCACCTTGAACCTATGACCCCTCGTGAACGTCACCACCGACCCGGGGAAAAGCTTCCCACCGTTCACCCTATCTATGCCTTTCATAATTTTATACACCTCTATTAAGTCTCCCCTCATCCTCCGTCTTTCCAAGGAGAACAACCCCAATTTCCCCAATCTCTCCTCATAACCAAGCCCCTCCATACCAGGCAACATCCTGGTAAACCTCCTCTGTACTCTCTCCAAAGCCTCCACGTCCTTCTGGTAGTGTGGCGACCAGAACTGGACGCAGTATTCCAAATGCGGCCGAACCAACGTTCTATACATCTGCAACATCAGACCCCAACTTTTATACTCTATGCCCCGTCCTATAAAGGCAAGCATGCCATATGCCTTCTTCACCACCTTCTCCACCTGTGACGTCACCTTCAAAGATCTGTGGACTTGCACACCCAATGTGTGGGCTGGACTGGATAATAGTGCAGTAATCATGTTTGAATGAAGGTTTCAGCAACAAAAGAACTGAGATTGGGACAGAGATGGGCTCAGTCATCATGGTGAAAGGAACTGAACCTTTATGATGAAGAGATTATGCGAGTAGATATTCACCTCAAAGCTAAAAATAGGAAATAAAAGTGTTGAGAACCGGTTGGAAGTTTGACCAAAAAGGGTAATCTGGACTCGAAATGCCAGCTCTTTCCTCTCCTTACAGATGCTGTCAGACCTGCTGAGATTTTCCAGCATTTTCTCTTTTGGTTTCAGATTCCAGCATCTGCAGTAATTTGTTTTTCTCCCCAGAACATTCGCTGAGTTTCTGGGTTAAATGTCTAGGGATAATACCATGAGGGATCCTGTGCATGCATAGCCCTGTTTGCTTCAGTCTATGCAAAGACTTCATTTTAAGATATATCTGTCTATGCACAATTACATTTAAGTTCGGTTCAATAAAAGAAAACCATTTTAAAACTCATACTAGTGCTGTCCCCTTGTCTATTCAAACGAATGAATGGACCCAACGTGCCACTGGGTCATCGCCTCCCAGAGTTCTGTATAACTCTGGGTGAGAAGATGGTTAGACATGTCAGCTCATCTGCAAATATACGTATTGAGTGTAGTATGAGGTTACACAACTGGACTAGGCTTTCACATTCACCAGTTTCCCTCCCTCACTCTTCTCCTCCCAGCATCTCATCCTTACAACACAGCTAAGATCAGTGAAACTGCGCTGGGTTTTCACAGTGTGAAGAACAGCGTGCTAGAACGCTAAAATCTCTGAAATGCAGCATGCAGATAAAATATTCAACCAAACCAGATTATGATCATTTTAGTTGCACTGTAAAAACTTACTTGAAGGTATGAGCTGGGTGAAGAAAAGGACAATTCCAGCAAGGGAAATTGAACCTGAGAGGCTGAACCTTCGGGAAAGCCTCTGCAGGAAAAACCATGTTACTACGTAAGCTGGGACTTCAATGGCAGCAGAGAAGAAGCAGTTCAGATAATCATCGCCATAGAGGTTGGGTGTGTTCAAAGACAAGCCAAAATATACGCTTGATAGAATCATCCTGTTAACAAATAAGTAAAACCCTCTCATAAAGTGTTTTTAAACTTTCCTCCCCCAATACCTCTTCCATATAGTTCTATTCGGACTTTCTTGCTCTCTCACTTGATCTACCTAGCATTTTCCCCCAAAGGGTGTTGGGAGGTAGCGGGGGGTAGTTTGCAGACAGCAGATCTGCTTTCCATACTTTGCATTAATGCAAATGTTAAAATGTGGACATTCCCTACAACTAACTTGCCCTTTAAATGTACTGATTGAAAGACTAAATAATAGCTGGTTGGGGAGGGCATGGAGCCAACATGCTCCACGTGGACCTGCTCTGCAGCCATAAAGCACTGTGGGCAGACTAACAGGGGCCACATGGGACTTTCACCCTTCATTGGGGAGGAGATCTTGACCTCGACCAGTCCCAGAGCACCAGGAAAGCATCAGTGCCAGGACTGCAGAAGAAGAGGAAAACCAAGGCCCAATTCTCCCCAGAGCAGGTAAGTCCAGGGTCTTGGGCTGGGAGGGTTTCTCACAGTGGAGGAATTTCACAGTAACTTTATTGCAGTGTTAATGTAAGCCGTACTTGTGACGAATATATAAACTTTAAACTTTAACATTTTTATCATTGCTGAATCTGCCACTATCAACATCCTGGGGGGTGACCATTGACCAGAAATTGAACTGGACTAGCCAAATAAATATTGTGGCTACAGGAACTGGTCAAAGGCTTGCAATAATGCAGCAAGTAACTCGCCTCCTGACTCCCCAAAGCCTGTCCACCAGGCACAAGTTAGGAGTGTAATGAAACGCACTCCACTTGCCAAAATGGCTGCAGCTCCAACAACACTCAAGAAGCTTGACACCATCCAGGGCAAAGCAGCTCGCCTGAAGGAGAACATTTTTGCAGGGCACGGGGAAAGAGCAGGGGAGTGGGACTAATTGGACTGGAATTCTACCACCTCGCCAACCACAGGATTGGAGCGGACAAGGAGCAGACAACGGAGATGTCTGTTGAGCAAGGCCATAAAATCCCACCCATGGTGCAGAGTCGATGGGATGAATGGCCAACTTCTGTGATATATTATCCTATGATTCGAGGAAGTACTCACCACACTAGAAAATTTGTGATAGTGATGGCTCGGATTTTACTGGCTTTAACCAAGTGAATAATGGAATGAGATTGTTTACTTTTAGCCTTCATATCTTCAAGCTGGAAGGAAAACAGAGAGGAGTCAGTGTTATCACGGATTATTATCCATTTTATTATCGATTATAATGAGTTCAAGTTGGGGATGGTTGATGCAAAAAACCTATTTGAAAAAAATGCAGAATAAGCTCTCACATTTGAAGTAGCCTTTCTTTCCTCCCCTTGTCACCTATTATTCAGATTCTGCAAATCCTGTGGATGAGAAAAGTGGGGCTCAGTAGAAACATAATAAAACCCACATTTTATTTATTACCATTCATGATACTGGCTCAATTCTCAAAGATAATTATTATTCACATTGTATCATTCGAAATCTATATCGGATGAGATGAAATGTTTTTCTGGTTTAGAAACATAGAAACATAGAAAAACTACAGCACAATACAGGCCCTTCAGCCCACAAAGTTGTGCCGAACATGTCCCTACCTTAGCGATTACTAGGCTTACCTGTAACCCTCTATCTTACTAAGTTCCATGTACTTATCTAAAAGTCTCTTGAAAGACTCTATCGAATCCGCCTCCACCACCGTTGCTGGCAGCCCATTCCACGCACCCACCACCCTCTGAGTGAAAAGCTTACCCCTGACATCTCCTCTGTACCTACTCCCCAGCACCTCAAACCTGTGTCCTCTTGTGGCAACCATTTCAGCCCTGGGAAAAAGCCTCTGACTATCCACTTGATCAATACCTCTCAACATCTTATACACCTCCATCAGGTCACCCCTCATCCTTCGTCTCTCCAAAGAGAAAAAGCCGAGCTCACTCAACCTATCCTCATAAGGCATGCTCCCCAACCCAGGCAACATCCTTGTAAATCTCCTCTGTACCCTTTCTATGGCTTCCACATCCTTCCGGTAATGAGGCGACCAGAACTGAGCACAGTACTCCAAGTGTTAGGGTTATACCGACCTGGAAGCAGTACCAACAAGAAGGAAGTTAAGACCAGATGCAGTGTGGTCAGATGAAAGAGGCTGCAGAGGTACACGCTATAAGATTGGCCTTATCAACAATCTTGTAAATAGGGCTTGAGCCATTTGCTCACCACGCAAGCTTGGTGGTGAAATGGGGCATATCAAAGGGATTCTACGAGATAGATCATTTTTGCGCTGTACACAAGCTCATGAATGCACCTGAGGCTATCACATTTGGCTCTGAAAAGTGTTGCCATCAAGCCAAAGAATGTTCTGCCTGTTGCACAAATGAATAATGTAATATGAATTTCAGTACCAGTGTGATGCTATGTAGGTAATCTACCTATATAAATTACATATAAGCGAGCCCTCGAATGCCACACAAGTTTTCACTATCGCCCACCTTAACTATCTTTTCATCAGCATGTACATTATTCTTTTAAAGTAAAAATAAAGTTTATTTATTAGTCACAAGTAGGCCTACATTCACACTGCAGTGAATTTACTGGGAAAATCCCCGAGTCGCCACACTCCGGCGCCTGTTCAGGTACACTGAGGGAGAATTTAGCATGGCCAGTTCACCAAACCTTTGGACTGTGGGAGGAAACCGGAGCACCCGGAGGAAACCCACACAGACACAGGGAGAATGTGCAAACTCCACCCAGTCACCCAAGCCGGGAACTGAACCCGGGTCCCTGGCACTGTGAGGCAGCAGTGCTAACCATTGTGTTACCATGCCACCCTTCTGTGTGCTCTTCTGTTATCTGCCTGAATTTACAGTGGAACAATGCGAGAATCCCATGGAATTTCAGGGCCCCTACATAGAAACGTATGGAATACCACTCATCGCATTTGTCCAATACTGTTATCCCTTCCCCCTCTCTTGTTTTAGGTTTTAACCATTTCATTATTCACACGCTCAAATTCCCTTTAACTCCTTGGGCAGAATTTTCCCGTCAAGCCCACCCGCCACAGGAATCGTAGTGGGAAAGACACAGACCACGCAAAGGTCTGTTGATCTTGGGTGGGATTTTCCAACCTTTGGGTGAACACAGCCGGAAAAACCAGCCCCCATGTCCTTTTTTTGCCAGAAGCATCTCACATAGCACTTGCTACCATAATAAATATTTTTAGGAAATGACATAAGCTGCATCTGCAGTATTTCATTCAGCCAAGTATAACTGATCTTTTAGCAATCCACTCAAACTGATGATTGTGATTCCAAAAGAGGAAATGCTGGAAAATCTCAGCAGGTCTGGCAGTATCTGTAAGGAGAGAAAAGAGCTGCCGTTTCGAGTCCAGATGACCCTTTGTCAAAAGGGACCCTTTGTCAATCTAGACTCGAAATGTCAGCTCTTTTCTCTCCTTACAGATGCTGCCAGACCCGCTGAGATTATCCAGCATTTTCTCTTTTGGTTTCAGATTCCAGCATCCGCAGTAATTTGCTTTTATTGTGGTTCATCGAATGTTGTTGTGTTTTCCAGTGCTTATATTTCATCCTGCACCAGTGACTGTAGGGCCTGAGTTTTTAGAATGGAGGTGACTCATCCCCATCAGCTTCAGCAGCCCCAATGTCATATACTGCTCTAACGAGCATTGATTGACTATAGTCAGGACCTCCATCCCTCACTCAGTATAGAACAGCAACAGCAATGCAGTGGCCAGAAGAAGGGGACAAGGGAACTGGAGGACTGCAGGGGTCCCTGCAGGAAAGTTTAATTTTGATACTTATTTATAATTAGTTTATAGCGGTTGTTAGTCAAATAATCAAAGTACATCAATGAAACATGATTTTGTGCTGAATTCTGAGACACTAGCTCATCACATGACTTGGTCTGTGTCAGCATGACACTCAGACTTGGGAGGGGGAAGAAACATATGCTGATACAAAGAACAAAGAACAATACAGCACAGGAACAGGCCCTTTGGCCCTCCAAGCCCGCGCCGCTCCCTGGTCCAAACTAGACCATTCTTTTGTATCCCTCCATTCCCACTCCGTTCATGCGGCTATCTAGATAAGTCTTAAATGTTCCCAGTGTGTCCGCCTCCACCACCTTGCCCGGCAGCGCATTCCAGGCCCCCACCACCCTCTGTGTAAAATACGTCCTTCTGATATCCGTGTTAAACCTCCCCCCCCTCACCTTGAACCTATGACCCCTCGTGAACGTCACCACTGACCTGGGAAAAAGCTTCCCACAGTTCACCCTATCTATGCCTTTCATAATTTTATACACCTCTATTAGGTCACCCCTCTTCCTCCGTCTTTCCAGTGAGAACAACCCCAGTTTACCCAATCTCTCCTCATAACTAAGCCCTTCCATACCAGGCAACATCCTGGTAAACCTCCTCTGCACTCTCTCTAAAGCCTCCACGTCCTTCTGGTAGTGTGGCGACCAGAACTGGGCGCGGTATTCCAAATGCGGCCGAACCAACGTTCTATACAACTGCAACATCAGACCCCAATGATGCAAGACATCAAGGTTGAACAACTGCAGATGGAGAACCAACCACCTCCCTAGCAATTAAAATTTAGCAGCTTCATTCTCTAACTTCAAAGACCTACTGTGCAAAAAAACAAGTGTTAAAACATTCAGCCTTGTGCATTTAAGGCTGAAATGCCCAGTTTAACTCTGGGCCAGAATTTTCTGGCCATTCACACCCCACTGCCTTTTGGCTAAGATCAAGTGTATGATCAAAGCCAAGGGCTCGGATTTCGCAAGGAGCTATCGAGTTTCGATGGGGATTGTGGATTGAAGAAGCAGGCGTCAGACGACCGGCAGACGACCGTCCGCAACACTTGAGCTCTGCTGCTACTGGTGGATCTTTATGCTGGTTTCAAGCCTCTGGCTTGGACCTAACTCCAGTACAGTAAGACTCAGTGTTTTCGAGCTATGGCTGCAGCTGCTCTGAAAGCTACAGGCCAAAGGCAGCCCAACACCATCCCAAACTGTCATCCTACTGCCAGCCTAAAAATTGAGGCCCAGTGGGAAATGTCCCAGGCAATGGAAAGGGCCATGGACAAGTTTCCCAATGGAACTCTGTCTGGCCCATCAAAACATCTCTGTGATCTTGGGTTGGAGGGAACCCAGAGGGAATCTGATCCATGCAATTTTACGCGTCCCATCTCCCCCACCTCTCAGAACCCACCAGTGGGGGTGGGAATTGGAGAGGGGTGGTGGGGGTCGGGGGAGGGGGGGGCGGGGATGGGTAATGTGGTGGGGGTGGGGGGGTGGGGGGCGATCCTATGAGGCGATCAGGTAAAATTCTGGCCTATTAGTTCACTAACAACTGAACTGACTGGCCTAAAATAACCTGTATTGCCTCTGACGTCCTTTTGAAAGAGGTAACAAATTTGCAATTTTATTCTGAATTATGTAGAACTATAAAGGGTGACCTTTTAATACTCTCCACCAACAGGAATGGGAAGGGCAGATAGTTATATTTATAGAATCCCTACACTACAGAAGAGGCCATTTGGCCCATCAAGTCTACACTGACTCTCTGACAGAGTATCTTACCCAGCCCCTCTCCCCTGCCCTATCCCTGTAACCCCACATATTTACTGTGGCGAATCCACCTAACCTGCACATCTTTGGACAAAGAGGCAATTTAGCATGGCCAGTCCACCTAATCTAAACATCTGCGGGAGGAAACTGGAGCAAACCCACGCAGACACGGGGAGAATGTGCAAATTCCGCACAGACAGTGACCCAAGGCCGGAATTGAACCTGGTCCCTGGTGCTGTGAGGAAGCAGTACTATCCACACTGTGCCACCGTGCCATTCCATTAATATTGGATGTTATTTTGGGGTAGAACAATTACTCGAGACTCCCCGAAGAATAATCCTGGCCTCAACACCATCTTACTCATCTTTCTTACTGAGATAAGATTTCCTTTCTTCAGAAGGTTGTTCCTTGGAATCCCCTGTGCAGGATGACATGTCTTATTTTAGATAAGGTTGGATCTTTTGGAGCCCAGACTTTGATCTGCCTTGTTGACAATGGCAAAGTCTCCAAGATATTCAGGGTCGTCCTGACCTCATCCAATGCAGGTAAGGAGCCCGGCTTGTGGGCAATGGGTGGTGACTCAGTGCATCATTAGCTATCTGGGTTTCAAGGTGGTGTCCTAGAAGATACTCATAGGCCGTCAATAACAAGGCCCAGCTCTGGGTCTAAATGGAGGCGATAGGCGGGATCATCTTGTCTTCTTGTCAATGTAGATCTTGGCCTTGGCTCTGAATATTTTCCCAATCCTTCATGGAAATTGCCAGGATATCTGCTAACAATGTCATACAGTCCCCCCACTTCTAGCCTGAAGATCTCCAAACAGTTCAGCCGGATCTGCTGGACACAATCTCTCCCCATAAGACTTGGTCTGCAGACTCAGACAAACATGAGTGGGAGACAAACTGATTGCCGACTGTAAGTTATTGGGACCATTGCCTTTTATGCATAAAGGTTTCCCCATGTAGATGGCTAGCCTGGCCTTCGTATCTTCCAGCCTCAGGAGTTCGGTGCCAGATTGGAGATGCTCATATATTTGTTGTCAATAACAGAGGCTGCAACTCCCATGTCCACCTCCATCTTCAAGGGATAGTCATTCAGTAATTCTACCATTATTGGGGCAACTTTTATTGTAATGATATGATTCAGTTGTCATATCTCTGACTATGAAGAACAGGATACCTGTATGGTATGGAAGGTATGGCCTCAGCCTTTTTTACCAGGCAGTACGTATTTTGTCTGTTCCTGAAACGTCGCCTCGGCTGTGTCCTTTGACAGTGCTTGCAATAATCCATTACCTGGCAATTTCACATTTCAGGAGTATGTTCTCTAATATTCTTGAGGGCTACAATCCTCTCCTTGACTGACAGGTCTCTTTTAGGGCTCCTTTGTTGCCCTTTAACACCTGGTTTATACAAGCACTCTCCATTGGGGACTGATTACATGGGGTCCCTCCCCCTAGTTGGAAGACATTGCTGCCTGATTCTCCTTATAGTTCCTGAGCCCCTTTTTCTGCATTCTCAAGTGATAAATGTACTTCAATGCCTTATTTTAAATCCAAATTGGGTTCTGTCAACAGCTTCTTTTGGGTGGTTCGGTCATTTGTGCCACATACTAATCTGTTTCGCAATGTTTCATTAAGAGGTCGTCCAAAATCGCAATATTCGACCAATTTCTGCAACTTAGCCAAGAACTCAGTGACACGTTTCCCAGGAGTTCTCCCAACCATGTTGAAGCGGGATCTCTGGAGGATTAAAGGAAGCGTTGGGTCGTAGTGTTTTTTAAAATCAGATCTACCAGATCATGAAACGTTTTTGAGTCTAGGGCATTCAGATAGGTTAGACTTTTTATCACACTGAATGTTGGGCCCCTTATACTGTCAACAATATCATCTTTTGTTTTTCGTCTCCTTCAATGTTGTTAGCATGGAAGTAATGCATGCATTCAACTGGGCTCAGTCTTCACTCCGGTGTTACAGGGTTCAATTTCCCAAAAAGAGGCATAATGGTTTTTTTCTGACCGGAGAAGATCCTTGACTTATGGAGGTTCTTTTTGGAGGAGGAAGATGACAAAAAACATTTTCCTCATCGCCAATGTAATAATTCAGCTGAACATTACCAAGCACCGTTTATTGTGTATCAAGAAAGAGACCACTCCTGTGGTCAACAAAACTGGTCCAGATGAAGGATGGGAAAATTGGTAATTAAATAGCAGACCTATATTAAAGGGCTGAAAGATCACATGGGAAATAAATACAATATTGTGTGCCAGTACCTCACAATCATTGAATAGCACCGCTGGTGGAGTGACACCATTTTTCTTTGCAATGTGTCGGAGTATTGCTTCAGCCTCCTGTACCCTTCCCTTTAACATCAGCCAGCGTGGAGATTCAGGAATAAACCTGGGATTTAAAGTATTTTATTTTAAATAATGAGGACTGAAGACACAAAAAGTAACTAATAATATTTAAATACTTCTTAATGGCAAATCTTGACATCTAATTAATTCAAAGAAGTGGTTTCGGAAATGGCAATTAATGGAATAAAAATTCAGTGTGTTGTGTAAGAAATCTTTCTCTCCAGATTTTTCATTCAACTGATGCTTCATAGAGTGTGGTGATGAAGACAAAGATCTATCCCAATTTATTACTTTTCTTTAGGTCTCCATTCACTAAACACCATAGGTGGGATTTTATGGCCTTGCTCTCCTGAAACTGTAAAATCCCGCCCAAGGTCAACGGACCTTTCCATGGTCTGCCCCTTGCCTGCTACAATTCCCGTGGCAGTTGGGATGGTAAAATTCCAGCCTATATCAGGGTAAGTCCAAAATGGAGTCCAAAATGAGTCCATTTACTGATGGCAAGACGGTGCAGGCATTTCTGTCAAATTCCATTAGTTTAGTGGAAGGAAAATTAGGTACATTCTGTTACAAACATGCAACCCTCCCTGGCAGATTTCCCTTTCTGCACCCTGTATAGGCAATGTCCAATATCCATGCAGTAATGATGAAAATCTATCCCACTGGTTTTAAAACAAGCTCGTGAGGGCAATAAACATTATAGCTAACTGGGAGGAGAGCCGCACATTTCTTTTTGTTTGAACTGGTCTAGTTAATACTTTCAAACCATGTTAAAAGTCAGTGCAGTTTTAAAAAAAAGATTGCCTCATGGGATCTGGGCATAGCTGGCATGGCCAAAAATTATTGCCCATCCTTAATTGACCTTGAAAAGAAAGCAGTGAGCCACCTTCTTCAACTGCTGCATTCCATGTGGTGTAGGTATATGTACATGTTGTTAGGGGAGAGGAGTTTCAGGGTTGTGACCCAGTGATGGTGAAGACATTTTGTGTAATGTATCGTAAACCAATGTATCTCTGCAGTGTGTCACGTGATTATGTGGTGACATCACCTGAAGCATTTTGGAGATTTTCTCTTGTTTCCATCTTGGACTGCAAGCAAGCAAGGCCTATCTAATGAAGTTCTACTAACTGGCTAAGTAACCCACTGTGTAGCAACCTTTTCATTACTGTTAAAGTGAGCTGACCACTTTAGTACACCACAGTAAAAGATAAAATTGACAATGAGGATGTTTTTCCAGCAAAAAACAGTCAGAAGAAACAATTCAGACTTGGACCTTGGGTCAAGGAGACCATTCCAGCATTGGTTGAAGTGCGATAAATCTGACTGTTGTAAAAAGGGTTTTCAGCCTTTCCCAAAGGTGAACTTTAATTCTTAATTTTTTTCACCCTGGGAATACTGCAACTTAATAACTGGTGACTGCAATGGTGGGAAAAAGTGGCCATGATGTGGAGATGCTGGCGTTGGACTGGGGCAAACACCAGGTTAAAGTCCAACAGGTTTATTTCATAGAAATCATAGAAATCATAGAAACCCTACAGTACAGAAAGAGGTCATTCGGCCCATCGAGTCTGCACCGACCACAATCCCGCCCAGGCCCTACCCCCATATCCCTACATATTTACCCACTAATCCCTCTAACCTACACATTTCAGGACACTAAGGGCAATTTTTAGCATGGCCAATCAACCTAACCCGCACATCTTTGGACTTGGCATGTCTTTATATGCCCTGTTTGCTGTTTATGAGCAGATCTCCCACTCACCTGACGAAGGAGCAGCGCTCCGAAAGCTAGTGGCGTTTGCTACCAAATAAACCTGTTGGACTTTAACCTGGTGTTGTTAGACTCCTTACTGTGGAAAAAGTGGCACCATGGAACTATTTGATGAGAATGCAAACTCATGGCGTACCTATGAAGAGAGATTTCAATATTAACTTGCTGCAAACAGGATATCAGACAAAATTAAGGAGCAACTCTCTTGAGTGTAATAGGGCATAAAACCTTCACTCTATTACAAAGTCTTGTCAATCCTGCCAATGCCTTTTACAGAAATGTACGAGGAATTGACTGAGACCCTTGAAGAATACTTCTTGCCCAAGCATTTAATCGTAGCGGAGAGATTCAGATTTCATTTACGGAGCCAAGCAGAAGGTGAAAATATTCCACAATTTGTAGCTGTACAATGGAAACTAGTGAAAAGTTGTGAGTTTGGCGCAACCTGAAGATACTCTACCAGACAGACATGTTTGTGGATTTCCGAAATGAAGCAATTCAAAGACACCAAAGTTCTTTAACACTAAAACTTGCTGTTGAGATTGCAGTGTCCATGGAACTGGCCATTAAAGAAGCTTCTTAAATTAAGGCTGATGGCAAAATACACAAGTTGAATGCTGAGAAACGAACATCTCTCCACATAGAAACATGCCATAGGTGTGCCCAAGTCGGGAATTCTCCAAAGGACTGTTGGTATCGAGAAAACAAACGTCATCATTGTGGCAAGAAAGGACATGTAACAAAGGTGTGTTTGACCAAACAGAATTCTCAAACCTCGAGGAAGGGTTAATGCAAGGATGCACCCAAATCGGCACAAGAATTCTATAGAATAACCAAAGATAATGAAGATTCCAAGGAAGACACAATGTCTACGGAGATTGAAGAACTTAAACCCAGGTGTATTATCGATACAAGGCAAGACACAAGGATTTTGAGTCTATCTGAAACTGAAAGGGATTGAAATTTAAATGGAAGTAGATACGAGAACTGCTGAATCTCTTATCTCTGAGAATTTACATCAACAAAAGTTCAAGAACATATCATTAAAGCCATCTAACATAATCCTGAGAATTTACATGGAAGAAGTGGTTCCAGTGAAGGGTTCTATCATGGTGCAAGTTGAAACAAATGGTCAATCTCTAAGATTGCCATTACATGTTGAGAAAGGAAATTTTGCAGCATTTTTCGAAAGAGCATGGTGAAACAAAATCAAACTAAATTGGCAAACAATTAACCAACTGGTTGATGGAAAGAACACATTACAGAAATTCTTAGAAAAATACAAGAAGGTATTTGAAAATACATCAGGGGAAATGACCAGGGTCAAAGCACAACTTAAGATAAAACCTGTCAGCAACCCAAAATGCTTAAAGGCCTTATGTTATCAAGACAAAGGTTGAAACAGAACTTGAAAAATTAATCAAAGATGGAGTGGTTGAGTCGATAATCACATCAGCGAGATACGAACATTTAGTGAAGGGGGAATATCTGGAGAGGGGGGATTGAATAATATTGAAATGTATTTAAATGGATGTAAATCAAGTTCTCACCCATTATGGGCCTGAACCTGATTAAGTCACTGGCGAGGGGTGGTGTAAGTCGGAAATTGCAATCTCACCAGCGAGGTTTGCAGTTTCTGGGCTTCGCCAGATCTTGAGGCCCCGTTGCCAATCTTGTGGACAGAGAGTGCAGGCTCAAGATCACTCCCATGGTATCTCTCCATTTGTGACTGCTTCGCTCTTCCGTGTTCATGAATTCTGCTTAATTACTTTCCTTTTCACTTAACTCTGTTTCTCTTTATCCGCATTCATTTCATAAACATGGTCTAATATTGGGTCAACATATGTAGGAAGAGCTTTTCCGTTACCATTGATCTGTAATTCATTCAACTTGGGACTGTGAAGATTATACAGCCAGATGTTTCTCTCTCCTCCTCCATCGTTATTCCCCTCTCTTTTTACACCTCTGCTATTCTTCCTCTCTACACTAACTTCGCCTCTTTTTCTCTGTCCTCCATTTTGTCTCTCTTTTTTTCTGTGTTTCACTTCTCCATTTCTAATTCTACTTCCTTTACGTTTTCTTAAATCCAATCCTGACTTCTTTTTTTCACTCCTTCACACCTGTTTCTTGTTTTACTCCTTTCATTTATCTTTTTCATTTTCCCTTTCTTCTTTGCTCATTTTGGTCTTGGATCTTTTCACTTCTGATTTTGTTTCTCCATTTCTTCTCCGATGTTTTGAAAATGTATTTTCTCTGCAACAGTTCTAACTTTCATTTTCTGCCACATTTCCACAGCTACGTAGAGAAAATGTTGCAAAGCTGCAAAAAATCTTATCGACTATTTGTGAGTTTCGTTTTAATTTTATGATATTAATACTGTCTTAAAATTACTTTGATTAAAACATTTCACAACAAACATGACAGAAAAAGACATTGAATACAAGCTTGCCAAACATATTTCTGCTTGTTTTGGATACTAGAATCCCTACAGTGCAGAAGGAGGCCATTCGGCCCATTATGTCTGCACCAACTCTTACCCAGGCCCTATCATAATAACCCTACACATTTTACCCTGCTTATTCTCCTAACCTATAAATTTTGAGACACTAAAGGACAATTTGGCATGGCCAATCCACCAAACCTGCACATCTTTGGACTGTGGGAGTAAATCAGAGCACCCAGAGGAAACCCATGCAGACATGGGGAGAATGTGCAAACCCCACATAGACAGTCACCCAAGGCCGAAATTGAATCCAGGTCCCTGGTACTGTGAGGCAGCAGTGTTAATCACTGTGCCACATCTTTGAATGAGAATAATGGCAGGAACGACCACTGCCCAATTCTTGTGGAGACAAAGTCCCTTCCTCACACTGAGGATGCCGTTCATTGTGTTTTGTTGTAACACCACAGTGCTTTTACTTCTTGAGACGACCCATTGAAAGGGAGGTACTTTAATACATTGATCATCCAGAGTCAACCACAGGTCGATGAACTGAATGGATATTGCTGTAACATGCTGACAATCCAAATATCTCTACATGAGTTGCAACTCACTTGAGGTAATGATCACCATCAACATCTGGGCAGGAATCCCATTGTGGAAGCCACCTAGTTTTCAATCCTTTAGTTTAATCTAGAAAAATTGGGCAATTTAAAATGGGCTGGATATCCACTCAATTAGCCTCTAGGAAGTGCAATGAAAATGATCTCTACCCAACTTTAAACCTCTTGTCACAATTAAGGAGATGTCACTCCACATTTTGAATACATTTTCAATGCTGAACTCCATCCTTGCTCTCATTTGTTTTCATCTTCATCGGAATCAGTGGCAGGAGTTAACAGCAATCAAAATTATTACCCACTGAGGTTCTAGATCCTACCTACCACCACAAAGGAATGTACAGCACGCCAATGAGAGACAGGGCCAAAAGCAACATCTGCCAGTTTCGTATGAAATACGCAACCAAAGGGAGGAACATGTATCCAAATGCATAAGAAATGCAAACTCCCAATGTGGAGAAACTAATTCGAATGGATTTCCCAAGAAGTTCTGATCCTGTAAGGAGAGAATAACTAGGTTAAGGCAATTTCCTCATCTATTTCATTGCCAAATCATAGAATCCCTACAGTGCAGAATGAGGCCATTCAGCCCATCGACCCTGCACCAACAACAATTCCACCCAGGCCCTAATCCCCTTAATCACACATATTTACCCTCCTAATCCCCCTGACACTCAGGGGCAATTTTGCATGGTCAATCAACCTAACCCATACATCTTTGGACGGTGGGAATAAATCAGAGCACCCAGAGGAAACTCACGCAGACATGAGGAGAAGATGCAAACTCCACACATATCGTGACCCGAGGCCAGAATTGAACCCGGGTCCCTGGTGCTGTGAGGAAGCAGTGCTAACAACTGTGCTACCATGCCTGCTCTGATGAAGAGGCTCCATCTCTTAATCAGACAGTCACAGCCATCAGATTAGAGATTGACACTGCACCTACTTTGGAGGGGAGAACAGTATTGCAGCAGAGGACTCAGATGTAAACATCGATGGGCTGGCATACCACACAGTGCTGAATGGACATGAACGCCAAATTGCTGGGTGCATTGGCTGGCTATCTAGATAACCTCCTATCACTGACATGAACATTGGAAAATGCAAAGATATGTAAAATGATAGATTAGCGCCTCCAAAAGAGATCCACAGAAATAGTTGGTACCTGTGCCTAAGGATAACAAGAGTAAAATGTTCCAGGGCAAAACAGCCCTGTCAGATAATACATGTGAGATAAAGGCGAAACAATTAAATCGAATCATAGAATCCTACAGTGCAAAAGGAGGCCATTTGGCCCATCAAGTCTTCACCAACCACAATCCCACCCAGGCCCTATCCCCATGCATTTACCCTAGCCAGTCTCCCTGACACTAAGGGGCAATTGAGCATGGCCAATCCACCTAACCTGCACATCTTTGGACTGTGGGAGGAAACCAGAGCATCTGGAGGAAACCCACACAGACACGGGGAGAAAGTGCAAACTCCACACAGACAGTGACCCAAGCCAGGAATTGAACCCGTGTCTCTGGCGCTGTGAGGCAGCAGTGCGAACCACTGTACCCACCGTGCTGCCCTAAATTGAAGGAAAGGTGCAAACAGTAAATATTTGTGATAACTCCAGGTATTTACAAGACAGGGTCAAAGACAGGACCCAGTATGTCTATGTTTCAAGGATTTCCAGGTGTCTGATTTGTAATATTAGGATTCTCCCCATACGCTTGTTCTGTCAAACTGAATTTTCTGAATCTTAGCTGATGCTTTATTTTTTCTGATGTTTTCTGCCATTCAACAATCCTCTGGTTTACACTCCCAGCAGGAACATTCTTGCTGTCTGTCACATTTCAGAACCATTTTGACCAATTTTGCACAGAAATAAATTGGGAAGAGAAAGCTAGCTTTCAAAATTCCCTGGGTCTCCTCCCAGATTTCTGGGCTCCACATGCAATGACCAGAACTAAGTGTCACACTGAGTGACAGAATCAGCAAAGATAGCAAGAAAAGCATTAATAAAAGTATGGAATGGTGTTGATACTTACCAAGAACAAAGGCAGCCACAAAGTTTGAGATCTGTCCAAGACCCATAAGGAAATTCAGAATGCAGAATATTTCCCAGTTTGGAGAGAACACTTGGAGTAGGCCAAATCCAGTCTCTATAGCCATAGTTCCAAACAGAATGATTTTCCTCCCAAACCTGCAAACCAGAAGCAAATAATACTTCACCTAAATCCATTGCACGCCGACTAACATAACTGGAAACTCATGCATCTGGTCATGCACATGCTAAATCATATTTGTACAAAAATGTACATGCAAACTGGTGTACATGCCATACCTATCCTCTGTCAGTTACATAGCAATCAAATATTAAGACAGACGTATCCACTTATGTCTAGATTTACATCGAACCACATAGGAATCAAGAATCTATGATCCCGCTGGCACTCAACTGCCGTGAATTCGAAAATGTGGTCCAAAAGAGTTAGAAATTAGGATACAGAATATGCAAGAGCACGGTCTTATATCTGGGACTGTGCAATGCCTTGTTAGGAGTGTAACCTCTGATTGCTTCGAAACAAAACTATTAGAATAAGGAGGACGTGGGGTTAGGAGTTTCCACAGCTCTAGTCCTGAAAGCAAGAGACCGAAAGCAACAGCATAGCGCCAATGAAGAGGTCCCATTTCTTAATCAGACAGTCACGGCCACCAGGTTAGAGACTGACACTGCACCTACCTTGGAGGGGAGCACAGAACTGGGATCCGACCATGGTGAGTCACTAAGGTAAAAGGATGGTTTGATTGCCAGCTCACCAGTGGGCATGTGGGAAGACATGTATTTCAGCAGAGGATTCAGATGTAAACATTAATGGGCTGGCATACAAGAAAGTGCTGAATAGACATGCACACCAAAGTGCTGGGTGCATTGGCTGATCAGCCAGCTCATCTCCTATCACTGGAATGAATATCGGAAAATGTAGTGATATGTAAAAATGATTAATCAGAGGTTCAAACAGAGACCTGGAAAAAGGTTTGGCATCTTTTTCACCAGAATAAGATCAGCAAAGGTGCATTTGGTGAGATCCTACCGAACAGTGAAGGTGAGAATTACCTGAGAGAGGGAGCTCTAGCTTGCAACCTGAGGGAAAGGATTTGCACGAAACAAAATGCTCAGCATCCCCTTACAAAGCGGTCTGTAACAACTACTGTTTGCATCGACCCAATCCATTGCCAGTCACTTCTTCGATGGGTCTTTCAGCCACTCAGGCAGGCAGGTGTCCTTGGTGTGTCCCAAAGGTTGTTTGTAAAAATTGCATTGTCCCGGATATTGCCATTATTTATTATCTATTCCTAGTTATCCTGAATTACAACTTAACACAACTGAGTGGCTTATTACACCACTTAAGAAGAAAAACTGGTGTCAGTGGAAAACCATACTAGGTAGGAATGGCAGTGTTCCTTCCCTAAAGGGTATTAATGGGGTGGCATGGTGGCACAGTGGTTAGCACTGCTGCCTCACAGCGCCAGGGACCTGGGTTCAATACCCGGCTTGGGTCACCGTCTCTGTGGAGTTTGCATGTTCTCCCCGCGTCTGCATGGGTTTCCTCTGGGTGCTCCGATTTTCTCCCACAGTCTGAAAGATGTGCATTGACTCAAACAGGTGCCAGAGTGTGGTGACTCGGGGAATTTCACAGTAACTTCATTGCAGTGTTAATCTAAGCCTTACTTGTGACTAAAAGACAAACTTTCTTTACTTTAATGCATTAGGCATGTTTTAACAGTAATTTAACAGTTCCATGTTCACTGATACCAGCTTTTTATTCCCATATTTTAAAATCTTATCTCAAACTCCAGCTTGGTGGAATTTGACCTCATGTTCAGTTGAATGATGTCTCCAGAGCCCCTTCGGAGGTTTTGCTGCAAGTTATTGGGCCATTGTAATCAGCATTGCTGAGAACATCAGGATGATGATATATTCCTGCCTTATTCATGTTCTCAACTCCCACCTGAATCTCATTCTACAATCCAGCATGAACTCAAGCAGCAGATGGCGTGACCGTGGACCCTCTCGTTTTCCAACCCAAGAGGAAAAAAACTGTAAGAATGGAAAGATAAGAACACTGGCCCGAACTGCTTTCTCCATCTGGGAACCAATCCACTTGTTGTCACTCCGATCTTGCCCTTTCTGATTTCCTGCTTTCAGAACTCCAGAAACAGTCTCATATGCAACCACTGCATCCTCAGCATGAAAGATGTGAGCAAGAGCAGACATGAAGCATAGAAATTAGGAGTTGGCCATTTGGCCCTTCGAGCCTGCACCGCCATTCATTCTGATCATGGCTGATCATTGAATTCAACATCCTGATCCCCTCTTCCTCCCATACCCCAAATGAAATGAAGAAGCATCATCACTTATCTAACGCTCAGTCACCTGCTCAAACATTGATACTCTGCGTGCTTTCAAGGGTAACGTAGAGGTTCCCCATAACTATCTCTCCAGATTCATTTTCAGTGTTCCTCTGGGAGCGGACCTGCGGGGTGGAGACTGTGAGCGGTGAGAGAGAGAGCGCGGACTGTGAGTAAATTCTGGGTTTTTTTTTTGTCTAATTTTCGGGAGGTTTTTTGTAATTAACGGAAAGCGGTAGGCCGCATCGCGAAGCCTGCCGGTAGCTGTAGTTTTTTTTTTCTCTCACTTACCTTATAAGTACTCGCCTCGGGGTATCGGCCTCAGTGTTCCTCTGGGAGCGGACCTGCGGGGTGGAGACTGTGAGCGGTGAGAGAGAGAGCGCGGACTGTGAGTAAATTCTGGGGGTTTTTTTTGTCTAATTTTCGGGAGGTTTTTTGTAATTAACGGAAACCGGAAGGCCGCATCGCGAAGCCTGCCGGTAGCTGTAGTTTTTTTTTTCTCTCGGGCCCCTAGCCCTATAAATTGGTGCAGAGGAGATACCCGATCCTCTACACTGGTAGAGGATCCCACCCTTCCATCCTCCTCTAACCTAATTATAAGTGTGGGGAAGTTTTTTGTTTTCTTTTTTTCTTGCTGGTAATGGCTTCAGGGATGGCAGTTCAGGCAGTATGCTGCATCTCCTGTGGGATGTATGTGGTGAGGAAATCCAGTAGTGTTTCAGGAGATTTTAGTTGTAAGAAGTGCATTAGATTGCAGCTTCTGGAGGAGCGTGTAAAGGAGCTGGAGGGGGAGTTAGAGGAACTCCGCATAATTCGTGAGGCGGAGGTGGAAGTTGATAGGAGTTATAGAGAAATAGTAACTCCTAGAAATGAGGCTTGGGTCAATGCCAGGAGGAGGGGTAAGAAGCAATCGGGAAGACAATCCCCTGGGGCGGTTCCCCTCCATAATAGGTTTTCGGTGCTGGAGGCTACAGTTGAGGAGGAATCAACTGAGCATAGAGAGCAGATCTCTGGGGGTGAGCCGAGTGTGAAAGCTCAGGTGGTTAGGGGCTGTAAAAGACTGGGCCTGGTGATTGGGGACTCCACAATTAAGGGGACAGATAGGAGGGTCGGAACTAAAGGTAGGGACTCAGGGTTGGTGTGTTGCCTACCAGGGGCTGGGGTCCGGGATGTGTCTGACAGGGTATTCAGGACTCTTAGGGGGGAGGGAGATAAACCACAAGTTATTGTACATGTGGGGACACACGACATAGGGAGGATAGGGGAAGGGGATATTAGGCAGGGATTTATGGAGTTGGGGTGGAAACTAAAGGCCAAGACTGACAGAGTGGTTATCTCTGGACTCTTGCCTGTACCACGGGATAGTTTAGAGAGGAATAGGGAGAGGGAAGGTTTGAATTCATGGCTGAGGGGATGGTGCAGGAGGGAGGGGTTCAGGTACTTAAGCAATTGGGGCTCGTACTGGGGAAGGTGTGACCTCTATGAGAAGGATGGTCTACACCTTAATCAGAAGGGGACCAATATCTTGGGGGGTAAATTTGCTAAGGCCATGCAGGGAGGTTTAAACTGATTCGGGGGGGGGGAGGGATCCTGAGTAGTGGGGCTGAAAGTGAGGGATGCATGGATGGGGACTGCAATGCACGGCATTGCAGAGGTGGGGTGGAGCAGGGTTTGAAATGTGTATACTTCAATGCCAGGAGTATTCGCAATAAAGTGGGTGAACTTGCAGCGTGGATCAGTACCTGGGACTTCGATGTTGTGGCTATTTCAGAGACATGGATAGAGCAGGGGCAGGAATGGATGCTGCAGGTCCCGGGGTTCAAATGTTTTAGTCGAAGTAGGGAAGGAGGTAGAAGAGGGGGAGGGGTAGCATTATTGGTCAGAGATTGTATCACAGTGTCAGAGAGGAGGTTTGATGAGGACTTATCTGTTGAGGTAGTATGGGCGGAGATTAGAAATAGGAGAGGAGAGGTCACCCTGTTGGGAGTCTTTTATAGACCTCCTAAAAGTTCTAGAGAGGTTGAGGAAAGGATTGCGGAGTCAATCCTGCTTAGGAGTGAAAGTAATAGGGCAATTGTTATGGGGGATTTTAACTTGACTAATATTGACTGGAATTGTTATAGCTCTAGCTCGTTAGAGGGGTCAGTTTTTGTTCAAAGCGTGCAGGAAGGTTTTTTGACTCAGTATGTAGACAGGCCAACTAGAGGTGAGGCTATATTGGATCTGGTGCTGGGAAATGAGCCAGACCAGGTGCTAGACTTGGAAGTTGGTGTGCATTTTGGTGATAGTGACCACAATTCGGTTACGTTCACCTTAGTGATGGAAAGGGATAGGCATGAACCTCGGGCCAGTGGTTTTAGCTGGGGGAAGGGTAATTATGAGGCTATTAGGAGAGAATTAGGAAACATAGGTTGGACTAGGAGATTACAGGGACTGGGAACGTCCGACATGTGGAGTTTTTTCAAGGAGCAGCTACTGCGAGTCTGTGATAGGTATGTCCCTGTCAGGCAAGGAGGAATTGGTAGGGCTAGGGAACCGTGGTGCACCAAAAAAGTTTCTTTGTTGGTTAAAAAGAAAAAGGAGGCTTATGTTCGGATGAGACGTGAGCACTCGGGTAGTGCACTAGAAAGCTTTAGATTGGCTAAGAGGGAGTTGAAGAGCGAGCTTAGAAGGGCTAAAAGGGGACATGAGAAGACTTTGGCGGATAGGGTTAAAGAGAATCCTAAGGCGTTCTATAGGTATGTCAAGAACAGAAGGTTGGTTAGGGCAAGTTTAGGGCCAGTTATAGATGGCAGAGGGAAGTTATGTGTGGAACCGGAGGAGATTGGTGAAGCATTGAACCAATATTTCTCTTCGGTGTTCACGCAAGGGGACATGAATATAGCTGAGGAGGACACTGGGTTGCAGGGGAGTAGAATAGACAGTATTACAGTTGATAAGGAGGATGTGCAGGATATTCTGGAGGGTCTGAAAATAGATAAATCCCCTGGTCCGGATGGGATTTATCCAAGGATTCTCTGGGAGGCAAGAGAAGTGATTGCAGAGCCTCTGGCTCTGATCTTCAGGTCGTCGTTGGCCTCTGGTATAGTACCAGAAGATTGGAGGTTAGCGAATGTTGTCCCATTGTTTAAGAAGGGGAACAGAGACTTCCCCGGGAATTATAGACCGGTGAGTCTCACTTCTGTTGTCGGCAAGATGTTGGAAAAAATTATAAGGGATAGGATTTATAGTTATTTGGAGAGTAATGAATTGATAGGTGATAGTCAGCATGGTTTTGTGGCAGGTAGGTCATGCCTTACTAACCTTATTGAGTTTTTTGAGAAAGTGACCAAGGAGGTGGATGGGGGCAAGGCAGTGGACGTGGTATATATGGATTTTAGTAAGGCGTTTGATAAGGTTCACCATGGTAGGCTTCTGCAGAAAATGCAGATGTATGGGATTGGGGGTGATCTAGGAAATTGGATCAGGAATTGGCTAGCGGATAGGAAACAGAGGGTGGTGGTTGATAGTAAATATTCATCATGGAGTGCGGTTACAAGTGGTGTACCTCAGGGATCTGTTTTGGGGCCACTGCTGTTTGTAATATTTATTAATGATCTGGATGAGGGTATAGTTGGGTGGATTAGCAAATTTGCTGATGACACCAAAGTCGGTGGTGTGGTAGACAGTGAGGAAGGGTGTCGTAGTTTGCAGGAAGACTTAGACAGGTTGCAAAGTTGGGCCGAGAGGTGGCGGATGGAGTTTAATGCGGAGAAGTGTGAGGTAATTCACTTTGGTAGGAATAACAGATGTGTTGAGTATAGGGCTAACGGGAGGACTTTGAATAGTGTGGAGGAGCAGAGGGATCTAGGTGTATGTGTGCATAGATCCCTGAAAGTTGGGAATCAAGTAGATAAGGTTGTTAAGAAGGCATATGGTGTCTTGGCGTTTATTGGTAGGGGGATTGAATTTAGGAGTCGTAGCGTTATGTTGCAACTGTACACAACTCTGGTGCGGCCGCACTTGGAGTACTGTGTGCAGTTCTGGTCCCCACATTACAGGAAGGATGTGGAGGCTTTGGAGAGGGTGCAGAGGAGGTTTACCAGGATGTTGCCTGGTATGGAGGGGAGATCCTATGAGGAGAGGCTGAGGGATTTGGGATTGTTTTCGCTGGAAAGGCGGCGGCTAAGAGGGGATCTTATTGAAACATATAAGATGATTAGAGGTTTAGATAGGGTGGATAGTGATAGCCTTTTTCCTCTGATGGAGAAATCCAGCACGAGGGGGCATGGCTTTAAATTGAGGGGGGGTAGTTATAGAACCGATGTCAGGGGTAGGTTCTTTACCCAGAGGGTGGTGAGGGATTGGAATGCCCTGCCAGCATCAGTTGTAAATGCGCCTAGTTTGGGGGCGTTTAAGAGATCCGTAGATAGGTTCATGGACGAAAAGAAATTGGTTTAGGTTGGAGGGTCACAGTTTTTTTTTTAACTGGTCGGTGCAACATCGTGGGCCGAAGGGCCTGTTCTGCGCTGTAATGTTCTATGTTCTATGTTCTAAGAGGCCTATGTTCACTTTGACCTCTCTGTCTCCCTTTTTTTATATTTAAAGAAGCTCTTATTGTTTTTATGTTCCTCGCTACTTTGCCATTGTAACTTATTTACTCTTTATTATCTTTTTAGTCCTCCCTTGCTGGATTCTGAATTTATCCCAGTCTCCGGAGCTATCACTGACTTTTGCCTCATTAAGTGCTTTTTCTTTCAACTTACTTAATTTCTTTGGTTAGCCTTAGTTGGTTTAACCCTCTCTTAGAACCTCAGTGCACCCCTCCTATCCTGGTCCGAACAAAAGCATGATGATTTGTATGGGTAATACCAGAAGTGGATCGACTGCCCATTTACAGCTTCTCCAAGCTCCCACAGCACCAACACCAGGGGCGCCAGAGAGCTCAGATTTGTGCCCTTGACATAGAACCAGTCACTTTTTTCACCTTTGCCTCTCAATTCATTATACCTTCCCTCTATATGTATCCAGCATAAAATCAATTGGAAAATGTGAAATAATTTAAAAATACGTAACAATAATAGCCCTAATAAAATTAGGGTATATACTTGATGTGGTGGGGTAAGAAGTCAGTGGCGAGGAGGACAATTTTTTTCTTTTATTAATCGTGGGGCATGGGTGTTGCTGGCTGGCCGACATTTATTGCCCAACCCTAGTTGCCCCTGAGAAGGTGGTGGTGAGCTGCCTTCTTGAAATGCTACAGTCCATGTGCTGTGGGTTGACCCACAATGCCATTAGGAGGAAATTCCAGGATTTTGATCCAGTGACTGCGAAGGAACGACGATATATTTCCAAGTTGGGCCACTGACAAGCTTGCATGATCACTTAATGACACATGCACCATTTTAACCAGCCTGCCTCATCATTGCATTCCAAGATTGACTCCTGCATGAATTGAGGGGACAGACGAAGAGGCCAGCTGGTGGAAGCGATGCTGCAGGCAGCTGTCAGAGGTCATTAGCCATAACCCAAGAGAATGATCCTCAGAATTAAAGTGGGGCTGTGGGAAGGAGAGGAGGAAACAATTCTAGGACTAAAATTAGAAAATTCTTTCTGACAGAATTTGATAAAGATAACAGCTCACCTGTCTGATAACTGTCCAGAAATAATGGAACCAACCAACGCTCCTATGAAGAATATTGACATGGGAAATGGCCCTTTCCAGCCATTATCACACACCAAGTCCCACTGAAATGCAAAGAGAAATGAAAAGCTCTATACATGCGATATGGGAACAATTACAGACAAGTCATTTTATTGCACTGGATCCAAGAATAAGCAAAATGGGACATGAGGAAAAACCTATTTGGTTCATCATGCCTGCAAGCACATTAGCCTCCACTCATTGGCTATGTTTATACTTCTAACTTAGAAGACAGTGGTTCAAATTCTATTCAGGTGCTTGAGTGCTTAATCTGAGCTGAAATGTGCCGTTCAACACTGAGGGAATGCTGTGCTTGAGATGAGATCTTCAACTGTGATATTGTCTGCCCTTGAATAGACAGAAAACATTTATCACACTATCTGGGGATGCACAGAATGACTTTTCAATCAATTTATTTTCCTCGACAAACATTACGAAAGATAATCTGGTTGTTCATTTTATTGTTGTCTGTGGGATGTTGCCCTCACATTTATCTATGTTACAACAATGTTTACATTCCAGAGGTAATTCATTGGCAGGGAAGTGCTTCAGGGCAAACTAAAGGCATAAAAAGATATGCTTACTCACATTACTTCTAATAGTAACAGACAGCACACAATCCATATTGTTGTAAGATCTCCTAAATATATTTGGTCTGTTGAGAGAAATGTTGAATTCCCAAGATAGAATAGCGACATTTTTTTCATATTGCCTGAATCTAATTGAACAAAAGTTAACACTGTTAAATTGGCTTTCTTAGATAGAATTTATACAGCTCCAGGAAGATTGGGGGAGTCAGAATCCCCAGGTCATCTATATTTATCCTATATATTATCCAGATGTGGCTCAGCAAGTATTTTAGAAAGCTTCATCATAATTCCCTTACTTTTGCATTCTACTCTTCTATTTATAAAGCCCAGGACCCCATATACTTTATTATCTTTATTATCTTCTTTCTCAACCTGCGCTGCCTATGATTTCTATACATTTATCCCTCCCCCCCCCACCCCCCACCCCCACCACCCCAACATTCCTCAGTTCCTGCGTGCTATTTAAAACTGAACTCTTCAGCTCATATTGCCTCCCCTCCTCCTACCAAAATATATTAGCCTGGAGTTTCTGCCATTAAATGTCAATTCCACGTGTCTGTCCATTCCACCATCCTGTGTTTGTCCTCTCTCCACCTCTCACTATCCTCTTCCCTGTTCATTGCACTTCCAGGTTCTGTGTCCTGAATATCAAAGTCCAAGGTATTATTATACATCATGTAATGCAGTGGTCCTTGGACTAACCCCATGGGGAAAGGCACTCTATATCTTCCTCCAGGGTAAATGCCAGCTGTTCTCCCCTGTTCTCATTCAGCCAGTTCAGTTTCCATGCTGCATCTGCCATTCCCATTCCTTTTAACTTTGGTGACAAACTTATTATGTGGCAAAAATCTCAAAGAGAAATGAAAAGAGCATACATTTTTAAGCACAGATTCTCCCTCCATTTCTCCATAACTTTAACCTGTGAGTAAAGTAGGTGAGCTGTATAGGTTTTGAAACACCAATACCTGTTCCACAGCCTCTATTCAATCATTTTTACCTTAGATACTACAAAGGTTTAATCATAATAGATCTCAATTCCATGGGGAGAAGAAAATAAATTCTGCTGACCAGTCTGGATCATTACACTTCACAGTTGCTAAAATTAAAACTAGCTTCAGTTGTGACACCTCTCATCTTAAAAAAAATAATTAAAGGGAGGTGGGCAATGCTAGGTAGAACAGCATTAATTGCCTTAAAAAGTTGAGCAATCTTCTTGAACCACTGCAGTCCCTGTGGTGTAGGTACACCCACAGTGCTGTTAGGGAGGGAGTTCCAGGATTTTAACCCAGCGATAGTGAAGTAACAATGATATATTTCCAAGTCAGGATAATTAGTAACTTGGAGGGAAACTTCCAGGCAGTGGTGTTCCAATGTGTCTGATACCCTTGTCCTTCTAGATGGTATTGGCTGTGAGTTTCGAAGGTGCTGTCTAAGGAGTCTTGGTGAGCTCCTGCCATTCATCTTGTAGATGATAGACACGGCTGCCACTGTTCGTCGGTGGTGGAGGGATTGAATGTTTGTAGAAGAGATGCCAATAAAGCGGGTGCTTTGTCCTGGGTGGTGACGAGTTTCTTGAGTGTTGTTGGAGCAGCATTCATCCAGGCAAGTGGAGAGTATTCCAATGCACTCCTGACTTGTGCTTTGTAGATTGTGGATAGTCTTTGGGAGTCAAAAGGTGAGTTACTCACCACAGGATTCCTAGCCTCTGACCTGCTCTTGCAGCCACAACATTTATATGGCTAGTCCAGTTCTGTTTCTGGTCAATGGTAACCGTTAATCATGATCAAGCCCTACAGATGAATAATGGTTACTTGAAATATTGTCAGGTGACCAAAGTTCTTTGAATTGTAAAATTGTCACCTTCAGGGGAGGATGGATAGGTAGGTGGGAGGGAGGGAAAGACATAATGGGTGATAAGCAAACTTCTCACAAGAAAAGGAAATCCTTAGTCCAATAAGTGACAGTAAGGAAATGTCCCTTTCTGCTTCAGAATGTTCAAGCTGCTTTTTTTTCTAGCCTGAATGTTTTCTGGATCTGCAAACCAATATTTTCCAACTGGATTTCTGAGTATTTGTAACTATGCCAACCTATTGCAAGTTATAAAAATGACTGTTCGCCACTGCTCTGTTTCCAGTACTTTATGATGTGGAGATACCGGCGTTGGACTGGGGTAAACACAGTAAGAAGTCTCACAACACCAGGTTAAAGTCCAACAGGTTTATTTTGCTATCAAATAAGCCTGTTGGACTTTAACCTGGTGTTGTGAGACTTCTTACTGTCCAGTACTCTAGCCACTGTCCATTTTATTCCATGGGCTTTAACTCGGTTGACAAACCAAGAGTAAGTGATCTATAAACAATATCCCTTTTGAAAACCTGGTTCAGTGTTTACTGTATATATGCTTAATATATCCTGCCATTGTACATATTGAGGTGTGCTAGTGCAGTGGTTAGATTGCTAGAAACATAGAACCCCTACAGTACAGAAAAAGGCCATTCAGCCCATCGAGTCTGCACCGACCACAATCCCACCCAGGCCCTACCCCCATATCCCTACATATTTTACCCGCTAATCCCTCTAATCTACGCATCCCAGGACACTAAGGGGCAATTTTAGTATGGCCAATCAACCTAACCCGCACATCTTTGGACTGGACTATTAATCCAAAATGCTCAGAGACTCATGCGGGCAACAGGAATTCAAAGGAAAATTTGACATTAACTTTTAATAATCTGGAAATAAAGAGTTGGTATCAGTAAACACGATGTCTTACAAAACCAAATTGATTCAATAATGTCCTTTAGGGAAGGAAACTGCTTATTTAGTCTGGCCTATACATGATATCAGTCCCGTGTCAACTTCTTTCTGAAGTTGCTTAACCAGCTGCTCAGAATCATTAGTTGGTTCTGCAGCAGTTCAAGAAGGGCCACAACCTTCTCATGACAACTGGGAGTGGGTAATAAATGTAGCCATTCCAGTGACACCTACTTCCCAAGAATGGTTCAGAACTTTTTAAAAAACATTTTTCTCACTGGGCTAAAGACACAAAGCACTCTGCATTCTGACGACTAATATTACTATTCATCAGGAACAAGCTGAGGCCAAGTGTCAATAGGGAAGGGAGTGCAAGTGGATTAACGGTACGGGATATGGCCTGGGTAGGATGTTCTGTCAGAGAATCGATGGGCCAAATGGCCTCTTTCTGCACTGTAGGGATTCGATGATTCAAAGTGCATGCCAACCCGGGCACTCCGCCCACCCGCTCCTCCACCAACTGTGATAGAGAACACACGTTGGGCTCCTCAGTCACCTGAGAACTCATTTTAAGCGTGGAAGCAAGTCATCCTCGACTCTGAAGGACTGTCTAAGAAGGATTACTATTCAGCAAGTCTGCAAGAAGTGTGTACATTACCATATTGTCCAGCTCAATTTGCACAGGTTAGCACAGTTACCAACAGGGCAGGATTTTCCAGCCGCACTCACCCCAAGGCCGGAAATTTCTGTCTGAGGTCAATGGACCTTTGCATGATCTGACCCCGCCCGCTACGATTCCTGTGGCCGGTGAGACAGGAAAATTCCACCCTGAACCATCCAAGCCATTTCATTCTAAAACAGTTTATTCATTATTATATTTATTTCATTGTGGTGGGAAACTGTTCTACATGTCTATGAGGAGAAATCTACCTTATTGTTGCTGAAAATTAGAAGCTTGCCTCAAAGTCAGACCCCAGCTTGTAATTCTTTTCACCATTGAAAACAAGGTTGGCGCTTGAAGAACCACGATATAACTTAAATTGTAAACATTGATAACTTAATGTTTTGCCTCCATTATACACAACTCCCTTGCATAACAGAGACCAATAATTTAGGAAAGAGATTAATCTGATTTATTGAAAGCAAAGATTGACCAATTATCTTAGAGAGCACTTGCAAGGAAAAATATGTGAAAGATATTTTCTAAACATGTGAAATATGGCATCCCACAAATCTAAAATTAGTTCTCAGAGATAGTGCAGCTATCCTGCAGTAATTAGGAACTGATTGCATTGTTATAAGTATAACCCAGTTACACCTCATTCAACAAAATGTAACTTTTGCAAGGGTTTTGACAGTGAATCAGTTCAGGGATTTTTACATGATTCAAATCTAAGAGCCTGCAATGTACTCCCATGAGGAAATATGGAATTACTGACAGCAACTTCTGGACTTTTGCATTAGACACGGGACAGCAGACACTGCTGTCAGTGTTGCTGTAGTTAGCACCACAACATCAGCTCCATTCTCTCCTTCAGCTGCTTGGCCATTTAATCTGATTAAGCTTCACAGTGTATTTGCCATTGAGCGCATGCTACAAATGCACGTTGCTGACAGAAAAAGTGAGGCAAGGGAGACCAAGAAAATGGAATAACGTTTTGTGATGATGAGGGGAAAGAAAGTTGATAAGAATATAAAAAATATACTGGATTGGAAAAGGCATTCCAGCCAATGTAAACCCAAAATATTGTGGATGCTGGAATCTGACACAAAAACAGAAAATGCTGGATAAACACAGCAGCTCTGCTCTGACAGACGTCATCCAGACTCGAAACGTTGGCTCTATTGTCTCTCCACAGATGCTGTCAGACCTGCAGAGATTTTCCAGTATTTTCTGCTTTTGTTCCATCTAGCCAATGTAATTGATCCCAAAATCTATAAAAGATCTTTCCAAACTATTTCTCTCATATCCCTGGACCAAATGTTTGTCCAAGCCACTTTTACAGCACTTTCTTAAATTTGTTGAGTTCCCATTTCCCTACCTCCTCCCCCCCCCCCCCCCGCCCCACCTCCCACTTCTCGTGGCAGATCTTTCTACACATCCACCACGCTCTGAATCAAGTAGCTAAATCTAAACTGTCTAGTCATATTGAAACTTAAAGGCTTTGTAAACTCTGCCGATGTTAACCATTCGAGGCTAGGGTTGGAACACTTTAGTAGAGGGTATTAGACCAATCTTTTAGGACTGTAGAGGCACTAAGATTGATGACAGAGGGGAAAGCAGTTAGAGGCTGAGTTAAAATTAAAATCCCTAATGCTCAGGAAACCCCAAAACACCAACGTAAAATATTCAAGTGTATCTGATTCCAGGCCATAAAGAGATCCAACTCTCTTCATCTGGTCACTTTGGACTGAAATACATCTGCATCTTTTATTTTAAATCGACATATAGTTACAATCTAATCTCAGAGTCCCTACTGCCAGTGTAATGACTGTGTTCCTTCAGCCACTTACCTCGCTGACGATGGTGGAGATGTACTGATCCTTACTGTACTCCCAACCATCCAAACAGGGCTCCTGTTCTAGCTCAGACATATTGAAGGAATCTGGGTCTGGAAATGTCTGCGAAAGATTCACGATCACATCCAGCCGGTACCGTCTACATTTGCTGTGCTGGAGTTTGCCTTTTTCCAGCTCCAGAGGGATAGTCCTATTGATCCACGCTTCACTCAGATTGAGATTCCCGGGAATTAAACAGCGATGCTCTGGAATATCCCCGACAAAAACTATGGACATTCCGCAGAAACCCGTTGGGAAGACGACCAGGCTCAGAATGAAGAAGATAGCTTTCTGGTAGGGTCCCCATTCTCCGAGGAAAGCGGTGATTTCATCGTAGTCCCGCATGCTGGTGACAGCGAGGGGAAGAGACTGGCAGTGATTTACTTCTAATGAATTGCACCAATTTACCTTTGGACGTCGGAACGGAATAAACAGCCTTGTGTCATTTCAAAATCAGCGATTAACTTTCAATCATTTCCATTTGTAAATATGAATCCGTTGTCATTGTTAACTCCGCCCTTTCAGTCCTCAAAAGTGCCCAGTCCATCTCAAATTACCTTTGAATACAGCACCAACACTAAAGGGATTCCTTTAATAAACAACTCTTTCACCAGCACTGACGTTTTCTCATTCATTTGTGGCAGGGAAAACTTTGGAGTCACAAACGAATACGTTTTGCCAAGTCAAACTACCAACTGATTTTCGATACAAGACGACAAGTTGTCTTTTTAAAAATATTTTTTAGGGATATGGAGGTGACCCAGTCATTCTAATAATAAAAAGTAAAGTTTATTTATTAGTCACAAGTAGGCTTACATTAACACTGCAATGAAGCTACTGTGAAAATCCCCCAGTCGCCACACTCCAGCGGCTGTTTGGGTACACTTAGGGAGAATTTTAGCATGGCCAATCAACCTAAGCCACACATCTTTGGACTGTGGGAGGAAACCTGAGCACCGGGAGGAAACCCACGCAGACACGGGGAGAATGTGCAAACTCCACACAGACAGTGACCCAAGTCAGGAATCGAATCCGGGTCCCTGGTGCTGTGAGGCAGCAGTGCTAGCCACTGTGCCACCGTGCCACCCTCTGCAATGCCCAATATATTTTGTTCTGAAATTTAAATGAGAGACCAAATCAACTTCCTTCAACAATCATCCCGTTGTGTCTGCTTTAAGCACCCTTATAGGCATTAATTGTCAGCTCATTGCCCATTTAGAACCATAGAATCCCGACAAAGAACAAAGAACAAAGAACAGTACAGCACAGGAAACAGGCCCTTCGGCCCTCCAAGCCTGTGCCGCTCCTTGGTCCAACTAGACCAATCGTTTGTATCCCTCCATTCCCAGGCTGCTCATGTGACTATCCAGGTAAGTCTTAAACGATGTCAGCGTGCCTGCCTCCACCACCCTACTTGGCAGCGCATTCCAGGCCCCCACCACCCTCTGTGTAAAAAACGTCCCTCTGATGTCTGAGTTATACTTCGCCCCTCTCAGCTTGAGCCCGTGACCCCTCGTGACCGTCACCTCCGACCTGGGAAAAAGCTTCCCACTGTTCACCCTATCTATACCCTTCATAACCTTGTATACCTCTATTAGATCTCCCCTCATTCTCCGTCTTTCCAAGGAGAACAACCCCAATCTACCCAATCTCTCCTCATAGCTAAGACCCTCCATACCAGGCAACATCCTGGTAAACCTTCTCTTCACTCTCTCCAATGCCTCCACGTCCTTCTGGTAGTGCGGCGACCAAAGCTGGACGCAGTACTCCAAATGTGGCCTAACCAGCGTTCTATACAGCTGCATCATCAGACTCCAGCTTTTATACTCTATACCCCGTCCTATAAAGGCAAGCATACCATGTGCCTTCTTCACCACCTTCTCCACCTGTGTTGCCACCTTCAAGGATTTGTGGACTTGCACACCTAGGTCCCTCTGTGTTTCTGTACTCCTGATGACTCTGCCATTTATTGTATAACTCCTCCCTACATTATTTCTTCCAAAATGCATCACTTCGCATTTATCCGGATTAAACTCCATCTGCCACCTCTCCGCCCAATTTTCCAGCCTATCTATATCCTGCTGTATTGCCCGACAATGCTCTTCGCTATCCGCAATTCCAGCCATCTTCGTGTCATCCGCAAACTTGCTGATTACACCAGTTACACCTTCTTCCAAATCATTTATATATATCACAAATTGCAGAGGTCCCAGTACAGAGCCCTGCGGAACACCACTGGTCACAGACCTCCAGCCGGAAAAAGACCCTTCGACCACTACCCTCTGTCTCCTATGGCCAAGCCAGTTCTCCACCCATCTAGCCACTTCTCCTTGTATCCCATGAGCCTTAACCTTCTTAACCAACCTGCCATGTGGGACTTTGTCAAATGCCTTACTGAAATCCATATAGACGACATCCACGGCTCTTCCTTCATCGACCCCGTTTTTGTCACTTCCTCAAAAAACTCCACCAAATTTGTAAGGCACGACCTCCCTCTTACAAAACCATGCTGCCTGTCACTAATGAGATTGTTTCATTCTAAATGCACATACATCCTGTCTCTAAGAATCCTCTCCAACAACTTCCCTACCACGGACGTCAAGCTCACCGGCCTATAATTTCCTGGGTTATCCCTGCTACCCTTCTTAAACAACGGGACCACATTCGCTATCCTCCAATCCTCAGGGACCTCACCCGTGTCCAAAGAAGCGACAAAGATTTCCGTCAGAGGCCCAGCAATTTCATCTCTCGTCTCCCTGAGCAGTCGAGGATAGATGCCATCAGGCCCTGGGGCTTTGTCAGTTTTAATGTTCCCTAAAAAACCTAACACTTCCTCTCTACAGTGCAGAAAGTATTTATTAGTCACAAGTAGGCTTACATTAACATTGCAATGAAGTTACTGTGAAAATCCCCTAGTTGCCACACTCTGGCACCTGTTTGGGTACACTTTCCATAAAGCTCCACACAAAAGGAAGCCATTCGGCCCATCCACTCTTTGAAAGAGCATCCCACCCAGGCCCACCTCTCTGCCCTATCCCTATAATCCCCAACATTTAACATGGCTAATCCATTTAACCTACACATCTTTGGGTACGAAGGGACAATTTAGCATGCATGGCCAATCCACCTGACTTGCACATCTTTGGAGTGTGGGAGTAAACCAGAGCAGCTAGAAGAAACCCCCACAGACATATGAGACGAGAGTGGCAGCTAACATAAGAGTTGAAAAGGGAATCTGAAAACTTTCTCCAGGCATATAAATAATAAAATAATAAAAATGGTGAAACAAGGAATGGGACTTTTAGGGTGTGACGTTAAAAAAATCATGCTCACAGCCTGTAGACGGGGGTTTCCTCTGGAGGCTATGTATTTCTACTTAATACAGAGACTCAAAATGCAGTGTACTGATTTTTAAGATGTGACTTTATTTAATTAAATGATCCAATGGGAGAATGATATAAAGTAGCCCTGCACTCAAGGCATAGAATGCGGGTAGCCCAATATCACTCTGAAGAAAAATTCCCCCCGTGAAGGCAATTATACATTTACCAAATTATATGGCCCACCTTTCCGGTGGACATAATCCAATAGTCATTAATAGAAATCAGTCAAGAATCATCCTGTCATTAACTCCAGCCAATAACATCATGACCTAATGGGATTTCATTTGTTATTTAATTATGGACAATACCGTCCTCCTGTTGCCTCATAACATGAGATGAAACGGGAGGGTGATTCCCTCCAAATTGAACCCAAGTGACTCTCGTCCGATCCTGAGAAATCCTTTATGTCTACTCACCACCTGCGTTATCAACTCGAAGTTGTTCCCCTATTCATAAAGCTAGCATTGGGGCCATCTTGTTTCCGACCACTGCTGATAAAATTACTGCTTTTCAGCGGACCTATTGTTTCTTACCTCTTGCCTCTTCCCTCTTATCTCTTCCAGGGCCAGCTGTATTTTGTCATTGACTGAAGTTTCACGAAATGTCACTAAAAGCAAAATACATCCATTTTATAAATTCAAAATACATGTTTTAAATGAGAAATATTTGTTAATCATACAGAGCTGTCTTCTATGACAGCAGGCCTGGCTTACGTTCCCATAGTCCAAGATCATTCATTCTAAAGTTAGTGTTGCGTTTGTGCTCCTAAATCTATGGTTATGTGTTTTATTAGCCTATTCTAGCCCCCTACATCACAGCCTTATCTGATGTCATTGTTGCTGAGCTGTGTATGCGGAATCCTTTTATTACTCCTTAATGGTTTTAAATGGAGGTTATTTATTTTTACTTTGGGATCTTTTGTGGCTCTGCATTGTTAGGAGGAAGAATGTTTGCAGGTCAGGTGACAGGAGCTCTAAGCTGCAGGTTTTAGTTTTTAGAAGGGAGTGGGCATCAGACAGAAGGCAGTCTTTCTCTCTCTCTCTCTTCCTGATTTTGAGAAATTCTGCTGTTTAGCTGAAAGCCTTCCTGGAGTAGAAAATCTGCTGTTGGTGGCTTGACCAGAATCTCTCCCTAGTGTTCTAGGAAGCTATTCTGACTTCAAACTGTTCTGAGTGTATCAAGAGAACTGCAGCATTCATCCAAAGGACTCAGTTCCAGTATCACGCCAGCATTGGTCTTTTCTGTGTTAAACCTGAGAAAAGAGTTTTGTCTAAAATAAGTTTTGGTTTGATTGGGAACATCCTAGATATATTTGTTAAGGGTTATACATTATTGTGGTTGTTTTGTTTTTGTTTGTAATTGGTAAAAGTTACTGATAATTTTCTTTCCATACACGTTACCTATATTCTTAAATAAACTTTGTTTGCTAAAAGCTCCCTAGTGGGTCATTTGAATCATACCTGAAGTGAAACACATCATGCTTATCCTAGCTAAATTCAAGGTGCAAAACGTATGATCCAGGCGGGCTCCATAAAACACTTCGGAGTTTCTGACCTGAACCGTAACAAGGGACCAAAAATGAGATTTATGCATTGAGGCAGCAAGCATGGCTGAGGTACTAAATGAGGTACTAGACATTAAAATGCAGGGAGACTATTCTCGAGCTTGGAGCTGAGGCAACTAAAGGCATGACTAATGGTGGAGCAATTAAAATTAGAGGTCAGAATTAGAGGAGCACGGATATCTTAATGGATGGTCGTACTGGAGGAGACTGCAGAGATAGGGGAAGTGATGGCCTCGTGATATAATCACTAGATTATTAACCCAGAAACTCAGCTAAATGTTCTGGGGACCCGGGTTTGAATCCCATCATGGTAGTTGGTGGAATTTGAATTCAATAAAATAAATATCTGAAATTAAGAATCCATTGATGACCATGAAACCATTGCCGATTGTCAGAAAAACCCATCTGGTTCACTAATGTCCTTTAGGGAAGGAAATCTACCTTCCTTACCTGGTTTAACCCACATGTGACTCCAGAGCCACAGCAATGTGGCTGACTCTCAACTGCCCGCCAAGGGCAACTATGGATAAGCAATAAATGTTAGGCAAGCCAGTGACTCCCATGTCCCACGAATGAATGAAAAAAAATACCATTGAGGGATTTGAAAGCAAAGCTAAAAATTTTTAAATCAAGACATTGATTGAGCAGGAGCCAAAGTGTGTCAGGGAGTGCAGGGTGAAAGGGCAATGGGATATCGTGATGAGTTAAGGCACAGTTGGCAGTATTTTAAATGGCATCAATTTTACAGGGGGTAGAAACAAGCAAGGATTACATTCTCAGTTCCTTTGTATCAACAAACAATGGGTGTGCTTGATTGCAAAACAAATGTATTTTGTACTGGGCTGGATGAACTCTGTCAATGTTTGACTCTGTAATAAAAGGTGTTTCTAAAAAAAGTGCCGTAACAATATAGAGAAAATGGCAAAAAGAGATATATAATGAACTCAACGAAAAATATTACATGAAAATTTGGAAAGCAAAAAGGAATTCTGAAAATATCAAATAATATAAAATAATTGTCATAATAGCATAAATAACAAAAGGAGAATTAAGATAGCAATAAAGTCAACAAAACAATGAGAAAGGTAAGATAATCAGAAATGATACTGAAATTCCAGTGGTACCAAATAGATTGTTTCAGTAAAGTTTCAGTCAAGGCATGAACAGATAAGCAGCAACTGTAGAAGGCAAGAGGCAGAAATTATAATATTTATTAAATAAAACAATCTAGCCAATCTTAAAGAAGACGGATTATGCCCACTGACATTCATCGGGAGGAGATAGTGGAGGCACCAGTATCTATATAGAACAATTGAGTTTTAAAAAAAGTAATAGGGCTAGAGAACTTGTAAACAGAATTAATCACTGTCTTCAAAAGGGACAATAAACCAATAAACAAGTTGGCGGAAAATCAGCGATAGGATAGATACTAGAATTCCTGCACCCAGGTCGGATAACAAAACCTTCAGACATGGCAAAATTAATGTTATGAAGAAATATCAGGAAGAGTAGATAAGAGAAATGTATCGGAGGCGGCATTTGTACTTGCAGGCAGTATTTGACAAGGCTCATGACAAAGGTCAGGGATCAGGAGAGAGGAGGCTGAATGAATTGAAGGATAGCTACAAAACAAAGGCAGATGGTGGTTGTTCAGGTTAATTCCTCAGACTGGTGGAAAGTGCAGTGTAGTGTACCACAGGGATGCATTCTGGGACCACTGTTATTCACCATGTAAATAGTTTAGGCACAGAAATTAGAGGCACTTGGTCAAAATTTGTGGATGGTACAAAATTGCAGGTATCACAAATGATGTGGAGGACTGAATCAAAGTAGAGGGAGACATAAACAGGCACATACATGACAAGTGAAATATAGTGATGTGTGAGAGGGCTCTTTTTGAATAGAGCAATAAGGAGATCGCTTAAAAAATGGAACTAGGAACTAAATGGGGGAGAGGAGCAGGGAATGAAGAATGGGAGGAGGCTCATGTGGAATATAAATACCAGCGTAGACCAGTCGGGTTGGTCTGTCACTGTTAGAGTACCAGATCAGAAACCCCAAGGTATATTATGAAGCCAACAATTTTCTATTTTTTCATTAGTGTGAGGATAAGATGTTTCAATCCAGGTGCGATTCTACTGACACACTGGGAAGCTTTGATCAAAGCAAACTTTATTGAACAACACAGTTTAGCTATAACAAATGAATTATCTTAACCTTTAACAATTGAACAATACTTAAACATGACAAGATACCTATCACTATGAGTTCCAATTCAAGCGATATTCCTCTTATAGACTTAAATTCCTCTTTAAAATTAGTTAGTAAAACACAGGTATGCTTGCTTGTCTTAGGTTAACAGTCCTGGAGCTTACTGGGGAGTATGTCTGGAGAGAAAGAGGCAGAGAGACACCTGTTTTCTTCTGGTAGCCCAAACAGCATCTGCTTGAATTTATAAATGAAACTGAAACAGTATTTCTTCCCTGCAAGCTTAGCTCTTCCCATTAAGCAAATGACTCTGTCCCTGTCAATCAGCCTAATCAAAATTCTACACTGAACCCCTCAAAAGAGACCCAAGTAAACACAAATGCATTAGCTTCACTTAAAAACAAACACTCCAGGTCTAAAATAAGTACTCATCCTGTGCTACCAGCTACCAATTTAAAGGTTTTGCTAGAATAAATCAGCACCCTATAATACAGATATGAATTCTAAACATACCCCTTTCAAGAAACATGATAAACATATATTTCTTAAAGGCTCAGTATCATCACAGTCACTGTGTTGGAGGGCAGGACTTTCTGTTTTGCAGCCTAAGTGTGGTGGTGGGCGGGAGAGTCATTGAGTTTCCTGCTGATTGTCAAGGTGGGTTCTCACACCCGATCTTCCACTTGAAAGCTGATTCATTATGCTTTGGCAAGTACGCGCTGAATCACATGATGGCCATATTTAAGCAGTGCCCGAAACACACGTTAACTCTCTGCAAGCCAGCTGCGTGGTGTGGCTGAATGACATATCCTTGGAGAAGCAAGCCCTCCCTGCCTAGATTCAGCTGCAACTTCCTGGTGATTCTCTTCCTGGCCGTGTGTGAACACCAAGCTGTCCTCTTCCTAAGGGATGCAACCAAGAGAGGGAGCAGCCTAACCATACTGGTCTGTGGGGAGGTTATCAGGGAGGTCTGTGTCTGTGGCTCACAGAAAAGAAACATGCGACAGAGAGGCAGCCGAGTTGGAAGTGGAGGGCAGGAATCGCTCCTGTGACGAAGGCGAGATCAGCGGCCCCCAGCAAAGCATTACGGATGAACTTTCCATTATTCAAACACATCATGACCTTCACAGTGAGTTAAATGTTAGGAGCTAATTCTATCTTCTTTCGCTTTCACACACCAGCAGGAACAGGCCCTGTCACACCCCAGCTAGCCGCTCAGCGAGGCCTCAGCTCACCTTGAACGATGTTGCTGAGGAGCCAATAGATGTTGAGCCATCACTGTATTCACCTTCACCCTTCACCAGGGCAGAGATACACGCCCCTGTGTCTTAGATCTAGATTAGGCTGGGATTTACTAGCTGGAGAACGCCTTACTGACACACCTCCTCAGCAGCTGGAGGCAGTGACACCCCAGGTCTCCGGCACTCGGAGAACTGGTGGAGAAGAGACCCCGGCATTCAGCCGTGTGACACATGCTGCAGATGGAAAGATAAACAGGGGAATATCAGAGAGTTTTATGAGGCAGTCACCAGACTAGGCTGAAGGATGGAGGAGTCTATCTACATTCTCTCTAATCTCATGGCTCCTGCATGCAAATGTGTCAATTTTCCATGGGAAGAGAGGCAGCCACCTTGGAGACCATGGTCCAGCAGTTCCTTTGGATTTGTATGTGGGCCTGCACTGCACCCTAGGCCTAGGTGGGATCCATCAGTGGCTAGGCCAGTGGGGAACGAGTCACCTTGACCTCCCTCGAGGTACCCTTTCTCCTCAAGGCCGGGGTTCTCGTGAGTGCAAACGGTGCAGGACCATCTGCCAGTTACCCCAGGTCGATCCACATGGAAGACTCTCAAGGTATCCAGCCATTTCCAATCCCCTCTGCCTGTGATCCCATCAGCTCCCAATGCTTAGTCTGAGCAGCTGCCCCAGAACAGGAGACTGAAAGATCAGAGCCCTCCAGGGGACACCTGTTGAAGTAATCTTGGATGGCATAGCAGTCAGCAGGCTACTTTCACCACTGCTGCAGATATTGCTGCTGTGCCCAGGCATAGTGGTAGAATTCTGATTAATCACTGATGGCATGGATTCTTATTCTCTGTCTATATATAACGGACCTTTGTAAGGAAAATTTAATTTTGTGACACATCGGGGGTAATTTTCCCATCCTGCCTGCCACGGGAATGGTAGTGGGCAGGGGGATCATGTAAATGTCCATTGACATTAAGAAAGGGAATAGAAATGACCCTGGTAATTATAGACCGGTTAGTCTTACTTTGGTGGTTGGTAAATTGATGGAAAAGGTCCTTAGGGATGGGATTTACGACCATTTAGAAAAATGCGGATTAATCCGGGATAGTCAGCACAGATTCGTGAAGGGCAAGTCGTGCCTCACAAATTTGATTGAATTTTTTGAGGAGGTAACTAAGTGTTGATGAAGGTAGGGCAGTTGATGTCATATACATGGATTTTAGTAAGGCGTTTGATAAGGTCCCCCATGGTCGGCTTATGATGAAAGTAAGGAGGTGTGGGATAGAGGGAAAGTTGGCCGATTGGATAGGTAACTGGCTATCTGATCGAAGACAGAGGGTGGTGGTGGATGGAAAATTTTCGGACTGGAGGCAGGTTGCTAGCGGAGTGCCACAGGGATCAGTGCTTGGTCCTCTGCTCTTTGTGATTTTTATTAATGACTTAGAGGAGGGGGCTGAAGGGTGGATCAGTAAATTTGCTGATGACACCAAGATTGGTGGAGTAGTGGATGAGGTGGAGGGCTGTTGTAGGCTGCAAAGAGACATAGATAGGATGCAAAGCTGGGCTGAAAAATGGCAAATGGAGTTTAACCCTGACAAATGTGAGGTGATTCATTTTGGTAGGACTAATTTAAATGTGGATTACAGGGTCAAAAGTAGGGTTCTGAAGACTGTGGAGGAACAGAGAGATCTTGGGGTCCATATCCACAGATCTCTAAAGGTTGCCATTCAAGTGGATAGAGCTATGAAGAAGGCCTATAGTGTGTTAGCTTTTATTAACAGGGGGTTGGAGTTTAAGAGCCGTGGGGTTATGCTGCAACTGTACAGGACCTTGGTGAGACCACATTTGGAATATTGTGTGCAGTTCTGGTCACCTCACTATAAGAAGGATGTGGAAGCGCTGGAAAGAGTGCAGAGGAGATTTACCAGGATGCTGCCTGGTTTGGAGGGTAGGTCTTATGAGGAAAGGTTGAGGGAGCTAGGGCTGTTCTCTCTGGAGCGGAGGAGGCTGAGGGGAGACTTAATAGAGGTTTATAAAATGATGAAGGGGATAGATAGAGTGAACGTTCAAAGACTGTTTCCCCGGGTGGATGGAGCTATTACAAGGGGGCATAACTATAGGGTTCATGGTGGGAGATATAGGAAGGATATCAGAGGTAGGTTCTTTACGCAGAGAGTGGTTGGGGTGTGGAATGGACTGCCTGTAGTGATAGTGGAGTCAGACACTTTAGGAACATTTAAGCGGTTATTGGATAGGCACATGGAGCACACCAGAATGATAGGGAGTGGGATAGCTTGATCTTGGTTTCAGATAAAGCTCGGCACAACATTATGGGCTGAAGGACCTGTTCTGTGCTGTGCTGTTCTATGTTCTATGTCTATGTGACCCTGGGTGGAATTTACCAATTTTGGGGCAAGCACAGCCGGAAAATCCCACCCAGTGTCTCAGGATGTGGATGCCACTTGCATTTGATCTTATTTCAAGGGCACCGTCCTCAATGGTCCAGCTTTGTGTCCCTCAGATTCATGTTATGTTGAGTCAAGTCATGTTAGTCACTTGCCCCTTGTGTCATTTAAGGGAGACGTGTCAACCCAGAGCCTGAAAGTGCACATCGATACGGAAATGCTCTTTAAGTCTTGCGGCACACAAATGAATGACATGCATTTCTGTGTCTTAGAGGGTGATATCTCATGTTGTGGCTTTAGCACTGCATTGTGCATGTTGTGAGTGCGAAAACACAATTCCTGGCTGTATTATGTTCAGTGCACCAAGTCAAAATGTGCACGTCCACTGAAAGTGTCACCTGCTGGTGGCAAAGACTGCACAATGTGCAGTGACTTATGATGTGTGCTGGTGTGCCTCCTTTTATATCGCAAAGGATCCATGTGCAACCTGTTTGATGCGCGACAATCAAGCACAAGGTACAAGGCTTCGGCTATTGAAGGCTTTTATTAGCAAACAATGGAACTAACTAACACGAGTACACCAATTCAGACTGGAGGGGTCCCGCCTGAGCAGAGGGTCTTATACCTCTCCCCAGGAGGCGGGGCCCGACCGGGATGTGCCATAACAACATCTACCACAGGTAAACACCCTAACCCAACAACATTATACAACCCCCACAGTGGCAACACCCTAACCCAACAGTAACATAGGAATAACCCACAGTGGTAACCAACGATGGTTCACCACATTCACCCCTCCTTTAAAAACAAAGGCCGGCGGGGTGCGAAAACAGGTCACATATATACAAAATTCACAAGTCCAGACGGTCTGGAGGACCGCACCGTCGCTGTGATCTCCTCAACACTGGTTGCGACACCGGAGCTGGTGCTTGCGGTGGCGTTCTCTCCAAAACAGCGTCCGGCTGTCCCCTCGAGGACTCCCGGGCCGGTTGACCCTGGTGAGGCGATGGTGCAGGGGATCCTGGAACCTTCTGTGGTGGCGCCGATCTCCGAGTCTCAGGCAAGCTGTACATGGGAGTATAACTGTTATGCACTGGTCCCGGTGCTGACCGCGCCACGTCTGGGGAAGAAATAAGTGATAGGGGATTCGTGACAGGGGGTATGGGAGTGACAGGAGTTGCTACGTCCCCTGCGGGCGCCAGGTCTCGAATCGAGACTGTGTCCTCTCGCCCGTCAGGATATGCCACATAGGCATACTGAGGGTTGGCGTGGAGGAGTTGGACCGGTTCGACCAAGGGGTCGGACTTGCGGGCCCTCACATGTCGCCGCAGAAGGACGGGTCCTGGGTACGTCAACCAGGCTGGTAAGGAGATCCCCGAGGACGACTTCCGAGGGAATGAGAACATCCTCTCGTGGGGAGTAGCATTGGTTGCCGTACACAGGAGGGAGCGAATGGAATGAAGCGCATTTGGAAGGACCTCCTGCCAACGGGAGACTGGAAGGCCCCTGGATTTCAGCGCCAGTAGGACAGCCTTCCAGACTGTAGCATTCTCCCTCTCCACCTGTCCGTTACCCCTAGGGTTGTAGCTCGTGGTTCTACTGGAGGCAATCCCGTATGAGAGCAGGAATTGCCTCAAGTCGTTACTCATGAACGACGAGCCCCTGTCGCTATGTATGTAGCAGGGGTACCCGAACAGGGTAAAAAGATCACTGAATGCCTTAATCACTGTGGCAGTCGACGTGTCCGCACAGGGGACAACAAACGGGAACCGGGAGTATTCATCTATTATATTGAGAAAATAGACATTCCGGTCCGTTGAGGGAAGGGGGCCCTTAAAATCCACACTCAGCCTCTCGAAGGGGCGAGTGGCCTTGACCAATTGTGCACGGTCCGGTCGATAAAAGTGCGGTTTGCATTCCGCGCAAATCCGACAGCTTCTTGTTACTGACCTGACATCCTCCACCGAGTAGGGCAGGTTGCGGGCTTTTACGAAGTGGTAGAGTCGGGTGACTCCAGGATGGCACAGGTCATTGTGGAGGGCCTTCAAGCGGTCCTCCTGCATGATGGCGCATGTTCCGCGCGAGAGGGCATCCGAGGGCTCATTGAGCTTCCCTGGACAATACATAATATCGTAATTATAGGTGGAGAGCTCAATTCTCCACCGCAAGATCTTATCATTTTTGATCTTGCCCCTCTGCGTGTTACTGAACATAAACGCCACGGATCGTTGATCCGTGATCAGGGTGAACCGCTTCCCCGCCAGGTAATGGCGCCAGTGTCTGATGGCCTCCACAATGGCCTGAGCCTCCTTCTCCACCGCTGAGTGCCGAATTTCGGGGCCTTGAAGGGTGCGGGAAAAAAACGCGACGGGCCTGCCTGCCTGGTTTAGCATGGCGGCCAAGGCGAAATCAGATGCATCACTTTCCACCTGAAAAGGGATGGATTCACCCACCGCGTGCATCGTGGCTTTTGCAATGTCGCTTTTCAAAGCCTTGAAGGCCAATTGGGCCTCCGGCGTGAGTGGGAAGGTCGTGGACTTGATGAGCGGACGGGCTTTGTCCGCGTAGTTGGGGACCCACTGCGCATAATACGAAAAGAAGCCGAGGCATCTCCTCAGTGCTTTTGTGCTAGCGGGCAAGGGAAGTTCAGTAAGGGGGCGCATACGGTCTGGATCAGGGCCGATGACCCCGTTTTCCACCACGTATCCAAGGATTGCTAACCTGCGCGTACGGAATACGCACTTCTCCCTGTTATAGGTCAGATTCAGGCGAGATGCAGTGCGCAGAAAGTTTTGGAGATTCGTGTCATGGTCCTGCTGGTCATGGCCGCAGATGGTGACGTTATCCAGGTACGGGAAGGTAGCCCGCAACCCGTTCTGGTCCACCATTCGGTCCATAGCACGCTGGAAGACCGAGACCCCATTGGTGACACCAAATGGAACCCTAAGAAACTGGTATAGACGACCATCCGCCTCAAAAGCCGTGTATTGTCGGTCCTCTGGGCGGATGGGGAGTTGATGGTAGGCGGACTTAAGGTCTATGGTAGAGAACACCCGGTACTGCGCAATCTGATTGACCATATCAGATATGCGCGGGAGAGGATACGCATCCAGCTGCGTATAACGGTTAATGGTCTGACTGTAGTCGATGACCATCCGAGGTTTGTTCCCGCTTTTAACCACCACGACCTGCGCTCTCCACGGACTAGCACTGGCCTGTATGATCCCTTCTTTGAGGAGCCGCTGAACCTCAGATCTGATAAAGATCCGGTCTTCAGCGCTGTAACGCCTACTCTTAGTAGCGATGGGCTTGCAGCCTGGTACCAGATTCTTAAATAAAGAAGGTGTGGTGATTTTTAGTGTGGAGAGATTGCATGCGGGGCGCTTTGGGCAATTTGGAGGCTGCGGCTGATTCCCTACTGCCAGTGAAGGGAGTGGCCCACCGTACTGTCGGATCACACTCTTCATGTGGACCATAAAGTTTAGTCCGAGGAGAATTGGCGAACAAAGGTGCGGTAACACAAGGAGCCTGTATCGCTCGTACATTGTGCCCTGCACCTCTAGGGTTACCATACAACGTCCTTGGATCGGTACAGACCGGGACCGTGATGCCATGGAAATTGTCTGTTTGGCAGGTAGAACCCGGAGTCCACACCTTTTTGCAGTGTCAGGGTGAATAAAACTCTCGGTGCTCCCACTGTCAAACAGACAATACACAGTACGACCATTTACCTTGATGTTCATCATGGAGTTATCAAGCCTGTAATGCTTTGTCTGGTCCAGAGAGATCGACGCCACCGTTGGCCCCTGGGCGTCACTGCATGCAGCCGAGGTTGATACTGAGGACCCCTGCTGGTCGCTCCTAGTCGTCGTTGACCATGATGGCCGCCCCCATGAATCGCACGTGGGTGAGGGCGCCAAGCGTAGCGACTCCTGGTGGTCTTCCTCCTCCTCCGTCAGCCACAATGGCGTCGTCCTGGGTTCGCACGTGGTCGGACCTCGTGGGTACCGCGACGCCGAAGAAGATTGTCTCCGCTCTGGAGGGTCACAGGCTGCACTGCCGTTTTTGGGCTTCGACCTGCAAACTTTAGCATAGTGCCCCTTTTTACCACACTGACTGCAGATCGCCGTTTTTGCAGGACACTGTTGCCGTGGATGCTTGGCTCCGCCGCAAAAATAGCATCGCTGGCCGCCTGGAGCTGCCGCCGTCGTCGGATCGATATGGGAGCGCGAGCCCGTGGGGCGAGGAGGGATTTGTGCTTGCTCCTGCCACGTTGTCTCCACGTGGTCTTCGGGGTACAGAGCCAAGCTTTTCGACGCAGCCTCCAGCATCTCAGCCATCTCCATCGCTTGGGTCAAGTTGAGGTTCCCTTTCTCTAATAGCTTAAGCCGGATGTACGAGGACCCTACCCCTGCTACGAACGCATCTCGGGCGAGGTCGTACATATATTGCTCTGCCGACACATCCTTGCAGTCGCAGCCCCTGGCAAGCTGCAAGAGCTCATTGGCGTAGTCCTCCATGGTTTCGCCCGACTGCCGACGTCGTGTAGCGAGGAGGTAACGAGCGTGGATCTCGTTGGGTGGTCTCGTGTATCGTTTCTTCAAGAGCTCGATGGCCCTCGGGTAAGTGGTGGCCGCACGAATCGCAAGATAGACCGTGTCACTTACCCTCGCGTGGAGGACCTGGAGTTTGTCGTCGTCTGTAGTAACAGCTGCAGAGGCTGCCAGGTAGTCTTCGAAACACTTCCACCAGTGGTCGAAGGTGTTAGCGGCACCGACCGCACGTGGGTCCAGCGTCAGACGCTCTGGTTTTAATATTTGTTCCATACTCCCTTTACTGTCGAGAGTTTTATGTTTGCTAATAAAATTGATGCGCGACAATCAAGCACAAGGTACAAGGCTTCGGCTATTGAAGGCTTTTATTAGCAAACAATGGAACTAACTAACACGAGTACACCAATTCAGACTGGAGGGGTCCCGCCTGAGCAGAGGGTCTTATACCTCTCCCCAGGAGGCGGGGCCCGACCGGGATGTGCCATAACAACATCTACCACAGGTAAACACCCTAACCCAACAACATTATACAACCCCCACAGTGGCAACACCCTAACCCAACAGTAACATAGGAATAACCCACAGTGGTAACCAACGATGGTTCACCACACTGTTCCACACAGGTCTCTCCAGGTACGATGCAACCCCACCAATCCAATTGCAATCTACCAAAATCCCAGCCAATTCGATGTCATGGTGATGGAGAAAACCCCAAATTACCTACAGGCATACTGAACTTTTAAATAAGACTCGTGGAGATAATGATGTGGAGATGCCAGCGTTGGACTGGGGTAGGCACAATAAGAAGTCTCACAACACCAGGTTAAAGTCCACAGGTTTATTTGGTAGCACGAGCTTTCAGAGCGCTGTCCCTTCATCAGGTGAATGAAGGGCAACGCTCCGAAAGCTCGTGCTACCAAATAAACCTGTTGGACTTTAACCTGGTGTTGTGAGATTTCATACCGTGGAGATAATGGCAGCTGATTATCATCTCAGCAAGAATGATATCCTTTAAGCAACATGCCTGACTGGCTTGTGGATTCTTTTGCCTTCTCAGAATATACAAAAATTGGGATAAAAGCTAGCTGAAAAATTGAGTTAGTGTTGGTTCATGCTAGGTGTGACAGAGGAGACCTCCGCAAGACTTGTAGATAGCTCTCTCTTTCTCTCTGATTGCTGAAGCAAGCTAAGTCAGCAAAGCCACAGCTGAAAAGGAAGCGGGACAGCTTCTAGGAATCTTGAAACTGACTATTCAGCTGCTGAAGTCAGCATGACTGGAATCACAAGGGCTGCAAAGTTCCAACATCTACTCTTCATGGACAAGCCAAACACTGATTTTCATATTTTTAGAAACTTACTTTTGGACTCAGTTCTTACTTCCAATCTGTGTGAATGTATCTGCATGTGATTTCTCATTGTTCTCTCAATTAGGATCTCATTAGCTCACTCTTTCTTTAACTCAAGAAGGCCTGGTTAAATGGGTGCCTTTTAAAACATGGGTATATTGGGCTTGGGAAAAGTATCCACAAGGGGAGAGATCCTTCTTAATTTAAACTTGTTGTGACCAATCGAGGGGGGTTGAATAAAGAGAGGGAGCCAGTTCATCCCTCCTCACCCGGGGCACAACAATTTGGGGAACCCCACCAAGGGGTTGCAATGCCTCATGATGATAGGATTTGGAGTTTATTTCCCCTTGGATGCTGATAACAGGTCCGTTGACCTCGGGCGGGATTTTACGGTTTTGGGGCGAGCGCAGCCGGAAAATCCCACCCTGGGACTAATTTGCTCAAAATGCAAGGTCTCAGTGCTGATTCTTTTAAAAAGTCAGAAGTTTTTTGCCGCACCCAACCCTCGCCCACCAAACGTTGTCATTCTCAGTGAGTGCCCAATTCAACTAATAGTAATACCAACCCTGTGCATCATAGAAGATAGGAGCAGGAGGAGGCCATTTGGCCCTTTGAGCCTGCTCTGCCATTCGTTACGATCATAGCTGATCATCCAACTCAATAGCCTAATCCTGCTTTTCCCCCATAACTTTTGATCCCATTCTCCCCAAGTACTATATCCAGCGCTTCTTGAGTACATTCAATATTTTGGCATCAACTACTTCCTGTGGTGATGAATTCCACAGGCTCACCACTCTTTGGGTGAAGAAATGTCTCATCACCTCCATCCTAAATGGTCTACCCTGAATCCTCAGACTGTGTCATCAATGAGCGTGTTTCTCCTTTCTCTATTTGTAGATAATTCATTTACTGATGAACACCCACCAAAAATTTGGACTTTCTATTTGTGCTTATGCACACAAAAGCAATTCCTAGAACAATTAATATAGAAGGAATAAAGGATATTTTCCTTGTCAAAGTAATCAGTTTATATATGTCGCTGGTTAACATTTCCAAAGTAATTTTAAACATTCATTAACCTGAAAATAAGAAATCTTACATCATTGAAAACGATAAGGATTTCTATTTGGACTTGATCCAAAAATAATGGACAACTTATTTACGCTGCTATTTTTACAATCTCATTCAGATAAGATTCAGGATATGTCAAGCATGATGGCATGCCTATATCTGTTGTAGATTATTTGATAACGGGTTCATTGCTATGATTCGTCAGTCATAGTGAGTAGTCAGCGGCTCGTTCATTTTTGTGGAGGATTAGGCTTATTGGGCCATTAGTCAAATGCAAATAAGATGCACGCCAGCCTCCAGTGGCTGTCCCGGCCTGCCATGACAGGCACCAGCGGAAGATCCCACTGCAAGATCTTGCCAGCGTAAAATTGTTTTTTGGGCCACCCACCAAATCCTCCCACCTTGCCTGCTATGGAAACTGCTGGTTGCTTTCTTTTTTTGAGTAGGATGAGGCTTTCTTCTTGTAATTACAGTACTGTCAGAACTTAGTTATCACATTTTTAAGTGCGAATGTTACAAATGTATTCAATTTGTGACATGGCCACAAAGCAGAATGGATAAACCCAGCAGAAGATTCGCGAAATTTTCATACATGGGGCGGCATGGTGGCACAGTGGTTAGCACTGCTGCCTCACAGCTCCAGGGATCCAGGTTTGATTCCAGCCTCGGGTGAGTGTCTGTGTTGAGTTTGCACATTCTCCCCATGTCTACGTGGGTTTCCTCCGGGTGCTCCAGTTTCTTCCCACGGCCCAAAGATGTGCAGGCTAGATGGATTAGCAGAAAGTTTACTGGAAATGCCTTAAACCGTGGACAGCCTCAGGGAACCTCTTCGCCCTTTGTCCATAAGGTCACACAAGTATAGTTATGATATTATAGGTTTTGTAAAAACGAAGCGATCTTTCTTTTTTTAAATTCATTCATGGGACGTGGGCAACACTGGCTCGACCAACATTTATTGTCCATTCCTAGTTGTTCTTGAGAAGGTAATGCCTGGAACCGCAGCAGTGCAGGTACACCCACTGTCCTGTTAAAGAGGATTTTGACACAACGACAGCGAAGGAACAACGATATATATCCAGTACAGTTTGGTGAGTGCCTTGGATGGAAACCTCCAGGTGGTGGTGTTCTGCTGCTCAAGTCCTTCCAGATGGTAGTGGTTGTGGGTTTGGGAGGTGTTGGTTAAGGAACCTTGGTGAGTTCCTGTAGTATATCTTGTAGATGGTACACACAAGGAACCTTAAAAAAATGCTGCCAGAAGTTACCTGATCTTTTATCACCGCAAGGCTTAGCATTTCTAGAAGGCTCCAATTGGATTGCAAAAGACCTGCCCATACATATGAAGACATTTGAAATTCAATATGCAATTCCACAGGGTAAACAGAAACTGATTCACAATGGATTCCCTGGAGATCTGAAAAGCTCTTCCCTCTTAAAAAGGAGAGAAATTCATCACATTTCTCCGTCTCTCCAGCTCTGAAGAAGAGTTAAACGTGTGGAATTTTTCCAACCCACCCGCCATGGGAATCCTAGTAGGCGGGGGATGAACCATGCAAAGACTCGTTGACTTCGAGCAGGACTTTCCAGTTTTGGGGCGAACGTGGCTGGAAAATCCCGCCCAGATGGTTTCGCCCTCCACAGATGCTGCCAGACCTGCTGAGTTTTTCCAGCATTTCCTGTTTTTATTTCAATATATTCAAATTCAAGTGTTATCCAATCTCCATATCCTCCTGTGTCCGTTAGCTGTAAGGAGTTTGCAAAAGCACTTCAGAAATGCCTTGCCAAATTCAATTTAAAAAAAGCATGCAGAGGCAAATATCAGAGTACAGAAATGAATGAAAATAAATTTTGCATTTCCATTGTGCATTATCATATCCTTACAATGTCTCAAAGCGGTTCCGAACAAATGAATAACTTCTTGCAATGAAAGAAAACATGAGAGGTAATAACATCCCATAAAGAGCAGATAAGATTCCATGAATTTATACAGTTTGGAAAGTCATCATAAACATTACGCTGTGACATGTCCTTCTACTTTGTTATCTATGACAGCTTCCTTGGCCACAATACTCAAATGAGTTATGACATTGAAAGGATAAGGTTGTGCAACTTATTGCAGATAATAATGCAATAATTGGCGACCACAAAGTTAGCTAACAAACAAGCAACAAGTTCATTGCTGATGAAAGAATTAAAAATCATACAAGCTTGAAAATCGCGTAAGCTGCTAAAGTTCTCAAAATGTTCTCAAAGTTCTCAAAGACAGAGAAACTCCTGATGAGAAACCATTTGCCTTAGCTACAGGTAACAGTCAAGGACCAAGCTGCATTAATTATCAGTGAGGCTCCCTTCACACAATGTACACCATTGATTGGTAGATGTCAATTGTAGTTGAGGGTATAATTGCCATTGTATTTCATAATTCAGGAAGTCTGTGTGTCCCGAGTGGCTGACAGGCTTTCTTGCTATAGCTCGAATGAAGATCTTGAACTTGAACTCCGAGTGTCACCTGGTCAGTCACAAGGTGTGAGGTACACTATAGTTGAATAGCCGTGAAACTCCCACAACATTACTATTTACAAATATGTACAGGGTGCGACAATCGGTGTGTTCATTCTCAGTTCTATGGTCAATCTGGCTGCAGAAACCCGCACTTGGCCCCGAGATCCCCACACTGATTCCTCATTGGCCAATCGGGTCACATGACTCTTTATAGAATCATAGAATCCCTATAGTGCAGATAGAGGCCATTCAGCCCATCGAGTGCGCACCTACCACAATCCCACCCAGCTCCTATTCCCGTAAGCCCACATATTTTCCCTGCTAAGCCCCTGACACTAGGGTCAACTTATCCTGGCCAATCAACCTAACCCGCACATCTTTGGAGTGTGGGAGGAAACCGGAGCACCCGGAGGAAACCCACGCAGACATGGGGAGAATGTGCAGACTCCACACAGTGGAGGCTGGAATTCAGCCTGGGTCCCTGGTGCTGTGGGGCAGCAGTGTTAACCACTGTACCACTTATGATCCTGAAAGAGGGCCAATTACTACAATCTCCCCCTTTAAGTCCCTTACTACACAGTATGTTGAAATTTAAGTAATTTTCGAAGCATTAGCAATAACAAACATTTTTAACACAGTTCATCAGAAACGCAAGCTGTCAGGGGACTTTCTCTGGGAGTGACCTAGCTCAACTGCTTGGAGTTCAACTGTAGAGGTAGTTTTTGTTGGTTTCGCTTCGCTGGGACTCACTCCTGGCACCAACACATCACTTTCCGCTATTTCCTCAGTTTCACTGGAAGTAGCACTTTGGCCCCCTGCTGGCAGATCAGCCACTCCACTCCTTGGACAAACAACAACACAACTTGGTGGCACAATTGGATCAGGCAGTAACCTTGGCTCCTAGGATGGCTCCCATCTCCCACAAACGATCTATGTGTTTCTTCAGAAACTGGTCCTGCGCTTTCACTTCATAGAACAGTGGTCCCTTCCTGGCCACAACTACCCCTGGGACCAGACTTGGTCTGCTTACAAAATTCTTTCCCAAAACTGGATCGTCTATCTCAAAGGCACTTTCCACTTTGCCTTATTTTTCCAACCTTCCTGCCAAATTTGCAGCCAACAGGCTTAACCTGGTTCTCAAGCATTGACCAATCAGCAGTTCAGCTGGGGCTATTCCAGCAGTCGTATGTGGGGTGCTTCTATAGCCTAACAGGAATCTTGGTTTCTAGTGATGCAGGTGATTGGTTCTCCAGATGAACCTTAAAATTTTGAACTGCACATTCTGTCAATCCATTAGACAAGGGTCGATATGGCGCAATTTGGAAATGCTTTATTCCATTAAATGTCATGAACCTCTGTAATTCAGCACTTGTAAACACTGTTCCATTGTCCGAGACAAGTACTCCTGGTACACCACGTGTGATGAAGGCTTGGCGCAGTTTCTCCACTTTCGTTTATGAAGTTGTGGACTTGATTTCGAATTCATTTCAATTGGGCGTCCACTATCAAAAGGAACATCCTGCCCATAAATGGGCCAACAAAATATATATGACTCTCACCCATGGCCAACCTGGTCATTCTTAAGGGTGCAAGAGGGCTGTAGCAGATAACCTCTGCTGGAGCTGGCACTGGTCACAATAGACGGGATTTTACGGCCTCATTCATCCCAAAACTGTAGAATCCTGTCTGAGGTCAATGACCTTTCCATTGTCCGCCCCTCGCATGCTCTGATTCCCGTGGTGGGGGGGGGGCAATAAAATTCTGGTCATTGTTTCACAATATTTTCTATATCAGCAGCAATGCGAGGCCACCAAACATAGCTTCTTGCCAGCATTTTCATCTTCGATAATCCCGGATGGGCACTATGCAACTCTTCAAGCAATAACTCTCTTCCTGGTCTGGGGACAATCGCTTGATCACCATACTGACCAGGGGAGCACCATCAACCCCTCACCGAAGAGGGATATTCCCCCCAACACCCATTGGTAGCCCCCTCCTACACCGTGCAGGCATGAGGATGACCAGACCACACCCCGCCCCCCAGACTCTTGACCTCAGGCCCCTCTTTGTCCTCAAACCTGCACTCAGCCCCCCCATCCCTCTCAGACCCACCCACTCAGTCCCCTCTTCCACTTCAGACCCTCACTCAGGCTCTCTTCCCCCTTAGACCACCCACTTAGCCCCCCTTCCATCTCAGACCCCCATAGGCCCCTTCTCTCCCAGTACATCCACTCAGCAGCCCCCCCCCTTCCACTCAGACCTCCACACTTAGCCTCCCTTCCTCCTCAGATCCCCACTCAGGTTTCTCCCTGCCCACTTAGATCCCCCACTCCGGCGCCCACTTCAGGCCACATGCCATGGCAGTGCCTACGGTGCACTGTCCCCTGGCGACTTGGTACTGACACCCTGGCCTGGTGCCTTGGGCCCCAAGGGAATCCAGCGGCCATTTGTCCCTCTGCCACTGCCAGACTGCAGAGGCGGGGCTCTTCAACGGTTCTGTGTGTTGGGTGGGCTCAGGCTGGGGGAAAGACTGCAAATGCATTTAAATCAGCCCGCTGGCCGATTCGGGCGCGCGCCGGATCGGCACCCGGATCGGCCGTTGGTAAAGGCACGATTGGCCTTGGGTCGGGTCTGGACCGCGTTTTAGGCCCGACGTCCAACTTGACCACGATTTGGTGCCCGAAAACAGGCGCAAAATTTTGGTAAAATCGGGCCCGTAGTTGTGCAGACTGCTCTCTATATTCCACTGGAGTCATGGTCATCCTACCCTGACCTCTCCAGTATACACAGCCAGTCTAGCTGCAGTCTTCTTCAACCTCAGGGAGTAAACCTCTTCCTGGAAATACCAATATGTTTGCTTGCTCATGACAGTAGCTGATGCCCCGTGTTTATCTTCATCGTCAGTAGCCAACTGTTCACTAACAACACACTGTGAGGGGGCTACCTTAGCGCTTTCACATTATTTAGTGTCAAAACGCTAGTTCCCATAGTGGATAATCCTCCATACGATTCACTGTGGCTGGATTATTTTCTCTGCTTGTATTGGGCAGGCCCTGCTTATTTTTACACTTGCGCCTCAAATATCCTTCCACACCCGAAGTACTCTGTTTCTCTAAATCTACACACTTCTGCAGAGTGACTTGCCTCGCACTAATAGCATTCTGCATTATTCCTAGGCTGTTTAAATTTTCTATACTTTGTGAGTCTTCTGGATTCTCCGTTAAATCTCTACTTTAACTAGTAGCTTCACTCCTGGCACCACTACTGATCACAGCTTCCCGCCCTAACTGGTGGACCTCGTTGCTCTGTGCACTTTGAAGCTTCTGTGTATCATTATCAGTGCTCTCCAATGCTGATGGCATTTCCAGCACCTTTTTTAAAGTCAACTCTGATTCAGCAAGCAATTTTCTCTGTATAGCTGTATTGTTTATGCCACATACCAATCGGTCCCTTAACATGTCATTTAACACTGACCCAAAATTGAAACGCTCCATAGTTTGTCATAGCCTTGCCACAAATGGTGTAATGGGCACTCCCTGTGGAGTTAAATTTGTATCTTTGTAATATTGCTGAAGGCTTAGGGTGGTGATGCCCTTTAGCTACCTCAATGAGCCTTGCAAATGTTTTTATGTCGGGAGCATCCGGGACGTTAAACTTCAGATCAAGTCATACGTATGGATCCCACATGCAGTCAGCAATATAACTTTCTACTTATCCCCCCCGCCTTGCTATTTCATTAGCACGGAAAAAAATATTCCAAATGCCCCACATTCTGAAGCCACTCTTCTGTAACAGCGTCAAAAGCTTCTAATTTTTCAAAGAGAGATTTATCTTCTTTTGTGGGCTGGATTCAATTGGACTTGTTCTGCAACTCTTGCAATTAACTTTCCTTCAAATTTTTCATTACAACCTGAGTTGCTGTTTTTTATTAATTGCCAGCGTATTGCCAAGGCATATAATTGGTGACCACCTGTTAACTAACAGGCAATTTATTACTAGTTACGATTATGTATAGGGGTCTACAATCAATGTTCATTTTCATCCCTAGGATCAATCTGGCTGTAAAAACTTGTGCTTTGGTCAGAGTTCCTCGTGCTTGCTCCCCATTGGGTGATCAGATCACATGACCCTTCCAATACGCGCCCTTAACTGGGACCAACTACAACAAATAGTATGATTTTTCCTCAAAGTAATTATTGAGAAGATTGAAGCCATTATTTTTGGTCCCGCTTCAAAATTCGTTCCTCACTATCAATTCCATCCCTCTTCTTGGCAACTTCCTCAGCTTAAGTCAGTCTGTTCACAACCTTGGTGTCACATTTGATCCGAACCTGAGCTTCAGACCACATATTTGTGCTAGCACTAAAACTGCTTGTTCCTACCCCTGTAACATTGCCCGATTTCATCCCTGTCTCAGCTCACCTGCTGCTGAAACCCTCATTCATACCTTAGTTACCTCTAAGCTTGACTATTCTAATGCACTTCTGGTTGGTGCCCTACATTTTACATGTGCTTCTGGTTGGTCACCACTGTAAAATAATGTATGCTGCAAACTACTTCAGAACCCCTTCAATCCAAGATGTATTTCTTTGCAACTGCCTGCTCCCATCTCTAATATACTTCCTATGCTACCTAATTTACTGTCAGTAGCTAATTTGGAGATTTGGCTCCCTCTTCCTCATAAACATGAATACAGCTATTCATTTCAAGACCTGTGTTTGTACCAAATTCTGGATTATCCATAATATTTGCATGAGACCTTCTACTATCTCATTGTTATTAACATGTTATTGACATCAGATTAATAAAAGAAGTAGACACTGAAGAAAATCAGTGTGTTTCAATGAATTCAATAAATTACTCACATGTAACTCCTGTAATTTAGACAAACAGCCGCAGCCCTCCATTTAAGCTTTATTATTCACACCCAATGATCCATAATTTGACTATTGCTGGAAAAGGTAACTTTTTTACTGAAGCATTTTGTCTTGCACTCAGCAGGACAATTTACATGAATACAAATGTAAAGGAAACAACAAATGTATACTGTATGAAGATTGTGCTGAATTTAATGTTAATTGGTTATGGCATTGCCCTGAGGAATGAACTGACGAATCGCTGTCACTTATTTTGTTTAGCTGAAATAGGCGCAATGTGTGTTCATGTTCTTTCTGTCTGCAGTACACACAAATGTGCCACACTGTGACTTTGACTGACAATTTTAAATTGATTTTCAGTGTAATTCAATGCATACTCAGGATCGTTTAGCAAATATTGGCTAATCGCAGAATCACATCTAATGTCGGACACTGACCAATAGAGTCAAGCTGCCTGGTTTAAATTGCACATGATATTTGGTAGTTAATTGTCAGTCACTATCAGCTGGTACCTTCTCCATTGCAACACCTCTACTGATCAAACCCCAGTCGCCAATCAGTCAGCTCTCTCTTCTTTTACAGCATAAATTTGCTGTTTCCTTTGCAGAGATATTCTTGCAATTTGTCCTAATGAAACTTGGAACATAGATCGGATACCACTCAAAAACCTGATTGGCTTTTGGTGAACATCTCGATCCTGGAATATTTTCTTCAAGGATCTGTTAAAATAAAGCCAATTTGCCTCATCTCCCTGTTAATGCTGTGCATTTTTTTTCAGGAATTTTGGAAGTTCAGCACAACCAAATGACTAATTGTAATCCATGTTTAAAAATCACGCTTCCCAACAAGGAGAATAATTGTAATCCTGAGATCAACAGATCAAAGAATCATTACAGGAAAATGCGATAACAATATGACTGAACTGAACATCATCAAGGACTTCATTCACAATTTACATTCAAATCAGTAACAGCAGGCATATGTCCAGATCTTGTTCTAGAGAATGAGTTCTTCCAAAAAGGCACTATTGGTATTAGTTTATAATTTGCTCCCTTTATATATTGATCTCAAAACTTTCACCTAATGTAATGGAGAATTATAATGTTTCGTTACCACATAAAATCCTACCTACTTATTATGAGGCACAAATATTATATTTCCTCTCCCTTATCATTTCTATCGGAATATTTTTTATCCTGTATGGCTCAATTTCTCTGATATTGAGCTACTTAAATACAATTATCTCTCTCAATTTCAGCCCAGGCTGAATTAAATGATTTGAAATCTCTGTATCGAACCTGATAATCTATTTCCCATTTTACAGCAGCAGAGGGAGCTTGAACTCAAGTTGGAAGAATGGAGCGGGGATAACAATGGACAGAATAGCTAACAGTATCAGCTGAAAGGAAGGCACTGGTTTGCTGTTTGGCTTGTGGCCTTTGGAAAAATTGCTCCCCATGGAAGAGAAGCCAACTGAAAATATGATCCACATGTGCACATATTTCACTTTTATTGCAGGCACTAACAGGGGATATGGCCTGAAAATGAGGTTGGCGGCCTCGCTGCCCCATTAACACTGGTATGGACGCCAGGGACAATTTGAAAAGAGTATTATTACATACAAACTTTGAAATTAGGAGCACTGACAGCCAAGTTCCACATACATAAGGACGGTCTCAACTGGGATCTTGGGTTCATGTCACACTCCCTGTAACCATTTGGCCTGGGCTTGCAAAATTTTACTAACTGTCCTGGCTTGAGACAATTCACACCTCTTTAACCTGTGCTTGACCCTCTCTCCACTCACATTGTCTGTACCTGTAAAGACTTGAGTACCTGTTAAGACTCGCATTCCAACCATTATCTTGTAATTGAGTTTGTGTCTATATATGCCCTGTTTGTGAACCCAACTCTCCACTCATCTGATGAAGGAGCAGTGGTCCGAAAGCTCACGCTACCAAATAAACCTGTTGGACTTTAACCTGGTGTTGTGAGACTTCTTACTGTACAGTGAAAAGTATTCTTTTTTGCGTGCTATACGAAGCATACCATACATAGAGAAGGATAGGAGGGGGTGCAGAATGTAGTGTTACAGACATAGCTAGAGTGTAGAGCAAAATAGTTCAAAAGAGTTAGAATAAAGTTTTAGAAGCATTGGATGAGAGTAAAAGGTAGAATTAGAGGGTATGCTGGGCACAGCCCGTAAGAAGTCGCCACACTCCGGTGTCATCTTGGATCATCCCATAACACATGTTACTCCTTCAAAGAACTGCAATAAATTTGTTACACATGATTTCCCTTTCACAAAAGCCATGTTACGTCTGCCTGACTGACTTGAAATGTTCCAGGTGCCTTGCTATAATATCTTTAATAATGGCATCTAACATTTTCCCTATGACAGATGTTAGGCTAACTGACCTATCATTTCCTGCTTTCTATCTCCCACCTTTTTTGAATAAAGGAGTTGCATTTTCTACCTTCCATTCTGATGTAACCTTCCCCAAATCTAGGGAAGTTTGGAAAATTAAAACAAATGCACCAACTATCTAATTAGCCACTTTTTTTGAGACCTTAGGGTTAAGTCCAGCTGGCCTGCTCCTTTCATTGTAGAAAGCAGGAGTCTAGGACCACAATTAGTTATTTAGATTGATACTGGTCAGAGGCTGTGTTGATCACAAACTGCACAATTCCGTGGAAGATGGGAACCGATGAGGTCCAGCTGAAGTATATCTTCCATTAGTTTTGTCGGGTTCAGAAGGGCAGGAATACACCTCGAGGTCCCACAAAAATAATGTAAACAGCTTCTACCCTCTGTGCCGCTCTCAACAACTCGCTGGTGGCAGGGGAATGCAATAATGGGAGGCTTGAGCCCAACAAACCACATTGAGATGGATCGTGGTACCTGGCAGTGCAGCATATGGATGTTAATGGGACTGGCATCAAAATTGCTGCTGCTGCTTCTTCATTGTGGAGATGGGTAACTAGCCGGCCAGTGTGTTCCTGTCTGCTGTCCAAATATCCAAATTAACCTCTTTTAGCCCGATCATTTACATTAGGTTTTGTGTTAAACGAGAAGACATTGTTCTAAGTTAAATGTGTAATTATACACTGTCGCAGCATCCTGTTGATCTGAATATTTGACAGTCGTCCTGAATATGTCGATTGCATTGCTGAGTATATTTCAACAGGAGATAATGTTAGTCCGTGACATGGATGGAAACAATTTCTTGTCCATTTCGCCGTTTACTGCTGATCTGTGGCAGGAGCTGGGTTAAATTTCCTCCTTTTTACTGACCAACACATTGTTCTCTCCAGTTGTTCCATCTTCATAAAAACGGTTCCGATTTCTGAGGGTGTTTTTACATTTGAAGCTAGGATAAAATCAGAAGCAGCATTGAGTTAAATGACAAAGAATGAACATTAACTGAAACTTTCCCATCACTAACTAGCTACAGTCACTTATTTCACACCAGATTGGTTTTGTTTCAGTAATTCAAAAGGTTTAGTGCAAAGTGATTTGATCAAGAATATGCTAATTTATCAGTTCATTACTAGAGTCATAATTTTACAGAACGGAAAGAGGTCCTTCTGCCCATCATGTCCATGCTGACCATCAAGCACCTACCTATTCTTTGTCACATGGTACACTGATAAAACATGCTGTACTTAGTTCCTGCTATAATGCCTGTCGTTTTGCAATTAAATCTGTAGCTTCCAGTATTCTGAGCTACAGATCAGCAGATCATAATTTCACTGCCCGATCTGTGCTGTGTTAGGTCTAAAATGTTAGTGGAGGTGCCATTTAGTCAAATACCCGTTAGTTATCAACCCTTCCGAAATGTCCCAGCATCTTCAAGAACTAAACAACTAAACTCCTGGCAACTGCCGTATACCATACTGTATAAAACAAAGACCTTCACTTACATCACACCTTTCACAACCTCAGGACATCCCAAATTGCTTTATAGGCAAGGAAGTGTTTATGAAGTGTTTCACTGTTTATTTTTAATGTAGAAAAGGATTGGCTGCCAATTTACGCACAGCAATTATTACAAACAGCAGTGTGATAATGTCCTGTCTCAGGGATGGGAATTGAACTCACATCCTTTGAACTCACAGATGAAAGTGTTACCAACTGAATCACAGACGCCAGTTCATTTTTCCTTTCCTGGCCACTTGCTCAGGTTGAACCAGGCTGTGCCTGGGTGTGGGACACTTTATTTGATTCACAATCAAGTTTGATGTACAAAGTTTACTGGAGAAACATCTTTACCCAGAGAGTGGTAAGAATGTGGAACTCGCTACCCGCATTGTAGATTGAGTAGTCACCCGATGTCGCGGCTATAAAAAGGATCATGTGCCGGGAGAGCGGAAGCACGCACAGACCACAAGCATGATGTAACAGCTCAGTTAGTGAATAAACTGCTGTTTGTTTTAAGTTCTTTTATAAAGGGTGTAGATATGCAGAGGGACCTGGGTGTGCAAGTCCACAGATCCTTGAAGGTGACGGCACAGGTGGTGAAGAAGGCATATGGCATGCTTGCCTTTATAAGACGGGGCATAGAGTATAAAAGTTGGGGTCTGATGTTGACGTTGTATAGAGTGTTGGTTCGGCCGCATTTGGAATACTGCGCCCAGTTCTGGTCGCCACACTACCAGAAGGACGTGGAGGCTTTAGAGAGAGTGCAGAGGAGGTTTACCAGGATGCTGCCTGGTATGGAAGGGCTTAGTTATGATGAGAGGTTGGGTAAACTGGGGTTGTTCTCACTGGAAAGATGGAGGATGAGGGGTGACCTAATAGAGGTGTATAAAATTATGAAAGGCATAGATAGGGTGAACGGTGGGAAGCTTTTTCCCAGGTCGGTGGTGACATTCACGAGGGGTCATAGGTTCAAGGTGAGGGGGGGGAGGTTTAACACGGATATCAGAGGGACGTATTTTACACAGAGGGTGGTGGGGGCCAGGGGGAGGCATTATCCAGCCTGGGAGCGATGTGGCAGGGGAGCCGCATTCTATCAATTTTTTGTGAGCATGCGCAGTTAGAGGCACCAATTGGAGCTGCCGGGTTTTGGGTGCGTTAAGCCCCACCCACAGGCTTGTGCAGCACGATTCGGAATCGCTGATTTTTTTTGCAGGCAGAGTGCGTATGGAGGCGCCTGAGAACAGGTCTAAAAGTTGGATCTGAAACACTCCCAGATTCAAAACCGCCCAACACCTAGAATCAAAATGGTAAAATCGGGCCCTTTAACTCTTCACATGTTTATTTCCATTTGTGTCCACCCATGATTTGGAAAAGTAATTCTCACTCTCAAATTTTCCAAAGCCCTCCTCTCCAACCTCGCATAATCCATCAACCTCAAACCATCTCAAGCTCTATTGTTTACATCCTGTTACACTCTAAGTCCCACTCACACAGAATCCCCCATCATTGCTGACCTCCTTGTCCCATTATAGGGATCTAGTTTAAAATTCTAATCTCTCTATTGCCTCATTTCCCATCTCTGCAACTTTCTCCAATCCATTATTTTTTTTCCCCTGTTCTCTGATCCACAGAACATGGCATCCTCTCTATTCCCCACACTCTTTGCTCCATCTTCTGTGGCATCTGCTTCACCAGGGGCACCCTGGGTTGGAAGCAACCAGATACAGATCCAAGAATGAGGTCCCAAACACGACGAGTAACACAGAGATCATCAAGCTCAAGAGAAACTTTGCTACACGCGGCATTTTGCAGAGACTCATGACAGAAAATGCTCACCAATTTGTCTTCACTGAACTTCGAAACTTTGCACGCACATGGGACTTTGAACATATTATGAACAGCCCCCAGTATCCACAGTCCAATGGCCTGGCAGAGCATGTACTACGCTCAGCCAAGAACCTTCGATAGAAATATATCTGGGATTACCCTCAGGTTGTCACATTGAGGACAAAAGCCTGAGAAAAATGACAACACACCGACCGGCACAACCACAGACTCAGGGGCCGCGATTCTCCCATTAATTAGCGCAGCGGGCCGGGAGAATCTCGCATCGGCTGATTGGCAGGGTTCATGCTCCGCTGGCTCCTCCCAGCACGGATATCTGGCAGTGCCTGCTCCGTGCCGGAAATAGGGGGGGGGGGGGGGAGGCGCAAAGACCATTAACATGGTCATTTTAATCTCATTCAAATTAGATTAGCGGGCCCAGGGCTGACGTCTCCGGGTCTGCTACCATCTCACCCCCCCGTCACCCCTCGCCAGTGTGGTACACTCCAGCGGGGTGTAGCCCCCCACTTTCGGGGAACTAGTGGCCCGACCCTGCTGGAATGAAGGGGAGGGCAATCAAGGCCCCCCAGAGGGTTGGGCAGCTGGGGGTGTGCCCCCTGGGGCAGTGCCAAGGGGGTGGGGCTTATGGGGCATATCTGGGCAGGGCCTAGGGGGCAGGGCCTCTTGGGGGGCAGGGGGCCTCAGTGCTACTCTGCATAGGGATTGGTGGAGGAAGGAGGGAAGCCAGCAATCAGGGTGGGCTGGGGGAGCGGGGCGGGGGGCTGGTCAGCCTGATCGGGGGGGCTTGGCACTGGTGGTCGAGACTGCGGGGGTGGGGGTGGTTTCTGTCGGGGGAGGAATCAGCGGGGAGGGTGGCTGGAGATCGTGGCGGGCTGGGAGGGGGTTTGGGACTGGGCCTGGGAATAGTCGGGGTGGCAACGATCGGGCTGTCGGGGGTGGGAGAGGGGCAGAGATCCAGCATTGCGGGGATCGCAAGGCTGGCCAGCGATCGGGAGGCCATCAGTGTGGGGCCACTGCGCATGTGCTGATCTCGGCACTGACAGATCGGCCCGTGCGCAGTAGCCTGCTCAGTGCGCTGATTTCAGCCTCTTCAGTGGGAATAGACTCCGACCCCTGAAACTCAATGATATTCACGCTGGTGGCCTCTGCAGTGCACAGAGTGTGGAAGATTCTTCTCTGAACACCCACAGAAAAAATCAATGTGAATTACTCCAGTGTTCACGCGAATTCGACATTTAAAATATTTTTGGGAGAATTCCACCCAGGGTGTCTAATCAATCTGAACATAAGGTTGCAGGACTATGTTACCATCTAGTCCATAACTGGCCTTTGATTCTCATCTTTACACAACAAAACGGAGTGGGGGGAAGGAGGCACCAACTTTAACAACTTAATGTGTCTCACCATATGTCAAGAGTTATGTATTGTTGTGTTATCCTGTTAAATTTGCATGTAATAACAAGGTTTGTACAGTTCCTGTTCATGCATTTTTACACCTCAATACCACCAGTTGTCCCAATTTAAACAGGGAAGTTGTAGACTGAGTGTTCACTTGAGGACACGATGATGCAGCATGTAAAAAGAGTAACGGGTTGAAACACGGGAGTTTTCCCTGGGAGGGCAGGCAGTGTACAAGCATGGAGTAGCTGCTCAGCTGCTGAATATGATATTATTCGTTACAATTTCTTGTTGTCAGCGTTTGGGAACCCAACGCTTCCACAACTGTGATTCCTGCATTTCTATGAGGTCAGAGGAAGTTCCTTCCTTTGCATGACAATTAGGGCAATTAGGAATGGGCACCACATACTGGCCTTGCCAGCAATGCCCACATTCCGTGAAAGAATAAATTTCAAAAAATAGAAGGTTATAGAGGGTGTCTGTTTTCATTGGAGGTTGCAGATAGTGAGAGAAATTGCTGGGGTTTGGGAGGGGAACAAGGGAGATAGGCCCTTCTAAGATGATTCCTGAGAATATTGTTTCCGCTTTGGGAAGAGTCAGAGCACGGCCCAGACCTGCAGCCCCTGAAGCCTGATTGTGCATTTTGGCAGGCAGTTTTACTCAATTTCACAGCGTAACGGCTGCCAATGATCCATCCGGTTACTGAGAGACTGGGGATGTGAGAACTGCTGGTCCTGGGAATCCCTGTCCTTGGAAACGGAAACCAATAACAGACTGCAGCGTGCATGCAAACTAGAAAAATTCGAAGGAGCTGACAAACAACTTCAGAAAAGCTGCTTGGCCACATACGTAAACATTATTTCAAGTAAATAACAGCCCTGAAAAGAGGTTTAGGACAAAAGCTGCAACTTCAAAGGGATTGAATGACTTAAATCTATTTTGATTAAATTGGATCGCTGGACTTTTGCTTGTGTGTCGGGATCACATTCTGTAACTTTACTGGGAAAACTAAACCCCAAAAGCCTTACATGTGACGTCCAGAAAGAAACAATTAAATTGAGCACAGCGGGACAGTAACTATTCCTGGTAAACCTAATATTTTATCACAATCATTCACATATGTTCAATTTCACAGTGGCGGCTTTAGCGACTTTTGAAAGGGGAAGTAAACACTGATGGTACAAAATTAATTTTCGAGATGGAGTCTAGTAGCAATTCACACCAGGAAATTTTATACATTTCTGATACATTTTTAAGCGAGTTTTCCAATATTTGGGATTGCATTGTGTAAACTGAAAATATATGTACATGCTTATGTAAATGTGTATATAATATATAAATGTGTGTGTCAAATATTTAAATAATTGGAAATATTATCTGTCACAATGAAGCCTACGTTTGGATGAAGTAACAAGGTAAGCAGTAATGGTTTGTGACATTTTAGCATTCTCAGGTTAAACATTATAAGGGATAAGGACCTAAATTCTGCTTTGTTGTTAATTATTAATTTATTGCTGAATGTTCTCAATTGTCCCTCTAATTATCATTAGTTGCAAATTACCGAGTGCAGCACGAACAATGTTGGGTGAAAATTTACATCCTTGTCCGTCGTGAACGCAAACGGTGATGTAGTCACAAAATCTTGCAAGAACCGAAAAATGAGATTCTCGTCTGCGTGAACCTGATTTAAATATATTACAACACATTAGCATATTATTAAAGAGCCCCCTCGCAGTATATTGAGACTGAGGCATATTTTCCAACCACGCCGACAAGATGTTACATCGGCACGGTTTACAACAGGTTCACCCAAATGTAAACCTGTCTTGGGAATCCCCCTGCGGAAGCAAAGGTGAGTATAGCTCCTGGGAGAGAGGGAAATGGCCAGCCAGTGCCCCCAGCACTGCCCCTGGCTCTGCCAACCTGTGCCAGGGGCAGTGCCAGAGGTAGGCACCAGTGGGAGCCTCATGGGGGTGGGGGGTTACTTTTTGACCTGATAGGGACACCGTGTTTAACAAGTGCCCTGATCTCAGTGCTTGGGCTGGGCTTGGCTGACATGTTGAGGCCCTACCCTTCTGCATGAAAAACTTTGCTTCACTTCAATGAGATGTTGAGTGACTACGGCGTGGTTTTCCTCCATTTAATTTAAGTTGGCAGATTGGTCAGGTGCACTGGTCGCTTGCATCATTGGAGTCTGTGTGGAGTTTGCACATCCTCCTCGTGTCTGCGTGGGTTTCCTCCGGGTGCTCCGGTTTCCTCCCACAGTCCAAAGATGTGCGGGTTAGGTTGATTGGCCATGCTAAAAATTGCCCTTAGTGTCGTGCGATGCGTAGGTTAGAGGGATTAGTGGGTAAATATGTAGAGATATGGGGGGAGTACCTGGGTGGGTTTATTGTCGGTGCAGACTCGATGGGCCGAATGGCCTCTTTCTGTACTGTAGGGTTTCTATGATTCTATAATGATGATTGGCTGTTTCATGCATGTGGCCATTCTTTCCGATGGAGGTGGACATCAGAGGAAAGGCCCGAGACATCAAGACACTCACAGTAAAGATGAACTCCTCCAATTTCTCTCCAAGAGTGGTGGTGCCTTGAGAAATGCTGATAATGTCTCCACAAATGCTGCAAAAACCTTGCATATGTTTTGCTGCTGTTCTAGAATAGTCCTCATTATTAATGAGACCTGAAGTTTAGCATCTGTGTCCAGCCGAACATTGTTTGGAACATCTTGTGCCATCAAAATGGCACATTGTGGAATCGGCTGCCATCAGTGGTGGTGGAGGCAAACTCAATAGGGTCTTTTAAGAGACTCCTGGATGAGTACATGGGACTTAATAGGATGGAGGGTTATAGGTAGGCCTAAAAGGTAGGGATATGTGCGGCACAACTTGTGGGGCCGAAGGGCCTGTTTTGTGCTGTAGTTTTTCTATGTTTCTATGTTCTATGTTTCTAAAATGGGATATTCCACTGTTCAGTGACTGCTGACATCAAGTCACTATCTGTGAGCGTTGTGTGTTGTGGGCTGTGTGATGTCTAATTCTGTTACCACTGATGCTGAAAGTCTCACATCTCTCTGCTGCCAATGACTATTCTGAGACTCTGCTTACCTCCCGTGTGGGGCGGCACGGTAGCACAGTGGTTAGCACTGCTGCTTCACAGCTCCAGGGTCCTGGGTTCGATTCCCGGCTCGGGTCACTGTCTGTGTGGAGTTTGCACATTCTCCTCGTGTCTGCGTGGGTTTTCTCCGGGTGCTCCGGTTTCCTCCCATAGTCCAAAGATGTGCGGGTTAGGTTGATTGGCCAGGTTAAAAATTGCCCCTTAGAGCCCTGAGATGCGTAGGTTAGAGGGATTAGCAGGTAAATATGTGGGGGTAGGGCCTGGGTGGGATTGTGGTCGGTGCAGACTCGATGGGCCGAATGGCCTCCTTCTGCACTGTAGGGTTTCTATGATTCTATGATTCTATGATTCTCTGCAGTGGTAAAAATGGGGGTAACTGGAGGGTGAACACCGGTTCACTGTCTCTCCCTATTGCCCTGCATTCGCTTCTCCTGCAAACACAGAAAGAAGTGATATATAAGTGTGAGAAATGAAATGCCAATATTTATATGGGGGACAGTTGTTGTTCATGTTTCTTAACACCCATACTGTTTTATACCTGTTGGGGAATAGTGGGGGAAGTGATGGAAGGATTTCCGAGATGATTATCAGCCTGTTGAACCGTTCCATCTGTGGCCAACAAGTTCTGGTGTTGGACTTGAACCCAGAGCTGTTGGTCCGGTGGTAGGAGCTCCAGCACTGTGCTGCAAGGTCTCCATGGGTGACAATGAGGGATGGGCATGGGATGGCAATAAGGTTAAGGTGAGTATAAGTGTTAATGTGAGGAGCTACCTTGAGGGAGAGGACTGGGTGGGTCAGCAAATGCTGACAAGGCTGGGCAGGTCAGACTGAAGTCATTAGATCCTATTCATCTTTCTCTTCCTGATGAGGTCATTAAATCTCTGTCGCTATGTATCCATCAACGAGGGTCCAGGGTCCAGGCTCCTGCCACTAATCTCCGCAGTCATCTCAAGCCATGCCTGCTTAATTTCCAAGGCAGTTACTTCCTCCAATCTCTCAGGAACAAAGGTTCGTTATAGGCTCATAGAGTCCACGGCATGAACTTCAGGGATGCCTCAGAGTACCCAGGGGCCACCTTCCATCATTTAGATACCATTAATCAAGGCGTTGGCTCTCACTTGCCAGTTGCAGAATTGTTTCATTCCATCACTCACTAGGGTCCCTATAAAAACTGAAACTTAACCAGTCAGACGTCGGTTGTGATCGCACCCTCCCCCTCTGATTGCCTTGAAAACACTTCAGTCAACAGCCACAGAGAAACTCGCTCCATGAAATTAAATGCTCTCGACCTGCTGCTCGTACGTCTTTCCCACGGCGAATTGGTTCAAACATTAAAATTTATCCCATTCAATACAAAAGCCCAGAAGTTCTATTCAACCCAAATAAAAGATTAATTCAGCTCCAGCTGTACTGTGCCCAATTCCGAGAACCATACTTTAAGAATGACATGAAGGTTTTGGAAGGTAAACAGAAGAGATTTACTGGAATGATTCCAGAAATGAGGGATTTCCAGTCACGTGGATATGTTGCAGAAGCCGTGGTTGTTTTCCTTAGAGCAGCGAATGCCTAGAGGAGAATGGATAGAAGTTTATAAAAATCACAATTTAGATAGAGAAAGTAAAGAGAAACTGTTTCCAATGCCAGAAGGGTTGAGATATCTTGAGGGCACAGGTTAAAAGCAATTGACAAAAAAACCAATCAGAGGCAGTAGGAGGAAATGTGTTTTTTTTGCAGTGGATGGTTACAATTTGTAACACAATGCCCGATAAAGCAGGCTAAGTGGCATTTTCAAAAGTACATTGCACAAGTAATTGATGGAGGAAAAATTGCAAGAAGCCCGAGAACCCAAGTGGTAGAGCATCAGACTTTTGTGGGCGGCACGGTGGCACAGTGGTTAGCACAGCTGCTTCATAGTGCCAGGTTACCTGGGTTCAATTCCTGGCTTGGGTCACTGTCTGTGTGGAGTTTGCACATTCTCCCCGTGTCTGTGTGGGTTTCCTCCAGGTACTCCGCTTTCCTCCCACAGTCTGAAACACTGTGCATTGACCCGAACAGGCGCCGGAGCATGGCGACTAGGGGAATTTCACAGTAACTTCATTGCAGTGTTAATGTAAGCCTTATTTGTGACTAATAAATAAACTTTAACTGTAATTTAAGGATATGGGGAAGGGGCAGAGCAATGAACTAACTGGGTTGTTCTTGAATAAAGTAGGTGCAGATTTGAAGGGCTGAATGGCCTTGTTCCCTGCTGTTCTATTCTATGATTCAATGAAATACTCACCATGCTAAAAAACCCATCTTAGTGATGGCTCAGATATTGCAAGAATTAACCAAGTGAATAATTGCATAAGTTTGTTCACTTTTAGCTTTCACGCCTTGAAGCTGAAAGGAAAACAGAGAGGATTATGCTGATTATTAGAAAATATTGATATTATTATCAATTACTATTAGTTCATAATGGACATGGATGATCCAGAAAATGTATTTGAAAAGAGTGTCTTGTAAACTATCATGTTTGTGGTTTCTTTCTTTCTGTTTCCTCTGTCACCTATTGTGTTGACCCCGTGCTACCTGAGGATGAGAAATGTGGGGCTCAGTATAAACAGAATAACACCCCCATTTTCTTGCTGCAGTCACATGTCACAGTTGATGACACTGGCTCAAATCTGTGATGATACTGTATCTTTACGAAATGTATTTTAGTCATGTTTCTGAGTTGAATGTGTTTACAAGTCATTTCTATTTTATCAGAGCCATTTTTTCTGGATCCAGCTGCACTGTATTGTCACTGCAGCAGAATAATTGATCTTAAACGCTATCCTGTTTGTTTTAAACTGAACTAATGCTGGGTTCCGTTATTTTGTGTTTTCCCCTGGGGTATGTCGGACTGGGGCTTGATCAGGTTGATTGATGGGTAAGGTCATATGGCTGGGTACAGCTAGGATTTCAAGAGCACTCAAGGCAGTCTGTTTTTGGAGTCTTTAGAGAAAAGTTGGTTTCTCTGTCTCTTGCTCTGTTTGAAGTGAAGACTGGAATCTGCCAAGAAGTAAATATTTTCCTCTGACATTTTACTGGCTGAGGGTGGAGACTTCTCTGGAAGATGCTGCGTGAGAAATAGAAGAAAGAACTGTCTGGATCACTCTCCAGAAGTGTCAAAAGGCTGGAAATCTAGTTCCTACATATGCATCTTTGGTTTCTGTATCAACTGAAGGGATTTTAAAGAAGGGATTCATGTCTGTGGAGGATAGTGCTAAATTATAACAACAGAGATAGATTAAGAATTATGTAATTATATGCTAATTCTTTTTGTTATATTCTCGCTGTGTTCTTAAATAAAGTTTGTTTTGATAAAAGCTTCCTCGTAGGTCACTGGAATTGAAACACCTTATGCTCACCCTAATGTCAAAATCAAATGTAAAAGTTAGGGTCTACACCCTAGCTATGACTGTAACCCTACATTCTGCACTCTCTCCTTTCCTTCTCTATGAACGGCATGCTTTGTCTGATTAGCGCGCAAGAAACAATACTTTTCACTGTAAGTTAATACATGTGACAATAATAAATCAAATCAAATCAAATCAAATCAAACTTCATAAAATACCTTGGAGTTCTGGATCTGGTCCTTAACAAACTGGGGGCTCTTTAGAACATAGAACATAGAACATTACAGCGCAGGACAGGCCCTTCGGCCCTCAATGTTGCGCCGACCTGTGAAACCAATCTAAAGCCCATCTAACCAACACTATTCCAATATCATCCATATGTTTATCCAATGACCATTTAAATGCCCTTAATGTTGGCGAGTCCACTACTGCTGCAGGCAGGGCATTCCATGCCCTTACTACTCTCTGAGTGAAGAACCTACCTCCGACATCTGTCCTATATCTATCACCCCTCAATTTAAAGCTATGTCCCCTCGTGCTAGCTACCACCATCCGAGGAAAACGGCTCTCACTATCCACCGTATCTAATCCTCTGATCATCTTGTATGCCTCTATTAAGTCACCTCTTAACCTTCTTCTCTCTAACGAAAACAACCTCAAGTCCCTCAGCCTTTCCTCATAAGACCTTCATACCATACCAGGCAACATCCTAGCAAATCTCCTCTGCACCCTTTCCAATGCTTCCACATCCGTCCTATAATGCGGTGACCAGAACTGTACACAATACTCCAAGTGCGGCTGCACCAGAGTTTTGTACAGCTGCAACATGACCTCCTGGCTCTGAAACTCAATCCCTCTACCAATAAAAGCTAACACTCCATACGCCCTCTTAACAACCCTATCAACCTGGGTGCCAACTTTCAGGGATCCATGCACATGGACACCGAGATCTCTCTGTTCATCCACACGACCAAGTATCTTACCATTAGCCCAGTACTCTGTAATCCTGTTACTCCTTCCAAAGTGAATCACCTCACACTTTTCCGCATTGAACTCCATTTGCCACCTCTCAGCCCAGCTCTGCAGCTTATCTATGTCCCTCTGTAACCTGCAACAACCTTCCGCACTGTCCACAACTCCACCGACTTTAGTGTCATCTGCAACGTTACTAACCCATCCTTCTACGCCCTCATCTAGGTCATGAATAAAAATGACAAACAGCAGTGGCCCCAAAACAGATCCTTGCGGTACACCACTAGTAACCGAACTCCAGGATGAACATTTCCCATCAACCACCACCCTCTGTCTCCTTACAGCTAGCCAATTCCTGATCCAAACCGTTAAATCACCCTCATTCCCATGCCTCCGTATCTTCTGCAATAGCTTACCGTGAGGAACCTTATCAAACGCTTTACTGGAATCCATATACACCACATCAACTGCTTTACCCTCATCCACCTCTTTGGCCACCTTCTCAAAGAACTCAATAAGGTTTATGAGGCACGACCTAACCTTCACAAAACCGTGTTGACTATCCCTAATCAAATTATTCCTTTCTAGATCATTATAAATCCTATCTCTTATAATCCTTTCCAAAACTTTGCCCACAACAGAAGTAAGGCTCACTGGTCTATAATTACCAGGGTTGTCTCAACTCCTCTTCTTGAACAAGGGGACAACATTTGCTACCCTCCAGTCTTCTGGCACTATTCCTGTAGACAATGACGACATAAAGATCAAAGCCAAAGACTCTGCAATCTCCTCCCTAGCCTCCCAGAGAATCCTGGGATAAATCCCATCCAGCCCAGGGGACTTATCTATTTTCACACTTTCCAGAATTGCTAACACCTCCTCCTTATTAACCTCAATCCCATCTAGTCCAATAGCCTGGATCTCAATATTCTCCTCATCAACATTGTCTTTTTCCTGCGTGAATACTGATGAAAAATATTCATTTAGCGCCTCTCCTATCTCTTCTGGCTCCATGCACAACTTCCCACTACTGTCCTTGACTGGCCCTAATCTTACCCTCGTCATTCTTTTATTCCTGACATACCTATAGAAGGCTTTAGGGTTTTCCTTGATCCTACCTGCCAAAGACTTCTCATGTCCCCTCCTGGCTCTTCTAAATTCTCTCTTTAGGTCCTTCCTGGCTAACTTGTAACTCTCAAGCGCCCTAACTGAGCCTTCACGTTTCATCTTTACATAAGTCTCCTTCTTCCTCTTCACAAGAGATTCAACTTCTTTAGTAAACCACGGTTCCCTCACTCGACCACTTCCTCCCTGCCTGAAGGTACATACTTATCAAGGACACCCAGTAGCTGTTCCTTGAACAAGCTCCACATTTCAATTGTGACCATCCCCTGCAGTTTCCTTCCCCAACCTATGCATCCTAAATCTCGCCTAATCGCATCATAATTTCCTTTCCCCCAGCTATAACTCTTGCCCTTCGGTATATATCTATTCCTTTCCATCGCTAAAGTAAACATAACCGAATTGTGGTCACTATCACCAAAGTGCTCCCCTACCTCCAAATCTAACACCTGGTCTGGTCTGGTCTGGTTCATTACCCAGTACCAAATCCAATGTGGCCTCGCCTCTTGTTGGCCTATCTACATACTGTGTCAGGAAACCCTCCTGCACACATAGACTGTGGCCATTTGATTTGGTTAGCTACTTTCTCAAATGAAATGAAAAAGGCTTCTACATCCTTCCCATCAAACCTTGGCAATGCTTGGACATATTTAAACAGAGCCCCACCATGTCTTTAACTATGATGGGTTCGTTCTTCCTCACTACTCACAGACTTTACCATTACGTGGGATTAAAATCTATATTCCTTGTTTGATTTGGGATTATTCAACCCAAAGACAGTGAGTGGTGAGTATATTTGTGTTTTCTTTTCAGGTGTTGCATTTGTTTGGTTTAATTGGTGGAGTGCCTTGTGGAATAATGACTCTTCCATTAACTAAAAGTTGCCTGGGAGTGGTAGTGTGGCCAAGCGGTCTAAGGCGCTGGATTAAGGCCCCAGTCTGTATGGGGACGTGGGTTCGAATCCCACAGGGGATTTGAGTTTGGGGCGGCACGGTAGCACAGTGGTTAGCACTGCTGCTTCACAGCTCCAGGGTCCTGGGTTCGATTCCCGACTCGGGTCACTGGCTGTGTGGAGTTTGCACATTCTCCTTGTGTCTGCGTGGGTTTCCCCCGGGTGCTCTGGTTTCCTCCCACAGTCCAAAGATGTGCGGGTTAGGTTGATTGGCCAGGTTAAAAATTGCCCCTTAGAGTCCTGAGATGCATAGGTTAGAGGGATTAGCAGGTAAAATATGTGGGGGTAGGGCCTGGGTGGGATTGTGGTCGGTGCAGACTCGATGGGCCGAATGGCCTCCTTCTGCACTGTAGGGATTCTATGATTCTATGAGATGAGGAGTCCTGGATTTCTTCCACACTCCAAAAATGTGCAGGTTAGCTGGATTGGCCATGCTAAGCCCTTTAGAGTCAAGGGGATTTGTGTGGTATATAGCTGGGTTAAAAGGTAGGACCTGGTGGGATTGCTGTCGGTGCAGGCTCAGTGGGCCAAATGGCCTCCTTCTGCACTATGATTCTCTGAAAGTTCCACAGCAGTGAAACAGTCCTTCTAACAGCTTGCCTCCGCACCTCAGTGCCTGCCTCCAAATCTTTTCCTGGTTCAGGTGGCCGGACTGCAGCAAGCCCATCATCAAACCCATCATCCCCCACGCCACAATGAAATTCCTGGCCTTGCGATACTTTCTTCCGTGGCGGGCGGGCTGAGCTAGAAATTTTCCCAACTCTCGCTACTCACTTCAATGATGAAAATCTGTATTACTGTCAGATTTTGGGAGGCTGAGAATTCAGTCGAGGATTCCTCCTGGCAAAGTTGAAGAAAGGAAACAACTCAGCTTCTGATAACTGTTCAGAAATAATGGTACTGATCAACACTCCCACGAAGACTCCTGACATAGGAAATGGCCCTTTCCAGTTATTGGCACACACCAAGTCCCACTGAAATGCAAACAGAAATGAAAAGCTCGAATTTGTGGAAAATTACACACAAGCCATTTTCCGTATGGAATTTAAGAATGGGTGGAAACAGGATTTGGGAATATCTCATTTGACTCACCAAGTTCATTACATTATCAGCCTAGGCTCAGTGGCAACTGTACACTTTGAACCCAGAAAGCTGTGTTTTCAAATCCCGCTCCAAAGGTTTGAAGACAGTCGAGTCTGACACTTTAGTCCAGATGTGGAGATGCCGGCGTTGGACTGGGGTGAACACAGTAAGAAGTCTCACAACACCAGGTTAAAGTCCAACAGGTTTATTTGGTAGCAAATACCATAAGCTTTCGGAGCCCTGCAGAAGGCTTGCAGAATCTCACTAGCTGTTCTGTCTGGAGACAATACACATCTCTTTAACCTGTGTTTAATGCTCCCTCCACCTACATTGTCTGTACCTTTAAGACCTGGCTGGTTGTAGGGATTCGCATTCTAATCAGTATTCTGCAACTTGATTTGTGTCTGTTTGCACTGTTTGAGAGCACATTTCCACTCCATCTGACGAAGGAGCAGTGCTCCGAAAGCTTATGGTATTTGCTACCAAATAAACCTGTTGGACTTTAACTTGGTGTTGTGAGACTTCTTACTGACTTCAGTGCAGTACAGTGTACATGGTGGCACAGTGGTTAGCACTGCTGGGACTGGGGTTCGATTCCCGGCTTGGGTCACTGTCTGCTTGGAGTCTGCATGTTCTCCCCATGTCTGCGTGGGTTTCCTGTGGGTGCTCCGGTTTCCTCCCACAGTCTGAAAGATGTGCTGGTTAGGTGCATTGGCCATGCTAACTTCTCCCTCAGTGTACCCGAAAGGGTGCCAGAGTGTGACGACTAGAGGATTTTCACAGTCACTTCATTACAATACTTGTGACACTAATAAACTTGTAACTTTACTGAGGAGTGAATTGCTTTGTATGAAAATGTAAACTTTGCTCCCATCCCTCCTTTTAGGTGGGTGTAGAACAATTTCCATCCCAACCAAGATTATTAATGCAGATAACCTGGCTGCTTACCCCACTGTTGTTTTCTTTTTATTTAGTTGGACATGGGTATTGCTGGCACGCTTGCATTTATTGCTCATTCCTAGTTGCCCTTGAGAAAGTGGTGGTGAGCTGCCTTCTTGAATCGTTGCAGTCCGCGTGCTGTGGGTTGACCCATGATGCCATTAGGGAGGGAATTCCAGGATTTTGACCCAGCGATTGCGAAGGGTCGGCGATATATTTCCAAGTCAGGGCGGTGAATGGCTTGAAGGGGAACTTGCAGATGGTGGCGTTCCCATGTATCTGCTGCCCTTGCCTTTTGAGATAGAAGTGGTCATGGGTTTAGAAAATGTTGTTGTCACATTTATCTATGCTACAACAGCGATTACATTTCAAAAGAAGCCATGAGCTGTGAAGTGCTCGGGGCAATCTGAGAATAAGTATTTGATTTGATTTATTATTGTCACATGTATTGGGATACAGTGAAAAGTATTGTTTCTTGCGCGCTATACAGACAAAGCATATCGTTCATAGAGAAGGAAAGGAGAGAGTGCAGAATGTCGTGTTACAGTCATAGCGAGAGTGTAGAGAACGATCAACTTAATATAGGTAGTCCATTCAAAAGTCTGACGGCAGCAGGGAAGAAGATGCTCTTGAGCCGGTTGGTATGTGACCTCAGACTTTCGTATCTTTTTCCCGATGGAAGAAGGTGGAGGGGAATGTCTGGGGTGAGTGGGGTCCTTAATTATGCTGGCTGCTTTTCCAACGCAGCGGGAAGTATGGATGTGTAATTGGATGTTCTTCCTAATTCTAATGGACAATACACAATAAAATCTCCCAAATATATCTGTTGAGGAAATAATGAATTTCTAAAGCAGAACAGTGAGAAATTTTTTCACATAGCCTGAATATAATTGAACACAATTCTAGAATATCAACATTGATAAACTAACTTCTACGGATATAACTTTTTTTGGATACCAAAGGATTTGGGAAATTATAATCCATCGATCATCTATATTTATTTTATACCTACTCCAGTTGTGGCTGAACCAATCCTTTATAAAGACACTTCGGAACTCCTTTGCTTTTATTATGCTTTTATTTATAATACTCAGCTTCATGTATTATTTTTAACCACATTCTCAAACTGCCCTTCCACCTTCAACAACTTCACAAAGATAGCCCTAAGTCTCACTGTTCCTACCCTTTTAAAGAATGTGCACTTTAGTCTATAATGCTTCTACTTTTCCTATCAAAATGTACCACATTGCACTTCTCTGCATTAAATTTCCTCTGCAACTTATCTGCCCATTCCAGCAGCCAGCCAAATCTGTCACGTCCTTTTCACTGTTAACGATGTTTGCAAGTTTTGTGGTATTGCCAGATTTTGAAATTTCAGCCTCGACACCCAAATTCAATTTATTATCACACAATCTGAAATGCCGGGGGCCAGGAACTGACCTCTGTGGAACTCCACTGAATATACCCTCCTCCAGTCTGAAATCCAACCGTTCACCATGACTGCTCTGTTTCCCGTGGTTCAGTCAATTTTGTGGCTCTGCTAACGTTGCCTTTTTATTCCATGTGCTGTGTCTTTCATGTAGCAATCCCTACAGTGCAGAAGAAGTCATTCGGCTCATCGAGACTGCACAGACTCTCTGACTGAGTATGGAACCCAGGCCTTCTCCCCTGCCATATTCCTAACCTACGCATCTTGAGACACCAAGGGGCAAGTTAGCATGGCCAATCCACCCAACATGCATGTCTTCGGAGTGTTTGTTTGATTTGGTTTGATTTATTATTGTCACATGTATTAGTACACAGTGAAAAGTATTGTTTCTTGCGCGCTAGCTATACAGACAGAGCACACCATACATTGGGAAAGAAAGGAGAGAGTGCAGAATGTGGTGTTACAATTATAGCTAGGGTGTAGAGAAAGATCAACTTAATATGAGGTAGGTCCATTCAAAAGTCTGATGGCAGCAGGGAAGAAGCTGTTTTTGAGTTGGTTGGTATGTGACCTCAGACTTTTGTATCTTTTTCCCAATGGAAGAAGGTGGAAAAAAATATGTTGGGATGTCTGGTGTCCTTAATTATGCTGGCTGCTTTGCCGAGGCAGCAGGAAGTGTAGACAGAGACAATGGATGGGAGGCTGGTTTGAGTTATGGACTGGGCTTCATTCATGATCCTTTGAAGTTTCTTGCTGTCTTGTTCAGAGCAGGAGCCATACCAAGCTGTGATACAACCAGAAAGAATGCTTTCTATGATGCATCTGTAAAAGTTGGTGAGAGTTGTAGCTGACATGCCAAATTTCCTTAGTCTCCTGACAAATTAGAGGCGTTGGTGGGCTTTCTTAACTATAGCTTCAACATGGAGGGACCAGGACAGGTTGTTGGTGATCTGGACACCTAAAAATCTGAAGCTATCGACCATTTCTACTTCGTCCCCATTGATGTAGACAGGGGCATGCCCTCCACTATGCTTCCTGAAGTCGATGACTATCTTCTTCATTTTGTTGACATTAAGGGAGAGATTATTGTCATCGCACCAGTTCACCAAATTCTCTATCTCTTTCTCATCATTGTTTGAGATCCGACCCACAATGGTGGTGTCATAAGCAAACTTGAAAATCAATTTGGAGGGGAATTTGGCCATACAGTCGAATGTGTATAAAAGGCTGAGGACACAGCCTTGTGGGGCACCGGTGTTGAGGATGATCATGGAGGAGGTGTTGTTGCCTTTCCTTACTGACTGCAATCTGTAGGTAAGGAAGTCTAGAATCCAGCTACAGAGGGAGGAGCTGAGCCCCAGGCCACGAAGTTTGGAGATGAGTCTCTTAGGAATAATGGTGTTGAAGGTTGAGCTGTAGTCTATGAATAGGAGTCTGTCATAGGTTATCTAGGTGTTCCAAGGTTGAGTGTAGGGCCAGGGAAATGGCATCTGTTGTGGACCTATTGTGGCGATAGTGTGGGAGAAAACCGGAGCCTGGAGGAAACCCACACAAACAAAAGGAGAATGTGCAAGCTCCACATAGACAGTCACCCAAGGCTGGAATTGAACCCGGGTCTCTGGAGCTGTGAGGCAGCAGTGCTAACCACTGTGCCATTGTGCATTGCTGACAATACAAATTTGAAGAACTGGGTAAAATCACTAAGGGTAACCATAAAGCCAAAGGAGTGCTGTAAAAAACCCAACGCTCTCAGCATAAATGAAGGGAACCTGATGTCCTTCTCCAGTCTGTGTTTTATGTGACTCTAGTTCCGTGTCTACTGCCTTTGGAAGATGCCTACCCAGCCACTCAGTTTTATCAAATTTCTCTGCAGTAATTCAGGAAAGCGCCTCACCTTTTCAGGTCAACTCAGGTATTAAATGCAGCCTTGCCGAAAATAAGCACATCCAAAGAATGGATCATTTGGTTTCAATAGCCTAAAGGTAAAATCAGTCAGTATTCTGGCACCTGATTACTATTCAATGAGTCTGCAGATAGTGTATGTGGTACATTTTGGTTTCTGGTGCATTCAGTTCAATCCTAATGACTTAGTTTTCAATGGTACACCCATTTCTTTCTAAACAAGTTAATCACTATTGCTATAAAATCATTTATTTTTGATAGAAAACAGTCCAGGATTACAGCACGTTTGTGAGAGAATAGATATACCCAATTGCCATTTAAAACTTGAAGCGTGATCCTTGTAATTTTAAAGATCACAATCAGTTTTCAGCTTACTATTTTTTTCACCACTGAAAGCAGTTTCAAGGTTTGAAACTTGTAACTTGAATTGTTCATACCATGTAAATATTGACAACCTTGCACACAAATGAATGCTGTGCCTCCATTATATACTATTTACATAACAGAGACCAAACAATAATTTGGACAATTTTTTTATGGATCTGGAGTCACATATAAGCCAGATCGAATAAGGATGGCCAATTTCCTTCATTGCACAGTAACTTCATTGCAGTATTAATTTAAGCCTTAATTGTGACTAATTAATAAACTGTACCTTACTTTAAAGGACATTAGTGAGCCAGATGGGTTTCTTTTTTAATTTTTGAACTTTTAAAATCATATTGGAGACCATTAGATGGCGATTTTCCGACCTTGCTGTGCCTGGCACAGATGTCCCAGAAAATACCATTCATAGAAACATAGAAAATAGGTGCAGAAGTAGGCCATTCGGCCTTTTGAGCCTGCACCACCATTCAATATGACCATGGTGTGAAGTTAGTGCCCCTTTAAGAGATTTTTTCTTTTAAATCATGATCTCTGCAGCTCACAGCCTGAGGTGATGTCATTGGTGGGAGGAGAAATAGAAAAAGAACTGCGTGCCGGTCATGTGACAAGGGTTGGATTTAGTTTCGTTTTGGCTGCAGAATTAGAAGCATAGCTGAAAGAAGTTTCTCTTCCTGTTTTTGTTTTTGAAGTTTTACCAGTTAGCTGAAAGCACATCTTGTTGCCATCCTGCAGTAAAGACTCTGGGGGGAATTTTACCATTTTGAGTCTAAATGCCGAATCCGGGCGTCAAATAGATCCGCGCCTGAAATCCTCTTTCCAGCGCGCCCATACGCGTTTTGCTGGCTCCGGCCCAATCTGCGCTGTGGACGGGGCTTAGCACTGGCGGACCGAATGGAGTTCTGAACTGCGCATGCGCAGTTCGAAAAAAATCTGACAGCGCGCCCGGGTTGGGGGGGGGGGGGGGGCGGGGGGGGAACAGAAAGTGGAGAGAGCGGCTCTCTGACATTCATCCTCTGGTCGGTGGGGGGGGGGGGGGGGGGGGAGGGGTGGGAGGCGAGGGGGTGTGACTGATCATCCCCTGGGGGGGGGAGGAGAGGGGGTGTGACGTATCATCCTCTGGTCGGGGGGGTTCCGCTGCCTGTCTGCGGCCGATCCCTCCTGGCACCATCACTGGTACACTACCAGCCACAGCCATCTCTCCTGCTCTCTCGCAGCTGCAGGGAAGAGAAATCTGTGGCTGGTAGGGTACCAGCAATGGTACACTACCAACCGACGCCCAACTTTACCGTGATTTCGCGCCCGAAAATGGGCACAAAGTTTTGGTAAAATCAGGCCCTCTGTGTTTTGGCGTTTTGCAGACTACAAGCTGCTCTGAGTTTTCAAGATCATTTGAAATCTGCATTCAACCCAGGGAACTGGATTCCAGTATTATGTGAGCTTTAGCCTGTGCAGTGATAAATCTGTTTAAAGGTTTATGCTTATTGGATTATGGTTTTAATTGGAACACATTAGAGATATTCATGAAGAGTTGTACATTATAGTGGTTGTTTTGTTTCTTGTTTGTAATTGATAAAAGTTCTTGCTAATTTTCTTACCATACATGTTAACTATATTCTTAAATAAACTTTGTTTGATAAAAGCTCCCTAGTGGGTCACTTGAATCATGCCTGAAGTGAAGCACCTCATGCTTATCCTAACCAAATTCAAGATGCAAAACTTATGATTCAGGTGGGCTTCATGAGACACTTTGGGCTTTCTAAGCTGAACCATAACAATGGTTGATCATGCACTTTCAGTATCCCACTCCAGCTTTCTCTGCATACCCCTTGATTCTTTTAGCCGCAAGGGCCATGTCCAACTCCCTCTTGAACATATCGAATGAACTGGCCGCAACAGCTTTCTGTGGTGGAGAATTTGGACCTAACCATCGGCTTCACGCTCAGCGCCAAACGATTTGCAATTGTCCAGATCTCTTTCTAATGGCGTGGACCAGATCACGCCCAGAAAAGGCAAGAGGCCAATTAGCATATTTAAAGTAGCATAGAGAAAACAGTGGTCCCTAGACCATGAGTGTAAAGTCATTTTGAAATTCAGTTTGTGTTTGCAAATATGGTCCTATTTGGATTATTTTGATGCCTCTGGAAAGGATTGGACACAGTACATTGAAAGTTTGGGTTATTACTTTCAGGCCAACAGAACAGAGGAAGAGAAAGGCAATCCTTCTGAGAGTGTGGGACCCAGGCCTACAATTTAAAATGCAGCTTTACATCCCCAAGCGCACCCAACTCCAAGTCATTCAATGAGGTAGTTGAATTGGTAAAACCACACTGTCACCCTAAGCCCTATTGCGGTGATTTAAGTTTAACTGGGAAAGCCCCTGGGGAAACTATTGCAACTTATATTACCAAGTTAAGATGGAACTCAGAGCACTGCAATTTTGGAACCACTGTAAATGATATGCTGCAGGACCTTTTAGGTTAGTCTCCCTTACGATTCCTGTATGCTTATGAGATCATGTTGAAATCTTATCCATCCCTACCTTTGAGGTTGATAGCAAAGAGACAAAATACCATCCTGGAGTCACGCAAAAAACAATTGTCTCTCTCCTAATTGTGGAATCTGCCATCCCTATTCTTTGTTATTCTTTCTCTGCTTTACCACTATCTCCACTCCCCCATGTAAAGCTGAACCACCCAGAGTCCTGACTCTGGCTGTACTCTCCAGAGGAAAACCCTGACTAATGTTCAAAACTGAATACCAATTCAAGAGCAAGATATGCTCAGGAGTCTCCTATAATATCTTCCTGCTCCTTTCAGTCTGTGAGCTGGTTTCCCATTGCTGTGGATTGATCACCTCCTGAGATTAGCTATCCACATAGGCTCTCCAATATACTACAATGACACCAGTTACTGCTGAACCTCCAGGACCCAGAACTCAAGTTCCTCCAGCTGATGATAATTCCACTCAGGTGACAGATCATCCATGTCTTCCATTAACGCTCAACATAGAACAATTGAATAGAATCTACTCTAATTCAGACCTGGGTGACTTACCACTTTTAACGTACTTTAAGCTTGAGGTAATCAAAATATCTACTGTCCATGTCCATCAGTTCTGTTCACTCATCATCCCTGCGGTCTAGATCACCAACAATCCGTCCTGGTCCCTCCATGCCGACGCTATAGCTAAGGAAGTCCACCATACCTCTACTTCCTCAGGAGACTAAGTAAATTTAGCATGTCTGCTACGACTCTCACCAACTTTTCCAGATGCACAATAGAGAGCATAATTCCCGGATATACCACAGTTTGGTGTGGCTCCGCTCTGACCAAGGCCAAAAGAAACTTCAAAGGGTTGTGAGCATAGCTCAGTCCATCATGCAAACCAGCTTCTCATCCATTGACTCCATCTACACTTCCCGCTACCTTGGAAAAGCAGCCAGCATAATCAAGGACCCCACACACCCGGACATACTCTTTTCCACCTCCTTCCGATGGGAAAAACATACAAAAGTCTGAGATCATGTACCAACTAACTCAAGGATTGCTTCGTCCCTGCTGCCATCAGACTTTTGAATGGACCTAACTTGTTTTAAGTTGATCTTTCCATACACCTTAGCTAAGACTGTAGCACTGCATTCTGCACTCTCTCCTTTCCTTCTCCCCTATATACTCTATGAATGGTATGCTGTGTCTGTATAGTGCACAAGAAACAATACTTTACACTGTATACCAATACATGTGACAATAATTAATCAAATCAAATTAAACCAAAGCAACATTTCAATTTTAAAATTCTTAGCACCATTTTCAAATCCCTTCCTGTCTCTGTGAGCTCCTCCAGCCCCACTACTTTCTGGATATCTGTGATATCTAATTTTGACCCCTTGAGCAACCCTGATTTTAACTGCTCCACCATTAATGACCATGCCTTCAGCTGGCTGGACCTCAAGCTCTGGAATTCCCTTGCTGCCTCACAATCTCTCTGTTATGTAGTTAAGTGGTTGCAAGATTGCTTTAAGAGCCGGTCACATGATTTGGTGGTGATGTAATTGGGGAGTCTCACAGGTTCCTGCTTTAATGTTATTTTCTATTCTGTACAGGCAACAGCTCCTGAATTAAACCTATGTTATTTTGAATCTACATGTGCAAACCACATCTTTTTCATTTATTTTAAAACCTGCAACCTCTCGCACAGTTAGGACATTACACTATTTCTCCTCCTTTAAGATACTCCTTAAAATCCATCTCATTAACCAAGCTTTTACATATCTCCACTAATATTGTCATTTGTGATTTGGTGCCACATTTATAATATAACCCTCTTCTGAAGCACCTCAGAATGTTTTACAATCTAGAAGTGCTATATATATAAATTGTTGTTGCTATGATACTCTTTACGTTGTGGAAGCCATCCCAGTGCTGATGCTGAAATCAAGATATATACATCATAATTACAAAGAAAGCTTCTGTTCTTTGCTGGTATGAATGAATGTAGAATAACTGGTATATATGATACTGTGAAGTGGTTTAGGGTTAACCTCATTACTGTCAGTGAATAAAGGATCCATTATATCTCTCATACGCAATAGCAATGTGGAAGCGTGTCTTATTTCTTTACAGGAAATCATAATGAATAAAACTTACAATGTTGTAACATTTAGGAAATGGTGCTGTTACTGATACATCTTCAATAGTTTGAATGTTGCCTTGATGCCACGAGCAGTCACTCTGAACTCATCTCTGGATTTCAGCGCTTGGGTTCACATTTGGATTAGGTCTGTAATGAGGTCTGGAGCCAAGTGGTCCTGGCAGAACCTAAGCTGAGCATCTGAGCAGGTTAATGGAGACAGACATACTAACCCTCATGATCCTATCTTGCGAGACAGGATTTCTTAGTGAAGTCAAACCTCGTTTGTGGTCTCGCAAGCGTTGCTGCAAGTGTTGAGATTTTTCGTAGGCTAATATGTCATCAGAGAACTGCTATAATGAGTAAATCTGGATTTGTTTGCTGACTCAAGTGCAATCTCCACATCTTTCCCTTGAGTTATTGAAATGTAAAAAGTTAGTTTTCACGACTCCAACTTTCTGATTGTTGCTGTGGTAGCCTGATCTGTCTGGGCTGCTAACTCTGTCTGCAACTTGGAAAGAAGTCTCACAACACCAGGTTAAAGTCCAACAGGTTTATTTGGTAGCACAAACCACTAGCTTTTGGAGCGCTGCCCCTTCAAGAAGGGGCAGCGCTCCAAAAGCTAGTGGCTTGTGCTACCAAATAAACCTGTTGGATTCCACCATCAGACTCACCATGGACTACTCTCCGGAATCGGTTGCATTCTTGGACACACACATCTCCATTAAGGACGGTCACCTCAGCACCTCACTGTACCGCAAGCCCACGGATAACCTCATGATACTCCACTTCTCCAGCTTCCACCCTAAACACATAAAAGAAGCCATCCCCTACGGACAAGCCCTCTGAATACACAGGATCTGCTCGGATGAGGAGGATCGCAACAGACACCTCCAGACGCTGAAAGATGCCCTCATAAGAACAGGATATGGCGCTCGACTCATCGATCAACAGTTCCAACGCGCCACAGCGAAAAACCGCACCGACCTCCTCAGAAGACAAACACGGGACACGGTGGACAGAGTACCCTTCGTCGTCCAGTACTTCCCTGGAGCGGAGAAGCTACGGCATCTCCTCCGGAGCCTTCAACATGTCATTGATGAAGACGAACATCTCGCCAAGGCCATCCCCACACCCCCACTTCTTACCTTCAAACAACCACGCAACCTCAAACAGACCATTTTCCGCAGCAAACTACCCAGTCTTCAGGAGAACAGTGACCACGACACCACACAACCCTGCCACAGCAACCTCTGCAAGACGTGCCGGATCATCGACACGGATGCCATCATCTCACGTGAGAACACCATCTACCAGGTACACGGTACCTACTCTTGCAACTCGGCCAACGTTGTCTACCTGATACACTGCAGGAAAGGATGTCCCGAGGCATGGTACATTGGGGAAACCATGCAGACGCTACAACAACAGATGAATGAACACCGCTCGACAATCACCAGGCAAGACTGTTCTCTTCCTGTGGGGGAGCACTTCAGCAGTCACGGGCATTCAGCCTTGGATCTTCAGGTAAGCGTTCTCCAAGGCGGCCTTCACGACACACGACAGCGCAGAGTCGCTGAGCAGAAACTGATAGCCAAGTTCCGCACACATGAGGACGGTCTAAACCGGGATGTTGGATTTATGTTACATTATCAGTAACCCCCACAGCTTGCCCCTGGTCTTGCAGAATCTCACTAGCTGTTCTGGAGACAATACACATCTCTTTAACCTGTGTTGAATGCTCCCTCCACCCACATTGTACCTTTAAGACCTGGCTGGCTGTAGAGATTTGCATTCTAATTAGTATTCTGTAACTTGATTTCTGTGTCTGTGCACTGTTTGAGAGCACATTTCCACTCCATCTGACGAAGGAGCAGTGCTCCGAAAGCTTATGGTATTTGCTACCAAATAAATCTGTTGGACTTTAACCTCGTGTTGTGAGACTTCTTACCTTCTTGAAGGGGCAGCGCTCCAAAAGCTAGTGGCTTGTGCTACCAAATAAACCTGTTGGAATTTAACCTGGTGTTGTGAGACTTCTTACCGTGTTTACCCCAGTCCAACGCCGGCATCTCCACGTCATTGCAACTTGGAAACACAGGGCAGGTCTGCAAGGTCCTTGGGTTATTTGCAAGCTGCTTGGCCCACTGTCCTGTTCCTACAAAACACCACGCCTAACTGTTACAGAGGTAAATACCCACAATTGTTGAAGACACAGCGCACATTAATCAGATAATCAATTGGTAAACTAGGGTGGCACAGTGGTTAGCATTGCTATCTTACAGCATCAGGGACCCAGGTTCAATTCCCGGCTTGGGTCACTGTCTGTATGGAGTTTGCACATTCTCCCTGTGTCTGCGTGGGTTTCCTCCGGGTGCTCTGGTTTCCTCCCACACTCCAAAAACTTGGCCATGCTAAATTGCCCCTTAGTATCAGGAGGTTAGTAGGGTTAATAGGTAGGGTTATGGGGATGGGGACTGGGTAGGATTGTGGTTGGTGCAGACTCGATGGGCCGAATGGCCTTCTTCTGCAATGTAGGGATTCCAAGATTTGAAGAAAATCACAATTATTAAATAGTTTATGAATTTTCCTACATCCAACTTTTGCATAAAATAAATTGAATCAGCCTATGCTCTAACTATGTTAAGCAAATGCATACAAAATAGAATAGATTTAAAATTAATATAATTTTCTGATCAAAATATTAACTTAAACACAAGGATGTATCCAGACAATTTAGGTGGCACAGTGGCACAGTGGTTAGCACTGCTGCCTCACAGCCCCAGGGACCTGGGTTCAATTCCAGCCTTGGGTGGCTGTCTGTGTAGAGTTTGCCCATTCTCCCTGTGTCAGTATGGGTTTCCTCCGGGTGCTCTGGGTTCCTCCCACAGTCCAAAGATGTGCAGGATAGGTGGATTGGCCATGCTAAATTGCCCCTTGGTGTCCCAAGATGTGTAGGCGAAGGGGATTAATGGAGTAAATACTTGGGTTACGGGGATAGGTCCTGGGTAAGGTACTTTGTCAAAGAGTCGGTGCAGACTCGATGGGCCAAATGGTCTCCTCCTGCACTGTAGGGATTTTATGATTAAATGCAGAGGCATGGTCATGTTAATGTCATGCCAATGTGCTTGAATTGCTTTCTGTTACTGGGATGGTTTACTATGGGGATGGCATGACACTGATTGCATTTTCATACAAATAATCCATAACCAGGGGACCCAATAGCAATGGAGACCTATCTTAAGTCTTGACACTGTCATTAGGTCTCCAGTTACAACTAAACATGCTTTTATATTTCCTGCTCTTAGAGTTCTCGTGAAAAGAGAGTGAAATCTATAGCTTGTCTTTTTGTGTTTGTACTGTGCAGCCCCAGCGATGGACTCACAGGCTAAGTTATGTATTTAGTTTGGGTTCAATATATATGGGTTATGTTTAAAACTAACAAGTCTCATGATCTCTTAATGATAGACTGAACAACCTTTACAACACTCTATCTACACTGATCACGTTAGATGAAGAAAATTAGGAGCAGCTTCGCATGGAATTTAAACACTGGGACAGGTCAATTGTGCCTTTGGCCTGTTCCTGTGCTGCAGATTCTATCTCACTTCTATTGACAGTGATTCAATGAAATGCTAAAGCAGGGGAGTGTGTGTACATGTTGGATTCTAGTCTACACTGACTCTACACCCCATCCCTGTACACAGAAACGTGGCCTGAGATTGTCTGCACCTTGCTCACTATCAAGTTCTGTTCTGTCCATTGTGTGTCTGGTGTTGAACACGAATGGTCATGTTTATTATCATTATTATTTATTTATTAGTCACTAGTAGGCTTCCATTAGCAGTGCAATGAAGTTATTGTGAAAATCCCCGAGTCGCCACATTCCAGCGCCTGTTTGGGTACACTGAGGGAGAATTTAGCATGGCCGATGCATCTAACCAGCACGTCTTTCGGACTGTGGGAGGAAAGCGGAGCACCTGTCGGAAACCCCACGGACACAGGGAGAACGTGCAAACTCCACACAGACAGTTACCCAAGACGAGAATCGAACCTGGGTCCCTGGCGCTGTGAGGCAGCAGTGCTAACCACTGTGCCACCGTGCTGCCCAATACAATCACCGGTATAAATTGATGGCAAATCTGTGTCTATCTGTGTCTATCTGATGAAGGGTCATTCAGACTTGAAATGTTGGCTCTGTTCTCTCTCCACAGTTGTTGTCAGACCTGCTGAGATTTTCTGTTTTCGTTTCAGATTCCAGCATCCGCGTGTGAGTGAGGGAGTAAGAGTAACCTGGAGGCCGAATCTTGTTGAGGCAGTGGAGGTGTCGCCAGCCAGCTGCAGAGACAGTGAAAGACTCACACATGCCCCTGAGCAAGAGGCCTGCCAAAACACAAACCAATCAGGCAGTGGTGAGGTCATGGGTCGGCCTTCCCCTGGAATCAAGATGCCGGGGACAGAAACCTCTGAGAGCTGTCAGCCAACCAGAGGCCGGCAGCTCTTGTGCTCGGCAGCACCATGGGGAGGCCGAGGCTGCTACAAGAAAGACAGGCACCAGAGTGACCCGGGCCACAGGTAAGTCATGTGGAACAGGGGTTGGTTTTGCAGAGTGGGGGAATCATGGACAGGCTCTCATCAGGTGCCTCATTCTTAATATTGAGTCCTGTATGCAGGAGGGGCTGACAGCAACACTGGACCGACTGCGAGGCTGTTGGGAGGAGTCCCAAAGCTTTCAGATGGACCAGCTATTGCCTGTCTTGCATGGTTCTCAGGCCAACGCTGCAAGCGTGGCATCCGTGGTGCAAAGCCCAGGGCAGGAAATAATCGCCATGAGTGGCAGCAGGCCACGGCGGAGTCCCAGAGGGCCACGGGTGAGGGCCTCAACAGGCTTCTTGAGATTCTGCGGCTAACGGCTGAGAGGCTCGAGAGCTGCAAGGGACCCAGCAGGTCAGTGCCATGACACAGCGGGCTATGGCTGCAGCACTTGAGAAGGTGGCCCAGATTTCACAGGCTGAGTGCAGCATAGTGATCTGTGTTGTCACAGAAGTTGCTTGGCTGAGCATAGTGCCCGTTCCGCCAGGTTGATGGACTGTCGGTATCGGGGACTGTTTGTGATATGCTCAAAGTCACTTGTATACAAAGTTTCCGAATTCAGTGGATACGAATTGGTGAACATTGTCTGCCATGAACCTCTGAGAGATGCTGTATGTGTCTTGAGTTTAATGTGACTGTTTTACTCGTCATGTTTGGCAGGTACTCAAGTTCAAACCACCCGGGATATGAATTAATTAAAACTAAATGCTGTTTACTATTCCATTTGAAGATGTAAGCTTCTGCGAGTGTCCACAGAAGGTCTGGGACCTCATGTAATTGCAGTAGTTCTTTTGCTTGATGCGAATTGAGTGCATCGTGCACAAGGGAAACTTCACTTTCCATGCCTGCCTTCATGGAGAGCCAGTACAATGAATCCTTGGCCCTGTATCTGGTTGCTTCTAACCCAGGGTGCCCCTGGTGAAATCATGGGGTGTGGTACCTATGAAGCGAAGTAGGGATGACAAATCACTGGCCATGCAGTCCGAATTCATCCTGTGCACTTTAGTTCTTCTCTGATGGCGAAGAACGTGCGGACTCGCAGGGAAGCTCCCTAGAGGATTCTGGCCAGACCCTCAGGATGATGTTGTACAATTGTCTGCATGTGGTGTCCATCTGTGAGACATCGCTGAGCTCCTGTATTCGATTGAAGGACAGCACCACTGCTGTCATTTTGCATCTAGGATTGGGCAAGTCTGCTATCATCTATTCCACTGTCTTCATTGGGTGGTGTGCTCTGAACAGCACTTTGTTAAAGTGCACTGGGGCAATGCTTATGCTGACTGTGGTGGACCTCAGTTGTGCCTTTGTCCTATATGGACCACCGTTGTGTGTGTTTGTCATACTTGGACACATCCCCTCCCGGTTTGGTTCCTCCCCTCGGCACCTAGTATAAAGGTGGCTGTCTCCTCCCCCTTGTTCAGTCCAGGTTGGTTATTTGTTGGGATCTGCTCCTGATTCTGTTGTGAATAAAAGTCTACACTTGTATTGGCACACAGGTAGTCTTTCGCCTTATTGATAGCGCATCAATTTTATTCACAACAGTTGACCAACATGGAGCAGTTTCTAAAACCCGACAAGTTAACATTAGACCCTCAAGAGGTCGGAGCCTGTGATAAATTTGATCATTGGCTGGACTGCTTCGAAGCATTCGTCGACACCGCTACGGCCATCGATACCGACGACGCTAAACTCCACGTGCTCCGCGCCCGTGTAAGCAAAGCTGTCTACGGTATCTTCCGGGACGCTGCTACATACGTGGACGCTATCGAACTCCTAAAAGAGCAGTTCTGAAAGAGCCCTAACGTGGTCTACGCCAGACATCTCCTAACTACCCGCAAGCAGCAGCCAGGAGAATCGTGCGCCCAATTTCTGCGCGCCCTGCGGGTCCTTGCTCGAGCTTGCGACTGTAAGGCTGTTACAGCAGCTCAGAACACGGAGGACCTGATCCGCGACGCCTACGTTGCGGGCATTGAGTCTACGTACATTTGGCAGCGCCTGCTTGAACAAGATGGCCTGGATCTCCAAAGAACGCCCACGATGGCTGAAACGTTAGAAGCGGCCTCTCACAACCTCGGGTCCTACCCTGCATCCCATTCTATCGACGGCTCCACCGCGACGGCTGTTCCGGCAGGGCCCAAATGTTACTTTTGTGGCCTATCCAAGCACCCTCGGCGCCGCTGCCCGGCAAAGGATGCGATTTGCTCCAGATGCGGTAAGCTAGGCCACTTCGTTAAAGTCTGCCGGGCGAAGCCACTTCCGAAGCCTTGTGGCGCCACGTGTGTTCCGCGGGCGCAGCAATCTTTAAGGCGGGCGGCGGCTGCGCGCGAGTCGCCATCTTTGATGCGGACACCGGATGCACGGGAATCGCCATCTTTGTGACTGGCATCAAGACGCGCCAAGCAGGAAGCTTTATCCGTGATGTCATCAGACGCGGACGAAGACGGATTCTTCCTGGATTCGACGGTGGCATCGATTTGCCTGGACCAGTCGCAGCCTCATCAACTCTCCAAGTCAATCATGGAGATCAAAGTAAATGACCATGCAGAAAACTGCCTGTTCGACTGTGGGAGCACAGAAAGCTTTATACACCCTCACACAGTGCGTCAATATGCCCTTCCCGTGCGACCCTGGAGCCAGACCATCTCCATGGCCTCGAGTTCCCACTCACTGGAGGTCCTCGGGTGCTGTTTGGTGACGCTGACGGTACAGGGCAGTCTACGAGTGTTTTCGGCTCCTCGTGCTGCCGCGACTCTGCGCAGCTGTACTGCTGGGGTTAGATTTCCTCAGCGGATCAAGCCACCGGTTCGTCTGGATTTGTAATATTGTTTCCGCTTCACCCCCGTGTTGTTTTTTTTTAAAGGAAGGGGTGAATGTGGTGGACCTCAGTTGTGCCTTCGTCCTATATGGACCACCGTTGTGTGTGTTTGTCATACCTGGACACATCCCCTCCTGTTTTTGTTCCTCCCCTCGGCACCTAGTATAAAGGTGGCTGTCTCCTCCCCCTTGTTCAGTCCAGGTCGGTTATTTGTTGGGATCTGCTCCTGATTCTGTTGTGAATAAAAGCCTACAATTGTATTGGCACACAGGTAATCTTTTGCCTTATTGATAGTGCATCACTGACCATGCCACCTTTCTTTATTGCAGCCACCATTGCTAAAACCCACTCTGTGGCCTCATCTACAGGAGCTATGACACCTATTGTTGTCACCCGATGTAACTCATTGACTATTTTCTGCTTCAAGGCTATTGATACTCTTCTCTGAGCACAAACTGTTGGTGGTACCGAGTAATCTTGTCTCATGTGATCCAGTTTGTAACCATCATAAAATCATAGAATCCCTAGAGTGCAGAAGGAGGCTATTCGGCCCATCGAGTCTGTACTGACAATAATCCCATCCATTCCCTATCCCCGTAACTCTATACATTTACCCTGCTAATCCCCCTGACGCTAAGGAGCAATTTTGCACGGCCAATCAACCTAACACATCCTCGCACATCATCATGTGACCACTCGGTCTACAACACAGTTTTCATTTATTTTATTTATTAGTCACATGTAGGCTTACATTCTCACTGCAATGAATTTACTGTGAAAATCCCCTCGTTGCCACACTCCGGTGCCTGCTTGAGTACACTGAAGGAGAATTTAGCCTGGCCAATTCACCTAACCCGCACGTCTTTGGACTGTGGGAGGAAACTGGAGCACCCGGGGGAAACCCACGCAGACACGAGGAGAACGTGCAAACTCCACACAGATAGTGATCCAAGCTGGGAATCGAACCCGGGTCCCTGACGCTGTGAGGCAGCAGTGCTAACCACTGTGCCACCGTGCCACCCCCCACGGACTGCTGCAAAACCGGAGTGAACTCGTCCTTCTCAAACCCTGTTTCACTGATTAAAGTCATCACCCTCTTTAAAAGTGGTCAGCTTTCTCTCACTCTCCATGTCTCTGCTGGAACGTCTTCTTAAAGGAAGTTAAAATGTTAAACTTCTGTTTTCTGTATAGACTGCGCAAGAGTTTTTTTTATCCTGAGTTAATGGCTTGTTGTACTGTTTGGAACAAGTGTCAGAAACTGCTAACCTTCCTCAACCTATTTAATTAAAGTATGATTCAATATCAATACAAGCCTCTGTATATTAGCTATAATGAGGTTATAAATAGATTTACAAAAAGGTATTGACAAATCAATGAAAAGCAGCTTACAGGTGTAAATATCAGAGCACTGAAGAGGATGAAAAAGCATGTTTACATAGAGCCTGTGTGGAGTTTGCACATTCTCCCCCGTGTCTGTGTGGGTTTCCTCCAGGTGCTCCAGTTTCCTCCCACAGTCCAAAGATGTGTGGGTTAGGTTGATTGGCCATGCTAAATTGATCCTTAGTGTCAGGGGATTAGCAGGGTAAATATGTGGGTTTGCGGGAATAAAATTTGGGGGGGGAATGTTGTCGGTGCAGACTCGATGGGCTGAATGGCCTCCTTTTGCACTGTAGGGATTCTATGATTTCTGACCAATGGATGACTTAAGAATTGTGGCTGCTCTTGCTGCCCGCGAGGGTGGTGGAAGCAGAGGTGATTTATGATTTCAATACAAAATTGGAGGGCCACTTGAAGGAAACTTGCAGAGATTTATTGCAATAGGACAGACTGAACAGCACGATGGCACAGTGGTTAGCACTGCTGCCTCACAGCGCCAGGGACCCAGGTTCAATTCCAGCCTTGGGTGATGGTCTATGTGGAGCTTTAACTTTCTCCCTGTATCTGTGTGGGCTTCCTTCAGGTGCTCCAGTTTGCTCCCACAACCAAAGATGTGCGGGTTAGGCAGATTGGCCATTCTAAATTGTCCCTTCGTGTCCAAACTGTCTAGGTTAGGGGGATTAGCCATGGTAAATGTGTGGGGTTACAGGGCGAGAGGGGAGGGCCTGGGTGGAATGCCCTTTCGGAGAGTCAGTGCAGACTCGATGGGCCGAATGTTCTCTTACTGCTCCTTTGGGATTATACGGTTATATGGTTCGCTCTACAGTTATCACTCATACTCATACAGTTTTCAGCCACAAAATGTTTCACACGGTATGTAATTCCCTACCGTATACATGTCATCATACCCATTATGAACTGCAGGTAAGAATTGTATAACCACATGGCATAGGAACAAAGAATAATTCTGGCTCTTTTTTCCTTATTTTCTGAAAGCAAGACGCTCAGCCACCACATCATTGTATGCAGTATGTGGTGGTACTCTACACCTCCAATGCTTTCTGAGGAGAGAGGCCAAAGAGGTTGTCAGAGATACCAAAGGAGGGTGTGTGACCACTGCATAGGGACATAGGGTGGAATTCAATGTTCCCCCGGCAGTAAGTTTGAAAGTGGGGTAAATTTAATTGAACAGGAGGGTCGGGTGGGGACCCCACCATCCTTTTGCCTCCGTACAGTGAAGTCCTGGGCAGGAAGGCTTATGGATGACTTTCCTGCCAGGCACTAATTGAGGCCTTTAATCGTAGAACCCTACAGTGCAGAAGGAGGCCATTCAGCCCATCAAGTCTGCACCGACCACAATCCCACCCAGGCCCCATCCCACAACCCCATGCTCGCTCGTCCCCTACACTAAGGGGCAACTTAGCATGGCCAATCCACTTAACACGCACATCTTTGGACTGTGGGAGGAAACCAGAGCTCCCGGAGGAAACCCACGCAGACACGGGAAGAATGTGCAAACTCCACATAGACAGTGACCCAAGCCAGGAAACGAACCCGGGTCCCTGGCGCTGTGAGGCAGAAGTGCTAACCACTGTGCCACCGTGCCGCTAAATGGGCAATTAATGCCCACTTATTGGCCTCATCCTGCCGCGACCAATATCCAACAAGTGGCAAGCAAGGAAGTCACCATGTGACCCATTACCACTGGAGCCCCTTCAAGAAATTTAATCATAGAAACTCTACAGTGCAGAAGGAGACCATTCGGCCCATTGAGTCTGCACCGACCACAATCCCACCCAGGCCCTACCCCCACATATTTACCCGCTAATCCCTCTAACCTACGCATCCCAGGACTCTAAGGGGCAATTTTTAACCTGGCCAATCAACCTAACCCGCACATCTTTGGACTGTGGGAGGAAACCGGAGCACCCGGAGGAAACCCACGCAGACGCGAGGAGAATGTGCAGACTCCACACAGACAGTGACCCAAGCCGGGAATCGAACCCAGGTCCCTGGAGCTGTGAAGCAGCAGTGTTAACCACTGTGCTACCGTGCCACCCCAACAATACAATGATCAGATTGTTTACTACCAAGAGGTTTGGGGTGGGGTATAAACCTGGGCAGGGAACTAAATCCCCCAAAATTCTGGTTAGTTAAAGATCTTACATGACCCCATGTGGCTTTTATCAGAGCATGTTCTGGTGCCCTTAACCCAGATTGTCTGAGCTGTGTGTAAATTGCCAGGTTCAACATGTGAAAGCATGGCAGGGGAAGCATTCATCAATGAAACTGCAGGCTGGAAATAAAATACTGAAACTGGATAGCTGGTGCCCTGCCTATTTGCAAGAATTATGCAACACAAGGTTTGTTCTGAGAACATCATTCACTGGTTTTGCAATTCAGTTCACTGATCTGAAACATTGTCCAACTTGGTCTGTGCTTCCCTGCTGTCAGCTTTCACTGCATCATGGGAGCAGCTTTTGTGACCATACAATGAAGGACAGGAGGAGCAGCCAGGCTGACACTAATAGCACCAGATGCAGCAAGCGATACAACAATGCCAACAGGACTGATAGAATCATAAGAAGCAACAGCAGTAGCTACCTCTCCACAGCCACATGCCGTTCCATAGGAAAGGGGGGATAGATACAAAAAGCTCCTGCTTAAAGGAGTGAAATGCCCAGCTCCCGGTATAATTTGATTTGATTTGATTTATTAATGTCACATGTATTAACATACAGTGAAAGGTGTTGCTTCTTGTGCGCTATACAGACAAAACATACCGTTCATAGAGAAGGAAAGGAAAGAGTGCAGAATGTAGTGTTACAGTCATAGCTAGGGTGTAGAGACAGATCAACTTAATGCAAGGTAGAAGACAGGTAGAAGATCATTTTATTGGACATGACCAAACATCAGTGCCTCAGGGGGTCTGGACTTATATGATAGGTTGTTCTTTACATTTGCAGCTTCCTAGAATACAGTGTCCTTTCAAAGGAGCCAGCTGGATACATATTGCCAGAGATCATCCTTCTTTCTCACCTCCAGTTTTCCACTTTCCATTCCAGCTCTCCTTCTTGCCACTCCCCCCCCACCCCCCCACTCCACCCCCCCCCCCCCCCCCCCCCCCCACTCCTCACCATTCTGGCCGCCCCTCCAGGGCAACTGCCACATTCCTCAGGCAGTCCTTTAACAATGTGCACCTCTGTTCTGCCATTCACACATTCTGATCATTTAATGAGCACTTTTTAGCACCTTCTTAGCCTTCTATGTCCTCATTTACATTGTAAGAAGTCTCACAACACCAGGTTAAAGTCCAACAGGTTTATCTGGTAGCACAAGCCACAAGCTTTCAGGGCGCTGCTCCTTCATCAGGTGAGTGGGAGTTCTGTTCACAAACAGAACAGAACAGAACTTCCACTCACCTGATGAAGGAGCAGCGCTCTGAAAGCTTGTGGCTTGTGCTACCAAATAAACCTGTTGGACTTTAACCTGGTAAGCTGGTGTTGTGAGACTTCTTACTGTGCTTACCCCAGTCCAATGCCGGCATCTCCACATCATCTCATTTACATTCCCTTTGTCCCATTCCACACCCTCATAACATGAATCTCCGCTGATTCTCTTTGCTCTCAGCACTGATGAAGGGTCATCTAGGCTCGAAACGTTGGCTCTATTCTCTTGCCACAGATGCTGTCAGGCTTGACAGCATTTTCTGTTTTTGTTTGAGCTCTATTAACTTTGCTAATTATTTTCTCTCTATGTGTATACTCGAGATACTTTGGGGGAAATTTTCCCATCCCGCCTGCCACGGGAATTGTAGTGGGCGGGGGATGGACCATACAAAGGTCCCTTGACCTCAGGCAGGATTTTCTGGTTATGTGGCGAGTGTGGCCAGAAAACCCCACCCTTTGAGACATGTCTTTGGTTTGAAAATCTGTGAATACTCCATGGACTCTTGATCTGGGAATAAAAAATTGCCAATTTGAATTTGTAAGCCATGATTGGAATCAAAAAAGATGTTCAAAGCATGAAAATAATTGTTGAGTTTCAATTTCAATTTAAGATTATGCACCTAGACTGGGGAAATCTTTGTGATTTACATTTTAAGTTAAGGATGCAGACATGTGTATATTTTGACTAAAGTTTACTTGTGCAACTGTGAATCGGAAAATAAGTTTCTATTGTGTTAAAAAGAGCAACATTCAACCTTGAAAAATTACAAATTACAGTTATTATGTGATGCGCTACTCAAACACGAGGCCTGAAGCTCGGTAAATGAAAGGCTTTTATTTACTGTAATGAAGCAGCCAGTACTTATATACACTATCCCAGACTGAAGGGGTCCCGGCCAGAGCAGGGACTCTTATACCTCTCCCAGGAGGCGGAGCCCGACTGGGATGTGCCACAACACCACAGTACAAAGGTGTAACAACCCCACCCTAACCCCAACAGCAACAATAGCACAACCCAGCAGTAACATATGTACATCCTTGTAGTACTGGCCAGCCCCTGGCTCAGTACTATCCAGTGGGAACCAACGATGGTTCACCACATTATGGTAGTGGATTATCTTGAACTTTTCAAAACACTTAATTTTGATTAGACGGCAGCTAAAATTTGTAAATAAAAAATGAGTGGTCTTACTTTAAATGAAAGACGCCTGGTCTTGTTTTAAATCAACTTCAACATTTACAAAGTATTACCTTCCTAATTCGGTTATTGAATATCTGAGACCTGCTTATAAAATTGTGCCTGGGATAGTGAGATAGGCAAGGCAAACCTGTAATACCCAGTAAAAGGCATGTCATATTCTGAACTTTAAACAGGAACTGTGCTTATGTGGAAGCTTTAGGAACTGCCTTTATTTCTTTAAAAATTGACACAGACAAACTGTTAAGATGGCTGCCAAGGAGGTCAGGTAACCTTTGCGAATTTAACCCAGACAATCTGGCATCTGGAAAGTTGCTAATTGAATCATACTGGGTGGGGTTCTCCCCTTTGAATGAATGTTCTGACAGCAACTGCTTTGTGGAATTCGCCATTGTTCAAACTTACTCCAAAATACAGAGCCAGTGGACTCCTATGGCAGGAATTCTGGGCACCCCTGGCATGTTTCTTGGCCATGATGTGGAGATGCCGGTGTTGGACTGGGGTAAGCACAGTAAGAAGTCTCACAACACCAGGTTATATATGCCCTGTTTGTGAACACAACTCCCACTCACCTAATGAAGGGGCAGTGCTCCGAAAGCTTGTGGCTTGTGCTACCAAATAAACTAGTTGGACTTTAACCTGGTGTTGTGAGACTTCTTACGATGTTTCTTGGCGACAGGAGGATCTTCAGGTCCCATCGCTGTCGATGGGATTTCCCAGTGCTTTTACCGCCACCCCACCCCCAAAAGCACAAGGTGAAATTCCTCCCATTAGTACTGACTGCATAGAGCTTAAACATTTCAGAAGATAGTCACAAACCTGTAAGACAGAGCTGGAGGCTGAGGGGATTAGGATGCTGCATAAACAACTCAATAAGAAGTTTAACAACACCAGGTTAAAGTCCAACAGGTTTATTTGGTAGCAAAAGCCACACAAGCTTTCGGAGCTCCAAGCCCCTTCTTCAGGTGAGTGGGAATTCTGTTCACAAACAGGGCATATAAAGACACAGACTCAATTTACACGAATAATGGTTGGAATGCGAATACTTACAGCTAATCAAGTCTTTAAGATACAAAAAACGTGAGTGGAGAGAGCATCAAGACAGGCTAAAAAGATGTGTATTGTCTCCAGACAAGACAGCCAGTGAAACTCTGCAGGTCCAGGCAAGCTGTGGGGGTTACAAATAGTGTGACATGAACCCAATATCCCGGTTGAGGCCGTCCTCGTGTGTGCGGAACTTGGCTATCAGTTTCTGCTCAGCGACTCTGCGCCGTCGTGTGTCATGAAGGCCGCCTTGGAGAACGCTTACCCGAATATCAGAGGCCGAATGCCCGTGACCGCTGAAGTGCTCCCCAACAGGAAGAGAACAGTCTTGCCTGGTGATTGTCGAGCGGTGTTCATTCATCCGTTGTCGCAGCGTCTGCATAGTTTCCCCAATGTACCATGCCTCGGGACATCCTTTCCTGCAGCGTATCAGGTCGACAACGTTGGCCGAGTTGCAAGAGTACGTACCGTGTACCTGGTGGATGGTGTTCTCACGTGAGATGATGGCATCTGTGTCGATGATCTGGCACATCTTGCAGAGGTTGCTATGGCAGGGTTTTGTGGTGTCAACTCAATGTGGTAAACAACTCAATGGCATGATAAGAGAACAAGTCGGTTGTGACCATGTTCAGTCCAAGCTAGTTGAACAGTATAGAGTAGAACCTATTCCTTCCGAAATCTTGAGCTCTCAGGACAGATGGAAGTCCTTAATGCAATTCCGATCATCCTGAACTCAGCAGAGGAAAGAGGATGTTTTGCTTTCTTGTCATTTAATGGAATAATTGTAACAGATTGATAGGAGAACAAAATTGCTTTCGTGTATTCATATTAAAGGTTGTTGTTTAAAACCACCAAGGTCTAAGAAACGTGAAATGTATACTTGCTTGAGTAACAACTCTTTGATGCAACTATAAACAAGGAAAATGGCAAATGGGTTCTTGTAGGGATGGGGGTGAGGGGAGGAATCAGCCAAAATCATTGCCTAACAGTAACCTAGTGACCGATCAGAGAAAGAATGTTTATGAATATGAAGACTGGACAGGATCATGCAGTGAGGCTCCCCACAGCTGAACAGTTTCATTACACATATTTTCCAGGTTCATACATGAAAGCACCAGAGTCTTGCCTGAATCCATGGAAATGTACTATGGTGAGAAAACTCCATACAGGACAAGAAAAAAGAACAAAATATTTGAGGAAAAGGAATAGAAAGAAGCTTGATTCCTGCTGATTACAGTTTGAAGCTGATAGCACTTTGACAGACTAAACTCAAAAATATAATTTTGGCCACAGAGAAAGCTTTGATATCTCTGAGTGGTTCATCTGCTTCAGTGTTAAACATTTCCAGATTTGGTTAAAATTGTATCATTGCATAATGTTATTAAACAGTTAATCAGTGCAATCTAGAAACTGCCTGGACCAGAATTTCCTGTGAATTATGTCAAAATTTGTGCAGGTTTCAAACTGACCCTGCTGACTGATACTTATTTTGATATTTCTTGCCAATTTCATTAGCACGGACCTGAATGTGAAAACAGACAAAAACTTAGGTAAACAGGCATGATGTGGAGATGCTGGCGTTGGACTGGGGTGGGCACAGTAAGAAGTCTCACAACACTAGGTTAAAGTCCAACGGGTTTATTTGGAATCACGAGCTTTCAGAGCGCTGCTTCTTCATCAGGTGAAGAAACAGCGCTCCGAAAGCTCATGGTTCCACATAAACCCATTGGACTTTAATCTGGTATTGTGAGACTTCTTACAGATAAACAGGGGCTTAGAGAGAAATGGTAAACATATTTCTTTACCCACACCTCTCACCCACTTAATGTCTGAAATTTAAAAATTGAAGCCATCTATTTATGTGCATTAAGCACAATAATAAGAATTGCAAACATGGAACTTCTACAACTTTTAATGTTCTTCATTCTAAAGGCATAAACATGCATACAAAGTTGCCACAAATACTGTGTAATAATTCTCACACACACATGCAAAAATCATTGCGTTAAAACAAGGCCAAAATAATTTCAAACATGTGTTTAAATTGCATTTGCAAAATGTGAGCAACTTCATTAATTAGATGTAATTATCAGTAACAACTATAAATAGTATCCAGAATTAAAACCATTCCACACCCACCATGGGAACAATTAGTGTTTATGCTTTTGTCCACTCCTGGTGTTATTCAGAAGTCTTTTGTTCCTCCAGAACTGAGAATAAGTTCCTTTCCATTCATCTGAGAAACTGATGTAAATCTGGAGTTCTGCTTTTAGCCTGTTCGCTGTTCCTCTCATCTCCAAATGTTGGTCATCATTGAGAAAGCCTCTTCTGTACATTGAGCATTGCAGCATCATGTGGAACACAAGCAACGACTGAGAGTCAGCGCATCATCAGGATGTACGCATGGATAAGTCCAACAGGATCTTTGCACACAAACGCCAATATAATTGTGATTTTAAAAGACGTTAACCCATGAAGATTAGAAAGTGAGGTTTTACAAACTGAAAGGGAGCAGAGCAGTGAAAGCCAGACTGTTCAGTATAAATCCTCATGTTTCCAAAAAAATTCTAAGTGTCCGATTTGTGCTAAAAACTGGAGTAAATCACGCTGGTTTTTTCAGTGTGAGTTTCAAAATGAATCTTCCACATTCTGTGCTTCACAGAATGCACTAGCTTGAATCTCATGAAAACTCAGTGGGCTGGAGAGGCCGGCAGCATAGCACTGAGTGGGCCACTGTGCATGCACCAATCTGTCAGCGCCGAGATCAGCGCATGTGCAATGGCCCCGCATTGCTGGCGTCCCGATTGCTGGCTAGCTCGATCGCTGGCCAGCCCCATGACCCCTTACTGCGGATAGTTGGGAACCTGTCTCGGGGGCAGGGAATTCATATGGTGTTCGTGGAAGTGGAAATGACTAGGGTTGGGAAGCATTTTCCGATCAGGGCCATTGTGATCTCCTGGACTCGTTTCGATCGCCTCAGGGGGTCGGAGAGGAATTTCCCAGATTTTTTTTTTCCCCATATTGGCCCTGGGGTTTTTCACTCTGGGTTTTCGCCTCTCCCTGGAGATCACATGGTCTGGAATGGGGGGGTGGGGGTGAGTTAATAGGTTGTAATGAACAAAGCATCGTAGCTGTGAGGGACAGCTCGGTGGATAGGATATTGGTATGTAGATAGGCTGGAAAATTGGGCGGGGATCCTGGATTCAGGATTCAATCCTGGACCGGGGAGCGGCGCGGGCTTGGAGGGCCGAAGGGCCTGTTCCTGTGCTGTATTGTTCTTTGTTCTTACCACTGGCCTTGCGATTTCCCCCCCTCCCATGGCCCGATTGCTGGCCTCCTGGACATGTTTGGTGCCAGCCCCGACCTCCGTCCCGTCCCCATGGAACTGCCCGATGCGCATTGCCACTTTGCCTCTTAGGCAGTGCCAGGGGGCCAGGCTGGCACTGCCAAGTTGGCAATGCCCAGTGGGCACCCCCCCATCACCCCAACCTCCTGGGGGGGGGCCTCTATTTTGAGACTTCAGCCTCGGGCCCGCTAATGATATGTTAAATATATTTAAATTATGATTTATATAAATTATACAACCCTGCGCCCAGTCCTGATGCAGGTGGCGGAAATCCAGCTGCTGGAGACTCACGGAGGCCGTGGCGCTCAGTGGGGAACCCGCAAAATGGTCTCCGTTTGAGGCTCCCAGCCTCCTGCACTGCAAAAGCAGCACAGTCGGCTGGGAGAATCGCCCCTATGGTCTGGGGGGATTATTGAATAACAGCTTGACAGACAGAGGACTTCAAACTTTTATCATGCTGTGCTGGAGACTCAGTCAAGGAAGTTCGTGGGATGACAAATGTCTTCTATCTAAGAAGGACCAGGAGGCCTTTAATACAAATCTCTGCAGGCAGTGGGAGCAAATAGTTGTGGCAGGTAATGTCAGCAATGTATTCCCAAGAATGTAGATGCAGTGCTGTTAGACATTCAAAGAACAAAGAACAATACAGCACAGGAACAGGCCCTTCGGCCCTCCAAGCCCGCGCCGCTCCCTGGTCCAAACTAGACCATTCTTTTGTATCCCTCCGTTCCCACTCCGTTCATATGGCTGTCTAGATAAGTCTTAAACGTTCCCAGTGTGTCCGCCTCCACCACCTTGCCTGGCAGCGCATTCCAGGCCCCCACCACCCTCTGTGTAAAATATGTCCGCCTGATATCTGTGTTAAACCTCCCCCCCTTCACCTTGAACCTATGACCCCTCGTGAACGTCACCACCGACCTGGGGAAAAGCTTCCCACCGTTCACCCTATCTATGCCTTTCATAATTTTATACACCTCTATTAAGTCTCCCCTCATCCTCCGTCTTTCCAGGGAGAACAACCCCAGTTTACCCAATCTCTCCTCATAACTAAGCCCCTCCATACCAGGTAACATCCTGGTAAACCTCCTCTGTACTCTCTCCAAAGCCTCCACATCCTTCTGGTAGTGTGGCGACCAGAACTGGACGCAGTATTCCAGATGCGGCCGAACCAACGTTCTATACATCGGCAACATCAGACCCCAACTTTTATACTCTATGCCCCGTCCTATAAAGGCAAGCATTCCATATGCCTTCTTCACCACCTTCTCCACCTGTGACGTCACTTTCAAGGATCTGTGGACTTGCACACCCAGATCCCTCTGCGTATCTACACCCTTTATGGTTCTGCCATTTATCATGACATTAATGCATGGTAATGGAGTGTAAATGCATCTTCAGATGTTATTTCTACCATTGCTCCCATTCACCACACAAAATATAACAGCAGCTGCAAACGCATGGCATTGTGGTTGTATTTTAAATGTCCTCTGAAATAGCTCAGCAGGCCACTCAAGTGTGTTCAAGGCCACAGTTCACCATCATCTTCTCACGGGGAATTTGGGGATTGGTCAGTCAATGCTGGCCTTGCCGCCAATGTCCACACCCCATGAAGTAATAATACCTCATCTTCCACATGCAGCCTTGCTGCAAGCCTCCCAGTCACAGCATCAACAGCTAATCAACCATGACTGCCTCATCACCAGACACATCACACCACACCCACTGCTATTCTTCCCTCTCACTGACAGGACACGGTGATGCACTGAAGTGCTCGGTGGATTGTCAGGCCTGTCAGAAAGTTTGTGGTCACTGTTAAGCAGAGTGAAGGAGTCCAGCACCAACAATGCACAGGGCTTTGTGCAGAGTTTGGAGCCAATTCTTTCCCATGGAAAAGTGATGTTATTTCCATTAACAGACTTGTGGATCCAAGCCTGAAGCAGAATTTGATGGCTGATATCTCAGCTTCATTGTTGGACAAGCAGAAGTTATCTAACATTTGACTGCTGCAGTGAAAGCTAACACTTCTATCGAGCTCATCTTGTTAGCATGAAAGCTCAGAAAGCTGCTATCATAGGTGCTGAATACCAGTCTACGAAGGTGGGTGGGGTGGAACAGCAGTCCAACAATCTATTTTCACACATTTCTATATTTTCTACTTTCAAGGGACAAGAACAAGGCCAGCATTTGTTGATCATCCCTGGTTGCCCCCCCACCTTGAGAAAGCAGTGGTGAGCTGCCTTCACAAATCACTACAGTTTATCTGATGGAGGGTAAAGTATGGTAGTGCTGTGAAGGAGTTCCTGGATTTTCAACTCACAATAGTAACAGCAAAGAAGCATATAGGCTGGAATTTTACCGGCACACCCGCCCTGATTCCGGGGATGGGCGAGGCTCGGAGAACGACATTCTCCGTTGGCCTCGGGTGGGATTGCACGAACCTCGGGTGGATGTGCCGGTAAAATCCCGCCCACAGTTTTAAGTCAGGATGGTGTGTGGCTTTTGGGGGCAAACATGCAAATACTGGTGGTCTCATGTATCTGCTACCTTTGTCCTTCTAGGTAAGTCGATCTCATGGATTTGGAAGAAACTGTTGAAGGAGCCTTGACAAGTTGCTGCAGTACATCTTGCAAATGGTGCACATCTCTGGCACTGCCTTGGTGGTAGACGGCATGAATACTTCAGGTGATGGATGGCATGCTGATCATGCAGGCTGCTTTGTCCTGGATAGTGTCAAGCTTCTTGAGTGCCTTAGGAACCACACTCATCCAGGAATGTGGAGTGTATTCCCCTCGCCCCTTGTATATGGTTGACAGGCTTTGGAGAGTCAGTAGATGAGCCACTCACTGCAGAATTTCCAGTCTCTGACTTGCTTTTGTATCCACGGCATTTATATAGCTGGCCCAGTTAAGTTAAATTTCTGGACAATGCTAGCTGCCAGGATGATGATGCTGGGGTATTCAGCGATGCCATTGAATGTCAAGGGGAGATTAGATACTCTCTTGCTGGTGATGATCATTGTCTGGGACTTGCGTGACATGAATGTTGCCTGCTAATTGTCACCACAAACCTGAATGTTGCCCAGATCTTGCTGCTTATGGACCTGTGCTTCTTCTGAGTGACACGGAGCAAGTGTACAATCATCAGCAAACATCATCACTTCTGAACTTATGACGGAGGAAAAGTCATTGATGGTGTAACTGGAGAAGGTTGGATCGAGGACACTTACCCTGAGGAATTCCTGCAGGGATGTCTGGGGATGGATTTTTTGACTTTTGCATGCAATTGGGACAGTATGATTTACAAAGCCAATTTAGAATGTTTTTTGGTACTTTTTATTTTATTTCAACATCGTTGCAAAGATGACTCTGATGATGGTCAGTAACATGGGGGCGTTAAGATATGTGACTGTTGGCGAATGGAATTGTGTTCATTTAACCATATGATCACAAATAACATTTGCATGTGACACTAAGAAAATAATCTATATTTCATTAGTCACAAGTCCAGTGGCCCAAATCTTCCATTGTGGTTTGAAACCTTTATTCCCGAACCTGATAAGATAAAAATACCTTCCTCCAATTTTTCTGGGTAACCTTTCAATGGGAGATCGCACAGAACACAATCAGTGCAGGAAACCTCGGAGACAGCAACAGAGTGACTCTGATCCAAAGCCTCACCCTATTTTTGTGACACTAGCTGCTGTAAAGTAAGTAAGTAAGTAAATTGTTTAAGTACCCCAAATTTTCTTTCAAAAGCTATGGACAGACATTAAGAGTGTGTAAGGGACTTGGGTAGGTGAGGTGGAAGGGCGACTAGTGTAAATGGGTGAGGAGGTAGTGTGGGTACAGGGAGAGGTGGATAAGGGATTAGGGTGAGTGAGGTAGGGCGAGGTCGGATTGGTGGGGATAGTGGGATACTGAGGTCACGTCAGGTTGGGGGAAGGGTTAGGGTAAGGTCGGATGATAAGGTTAGCTCAGGATGGGGTGGGGGAATCAGATGGTCATGTGGGGGAGTTGTGGGGTGGTGGGAGTCAGGGATTGAAGAGGACTTGGGGGTCAAGGGAGTAGTGTGTGTGATTGGAGGGTCAGTTGTATAGTTACCCAGATATCGGACTAGGTTTTAGTCTGACATTTCCTGGGTAGCTATCCAGGTAAGTCAGAACTGTCCAACGTTTCTGACTCTAACCCCGAGTTGGAGCCTTTCTCAGAGGTTCCAGGGAGCAGCAGAATTACCCATTTGAAGTTCAAACTTCAGGGCCAATTCTCATTGGGACCTCCGAGAATTTCCCTGGTCCCTTGCAGATTTTGACGGATACATCTAGTCTCCAATTATCCAGAGTCTGGAAGATCTGGTCTATATTTGTTATTCTTTATAATTTCATCACAGACATGATGGGTCAAAAAGCTGCTTTCTATGCAGTAAAACTCTATGACTCTTGGTCAGATTAATTTGATCACCTCCTCCTCCGCTTCTCCAATTTTGAGATATTTCAAGTGCAACTATCTCCCAATTTCAGTCCAAATCCCTGTTGCTGATTTTAAATTTCTCCTTCCTTTATCTATTCCACATTTAATTCCAGCAGTGGGAGTTTGGGATCAAGTTAGTGAATTTAATTTGATTTGATTTGATTTAATATTGTCACATGTACTGGGATACAGTGAAAAGAATGGAACGGGAGTAACAGTTGATGAGAATAGCTGACAGTAACAGCTCAAAGGAAGGCACTGGTTTGCTGCTGGTGTTTGGTTTATGATGTTTGACAAAATTGACCTTCCTGGGAAGGAAACCAGAGGGAGGATATGAAAATATGGAGTGAATTTTCCCTTCTCTTGCAGGCACTGAAGGCAATGGTAAACCACTGCAGTACATTGCCAAGAATAATCACGGACCAATCTAATGGACATCCATGGTCACCAACGCCCTCTTAGGACCTGGTGTCTGAAGGAGGAGGAGGATTGCAGGCACTAAAATAGTGATGCACCCAAAATGGGTTACATTGTCTACTGCTCCATTAATAAGAATGAATAGACCAGTGATATTTTGAATGGCACTAATTACTGAAAGCCCAAATCCTCCACTTGTTATAGAACATAGAACAGTACAGCACAGAACAGGCCCTTTGGCCCACGATGTTGTGCTATTGGTGGCATGCCCTTTTTAATGTGTCAATTGAGGCTTCAAGAATTACAAACTTAGGTTAGAACAGGTCAGACGATTTGCTGTGCACAGATCCAGCAGCTCTGTGGGAGATGGGAGCTGATGAGGTCCAGTCAAGATAAGTCTGCCGTTATTTTTGTTGGTTGCAGGGGAGCAGGATTTCCCCCTTCAGTTTCCTCAAAAATAATCTGAGCTGGTCACATCCTGAGACGTCACCCTCTGACTGTGTCCCAACTCCCAGCACCTTGCTGGCAGCCAGGCCAGCTGAATTACTGGAGGCCTCAATCCTGGGAGCAACATTGGGATGGCTTGTGGTGCCCCGAGAGTGCAGTGACTGGATTTTAATGAGGTTAGCACCTCAGGATTACAACCACTGCTTCACTGCAGTTATGGGCGACATACCAGTTGGCCAGTGTGCTGGTCTATTATCCAAATTGGTCTATTGTCCAAAGATCAAAATTGACTCCATAACAATTTTAGCCTATCCGTGACACCAAGTTTTGCGTTACACACAAATATCCCAGATGTTTCCAAATGGAAGTGAGAAAATGTAAGAAACATGAACTGGTGCAGTGTCCCGTTGATATGAATATTTAACAATGGTCCCTGAGTATTTTGATTGTATTGCTATATATATTTCAATTTCATAGTGATGTTAGTCTGTGACATCAACTGGAAAAAATCGATTCCTTGTCCATTTCTCCATTGATCTGGGGTCAGGGCTGGGTTAAATTTCCTCCATCTTACTGATTACCATACTGGCTTCTCCAGCTGTTCCATTTTTATAAAAACGATAGTGATTTTTGTCAGTGCTTCTACATTTGAACCTGCAATCAGATAAAAAAACCCATCATAAATAATGAACATCAGCTGATTTTTTTGTCACCTTCCTTTCTTTAGACACAATCACTTATTTCATAACAGATTGATTTTATTTGAGTAATTCAAAAAGGTTTAGGGTCAGCTGATATGACAATGAAGGTTGCCAATGTACCAATGCATTACTAAGCCACAGATTGAAGTGAATGAAGGCGGTAATTTAGATAAGGGAGTAGAGGGAGAGGGTGTTCGCGACTCATCAAAGCGGGTCCAGATAAAAGCTGGAATAAGGACACTTTGCCTGAATGCACGAAGCATTCGGAACAAGGTGAATGAGTTGATGGTGCAAATCAGCACAAGTGGGTACGATCTAGTGGCCATTACAGAAACGTGGCTGAAAGGTGACCAGGACTGGGAGATGAATATCCAGGGGTATCAGGCGTTTAGGAAGAATAGACAGGAAGGAAAAGGTGGTGGGGTCGCGCTATTAATAAGAGATAATATCAGGGTAGTACTGAGGGATGACATAGGCTCTGAGGAACAAAACGTGGAATCGTTATGGGTAGAGATGAGGAATAGTAGAGGGAGAAAGACACTAGTAGGTGTGGTATATAGGCCCCCAAATAATAATGTTGAGGTGGGGAGGGCTATAAACAAGCAGATAAGGGATGCGTGTAAAAACGGAACGGCAATAATCATGGGGGACTTCAACATGCACATTGACTGGCAGACTCAAGTCGGTAAGGGTGGAATGGAGGAAGAGTTCTTAGAATGCTGTCGGGATAGTTTCCTTGAACAGCATGTTACGGAACCGACGAGGGAACGAGCTATTTTGGATCTGGTATTGTGTAACGAGGTAGGTAGAATTAAGGATCTTATTGTGAAGGACCCTCTTGGGTCTAGTGACCACAATATGGTCGAATTTCTGATTCAGATGGAAGAGGAGAAAGTTTGGTCTCAAACCAGTGTTCTCTGTTTGAACAGAGGGAAATATGATAGGATGAGGGATGAATTGGCTAAGGTAGACTGGGAGAGCAGGCTGGCAGGTAGGATAGCTGAGGAACAGTGGAGGATTTTTAAGGAGATCCTTTTCAGTTCTCAGCAAAAATATATTCCAGCAAAAAACAAGGATTGTAAGAAAAGGGAGAACCAGCCGTGGATAACGAAGGAAATAAAGGAGAGTATTAAAATAAAAACAGCTGCGTACAGAGTGGCCAAAAATAGTGGAGAAACAAGTGATTGGGAAAAATTTAAGAAACAACAAAGAGAGACTAAGAAAGCGATAAAGAAAGGAAGGATAGACTATGAAGCTAGGCTAGCAATTAATATAAAAAATGATAGTAAAAGTTTTTATAAATATATAAAAAGGAATAGAGTGGCTAGAGTGAATGTTGGACCCTTGGAGGACGAGAGGGGGGAGTTAATAGTGGGAAATGAGGATATGGCTGAGTCTTTAAATAAGTTTTTTGTGTCGGTCTTCACGGTGGAGGACACAAATAGTATGCCAAATATTAACGATAGAGGGTTGGCAGCAGGAGAAATACTTAATACGATTAATGTTACCAGAGAGGCAGTGCTGGGTAGACTAATGGGACTGAAGGTGGACAAGTCCCCGGGTCCGGATGGAATGCATCCCAGGGTATTGAAAGAAATGTCAGAGGTAATAGTGGATGCGTTAGTGATTATTTATCAAAACTCGTTGCATTCTGGGGTAGTGCCGGTTGATTGGAAAACGGCTAATGTTACGCCGCTGTTTAAAAAAGGAAGGAGACAAAAGGCGGGTAACTATAGGCCGGTCAGCTTAACGTCTGTAGTAGGGAAAATGCTGGAATCCATTATTAAAGAGGAGATAGCAGGGCATCTGGATAGAAATGGTTCGATCAATCAGACGCAGCATGGATTCATGAGGGGAAAGTCGTGCTTGACGAACATGTTGGATTTTTATGAAGATGTGACTAGGGCGGTTGATGGAGGAGAACCGGTGGATGCGGTGTTTTTGGATTTCCAAAAGGCGTTTGATAAGGTGCTCCATAAAAGGCTGCTGAAGAAGATTAGGGCACACGGAGTTGGGGGTAGTGTGTTAAAGTGGATTGGGGACTGGCTATCCGACAGGAAGCAAAGAGTCGGAATAAATGGGTGTTTTTCCGGTTGGAGGAAGGTAACTAGTGGCGTGCCGCAGGGTTCGGTACTCGGGCCGCAACTGTTTACCATTTATATAGATGATCTGGAGGAGGGGACGGAGTGTAGGGTAACGAAGTTTGCAGACGACACAAAGATAAGTGGAAAAGTGAATCGTGTGGAGGACGGAGAAGATCTGCAGAGAGAGATTTGGACAGGCTGAGTGAGTGGGCGAGGATATGGCAAATGGAGTATAACGTTGAGAAATGCGAGGTTATACACTTTGGAGGAAATAATAACAAATGGGATTACTATCTCAATGGAAACAAATTAAAACATGCTACCGTGCAAAGGGACCTGGGGGTCCTTGTGCATGAGACGCAAAAGCCCAGTCTGCAGGTACAACAGGTGATCAAGAAGGCAAATGGGATGTTGGCCTATATTGCGAGGGGGATAGAATATAAAAGCAGGGATGTCTTGATGCACCTGTACAGGGCATTGGTGAGGCCGCAGCTGGAATACTGTGTGCAGTATTGGTCCCCTTATATGAGGAAGGATATATTGGCATTGGAGGGAGTGCAGAGAAGGTTCACCAGGTTGATACCGGAGATGAGGGGTTTGGATTATGAGGAGAGGCTGAGGAGATTGGGTTTGTACTCGTTGGAGTTTAGAAGGATGAGGGGGGATCTTATGGAGACTTATAAGATAATGCGGGGGCTGGATAGGGTGGAGGCGGAGAGATTCTTTCCACTTAGTAAGGAAGTTAAAACTAGAGGACACAGCCTCAAAATAAAGGGGGGTCGGTTTAAGACAGAGTTGAGGAGGAACTTCTTCTCCCAGAGGGTGGTGAATCTCTGGAATTCTCTGCCCACTGAGGTGGTGGAGGCTACCTCGCTGAATATGTTTAAAGCGCGGATGGATGGATTCCTGATCGGTAAGGGAATTAAGGGTTATGGGGATCAGGCGGGTAAGTGGTACTGATCCACGTCAGATCAGCCATGATCTTATTGAATGGCGGGGCAGGCTCGAGGGGCTAGATGGCCTACTCCTGCTCCTATTTCTTATGTTCTTATGTTCTTATGATTGCTAAGAATTAAAGCATGCGGGGATGTCAGGTAAGATGGGAATATAAGCTTTGTACCTGAGATCGGCACCTTTCAATCAAGCTTTGGAAGGAGGAATGGAGGCATAGACTATTTTCTAAATGGGGAAATGCTTAGGATATCAGAAGCACAAAAGGATTTGGGAGTCTTTGTTCAAGATTCTCTTAAGGTTAACATGCAGGTTCAGTCGGCAGTTAGGAAGGCAAATGCAATGTTAGCATTCATGTCGAGAGGGCTAGAATACAAGAGCAGGGATGTACTTCTGAGGCTGTATAAGGCTCTGGTCAGACCCCATTTGGAGTATTGTGAGCAGTTTTGGGCCCCGTATCTAAGGAAAGATGTGCTGACCTTGGAAAGGGTCCAGAGGAGGTTCACAAGAATGATCCCTGGAATAAAGAGCTTGTCGTATGAGGAACAGTTGAGGACTCTGGATCTGTACTCGTTGGAATTTAAAAGGATGAGGGGGGATCTTATTGAAACTTACAAGATACTGCGAGGCCTGGATAGAGTGGACATAGAAAGGATGTTTCCACTTGTAGGAAAATCTAGAACCAGAGGGCACAACCTCAGGTTAAAGGGATGATCCTTTAAAACAGAGATGAGGAGGAATTTCTTCAGCCAGAGAGTGGTGAATCTGTTGAACTCTTTGCCGCAGAAGGCTGTGGGGCCAGGTCATTGAATGTCTTTAAGACAGAGATAGATAGGTTCTTGATTAATAAGGGGACCAGGGGTTATGGGGAAAAGGCAGGAGAATGGGGATGAAAAAAATATCAGCCATGATTGAATGGCGGAGCAGACTCGATGGGCCGAGTGACCTAATTCTGCTCCTATGTCTTATGGTCTTATGGTCTAAACTCAGATTGATCACCTCAGTGGACAGGGTGCACAAGTAAAAGCTGTCAATATTCAGCAATTAATGTGCTGAAATACGTTAGAATTAACTTATTAAGACATGCCAAACTGATATGCCTTAGGCTTATTTTCTTTGTAAGAATTATTAACATGTTTTGAAAGAAATATTGCAGGAATTCCGGATAGTGTTCATTGTTTTCAACTCAATTTGCTTCAACTTATAATATTGAAATCTATAGATCAGGACGTCAAAAGTTCACTGCCACATGTACGTGGTAGACCATCTGAACGTCTGTTGGAAATACTGCTATTAACCTCAGTGGTCTGTATGGTATTGCCAAACCTCCAAGATTGTTCTGCAGTCTTCAAGCACTAAACATTAAACTCTGGTCACTGCTCTGAACAACATGGAATAAAAATAACTGGGACTTCTTCCTTTTCTTTGAACACTTTTCTTTATTAATTATCAAACTAAGACTTACATTCATGCAGTGCCTTTCAAAGCCTCACGGCACAGATAAATGCTCTGCAGTAAATGAAGTACAGTCACTGCTTTTTTCTCATTGTGCCATTGTGGCCTCACAGTTTGTCCACAGCATGGTGACAACGACCAGAGAATTGCAGGGGGGATTTTCCCATTCCACCCGCCATGGGAATCATAGCAAGGTGGGGTGGGGAATGGACCATTCAAGCGTCCGTTGACCTCAGGCAGGATTTTCCGGTTTTGGGGTGAGTGCGGCTGGAATATCCCACCTTTGGTTGAGTCTCCAGGACAGGGGTTTGAGCCCATAGCCTTCTGACAATCAGCAAACTGAACCATAACTGATACAATGGGCGTGAAATTCCACGGAGTGGCAATTAGGGGACGACTGCCACTCTGCTGCTACTTCGTTTACTGTGAAATTTTTTCAAACCTGTCTAGCTCGAACTTCTGATTCAGGCCAGGCAAAAACTGAGCAGCGCAGCGCTGCTAGATCAGATGGAGGGAAGCTGTATCCCTTTCTTACATCTGCCACATATAAGCTGAGTTTAAAAGTTTATTTATTAGTGTCACAAGTAGGCTTATATTAACACTGCAATGAAACTACTGTGAAAATCCCCGAGTCACCACACTCCCGTGCCTGTTCGGGTACACTGAGGGAGAATTTAACATGAACAATGCACCTAACCAGCACGTCTTTCGAACGGTGGGAGGAAACCGGAGCACCTGGAGGAAACCCACGCAGACATGGGGAGAACGTGCAGACTCCATACACACAGTGACCCAAGCCGGGAATCGAACCCGGGTCCCTGGCGCTGTGAGGCAGCAGTGCTAACCACTGTGCCACTGTGCTGCCCGGTTCAGGTACTTTCAAGCCAAACGTTTTTGATTTTGATTTGATTTTGATTTTCAGGCACTTTCAAGCCAAGCAGAAGGTAAGCTTGTCAGTAAGTGATTGGAATTTGGGGCAGGAAAGGCTGGGGGGTGGGTTGCACTAGTCAGGGGCCAATTGGGAAGGTGTGGAAGGGTGGAGTCAGTCAGCCAGTTGAGGAGTGGGGGTTCACACTCGGCGGGTTAAGTGTTTTGTGCAGATGGGAGAGGTGGGCTGGTGCTGAGGCGTAGGGGATTCAGCCATTAAGGAGGTGCGGGCTTTGGTCAGTATTGGGTGGGGGGGGGGGGTCAAGCGGCAGGTAGGGTGCTCGGTCAGTTGGAGGAATTGGGGGACTGAGGATTTGGTTAGTTGGGGAGGGTAAATTGGTGGTGGGAGATTTGGCCACTCAGGGGCGGGGACGGGAGTTGCAGGGTTGGCTAGTTTGCGGGATGGGTGTTGGCAGTTTGGGGTGCCACCAGTTGAGGGTGGGAGATTGATGGCCTGTGCTAGGGTGTGGGAGGGGCTGGGCTGGTGGGGAGTGGGGGGCGGGGGGGGGGGGGGGGAGGTGGTGTGCAGGTGTTTGGCCAGTTTGGGGAGTGGTCTTGTGGGACTGGGCCTGGGGGAGTAGTCACAGGGTAGCGGGGGCTGGTGGGGAATCCCTCCATATGTCTCTCTGCCTTTCTTTCTCTCCACTGGAAAGTGCATGTGTGGAAATCAAATGAGCCCCAACAGCCAAATGTTGCATCAGCACTCATTGCCTAAGATTAGGAATGGTGTCTAATACAATAATACACTAACAGGAGTTACACGGAACTGGGTCTCATAGAAGCTCAGATCTTAAATAAGACTTATCTTCTTACCTTTAGATCCTCACTTCACCCTGGGCCTGACCCTGGGCCTGATCCCCTTTCCTGATGTCTCTGCTTCTCAACACTGTAATAGCTACCATTGTACAGCTCTGTGAAAAACTCTCTCCAAATGCCTCCAGCCCTCTGTCTCTCTCCCTCTATTTAAAATAGACATCTTCAACCAGGCTCTTGATCACTTCTTCCAGCTCTCTCACAAAGGACAGATATTTGCTCCTTTTCTCCTCAGAGAAGCACCTTGGAACAGAGGCTACATTAAAAGCATTCGATAATTGTGAGCTTTTGTTCAGAGCAGAAAACTGAGAAATAGACTGAATCAAAGGGTGAGATTCTTTCCAGGATTATCAGGGCCTCGGCATTGCGTTCAATTCTGGGCCAGGAACATGGATGTGGCAGTGAAGGGATGTCACTCAGGACCTTCCCAGCGGCATCCAATGCAGAAGCTACCTCTGGAGGCCCCATCCAATCAAACACGGTGGGATGTCCAGTGAGGTGGAGGACCGCTCAGAACTCTGCAGCAATGAATGCCCAGCAGCCCTGCTGGGGGAGGTGGGCACTTCTGAGGCGGGTGGGCGACTGTGAGGGCAGCTCAAAATTGAGGTGCCCTTGTCAGGGAACACAGAAGAGTTACACTGAGGTTTTTCAGCATTTTCTGTTTTTGTTTCAGATCTCCAGCATCTGCAATGCATTACTTTAATTCAATTGGAAACATGAATTTGCGCGGCCCTGTCATTGGGGCTTGGAGCTTCTAGCTCCTCCAATGACTTGGTAGACACTGTATGTGGAGTGGGGGAGGGGGGGGGCGCGGTGGGGGGAGGGGAGGTGCTTTAGCAGTGTGAGGCAATCCTGCAGAATCATGCTGATTTGGACCTAAATCACTTCTACTGGCTGTCCAATATTGGAAAAGCTTCCTGTTAATGGAAATGCATCAGGAATTATCCCCATGTTGACCCCACCCCAACTTTACCAGCACCCTTTCCTCTTCCACCCCCACCTCCATTCCCATCTTTATAGCTGGAAACATTCATTCAATGAAGACAGTGCAGACATACCTCTTCATTTTCTGCATCTGGTCAATGGTTTCAGGGAGAGGAATATTGAGTGTTTCAGGCAGAAATAGAACCAAGAATGCTGAAAACACTGTCAAACTGCCCATCAGAATATAAGGCAGAAACTCATAATAAAAACCTGTGAAAGCACAGAGCAAGTTGTGAGAGCATCTGTTAGGAGAAGATCATCATATTTACATAAAGTCAGAAACACTGCATATGTGACAATACTGTGCCTTAAAGAAATGTATTTATATCATGTTTCTTGTGAGGGGAATGTTTTAAACTTCAGCTCTGATTATGGTGCCAATTTGTCTGCTCCAGGGCAGCTCACATGCTGAGAATGTAGAAGCATAATTGATCCATGATATTAGGGTGTTCGCTTTAATCTGAGCCACTACAGTTTTGTTTATTTTTTGGGTTGTCCCCAGGGGTTTCAGAGTAAGATTTAATTCGTTGATTGATGAGAGAGTCATGTGTGGGCAGGCACAATGGCACAGTGGTTAGCACTGCTGCTTCACAGTGCCAGGGACCCAGGTTCAATTCCGGCCTCGGTCACTGTCTGTGTGGAGTTTGCACATTCTCCCCATGTCTGCGTTGGTTTCTTTCGGGCGTACCGGTTTCCTCCCGCAGTCCAAAGATGTGCAGGTTAGGTTGATTGGCCATGCTAAATTGACCCTAATGTCAGGGAGATGAGCAGGGTAAATGTGTGGGGTTACGGGAATAGGGCCTGGGTGGGATTGCAGTAGGTACAGACTTGGTGGGCCAAATGGCCTCCTTCTGTACTCTAGGGATTCTATGATGGTGAATGGGTGGAGCTAAGCTTACAGAGGAAAAGCAAGCAGTTGCTGCTGGGATCTGCCAGAAGCAAGAAGCGTTGTTCTCTTTCCCTCTCCGGAGTTTGAAATCTGGGACAGCTAGAAAATAGGTATCTCTCTGCAGAAGTGTTCTGCAGGTTTGAGGACTAGCAGCCTACAAACCAGCATGCAAGCCTACTATTTGTGAACTGACTTTGAAGAGGAGTTTATGTCTATGCAAAATATTGCTTAAATTGGAACTAATAGAGATTGTATCTTGTCATGTTTAATTATTTTAATAGGTAAATAAAGTTTGTTTTTATAAAAGCCTCCTAGTGTGTCAATAGAATCACACCTGGAGTGAACCACCTTATGCTCACACTATTGCCAAAATCAAAAATAGTCGGAGTCTAGGCTAACTTCATAGTGTACCTTAAGAGTTTCTGAACTGGTCCCTAACGCACGTAACACAGGTCATGTATTTACTAACCACCCTTTGTTGTATTTCAAATGTTGATGCATTCACAGGACACAGAGATCTGAGCATGTGCAAGTGCACCCTCTGCTGCTTTCAGCTGGCTTTCGGGTGAGCTAGGCTCTGCTCACTCCCCCTGCTGGCGAGAAACTGGTTTGGCCTCATTTTTCTGCCACTGTAAGGTAAGATTCGATTTTTAAGTCGCCCAAAAAAGGTGTGAATTTCTCCCATTTTCATGCTAGTTTGGCATTTAGAACCTTTTTTGGTAAGATCGCCTCCATTGTTTTAGGTCCCTGCTACACACTCCATAAGCACAGACACCATTCCTCTCCTTGGCAACTTTCTAATGTTGGACCAGACCATTCATAACCTTTGTGCCCAATATGGCCGTGATGAGCTTCTAGTCAATTATCTTCTTCATCACCGACACCACCTCTTTTCACCTCTGTGGCATCTTCTGTCTCTACCTCATCTCAGGTCACCTGTTAATTGAGATCTTCATCTCTATCATGTTTTCATTTGATTATTTCAATGCTATTTTTGACCAGCCTCCCAATCTCCATCCTCCAAAAACTTCACGTCAACCAAAACCCTGTATCCTAACTTGCACAAGATGTGCTGAAGTGAGGTGACTTCTTGCAAGCTGTGCCCAGTATACCTTCTAGCTCTATCTTTTACTCTCATTCTATGCTTCTAAAACTTTCTTCCAACTCTTTTAAACTCTCTAACAATGCTTTCATTAAGTTGATCTTTCTCTACACCCTAGCTATGACTGTAACACTACACTGTGCACTCTCTCCTTTCCTTCTCTATGAACGGTATGCTTTGTATAGCACGCAAGAAACAATACTTTTCGCTGTATACTCGTACATGTGACAATAATAAATCAAATCAAATGACATAGTATCATTCATCTGCCATCTCCGTGGTCTACATTATCTCTTGGTCTGTCAATGTCCCAATTTTGAAATGATCATACTCGTTTTCAAATCTCTCCGTGGCCTCACCTCCCCTCTATCTCACACTCTCTACAACACTGCAATATATCAGCACTCTTCCAATCTTGATCGCTTGCTCTTCCCTGATTTTGATCACTTCAGCATTTGCTGACCATGTCTGCAGTGGCTCGGCACTAGGAACTCCCTCCTTGTGCCTCTCTGTCTTTCTATTTCTCTCCTCCTCAAAGGGGCTTCTTAAAACCTACCTCGAACACTTAGCTTTTGGTCATCTGCCCCAAAAGCACCTTATGTGACTTGGTGTCAAATTGCATTATATAATGGTCCTGTGAAACATTTTGAGATCATTTGTCCCCCTTAAAGGTGCTGTGTAGACAAATGTTGCTGTTGATGGTGATATTAAAACCACTACTCTCGGCTTGAGCAAATAGCCAATCATTTGCTTGAAAGCAGCCTACACTTTTTAAGGGTAGAAATTGGTCCTCATTGTGTAGATTTCCCAGGTGGAAAACAGGAATAAATAGCAGGGAGAGGAGTAAGTTTTACAACTGGGAACCTCCTCCATCATAAAAGCAAGGCTGAACTTTTACATCAAATCCATTTTGATATAATGTAGTTTCTACAGAGCACATAGGTTGGGAATCTGGTGAGAGGGGAATGTGACTCAGTGAGGGAGCAAGTGCTACTTTCATAGAATAGAATCATAGGTTCCCTACAGTGCAGAAGGAGGCCATTCGGCCCATTGAACCTTCATCAACAACAATCCCACCCAGGCCCTGTCACTGTAACCTCACATATTTACCCTGCTAATCCCCCTGACAATAAGGTACAATAAACATGACCAATCCATGAACCTGAGCATCTTCAGAGTGTAGGAAAAAACCAGAGCACCCAGAGGAAACCCATGCAGACACAGGGAGAACGTACAAATTCCACACAGTCATCCGAGGCTGGAGTTGAACCCGGGTCCCTGGCGCTGTGAGGCAGCTGTGCTAACCACTATGTCACCATACCGCCCAGGTATATAAAATACAATAAATATGTTAGGGTAGGTGCTGTGATGCAGCTGTAGCATATGGGGACTGATAGGCACCAGTATGATCCAGAGCCACCACCTCTGCTGTAAGTGTTTGCATTTCACCAGGCTTCAGTGCAGACTGGAAGAGCTTAAGTCGAGCTTTGTTACAGGAGGCAATTACACCCCTTGGCATAAGTATTTCACATTTGGTCTGTGATCAGGGATAGGAGGGTATTCATATGAATGAGGCATGCATTAGGATCCAGAGGGTGAAGGTGCAGCCCTTGTACTTGTGAAACAGGTATAAGATTCTTGCAGGATGTGTGGATGAGGACAGCATCTCCAGGTTGCTGAGCAAGCTGACCACACCATTTTACTATACAGATCCATTCAAGCGGGGGAGTGAGCAGGAATATACTAGCAATAAAAGACAGTATAGTTATGGGAATAGCTCCAGTTCCTCTGTAGCCGGGAATATGAGTTTTGCTAGCTATTGCCTGCCCTGTGACAGTGTTTAAGACATCCCCTCGTGGTTGGAAAAGAACTCAAAGAGGAAGGATTGAGTTGTCATGGAGTGGGAATGGGAAGGTCCAGGTTGGCACCAATAACTTAAGTAGGGCTAAGTTATGCTAAAAGAAATGACCATCTGGGGCTAAATTGAGCAAACTCACATACTGTTAATAACACCCGCACCACACTGGTGCCAGGCAATGATCATTGCGAGCAAGAGAAAATCTAATAATCAGTATTCAATGGCATTACCATCACTGAACTCCCCCCACCACCGCCTCCCTCTCCCCCGCCCCCCCCCCCCCCCCGCCCCCCCTGACCTAGTCTTAACATTGTGGGGTTACAATGGACCAGAACTGAACTGGATTAGCTATATAAACACGGTGGCTAAAAGATCAGGTTGGCATTGGGGGGTGGGGGGGAAAGCAGAGTGGTAGTGGAAGACAATATGGCAGGTGCTAAAAAAAGTTGGTTTCCCACTGGTGTAAATTGATGGCAGGAATGTGTGTTCCAGCACATCATAATGGGTTGCCATTCCTACCAGACGCCAGCATTAAACTATTTTGCATCCCGTTAACAGATTGCAGATGAAGGTCCATCAGGAATTGGACTGCTTGTCCAATCAACCGAGCAGCCAGTGGGCGTTCATGCTAGTCCAGAACATACCTGGACAAACACAGCATTCAGAATGTTGGACTTGGTGCCAGAAGGCATGGGGCAGCTCAGGAGACTCTGAAGTGAAGGTGGATGTCTCCAGCGATCGAACCCTGGAGCACCATGTTTGGCAGTGGATGGGTGGAGCATTTATGACATGGATCTTCCACCTTCAGGGTCTTCCAGGAGCTGAATCTTCTTCTTCAATGGCGGGTAAGTTTCAAATATGCCACCCAGATTGCAGTGCCTGCCCAGCTGTGCAAAACTACAGCAAACCCCCGATTATGTAATAAATTAGGCCAATGTCGTGCGATACGGTATGAATTCTCACCTGCCTCTGCAAGGGGAGCACTCCCACCTCCGCCATGGGACTTACCCCTGGTATGGAAAATGTCATCATTTCAACAATTCCAACCAGTTTTCACAAACATTCCCTGGGATGAAGATTTCACTCAAAGTCCACCACCCTTAGCCTCAGACAGTGGGATTCGGAAAAATAGATGTTGGGTGAGAGACATGCAGCTCCGAGGAGGGACAGGCTTTTAAAAAATTTATTTATTAGTCAAAAGTAGGCTTACATTCACACTGTAATGAAGTTACCGTGAAAATCCCCGAATCGTTGCAGTCTAGTGCCTGTTCGGGTACACTGAGGGAGAATTTAGCATGGCCAATGCACCTAACCTGCAGATCTTTGGATTATGGAAGGAAACCCATACAGACACGGGGAGAATGTGCAAACTCCAAGTGACCCAAGCTGGGAATCGAAACTGGGTCCCTGGCGCTGTGAGGCAGCAGCTCTAACCACTGTGCCACCCATCAGGTACCTTCCGCATATTTATTGTCTCTATTTATTGGGGCAAATTTTCCCGTTCCGCCCGCCATGGGAATCGTAACAGGCGAGGGGTGGACCACAGAAAGGTCCGTTGACCTCGGGCAGGATTTCGGGGCAAACGCAGCCGGGAATTCCTGACCCATTGGCTCATTCATCTCTTCATTTACACCAAGTGCACATGAATTGTATGGATTTGGGAATAGCCTATGTGAATCAGGGTAATACAAGAAATTCCCTGACATTCTACCTCTACAGGAAGTTAAACGTCTTATCTTACCAAGATGAAAAATGTAAGGTGAGATGATGCTGCCCAGCCTGGAGGCCATCGAGCTCACTCCGACACCCATGTTTCTTACCACAGTTGGGTACAACTCAGCAGTGTAGACATAAACTATGGCAAAGGCAGTTGTGGTTCCTAATTTTCCAATCATCACCAGAATGGTGGAAAGTACTAAAAGATCTAGAAAACACACAGGTAACAGTGAATATGTTGGAAGATGCAGCTTTTTACGCACGTATATCTGTATAATCCTGTCAAACATTCAACACATGGGCTAACTTTCCAAATGTGTGCTTCAGACATAAACCTTTGACTGTTGGGAGTACATACTGGGAATTTATAATGGTGCTCCTCATCCGTTAAAATTAATGGATGAAAATGTGTGATTCAACAGTTTCCTAATAAATGAGATTCTACACAGAAGTGTAAAACATGCACGGATCTCATTTCAAGAGTAAAAATTTTAATTTGATGCATTAAGCATTGGCAACAAGTTCAAGTTATTGGAGGCGGGTGTGATGGGCAAGAGAGTATTGATATGGATGAGCTTAAAAGCAACAAAGGTTTGGATGATTTAAATTTAAAGAGGATTGGAGGCTGGCCAGGATAGCAGTGGAGTCATTAGGGCTGGATGAGGACTCCAATGACAAAGCATTTGTTGTCACTTTTCCTACACTTTCTGTGGGAAGGAGAGAGGAGGATAGTAGGAGTATGTGTGCCTGTACGTCCAATGCCAATACAGCACAGCCTAGTCTCCAGTTGTCTTGGACTCCCTCTGCACCCCTCACCCCCCTCCCCCAGCCACTGAACCTAGACCTTGCTTCATCAAGCCTGTGTGGTAACTGGTGTGCATGTTAAAAGAATTCATGCATGAGCATCTTCCGTCCTTTAAAATGAAGTCTTGGACCTGGGACATCAGGACCCTCATGGACATCCCAACAGCCATGATGTGGAGATGCCGGCGTTGGACTGGGGTAAACACAGTAAGAAGTCTCACAACACCAGGTTAACGTCCAACAGGTTTATTTGGTAGCACAAGCCACAAGCTTTCGGAGTGCTGCTCCTTTATCAGGGGGTGTACTGCCATCGTTGCCCAGGAGCTCAGGCATTTTGACCTTGCTGCCGGCACCCTATGTGAGACATGCAGTCAGGGGAAGACCAGCTTGAGGAACGAGGTGGTGGTTACACCTCTTCCTGGAAAGGTAAATCAGTAGAAAGATAAATCGGAGAGGTTCTTATCAAGGACACAGATGAAGTCAGTGCCTGCTGGAAGAAACACTTCCAAGACCTCCTTAATAGTGACTCTGTCTTCACCGCATACCACCCACCACCATCGCAGCACAACCCCAACCCACCATGAGGTAGAAAATGTCATAGATAACGAAAGAACAAGGCATTAGGTGCGGACAGGATCTCCACTGAAGCACTGAAACATCGCGGCGAAGTATAACTGGCATGAATGCATAAGCTTATTATTTCCCTTATCTGGAAGGAGGGCATACCAGGAGACCTCAGAGACACTGTAATCTTAACCACTTCCCAGAAAGGTGATAAATCTGACTGCAGTAACTACAGAGGAATTTCCCTGCTGGTCGACAACAAGGAAGATCACCACGAGAGTCCTCCTTAATTGTCTTCTCCCTGAGGCTGGAGAGCTCCTTCCAGAGTCCCACTGAGGATTCCTCCCACTAAGGGGCACAATGGACATGATCTTCACTGCACGTCAACTACATGAGCCATTCAGGGAACAGCACCAACCCTTGTACATGGCTGCCTTTGACCTCACAAAGACCTTCGGCACTGTCAACCCTGAGGGATTATGGGGTGTCCTCCTCCAATTAGACTGCTCCCAAAGTGTGTCACTCATCTTCCATCTGCACCACGATGACATGCAAACCGTGACCCTGAACAACAGACCCACTGCAGATCTGAATTTACATTTGGACTGGAGTCAAGCTAGGCTTTTTCACTGCACTGATCCTTTTCTTGGTCTTCGTTGCTGCCACGCTCCATCTCACTCTCCCTGTTGGAGGGGAGCTGAATTCCAGAACAAATGGCAATCTGTTCAACCTCTGCCACCTGTAGGCCAGATCCAAGATCGTCCCATCCTTTGTCATTGAATACAGATGATACTTACGTCTGCGCACACTTGCAGTCTGAGTTTACAGTGCATCTATCAATGGGGCCTGGAAATAAAGTAGGATTATGAAGATTTTCGTTCAGGGTCTCATCAGTAGAATTTCACCTGATGCATTATGGTAGTGTCTGGTGCTTTGTAACTCAATGAAAAACACAGGACATTGTACATGGGGTTTAATTCTCTCAAGATAACAGATGTTGCATTTACTTTTTTGTGTGAGTGAACTGTAAGAATGAGGAGCTTTCTTCGTTCAGGATGTGGGTGTCGCTAGCTGGGCCAGCATTTGTTGCCCATCCCTAATTGCCCTTGAATAAGTGGTTAGGTGGATCATTTCGGAGGGCATGAGTCAACCACATTGTTATGCTTCTGGATCACATATAAGCCAGACCAGGTAAGGGTAACAGATAGAACATAGAACATCGAACATTACAGCGCAGTACAGGCCCTTCGGCCCTCGATGTTGCGCCAACCAGTGAAACCAATCTAAAGCCTCTCTAATCTACACTATTCCAATATCATCCATATGTTTATCCAATAACCATTTGAATGCTCTTAATGTTGACGAGTCCACTACTGCTGCAGGCAGGGCATTCCACACCCTTACTACTTTCTGAGTAAAGAACCTACCTCTAACATCTGTCCTATATCTATCACCCCTCAATTTAGAGCTATGTCCCCTCGTGTTAGCCATCACCATCCGAGGAAAAAGGCTCTCACTATCCACCCTATCTAATCCTCTGGTCATCTTGTATGTCTCTATTAAGTCACCTCTTAACCTTCTTCTCTCTAACGAAAACAACATCAAGTCCCTCAGCCTTTCCTCATATGATCTTCCCACCACACCAGGCAACATCCTGGTAAATCTCCTCTGCACCCTTTCCAACGCTTCCACATCTTTCCTATAATGCAATGACCAGAATTGTACGCAATACTCCAAGTGCAGTCGCACCAGAGTTTTGTACAGTTGCAGCATGACCTCATGGCTCCAAAACTCAATCCCTCTACCAATAAAAGCTAACACACCGTATGTCTTCTTAACAACCCTATCAACCTGGGTGCCAACTTTCAGGGATCTATGCACATGGACACCCAGATCCTCTGTTCATCCACACTACCAAGTTTCTTACCATTAGCCCAGTACTCTGTATTCCTGTTACTCCTTCCAAAGTGAATCACCTCACACTTTTCCGCATTAAACTCTCAGCCCAGCTCTGCAGCTTATCTATGTCCCTCTGTAACCTGCCACTTCCCTCCGCACTGTCTACAACTCCACCGACTTTAGTGTCATCCGAAAATTTACTAATCCATCCTTCTGCGCCCTCATCCAGCTCATTTATAAAAATGACAAACAGCAGTGGCCCCAAACAGATCCTTGCGGTACACCACTAGTAACTGAACTCCAGGATGTATATTTCCCACCCTCTGTTTTCTTACAGCTAGCCAATTCCTAGATTTCCTTCCCTAAAGGACATTAGTGAATCAGATGGTTTTTTACGACAATTGATTTACGGTCATCATTAGACTTTAATTCCACATTTTTCAAATTTCACCATCTACCACAGCAGGATTTGAACCCAGGTCCCCAGAGCATTGCCCTGGGTCTCTGGATTATTAAACCAGCGACAATACCACGATGCCATTGCCCCACCTCAGCTGGTGATGGCGAGGTAGGGTTATAGGTGGAACAGTAAATATATATTGAACAGATTTACTGCACAGCTTAAGTATGTTATATTCCAAAACTATGTCGGCTCCAGTTATAGTATTTAATAGCAACAGAATTAGAGAAATTTCATCTCATGGTTCTTGGAAGAGTGTAAGATTTTGGATTGAATATTACAAGGAGTCACTTTCAGATTTCCATTCCATTCCTGCTTACATACCTTGCGCCAAAGCACCACATTACTTGCCCAGATTTCCGTCCCGGGCCTTCCGAAAAATGTAGAGGGTAGGTTTAACCTTCGTCATGCTGGATCACTGGGGGAAAACCAAGCCGTACCCCCTTTTTCTGATGCTAGCTGCCACATTCTGTTAAGTTTAGGGACAGAATTCCCCGATCTTGCATATCCCACTACTGCTGCTAGTGAGAACGGTGCTCAGCGAAATCTCCGCTCATAGCAGCCGGACTGGAGAATCCCAGCCGTGGGCAAGGTCAGAGAATCTGGCCCTAGACGTCCCAAAGACACTATGGAGAGAAGGTAAGTGTGTAAGTTGAGTGGGTGAGGGATCAGGTGGATTGATGGGGGATAACCGATAGGTGGAGGGCTGGGGTCTTCGTGGGGTACTCGGAGGGTGGGGGGTGGATTATTCGGGTCAGTTAGGACTTCGAAAGGGAGGTTCCAGGAGTCTAGTAGAGAATTGGACGGTCTGTAGTATAGTTACCCAGGAGTTAGAACTGATTTTAAATATCTACATTTTCCTGGGATGGAATTCAAAGCCTCCAACTTTAACTCAGGGTTTTAGAGGGTTCCAGATGCAGGTTAATTGCTCTTTGGAAATCTAAATCTCCTGGGCAGTTTCCATTTGTTCAATGTGTTGGGACTTCCGAGAAATCGCCCAATACATCCAACGTGGGGAGTGTGGTGGATGGTGGGTGTGTTGGATTGGTGAGGGACTGAGGGGGGAGTACCTCCAGGTTACAATCATCTGGACTTCGAGGCCTATGTGTAGGGACTTCTGAGAAATCTTCCCGGTTGTACACCTTGCATGGGGAGGGTGGAGCTGATGGGTGTAATGGATTGATGGGGGACGAGGGGGGAGTGCCTCTAGGGTGCACCATCTGGACCTCTAGGCTTGTGTGTAATTTTGTATAACAGGAGATGACAAGGTGGTTTGACAAGTTTCTTAGTCAATGCTGATGTTAAGTAAAATTTGGGCATTACAAAACTGGCTTAGGCTCAGTGAACCACCAATTTTCCCTCCCTCGCTGTTGTCCTCTCACCATCCCATCCTTACAACACGGCGAATATCAGTGAAGCTGTGATGAGTTTTCACAGTTTGTGGATTAGTGTGGCAGAATGCTCAGGTCTCTGAAAGGCTACGCTACACGTACACTTCAATTGATCATAAAACGCCGCTTAAAAACATTTAACAATAGGTATTGCAATTTTTAATTGCACTGTAAAACGTTACTTGAAGGTATGGGTTGAATGAAGAAAAGGACAACTCCACCAAGAAGAAGTGAGCCCGAAAGGCTGAACCTGCGGGAAAACCTCTGGAGGAAAAGCCAAGCTGCTACATAGGCCGGAACTTCGATAGCGCCAGCGAAGAAACAGTTCAAATAGTCATCACCATGGAGGTTGGGTGTGTTCAAAGACAGGCTAAAGTATTCAGCTGTTAGAATCATCCTGCAACAAAAAGGGAAAAATAACCTTGTAAAACTGTTTTTAAAACATTCCCCGCCCCGCCATCCCATTTTGCTTCGATTTTCTTTCCTGCTGATTCGTGCTCCCCGTTCTACCCATCATTTCCCATCCAGGGGGCAAGCACCTGATCTGGCTCCATACTCTGTATTGATGTTAATTATATGAAAGTAAACTGGAACATTCCGTTTAGGTAACTAATCTTCAAAACTTATCCCCATCTCCATTGAGCAATAACAGCATCCTTATTGGAATATGTTTGGCAAATCAAATACTGGATGCAGTACCATTCCAAACTGCATCCTTCCAGTGGCTCAAGGAGTAACACAGCATATCAGTTCCCAATTATCCATCCAATGAGTTCCTTTCTTTCCTCCCCTCAGCTGATGGCTCTTTTTGCCTTTTAGTTAAGTTTCTTGAACCATTTCCAGATTTTTGTTTACGTAATTGTTTGCAAATCCCCAGCTAAAATAGTGGGATTTGAATACTTGTCTCTGGATCAAAATTCCAAGTCTCTGAATCAGTAATTAACAAAGCCACAATGCCGCATACTCTAAATATCTGTGATATAATGTCGCTGTTGTTGCAAGTTCAGAAAGGAAGACAGCCTAAAGGTGGTTTAAATAGCCAGCACTTGCTAACTTCCAGTGCAGGAGAGACACTCAGATCTGTAGGAAAAGAACAAACCAGTTATTCAGTAAAACCTCTAATGCAGAGCTTCATTTTTCCCATTGTCACCTAATTTTAATGCTTCACATTTGCTGTGACCACAGAGTTAAAATTGGGAAGGGGGGTGGTTAGTGATATTTTTTTGTCCAGATGACAGGTGGAATTCAACACAGAAAAGTGTGAAGTAACATTTTATGATAGGAAATATGTAATATGTCTGTAAGGGATAGCATCATGCCATCATTAGCAGTCAAGTGTGTCATGTAATCCAGCCTCAGTTTCACTTGGGCCTGGAGCACAGTACAGCAGGCACTGATGTGCGATTAATTCACTCGAGAGGCTAGATCGTACTCGGGAAATAAAGGCTTTTATTCGCAACAAGAATAGAGCATACTGCTTAACAATACTATCCCAGACTGAGGGTCACTAGGAAGTGCAGTGACCTTTATACTCCTATAGGAAGGCGGAGCCAACCGGAGTGTACCACAGAACAATGCTAACAGGTGGAACACCCCAACCCTAACCCCAACAGTAACAAGAGTAACATATGTACAAGTACCCATAGTGATAACCATCTATGGTTCAGTACCCATAGTGATAACCATCTATGGTTCAGTACCCATAGTGGTAACCATCTATGGTTCACCACATTCACCCCTCCTTTAAAAACAAAGGCCGGTGGGGCAAAAAAAACAGTACGAACTGTCCATATATTCACAAGTTCAGCCGTATCGGAGGTCCGCACCGTCTCTGCGACCTCAGCAGCACTGGCGGTAGTGCCGGTTCTGGTGACCGTGGTGTCCCTCTCTCCAAGGTGGTGTCCAGTGACTCCTCCAGTTCCTCACGCACGGGTGGACCTCGAAGTGGCGACAATCTCCTGGACTCAGGCAAGCTGTACACGGGAGTAAGAGGATTAAGTGGAGGTCCCGATACTGCCCGCGCCGTGTCAGGAGGGGAGAGAATGGGCAAAGGAACCCTAACCAGAGGTGCGGGAGCAACGGGGGTTTCCAGGTCCCCTGCAGGTGCCAGATCTCGGATAGAGACCGCGTCCTCTCGCCCGTCAGGATATGCTATATAGGCATATTGAGGGTTGGCGTGGAGGAGATGGACCTGTTCAACCAAAGGGTCGGACTTGCGGGCCCTAACATGCCGCCGCCGCAGGAGGACAGGTCCTGAGTACGTCAACCAAGACGGCAGTGAGGTCCCAGAGGAAGACTTCCTAGGGAAGGTAAACATCCGCTCATGTGGGGTAGCATTGGTTGCCGTACACAGGAGGGACCGGATTGAATGGAGCGCATCAGAAAGTACCTCTTGCCAACGGGAGACTGGAAGACCCCTAGACCTTAACGCCAGTGAGACAGCCTTCCAGACTGTAGCGTTTTCTCTTTCGACCTGCCCGTTACCCCTGGGATTGTAACTCGTAGTCCTACTTGAGGCAATTCCTTTAGAGAGCAGGTATTGCCTCAAGTCGTCGCTCATAAACGACGAACCCCTATCACTGTGGATATAACTGGGGTAACCGAACAGGGTAAAAAGATCCCGCAGGGCTTTGATGACCGTGGCAGCGGACATGTCAGAACAGGGAATGGCAAAAGGGAATCGGGAGTACTCGTCAACCACGTTGAGGAAATACACATTCCGATCTGTCGAAGGAAGGGGGCCCTTGAAATCAACACTCAGTCGTTCAAAAGGGCGAGTGGCCTTAATGAGGTGTGCCCTGTCAGGTCGGTAGAAGTGCGGCTTGCATTCAGCACATACCTGGCAGCTTCGAGTTATCGACCTGACATCCTCTATGGAGTAGGGCAGATTCCGGGCCTTTACAAAATGGAAGAGCCGAGTGATCCCCGGATGGCAGAGATCATTGTGGAGGGCCTGTAGCCGGTCCTCCTGCACACTGGCACATGTTCCACGTGACAGGGCATCTGAGGGCTCATTGAGCTTTCCCGGACAATACATGATATCATAGTTGTAGGTGGAGAGTTTGATTCTCCACCTCAAGATTTTATCATTCTTAATTTTTCCCCTTAACGTGTTGTTGAACATGAATGCCACGGACCGCTGGTCCGTGAGCAGGGTAAATCGTTTTCCCGCCAAATAATGGCGCCAATGCCGTACGGCCTCCACAATGGCCTGAGCCTCTTTTTCCATCGAGGAGTGCCGAATTTCAGGGCATTGGAGGGTGCGAGAGAAAAAGGCGACGGGCTTGCCCGCCTGGTTAAGTGTGGCAGCCAGGGCGAAATCAGATGCATCACTCTCCACCTGGAAGAGGATGGACTCATTGACAGCGTTCATCGTGGCTTTCGCGATGTCAGCTTTTATCCCTTCAAAGGCTAAGCGAGCCTCTGCTGCCAGGGGAAAAGAGGTAGATTTTATGAGCGGACGGGCTTTGTCCGCATAATTGGGAACCCACTGTGCGTAATATGAGAAGAAGCCTAAGCATCTCCTCAGTGCTTTGATGCTAGTGGGTAGGGGAAGTTCAAGGAGGGGACGCATACGGTCTGGATCAGGGCCGATTACCCCGTTTTCCACCACGTATCCGAGGATTGCTAGGCGGTGCTTGCTGAATACACACTTCTCCCTGTTATAGGTCAGATTCAGGCGAGACGCAGTGCGTAAAAACTTCAGGAGGTTGGCGTCGTGGTCCTGCTGGTCATGGCCGCAGATAGTGACGTTGTCCAGGTACGGGAAGGTAGCCCGTAGCCCGTTTTGGTCCACCATTCGGTCCATCTCACACTGGAAGACCGAGACCCCATTAGTGACGCAAAAAGGGACCCTTAAGAAGTGGTAAAGACGGCCATCTGCCTCAAAGGCCGTGTATTTTCGGTCCTCTGGGCGAATGGGGAGCTGGTGGTAGGCTGACTTCAAGTCGATGGTGGAGAACACCCGGTACTGCGCAATCTGGTTGACCACGTCAGATATGCGCGGGAGAGGGTACGCGTCCAGCTGCGTGTACCTATTAATGGTCTGACTATAGTCTATGACCATCCGGGGCTTGTCTCCAGTCTTGACCACCACGACTTGTGCTCTCCATGGGCTAGTGCTAGGTTGGATGATCCCTTCCCTGAGGAGCCGCTGAACCTCAGATCGAATAAAGATCTGATCCTCAGCGCTGTAAGGCATGGTACATTGGGGAAACTATGCAGACGCTGCGACAACGGATGAATGAACACCGCTCGACAATCACCAGGCAAGACTGTTCTCTTCCTGTTGGGGAGCACTTCAGTGGTCACGGGCATTCGGCCTCTGACATTCGGGTAAGCGTTCTCCAAGGCGATGGGCTTGCAGCCTGGCACGAGATTTTCAAATAAAGAAGGCGGGGTAATTTTGAGTGTCGAGAGACTGCATGAGGAGCGCGCTGGGCAATTTGGAGGCTGCTGTTCTCCCACTGAAAGTGGAGGGAGTGGCCCATCGTACTGCAGGATCATACTCTTCAGGTGGACCATAAAGTCTAGCCCCAGGAGTACCGGAGCGCAAAGGTGCGGTAACACGAGGAGCCTGAAGTTCTCATAAACTGTGCCCCGCACCGTTAGAGTTACCACGCAGCTCCCAAGAACGGTAACAGATCGGGACCTCGCGCCATAGAGATTGTCTGCCTGACAGTTTGCACGCGGAGTGCGCACCGTTTCACGGTATCCGGATGGATGAAACTCTCCGTGCTCCCGCTGTCAAACAGACAATGTGTCAGGCGTCCGTTTACCTCTATGTCCATCATGGACTTGTCGAGTCTGTGAGGCTTGGCCTGGTCCAGGATGATTGACGCCACTGTTGGATCCCGAGTGCAACTGCAGGCAGCTGAGATGGTCGACGATGAGGATCCCTGCTGGTCGTCTGCGGCCGGTGCCGACCAAAATGGCTGCGCTCATGGATCGCACATGGTCGATGGAGTTGAAAGTGGCGGCACCCGCAGGTCGCACGTGTCTTGCGTCGTCGGTGAATACTGACAGAAAGTACTCATTTAATACCTCGCCCATTTCCTCTGGCTCCACGCATAGATTCCCTCCCTTGTCCTTGAGTGGGCCAGCCCTCTCCCTGGCTACCCTCTTGCTCTTTATATATGTATAAAAAGCCTTGGGATTTTCCTGCATCCTGCTGGCCAATGCTTTCTCATTACCTCTTTTAGCCCTTCTTACTCCTTGCTTAAGTTTCTTTCTACTCTCCGGAATCGGTTGCATTCTTGGACACACGCATCTCCATTAAGGACGGTCACCTCAGCACCTCACTGTACCGCAAGCCCACGGATAACCTCACGATGCTCCACTTCTCCAGCTTCCACCCTAAACACGTTAAAGAAGCCATCCCCTACGGACAAGCCCTCCGTATATACAGGATCTGCTCGGATGAGGAGGATCGCAACAGACACCTCCAGACGCTGAAAGATGCCCTCATAAGAACAGGATATAGCGCTCGACTCATTGATCAACAGTTCCGACGCGCCACAGCGAAAAACCGCACCGACCTCCTCAGAAGACAAACACGGGACACAGTGGACAGAGTACCCTTCGTCGTCCAGTACTTCCCCGGAGCCGAGAAGCTACGGCATCTCCTCCGGAGCCTTCAACATGTCATTGATGAAGACGAACATCTCGCCAAGGCCATCCCCACACCCCCACTTCTTGCTTTCAAACAACCGCACAACCTCAAACAGACCATTGTCCGCAGCAAACTACCCAGCCTTCAGGAGAACAGTGACCATGACACCACACAACCCTGCCACAGACATGCCGGATCATCGACACAGATGCCATCATCTCACGTGAGAACACCATCCACCAGGTACACGGTACATACTCTTACAACTCGGCCAACGTTTTCTACCTGATACGCTGCAGGAAAGGATGTCCCAAGGCATGGTACATTGGGGAAACTATGCAGACGCTGTGACAACGGATGAATGAACACCGCTCGACAATCACCAGGCACGACTGTTCTCTTCCTGTTGGGGAGCACTTCAGTGGTCACGGGCATTCGGCCTCTGATATTCGGGTAAGCGTTCTCCAAGGCGGCCTTCGCGACACACGACGGCGCAGAGTCGCTGAGCAGAAACTGATAGCCAAGTTTCGCACACACGAGGACGGCCTCAACTGGGATATTGGGTTCATGTCACACTATTTGTAACCCCCACAGTTGCCTGGACCTGCAGAGTTTCACTGGCTGTCTTGTCTGGAGACAATACACATCTTTTTAGCCTGTCTTGATGCTCTCTCCACTCACGTTGTTTTGTTTCTTGAAGACTTGATTAGCTGTAATTATTTGCATTCCAACCATTATTCATGTAAATTGAGTTTGTGTCTTTATATGCCCTGTTTGTGAACAGAATTCCCACTCACCTGAAGAAGGGGCTTGGAGCTCCGAAAGCTTGTGTGGCTTTTGCTACCAAATAAACCTGTTGGACTTTAACCTGGTGTTGTTAAACTTCTTACTCGGTCAAAGAAGACCGAGGGTAGCAGTGGAAGGGTGTGTTTCTGAATGGAGGGCTGTGACAAGTGGTGTTCCTCAGGGATCAGTGTTGGGACCTTTGCTGTTTGTAATATATATATAAATGATTTGGAGGAAAATGTAACTGGATTGATTAGTAAGTTTGCGGACGACACAAAGGTTGGTGGATTTGCGGATAGCGATGAGGACCATCAGAGGATACAGCAGGATATAGATCGGTTGGAGACTTGGGCGGAGAAATGGCAGATGGAGTTTAATCCGGACAAATGTGAGGTAATGCATTTTGGAAGGTCTAATACAGATAGGAAATATACAGTAAATGGCAGAACCTTTAAGAGTATTGATAGGCAAAGAGATCTGGGTGTACAGGTACACAGGTCACTGAAAGTGGCAATGCAGGTGGAGAAGGTAGTCAAGAAGGCATACGGCATGCTTGCCTTCACCGGCCAGGGTATTGAGTTTAAAAATTGGCAAGTCATGTTGCAGTTTTATAGAACCTTAGTTAGCCCGCACTTGGAATATAGTGTTCAATTTTGGTTGCCGCACTACCAGAAGGATGCGGAGGCTTTGGAGAGGGTACAGGTAAGATTTAGCAGGATATTGCCTGGTATGGAGGGCATTAGCTATGAGGAGAGGTTGGAGAAACTTGGTTCATTCTCACTGGAGCGACGGAGGTTGAGGGGCAACCTGATAGAAGTCTACAAGATTATGAGAGGCATGAACAGAGTGAATAGTCAGAAGCTTTTTCCCAGGGTGGAAGAGTCAATTACTAGGGGGCACAGGGTTAAGGTGCGAGGGGCAAGGTTTAAGGGAGATGTTTGAGGCAGATTTTTTACACAAAAAGTCGTGGGTGCCTGGAACTCATTGCTGGGGGAGGTAGCGGAAGCGGATACGGTCGTAACTTTTAAGGGGCATCTTGACAAGTACATGAATAGGATGGGAATAGAGGGATATGGTCCCCGGAATGGTAGGGGGTTTTAGTTCAGTCGGGCAGCATGGTCAGTGCAGGTTTGGAGGGCCGAAGAGCCTGTTCCTGTGCTGTAATTTTCTTTGTTCTTTGAAAATTTAAACTTAAGTTGAAAGAATTGCTGCAGAACTGTTTTTTTTAAAGGAGAACAAAGAGAAAAGGAAAAAATGCCCCAAGAAGCTTGGGCGAGTTCTTCAAAAGTGCTGGAAACAGAAGAGGCTGAGATTGACAGGCTCCAGATGGGAGCAGAGCCTGAAGGAGTTCCGTGGTAGTGGCCCCTGTACTGAGGAACCTCAAGCAGGAGAAGTTCTGGGATTGTAAAGGAGGGTGGGCGGGAGGGGGGGGGGGCGGGGGTGTCCCTAAACTGTTTTAAATAAAGTTAGAAAGTTTTAAAAGCAACCTTGCACCTTGAAAACACCGGGTCCCCAGTGAAATTGATGGTAAAAAACCGACACACCAAAGGAAGAGGGGAAGCCGACTCTCTGAATGGCCTGAGCGAAGAAAGGGCTGCAAAGATCACCGGAGGAGCTTTCCATCGGTGGAGAAGTCAAGTTTTAAAAGTTGTTTCAAAAGTTCAATTGAGAAAGTTGATAGCTGCTGACAGCAGTAAAAAAAATGACCTTAAAACAAATCAATTTTTAGACCATGGAATACAGAAGCCAGGTCGTTATGCTGATTACACATTAAACTCTCATTCGGCCCCTGAAGAGATTACTGTATCCACGCCTGGGAACCATACTTTAGGAAAGATGTGAAGGCATTTGGGAGAATATGGAGAGATTTGCTCCAATGTTTCTGCGGATGAGAGATTAGTTAAATGGGTCAACTGGAGAAGTTGTGGCCTTTCTCCTTAGAGCAAGAAGTTAATGATTCTACAAATTGAGCAAAGAAAGGGAAATTGTTTTCAGCGGATAAAAATTTGATTAACCAGAAATCACAGATTTGAACTGACTGGCAAAATAACCAAAGACAAAAGAAGGAAAAACTATTTTCTGTAAGGAGTGGCTTGGATTTGGAATGCCTGATGGTGGATAGAGTTTCAACAGTAGCCTTCAGAATGGAATTGAATAATAACTTGAAGAAGAAAATAAATAGTCGGGACTTGGAGAATGAGCTGGGGAGTGAGGGTAACTGGATTGTTCTTCAGTACAGCCAGTGCAGACTCAATGGGCTGAATGGACTCCATCTCTGGTATCAAATACTCACCACACTAGAAAGTTAATGATAGTGATGGCTCGGATATTGTCTGTTTTAAACAAGTGAATAATTGAATGAGATTGTTCACTTTTAGCTTTCATATCTTGGAGCTGGAAGGAAAAAAAGAGAGGATTCAGTGTTATGATGGATTATTATGTAATATCTGTATTACTAACTATTTCTAATTGTTCATAAACGGTATTGATGACCCAGAAGAATAATTTGTAAACAGTGCAGCTTCACATTTGCAGCTTTCTTCTTTCCATACCCCCATGTTGACTCTCTACCCCCTGTAGATAATTAAAGTGAGGCTCAATATAAACATAATAAATCCCTTATTTTATTAATGCAATGCCATGTCATATTACATAATGCGGTGTTTAATTCTCACAGAGAAGTACTGCTAACATCATACACTCTCAGTCTGTGCTCGGATGAGTGAAATTATTTTGTGGGTTATATGAAGCTGTATACTTTAGCTCTTCCAGCAGTGTCCTTCAGGTCTGAGCATTGGCATATAAGTGCGCAGGATTTAATATTTAGTGTATTTTAAAAATTTATTTGGTCAATGGATATGGGGCTCACTGGCTAGAACAGGATATATTGTCCATCCTTAATTGGCCTTGGGAAGATGGTGATGAGACATCTTCTGACACTCTGTCAAACAAACAGGCGGGCCGCTTGTTTCACGCCGTCATGCAAAGGGGAAGGGCAACAGCACGCTGGCAAATTCTGGCTCAACTGAGATCGCCTTTGGTGATCAGTCATGTTTAAAGGGTGTCCCAATCAGAACAAACAATGATCTCTTCCCCAGGCCCACCACAGAGGTCTCACGGTCTACCCCCATCCCCCCCTCCTTGAAAGAGATTCAATCATGGCTTTCAAAAGGTAATTAAAAAGAGAAAAAAAAATCCAGGGCAATGGGGAAAGGGTAGGGATGGAGGCTGGCTGAGCTGACCCTACAGAGAACCATCATGGATGTGAAGGGCTGAGTGGCCTCCTTCTGCACTTTAACCATTCAATGATTCTGGGATCAATATGAACTCAAAGAGAAAAATAAAACAAAAGAGCAAATGAGAGAAATGCTCAGTTTGTGTTCTGCCAAGGCCACTCAGCTCCAGACCTCATTATAACCTTGCCACATGGATGAAAGAGTGGAATTACACAAGTGAGGTGAGACTGACTGCCCTTAATATCAAAGCACCATTCGACTGAATAAAGCATCAAGAAACTCTAACGAAGTTGGAGTCCAGGGGAATCAGGGAGAAAACTCAACATTGCTTTAAGTCATACCTAGTACAAAGGCAGATGTTTGTGCATGTTCTCGGTAAATCATCTCAGCCCCATGACATCACTGAAGGAGTTCCTCAGGGTAGTGTCCTAAATCCAACTATCATCAACTGCTTCTTCCATGAGCTTCCCTCTAATGGGGCGGCACGGTTTCATAATGGTAATGCCATATTCAATGGCATTACCATTGCTGAATTCCCCAGGGACCGGGGTTCGATTCCTGGCTTGGGCCACTGTCTGTGTATAGTTTGCACGTTCTCCCCGTGTCTGCGTGGGTTTCCTCTGGGTGCTCTGGTTTCCTCCCACAGTCCAAAGATGTGTGGGTTAGGTGGATCGGCCATGCTAAAATTGCTCCTTCGTGTCAGGGGGACTGGCTAGGGTAAATGCATGGGTTTATGAGGATTGGGCCTGGGTGGGATTGTGGTCGGTGTAGATTCGATGGGCTGAATGGCCTCCTTCTGCACTGTAGGATTCTATGATTCAGAATGGGGATGTTGATCAATGCACAGTGTTCCATATATTTTACAAATCCTCAAATACTAAAGCAGTTAGTGTCTGCATTCAACAAGACCTGGACAACATTCAGGCTTGGAATAATAAGTGGCAAGTTAACATTTGCACTGCACATGTTCAGCAATGACCATCACCAACATGGTGGAGCCTGATCATTGCCCCTCGATATTCAATGGCATTACCATTGCTGAATTCCCCACCATCGACATTCTGTGGGACACCATTGACCAGAAACTTAATTAAACAAATGACAGAACTATGCTATAAATGCAAGCCAGAGTCTGGGAATTCTGCAGGAAGTAGCTCACCTGTTGACTCCCCAAAGCCTGTCCACCATCTACAAGGCAGAAGTCAAGAGTGTGATGGAATATTCTCCACTTGTCTGGATGAGTGCAGCTCCAACAACACTCGAGAAGTTTGACACCATTGAGGACAAAAGCAGTCCACTTTGATCTGCACTGTATGCACCATCTTAAAGATCCACCCCCTCCACCACAGCTATTTACAGGCAGCAGTGTGTACCATCTGCAAGATGCAGTGCACCAAGTCAACAAGTTTCTTCTGCCAGCACCTTCCAAACTCGTAACCTCTGCAACCTTGAAGGGGGACAGCTGACGTAAAGGAAAACCATTCTGACTTGGGTGTTTATCAGCTTTCCTTCATTGTCACTGGGTCAAAATATTGAACTCCCTTCTTAACAGCATTGTGGGCGTACCTACGCCACATGGACTGCGGCAGATCACAAAGACAGCTCCAAAATGAGCTTGTTTGTAAATTCTTACATTTTAGGAGAAAGACTCTCCACTGGTTCAACAATTTTATCCAGTGATTGGGTAATGTATAAAGTTTAATCCCAGGGGCTAAACAGTGTCAGTTGGGAAAAAAAACAATTGGCCACCACGAGGAAAAGGATGATAAAGGCTAATGAGCCATTGAGATCAGCTTGGTTTCTTGCTGGTGTATTTGGATGAGAGTCATCCTAAGAACTGCAGAATTCCCATGCCTAATTACTTTGTGCTGAATAACTGCTGAAATGTCCAATCACTTTTGCTTGATGACAGAATTAGGATTAGCTGTGTGATCCTTGATGGTCAAATAATCTAATACTACACTGTCTGGGTTCAAACCTCACAAAATATCATGTAGAAAGGGGGAATGACTGACACCCATGAACCGTAACATAGCCGAAGAGTCAATGTCTTCACAACAGAAGGGATATGAGAAATATCGACAATTAATGGGTAGGTCTGCATTAAATGGTTGAAGGAACAAACAGAAAATAAATGCAATACCATGTGTCAATACCTCGATATCATTGAAGAGAACCTCTGGTGGAGTGATATGATTTTTCTTTGCAATGTGTCGGAGAATTGCTTCAGCCTCCTGCACTCTTCCCTTTATCAGCAGCCAGCGTGGGGATTCAGGAATAAACCTAGAATTATAATTATTTTGTGTTAAATAATGAGAATGAAAGTCATGCAAAGGATTCTATCAGTTACAATTAATATTAAAATACTCCTTAATGTATGGACATTAACACATATTTTTATTCTAATCAAGGAGTTGATTCAGAAATGGCAATGCCAGAGGATGGTGCAAAGGATGATGTTTCTGGAAATTGACAGGATGACAGAAATGCCTTGATCAAGAGCACATTAGCAAATTTCTGCTAATGGTGGACAGTGTCTGACCCTGATATTGAGTATACTGCAGGGAGGCCTAAAGAGAAAGAAAAAACTGGGGTCTTTATCGCCATTTTTATTCAGCGTCGTGTGGAAATGAAAATCTAGCAGTGGGAATTGCACATCTCTTACTGAATTTTAATTCATGTGGGTTGGGGTGCAGGTGGTGGGTGTCTGTGCGGAGGTGGAGGTGGTGGAGGGGGGAGGAGGGCGAAACAAGAAAGACCAAAGGTCCACTTGAGGGGAGAGGTTTTTAACAAGCGTTGGAGGGGAGGAACACCTGGAACAAAGCCAAAGGGCTTGGGGCAAGAATTCCAAAACCTTGGGCAATAACTCAAAGTTTGGGAGAAATGTATTAGTTTTTGACTAGGAGAAATGAAGGGCAAGAATGGGGCATGCAATATCTTGACATGGCCTTAAAGTTGATGTGATGAGGGACACGGGGATTCAGTGGTGCTTGGCAAGGGGTGGGTCTGTGTGTGTGAAAGGACTCAGACTGCAGTGGATTAATTGGTGTTTGTAAAGGGTGAAGGGAGAGGTGTGGCTTTCAGTCAGATAAATGCACAGGCTCTGTGACTGGCAAAGTCCATTGGTGCTTTAAGAAGAATCACATTCATCATTGTTTCCACAAAGACTCAATTATTGGCTTGAGCAAACTCACCAAATACATTTGCCATCATGATCCTGAGGCAAGTATTGCACATCTCAATGAATAAGGAGATTGTACTTGTGGGTCACTTCATTGTAGTTCAAATACACTTCAAATGCTTAGCTAAACATCTGCCATCATTCCTTACTTTTCCTGATTAAAAGGCAATTATTAGATTGTCCTTCAATTTCTTATTCCTGTCTAAGTAGTGTCTCATTTTTGAGTATGGTTCTGTAAATGCGTGTGATATTTGATATGCTTAAAGTATATACTTACAATAAGTACATAGAAAGAAAGATATGGAACAGTGAGCACAGTTTTAGTCTCCATGCCAAAAGAAGGACTATTTGTTTGGGAGGGTGTGGAAAGAAGGCTCAAAAGACTGATTTTTCGGATGAGAGGATTGTCCTGTGGGGGTTATTCCCTAGAGTTTAGAGGAATGAGAAGTGATGGGCGGCACTGGTTAGCATTGCTGTCTCACAGTGCCAAGGACCTGGGTTCAATTCTAGCCTTGGGTGACTATGTGATGTTTGTCCTTTCTTCCCGTGTCTGTATGGTTTTCCTCTGGGTGCTCTGGTTTCCTCCCACAGTCCAAAGGTGTGCAGGTTAGGTTGATTGACCATGCTAAATTGTCCCTTAGTGTCAAGGGGAATTAGCAATGTAAATATATGGAGTTACAGGGATAGCACCTGCGTTGGATTGTTGTTGGTGCAGGCTCGGTGGGCCAAATGGCTTCCTTCTGCAGGGGTACTATGATTCTATGATCACATTGAAACATATAAAATTTAAGTGACTTGAGAGCATGCTTTCTTTGGTTTGGGAGTCTAGAACTAGGGATCATAGTCTAAGAATAAGGATTAAATCTTTTATGATTGTGAATGAAGAAATTTCTCCTTAATCATAGGGTTTTGAATCTTTCAATTTCTCTCCCCAGAGGGTTGTGGATATTCAGTCATTGAAAATAATCAAGGCTGATTGACAGATTTTTGGAGGCTAAAGATATCAAGGGACACAGGAATAGTACAGAAATATGGAATTGGTTATAAAAGATCAACTTTGACTTTGAATGGCAGAATAGGCTCAATTTCCCAGGTATCATCTTTGGCTCAGTAAAACATACTTGCTGCATCTCCTTTGTTTTAATTTCCAGTTTTCTAGAAGATATATTTTTTATTATAGGTCACTTATACTTAAGTGTTTTGTAGGATTTAAGGACAGATTTTCCGCTTGTTGAAGCTCTGAGGTGTGATTATCAGAAAAAGTCAGCTTTGGCAGATCTTTGCCAGTCTTCTGTCTGCCTCAATATCATGCTGTTGGAAAGTCTTTCTGCCTGGATGCAGTGATCTGATAGAGTAGATTACCTGCCCATTGTGAAACCCATCTGATTTTAAACCCATTGATTTCAATCTGGTAAAATTGGGCGGGTATTAAAATCAGCGGGCGATTGATTCCACTCAGTTACTTCCTCAAGAGTGAAGGTGAAAATTACCGACACTGAACATCCGGTTTCCTGTTGCAGTCAAGTAGACATCACTACCCCTCTCTAATACATTGTCAGTGCTAATCCGCATCCTTACCCTCACCCAGGAAGGACACTCATTTTCTTTATCCCGATTGGAATCAGTGGCAGAGGTTAACGGCAATAAAAGTTCTTACCTATTGATAACATTGGTTAAAGTTCCAATTCCTACCTACCACCATAAGGGAAAATACAGGACGCCAGAGAGAGACAGGATGGAAAGCAATATCCACCAGCTTCGTATGAAATATGCGACCAAAGGCAGGAGCATGTAGCCGATTGCATAAGGAATAAAAGCTCCCACTGTAGAGAATGTAACCCGGATGGATTTCCCAAGGAGTTCTGATCCTGTAAAAAGAGAAGAGGGAAGGAACTGGTGAGACCGAGGATCTGAAAGGAATTAGTATTGGTAAAAAAGCAGTGCTGGAAAAATTAATGGGATTAAAAGTTGATTAAGTCCCCTGGAATTGATGGTCTACACCCCAGAGTGTTGAAAGAGGTGGCTGTAAAAATAATGGATATGTTAGTGATCATCTTGCAAAATACAGTGCCTAAAAATTGGAATGTAGCAAATGCCACCCCACTTCTTGAAAAAAGGAGAATACAAGGAACCTCAGATCTGGGAGCCTGACATCTGTAGTCGGGAAAATGCTGGATATATTCTAATGTATGTGACAATTGGGCACTTGAAACATAATTGTGAGATTGGGCAGAGTCAACATGGATTTATGAAAAGGAAATCATGGGGGCGATTCTCCCAAAAGTGCTGAATTAGCGGGAAAACTGTTCTAAATCCCGACGGTTCTGACAGTTCAGCTTCGCACCTGAATTTCCGCATTCTGTGCACTGAAGAGGTAAACACAATAAGAAGTCTAACAACACCAGGTTAAAGTCCAACAGATTTATTTGGTAGCAAAAGCCACTAGCTTTCGGAGGGCTGCCCCTTCATCAGGTGAGTGAGATTTCAGTTCACAAACAGGGCATATAAAGACACAAACTCAATTTACAAAATAATGGCTGAAATGCGAGTCCCCACAGGCAATCAAGTCTCAAAAGTACAGACAATGTGAGTGGAGAGAGGGTTAAGCACAGGTTAAAGAGATGTGTATTGTCTCCAGCCAGGACAGTTAGTGAGATTTTGCAAGCCCAGGCAAGTTGTGGGGGTTACAGAGAGTGTGACATGAACCCAAGATCCTGGTTGAGGCCGTCCTCATGTGTGCGGAACTTGGCTATCAGTCTCTGCTCAGCGACTCTGCATTGTCGTGTATCATGAAGGCTGCCTTGGAGAACGCTTACGCGAAGATCAGAGGCCGAATGCCCGTGACCTTTGAAGTGTTCCCCAACAGGAAGAGAGCACTCTTGCCTGGTGATTGTCGAGTGGTGTTCATTCATCTGCTGTCGTAGCGTTGTCGACGCTACAACAACGGATGAATGAACGCCACTCGACAATCGTACCTAGGCCCTGCCCACAGTAGGCCCCACCCCCTTGGCACTGCTCGATGCCCGCTGGGCAGTGCCAGGGTCCCCCCTGGGTATGGGCACTTTGCCCCTTGTGCAGTGCTAGGGGGCAAAGGCTGGTACTGCCAGGGTGCCTGTCCCCAGTTCACACCCACCCCCCCACCGCCCGATCCCCTGGGGGGCCCCGATTGCCCCCCTTCATTCCAGCGGGGTCTCCTGCTAGTTCCTGAACATGGGGAGCTACTCTAAACCCCGCTGGAATGAAGTACTCCTGGCAGGGTGGGAGATTGAATCAGACCTGAAAGGTCCCGATAATGAACACATATACATATTTAAAATACATACAGAAAATATTTTAATCACTTACTTGCCTTCCTGCCAGTTTCCAGCATGGTCTGCTCTCCGACTATTCTCCGGCTCTGGGAGATGTGCATGTGTTCTTGGCGCATGCGCAAATCCCTGTCCAAGGCCGCAGACGCGCTTCTCCTGGCCGGACCCGCCAGAAAAGTTGCGGGTCGCGATGGGAGAATCGTGGCCCATGTTTGATAAATCTGTTGTAAAGTTTTTGAGGATATATATATTTTCTGAGCGCCTACCAGAATAGATAAAGTAGAACCACTGGATGTGGTACATTTGGATTTTCGGAAGGTTTTTGATAAGGTTCCACACAAGAGGTTAGTAAGCAAAATTAGTGCACATGGGATTGGGGGAAATATACTGACATAGATTGAGAATTGGTTGATGGACAGAAAACAGAATAGGAATAAACAGATCATTCTCAATATAAGCAAATTACTGCGGATGCTGGAATTTGAAACCAAAGGCTTTGACAAAGGGCTTGAAACGTCAGCTCTTTTCTCTCCTTACAGATGCTGCCAGACTTGCTGAGATTTTCCAGCACTTTCTCTTTTGCGGTCATTCTCAAGTTGGTAGGCTGCGAACAGTGGTAAACGGCAAGAATAAATGTTTGGGTCCCAGCAATTCACAATCTGTCTCAATGATTTGGATGTGGGGACTAAATGGTATGTTGCTGATGACACAAAACCTGTTGAACTGTGAGTTGTGAGGAGGATACAAAGTGACTTCATGGGGATTTAAACAGACAAAGTGAATGGACAAGAACATCACAGAATGTAAAATGGAAAAATGCAATTATGCGCTTTGGTTGCAAAAAAAAGAAATGCAGAGGATTTCTTAAACTGGAAGGGATTGAGAAATGTTAATGTCCAATGGGAACCATCTGCTCTTGTTCATAAATCACTGAAAGTTAATATGCAACAAGTAATTAGGAAGACAAATGGTATGATAACCTTCATTGCAAGAGGTTTTGAGTACGGTTGTCTTTTAGAGCCTTGGTGAGACCACACCTAGAATATTGTGTGCAGTTTTAGTCTCTTTACCTAAGGGAGGATATAGTGGCCATAGGGGGAGTGCAATGAGTGTTCATCAGACTAATCCCTGGGATGATGGAACTGTTCCATGAGGAAAGATTAAGGAGAATGGGCCCGTATTCTCTTGTATTGAGAAGAATGGGAGGTGATCTCATTGTAGTACAAAATTCTTACAAGGATTAACAGGATAGATGCAGAAAGGATGTTTCGATTGGTTGATCTGGAACCAAGGGACTCAGTCTAAGAATAGGGGGTAGGCTATTTTGGATCAAGGTGCTGAGGACATTCTTCAGCTAGAGAGTGGGGAATCTTTGGAATTCTCTATCCCAAAGGCTGAACTGGCTCCATCATTCAGTATGTTCTAAGCAGAGGTTGATAGATTTTTTAGATACCAATGACATCATGGAATTTGAGGATTGTGTGTTTAAAGTTTATTTATTAGTGTCACAAGTAGACTTACATTAACACTGCAGTGAAGTTACTGTGAAAATCCCCTAGTCGCCACACTCCGGTGCCTGTTCAGGTACACTGCGGGAGAATTTAGCATGACCAATGCGCCTAACCAGCATGTCTTTCAGATTGTGGGAGGAAATCAGAGCACCTGGAAGAAACCCACGCAGACTGGGGAGAAAACACAGGCCGGAATTTTACCGGTACGCCTGCCCTGATTCCGGGGGCGGGCGAGGCTCGGAGAACGGCATGCTGCGTTGGCCTCGCGCAGGATCGTATGAACCTTGGGCGGACGTGCCAGTAAAATTCCGCCCGCAGACTCTGCACAGACAGTGATCCAAGCCTGGGAACTGAACCCGGGTCCCTGCCGCTGTGAGGCAGCAGTGCTAACCACTGTGCCACTGCGCTGCCCAGTGGTATTGAGGGAGGAGTATCCAGTTAAATGGCCATGCAGGCCTGAGTGGCCAAATGGCCTACTTGTGCTTCCTTGTCCCTGTGTTCATATGGATAAACAGGTTAAGCATAGCCATGAATGTAAGTTATTTCCTCATTTTATTTCACCGCCTATTATCACCATTCTTTTATTTTCTACTGTGTTCATTTAGAAAAGTTTTCAGTAATTAAGTTTAATGCTCTATAAAACATAACCTACAAACCAAGCTGTGTGAAGTGGGAATGTTCGCTGATGATTACATGATGTTCAGTACGGTTTGTGATTCCTCAGATACTGAAGCAATCTATGTCCAAATGCATTAAGACATGAACAATGTCCAGGCTTGGGCTGACAATGGCAAGTGACATTCACGCCATCCAAGTGCCAGGCAATAGCCATCTACAACAAAGAAGATCTAACCATTGCCCCTTGACATTCAGTGGCATTACCACTGCTGAATCACCCACTATCAACATAGAGTCATGGGGTTTTACAGCACAGAGAGAGGCCTTTCAGCCTCTCATAATCAAACAAAGTCAGCATGGATTTACAAAGGGGAAGTCATGCTTGACAAATCTATTGGAATTCTTTGAGGATGTAACAAGTAGAGTTTACCAAGGAGAACCGGGAATGTGGTTTATTTAGACTTTCAAAAGGCTTTTGACATGGATGCACTTAGCAGACCACTATGTAAAGTTTAAGCGTATGGGATTGTGGATCGCATTTTGGGATGAATGGAAAGCTGGTTAGCAGATAGGAAGCAAAGAGTTGGCATAATTAGGTCTTTTTCCGATTGGCAGGCAGTAACTAGTGTGGTACCACAGGGCTAGGACTCCAACTGTTCACATTAATGATTTGGAAGAGGGAACTAAATGTATTATCTCCAAGTTTGCAGATGATACAAAGTTGGGTGGGAGGGTGAACTGTGAGGAGGACGTAGAGATGCTTCAGTGTGATTCGGACAGGCTGTGTGAGTATAATGTGGATAAATGTGAGGTTATCCACTTTGGTCGCAATAATAAGAAGGCAGATTATTATTTGAATGGGTGTAAATTGAGGGAGGTGGATACTCAAGCAAGACATATCAGTCACTGAAAATAAGCGTGCAGGTATAGCAGACAGTAAAGAAAGCAAATGGTATGTTGGCCTCCATAGCGAGAGGATCTGAATATAGGAATAGGGATGCTTTACTGCAATTGTGTAGGGCATTGGTGACGCCACACTGAGTGCAGTTTTGGTGGCCTTATCTAAGGATGTCCTTGCTATAGAGGGGGTGCAGCAAATGTTTCTAGATTGGCAGTTCCATTATATGAGGAGAGACTAATTAGGATTATATTCACTGAAGTTCAGAAGAGAGAGAGGAGATCTCATAGAAACTTATAAAGTTCTAACAAGATTAGACAAGGTGGGAGAGCCCAGAACTAGTGGTCATAACTTGAGGATAAGGGGTAAACCTTTTAGGACTGCGGTGAGGAGTAATTTCTTCACCCAGAGAGCGGTGAATCTGTGGAATTCACCACCACAGAATGTAGTTGAGGCCAAAACATTGTGTGATTTCAGAAAGAAATTAAATATATCTCTTGGGCCTAAAAGGATCAAGGGATATGGGGGGTGGGGAGGAGGGAGGGAGGCAGGATCAGGATATTGAATTTGATGGTCAGCCATGATCAAAATGAATGGCAGAGCAGACTTGAAGGACTGAATGACCTACTCAGGCTTCTATTTTCTATGTTTCTACATTTCTATGTGTCTGCACTGACCATCAAGCACCTATCTATTCTAATCCCATTTTCCAGCACTTGGTCCGTAGCCTTGTATGCTATGGTGTTTCAAGTGCTCATCTAAATGATTCTTAAATGTTATGAGGAGGGTCTGCCTCTACCTCCCTTTCAAGCAGTGAGTTCCAGATTCCCACCACCCTCTGGGTGAAAAGGTTTAAATCTGCTGCCCCTTATCTTAAATCTATGCCCCTTGGTTATTGACCAATCTACTAAGGGGAAACGTTTCTTCCTTTCGACCCTGTATATGTCCCTCATAATTTTATACACTTCAATCAGGTTTCCCCCTCAGCCTTCTTTGCTCTAAGGAGAGCATTCTCAGCCTAACCAGCATTTCTTTATAGCTGAAACACTCCAGCCCAGGCAGCATCCTGGTGAATCTCCTCAGAACCCTTTTTACTGTAATCCCTCCCCTCCTATACTGTGACGACCGGAACTGCACACGGTACTCTTGCTGTGGCCTAATAAATGTTTTATACAGCTTCATCATAATCTCCCCATATTCTATGCTTCAGCTAAAAAAGACAAGTATCCCATATGCCCTCTTAACCACCTATTCTACCTGTCCTGCTGTCTTCTTGCATTCCAAGATCCCTCTGGTCCTCTGTACTTCCTAGCATCATACATTCATTGTGTATTCACTTGCGTTGCTAGTCCTCCCAAAATACATCACCTTACACTTTTCAGTGTTATATTCCATTTGCCATTGTTCTGTCAATCTGACCAACCCCTTTATATCCCTCAATAATCTAAAGTTCTCCTCCTTGCTCTTTACCACTCCACCAATTTCCACGTCATCTGTGAACTAACTGATCATAAACCCCACATCCACATCTAGATCATTAAAGTAAACTACAAATAGCAAGGGAGCCAGCATTGGTCCTTGCAGTATACCAAAAAAATAACCTTCGACATTGCTGTCTATAGTAAGCTGGGGTTTGGGCTGTGGATTGCCCCTTTAAGAGTAAGGGTCAGATGACCCTTGCAGTATTAGCTCTGCCCAGTGTGGGACCCTGTTGGGCAGTCTTAGACCTGGCTTTGAATTAGAGCACACTTTAAAAAATAGTTCCCAGTTTTGAAGTATTCAAGTCTATCTCTTGATTCTTTATGCCCTTTAGTACACAGGGAAAACATAATAATTATTCTCTGCCTCTTGCCACAAAGCCAATTTTGGATCCAATTTGCCAAATTACCCATAATCCTATGGGCTCTTACCTTCTTTACCAGTCTCCAACCCCAGGACCTGTCAAGAACCTTACTGAAGTCCATGTAGACTACATCAATTGCACTGCCCTCATCGACATACCTAGTCACCTCCTCAAAAATTAAATCAAATTTGTTGGATATGACCTCTGCCTGATGAAGAGTATGCATGATTAGTCCTTGCCTCTCCAAGTGAACCACAACCTTGGACTGTTCACTCTCCCCCTTCAGAATACCCTGCAGCCATTCAGTGACATCCTTAACCCTGGCCCCAGGAAGGTAACACACCGTCCTGGAGTCACATCTGTATTAGCAGGGATGCCTGTCTGCACCCCTCACTATTGAGTCACCTGTCACTATTGCTCTTCCACTCTTACTCCTTCTCCCTTGTGTGGCTGAGCCACTCAGAGTGCTGTGAACATGGGTGATGGTCACCCATTCCCTTGCCAATTGAACTTCCTTGAGGTGCTGTCTGACCATGTCTAAATATGTGCTTTTCATGAATGTCTCAGACTCGCGGATGCACCGCTGTGCCTCCAGCTTCGAAACCCGGCTCTCAAGCTGGTTGAATGTGGCATCCAGACTGTAAGGAGCGTCATGGATCTCCAATGTGCTGCAGATCATGCAAAACACAGGACTGAGCTCCCAGTAATACTTTTGGTTAAAAGCCTCATGTTAAATTCATTCCAAGTAGAAAATTATTTCAGTCATTTTTTAAAATGCTAGAACTTTTACCTTTTGTTAGCACTGCTGCCTCACAGCGACAGGGACCCAGGTTCGATTCCTGGCTTGGGTCACTGTCTGCACGTTCTCCCCGTGTTTGCAGGAGTTTCTTCTGGGTGCTCCTACAGTGCAGAAGGAGGCCATTCGGCCCATCGAGTCTGCACCGAAAATTCCACCCAGGCCCTATCCCCACAACCCCACATATTTACCCCGCTAATCCCTCTAAACTACGCATCCCGGGACACTCAGGGGGAATTTTACATGGCCAATGCACCTAACCCGCACATTTTTGGACTGTGGGAGGAAACTGAGCACCCGGAGGAAACCCATACAGACATAGGGAGAATGTGCAAACTCCACACAGAGTGACCCTAGCCGGGACTCGTACCCAGGTCTCTGGAGCTGTGAGGCAGCAGTGCTAACCACTGTGCGCCCTCTCACCGTTCCTCCCACAATCCAAAAGACGTGCTGGTTAGATGCATTCTCCTTCAGTGTACCCGAACAGGCGCCGGAGTGTGGTGACTAGGGGATTTTCACAGTAACTTCGCTGCAGTGTTTATGTAAGCCTACTTGTGACACTAATAAATAATAAAAATAATGTAGCTTTAAACTGGAGAAAAATAACTTACCACTACTTACCAATCAGCTCTCTTCCTTGTAGCCTCTACTCCTGCAGCAGGACAAGACCACTTTCTGAAGATGAAAAGGTTAGAGAGTAAAAAAGCACATCTTCCCCTCTGTACCAAATTCCCCAACATACTCACCCTGGCTGTGTCTCTTGTGCCCACTTACTGACCTTGGAGTTACTATTGACCAGAAACTGAACTGGACCAGTCACCTAAATGCTGTGACTCCTAGAGCAGGTCAAAGGCTGGGAATTATATGTCCAATAACTCATCAAAACCTGTCCACAATCAACAAGGAACAAGTCAGGAATGTGATGGGATACTCTCCACTTGCCTGGATGAGTGCAGCTCCAACAACACTCAAGAAGCTTGACACTATCCACCACAAAGCAGCCCACATAATTGGTAACCAACCAGCAAACATTCACTCCCTCCACCACCGACAGTGACAGCAATGTGTACCATCTATTATATGCACTACTAGAACTCACCGAGGCCCATTGGACAGCACTTCCATGACTTTTACCACCTAGACGGACAGCCACTCAGCATACTGACTTGGGAATATTTTGCCGATCCTTCACTGTCACTGAGTCAAAATCCTGGAACTCCCTCCCTAACAGCACTGTGGGTACCTATACCACATGGACTGCAGTGGATCATGAAGGCAACTCACCACCACTTTCTCAAAGGCAATTAGAAATGAGCAATAAATGCTGGCCTAGCCAGCGACGCTCACATCTCACGAAGAATTTAAAAAGACAGTCTTGCTGCAGACATGTCATCTCAGCCCTTATGTAATGCACATGATAGAGGGAAAAATGCGATGGGCATTTGAAAAGCAAATAAAAACAGAAATGTCGAACAGACATTGAGACTGGAGATAATTATTATCTCTGGATACCAAAAAAGTTAAACAGTCAATGATGTCAATAAACCAATCTGTCCATGGAAGCTTATCCTTCTGGCATTCCGATTAACATCCGTAACCATTTCTTATTTGAACTAGTGCAGGAGATTCCTTCATAATGATGTTTATCCTGGTTCCAATTCGCATATAATCACATTTCAAAATCATTAACCTTTGGCTGTTTGTTTTGACCTTTCTACAGCTACTGATTTTCTCAGCAGCACCCTCAAAGGCACCATTGATTCCCCGACCCCCAATAAAGCCATTACTCTCTCTCACATGGCTGATGCCTCTCTCATGATTCTCTTCCCCCTTTCCTTAATTCTAATGGCACAGGGAATGTTATTGATACGGTGGATAACTGGCTGAGCCTTTCCCTGTCAGATCTGGCTGGATCACATAAAGCCCCATTCGGTCCTGTTCTTGTGTGTTAAATGTGCTCACAATTCCAGCCTCTTTTGTTCCAATCCCAGTAAATGTTGACTGGACGGGAAGATGCCAGAATAGAATCCTGGCTCAGAAGACTGTGGGGGTGGTCTTACCAACTCATCACACCGGTCGATTGGCGTGGCGAGCCGGAAAGCTCGCATGACAGGTGAAAAACCTGGTTCGCACTCAATTTCTCACCTCGCAATACGACCAGCCCTATTCTGCTGGCATCATCAATCTCACGCCCTTCTCGGGACTCAGCCACACTTTGCCCAATTTTTTTGTCTGAGTGCCGTATGGTTGTATTTGGGAGATTGCCGAAGAAAAAGGGGACAATTCTCTCCTATTTTCATGCTCGTTTGGCACTTAGAATTGTTTTGGTAAGATCACCCCCTGGATGCTGAATGAGCGAGGAAACGGGAGAATGGTGACTCGCATTCCAATCATTATTCATTATTCTGTAAAGTGAGTTTGTGTCTTTATGTGCCCTGTTTGCTGTTTAATAGCAGATCTCCCACTCACCTGACGAAGGAGCAGCCCCCAAATAAACCTGTTGGACTTTAACCTGGTCTTGTTAAACTCCTTACTGTGTTTACCCCAGTCCAACACTGGCATCTCCACATCATGGCCAATTTTATGGCCATCCATGAGTTGCAATCTTACAGCACTCAGTGTAAAGAAAAAGAGCTCTGATATGATTCTCACCAGTAAAAGGGGCGGCACAGTAGCACAGTGGTTAGCACTGCTGCTTCACAGCACCAGGGACTCGGGTTCAATTCCCGGCTTGGGTCACTGTCTGTGTGGAGTTTGCACGTTCTCCCCGTGTCTGCGTGGGTTTCCTCCGGGTGCTCTGGTTTCCTCCCACAATGTGAAAGACATGCTGGTTAGGTGCATTGACCTGAACAGGCGCCGGCGTGTGGCGACTGGGGCATTTTCACAGTAACTTCATTGCAGTGTTAATGTAAGCCTTACTTGTGACTAATAAATAAGCTTTAAACTTTAAAGCTCGGCAACGAAGCTGGCTGCAGAGTGCTTGGGGCGCCATTATGCAGGTGCCACGATCACTCAGTGGCTTGGAGACCTCCAGCCACCCCACCCTCACCCTACTGATTAATCCCTGTGCCGGTCACTCCCTACCCCCCTGCCCCCACTGCCGACCACCCCCAGCCTGCAGAATTCCTTCCGCCGCTGATCCCCACCCCTGCAGAGTTGCAGAGATTCCCCCCCGCCGATCAACCATTGTGTGGAGTTCCCCTTCAGCTCAGCAACTCCCTTCCATCCCCCCCTTGCAGAGAGCTCCCTTCCCTCCACCCCCTGCGACGTTCCCCCTTTGCCTTCCCCCTCTCATTGCTCCACCCCCATACAGTCTCCACACCCACTCAGACCCCACCTCTTTGGCACTGCCCCAGCACAGTTATGGTGCCCAGTGGGCAGTGCCAGGGTGCCCAGTGGGCAGTGCCAGATTGGCACTGCCCCATATACACTGTCCAGCCATGTCCAATGGCATCCGATCCCCCCCCCCCCCCCCCCCCCCCCCCCCCCGGTAAGGCCATCATGTCTGGTCTATACATATGGAGACCAGCTGTGATTCTCGCCGCTGCGAAGCTTGACCAGCAAGGAGGTACAAGTGAGTCCAAACGATAGCGGATAGTGGCTGGGACTTGGGCACAAAGCCGATTTCACCGGCAAAACAGGACTGGTAAGATTGTGTGAGGCGAAAAAACAGGTGCGAACCTGATTTTTCACCTCTCATGTGATCTTATCACCTCACCAAACAAGCGGCTAGACACCCATCTGGTTCACTAATGTCCTTTAGGGAAGGAAATCTGCCATTCTTACCCGGTCTGGCCTACATGTGACTCCAGAGCCACAGCAATGTGGTTGACTCTCAACTGCCCTCCGTGGGCAACTAGGGATGGGCAATAAATGCTGGCCCAGTCAGCAACGCACACACCTGTCTCACAAATGAATAAAAAAAAGATAGGGGTCATAAGGTAAGGCCCTATGACTCTAGATTTTCCAAATGATACTTCTGAACAAGGTTTAAAGTTTACTGATTAGTCTCACAAGTAGGCTTACATTAACACTACAATGAAGTTACTGAGAAAATCCCCGAGATGCCACATTCTGGCACCTGTTCGAGTACACTGAGGGAGAATTTAGCATGGCCAATGCACCTAACCAGCACGTCTTTGGACAGTGAGAGGAAACCGGAGCACCTGGAGGAAACACATGTTGACACAGGGAGAACATGCAGATTCCGCACAGACAGTGACCCAAGCCAGGAATCAAACCCGGGTCCCTATGCTGTGAGTCAGCAGTGCTAACCACTGTGCCAAAACAAAGCTTTCCGTGCCACTTTTAACAGAAAATCCAGTCCAGGATTTTACACCAACCCCCTTCAGGATTTCATTGGTCTTGACTGCTGTTCAAACCGGTCACAATTGCTTGAATTCTCGAATCTCAGACTTTTATTACAATGACATCAATCATTTTTACACCTCTACAGGTCTGCTGTCCCACTTTAAATCCCTTTAATGCAATTGTCTCTTAAATTCAGTGCACTTTGTTTGCTCTTCCTCTTCTTCTGACCAATACCTGAGTGGCTGCTCACTTAACTTTCGTCATCTGAATAAGCTCTCTGTTCCAATCCCCTGGTTTCTCGACTGCATCTTGTTTCTTAGGATGCTTGCATCTTTGCAACTCCCTTGTTCTGTCCAGCTTCTCAGGTAGAGTTTGCAGCTGCTCACTCCTCAGTGATCTGTCTCCAACTGCTCTGGCTTCCAGTTAAATTAAGTTGACCTCCTGTTGCGAAGCAATGCTCCTAAACTACGTTTATTCTCCACGTAGTAGTCCTCTCTAAGCACAATAGAAATCCAGATGGAACTTAACCAACCCCCACACATACAAACACCTTAACAGCATGAATCGAACATAGGTGACTTCCAGGCATAAAAACGTTAACCTAAGATTATACCTCATTTCTAATGTTTACCCATAAAAATACAGGTCCCTGAAAACTACTTTCTAGAATGCAAAGGTAAGCTCAGACAGCTTGTCCCCACTGCAAACCATTACATAAATACTTTTCTCTGCCTCTCCCACCCCCTTACCTCCAACAATAGAACAAAAAAATAATTGAAAAGAGCCCCTGCCACTAAGTTTGAGACCATCTGATCAGCTATTTCTGCTGTTGACTCTCTGTCCATCTATCTGCTGGACCAATCTTCATTTGAAGATCCGCACTGCCCTAGCGCTGAACTCCCATCTTTCTCTAGTTTCTCTCGTATCTCACCTCATATCCTCTCCTGATCATGTCTATGAGATCCAGCTCCTTGGACTCTATTCCTATTATAGTATGCACTACACTACTTTCCTTCTGGTGTCCATGTTAGCTGATAATATTAAGGTTCTCGCTCTTCCGATACTGATCCGCTCTCCTTTAAATCTGTTGTTATCAACCCTCTCATCAAAATGATGGTTTCACCTGAGCCTTCTTCAATGTCAGGGCTCTTCCTGAACCCACTAAATGTTAAAGTCCACCAGCTGCAGTAGGTCTCTTCTTTCTATGCTCCTCTTTCTTCTTAACTTAACTTGGACCTCTCTCTGTCCCCATCTCTGTGTACTGTCTGGGGCTCCTCTCCCTTTGGGACCTCCCCCTGTTGCCTGCCAGGAACAATTGAATGCAATGGCACTCTGTTTCCAGTCACATGATCCTGGTTTTCACATCATTTTCCCCTTACTTGCACAGGTGCACTGGGCCTGTGCTCAGCCGATAGAGCTGAAATAGATGAATTGCGTATTTGAGGCCTGTTCTCAGCAGAAACCTGGAGATTTGTTGGGACTTGGGCTTTCCAATCTCTGCTCTTGGCAAAAAGATAACCTGGATTTCACAACAACAGCCTGAATGCTCTTAGACCTGTGATGGTAGGATTGGAGATGGGCAGAGACAGGGAGTGGTTAGCAGCATGGGGATGGCTCCTTGATGTATTGCTGCTTCCAGAGAACTTTCTCAGAGGTGCCTGGCCCACGCTGATGAACAGCCAGTTACGCTGGGGAAAGTCCCAATTTTGGGCTATTTTACAGCATTTTGTAGCCAATGGAGATGAATCTCAGCTCCTGCTGCGGCCAGAAGCTTAACAGAAGCAATGACCCTCAAAGCCGGAGGCTCCAGCACCCACTGATTTAGCTGCAAGCATGAAAGGTCCCAATCTCAGTCAAGCCGAATCCAGTGCTGGAGTTTCACCTTTAACCCAATGGACCTGGCATTTTTTTAAAAAACTATTGTGCAGCCTGGTGTGAAGGTCCCCATGTTGCGGAGTCCTCACATTCTCCAACTGGCTTTGGCAGTGCCCACTTCTCCCAGTGGGGCTGCTGGGGTTCTCAAGTTGTCAGCACTCTGATTGGGTCGGCAGCATCAAGAGCCCACCGTTCATCCTTAATTGAATGACCAGGATTTGGAGATGACCAATTAGGATGCTGCTTCCTTTAAAATTGCTGAGTCCATCTTGCTGCCAGAGGTTCAGGCTCAAGACCTCCATTTGGCCCTGAGGCCCACAGGAAAATGCAGCCTGACCATTCCAAAGCACACCTGGCTGGACTCCCATACTCTGCCCGACATAAACTGGAGGTCATCTGGAACTCTGCTGCCCATGTCCTGACTCGCACCAAGTCGCACTCACCTATCATCCCTGTATCAATAATGGTTAATTATATTGTTGAACATACATAAGTTATGGGCACTGTTTAATTAAGGACTAAGAACACTAACAAAGAGATTCATCTTCCACAACTTTTTCTAAATGGAGGTCGGTCACCAGTGGTGTGCCCCAGGGATCTGTTCTGGGACCCTTGCTGTTTGTCATTTTCATAAATGACCTGGATGAGGAAGTGGAGGGATGGGTTGGTAAGTTTGCCGATGACACGAAGGTTGGTGTTGGTGGGGTTGTGGATAGTCTGGAGGGATGTCAGAAGTTACAGAGGGACATAGATAGGACTGGGCGGAGAAGTGGCAAATGGACTTCAACCCAGATAAATGCGTCGTGGTCCATTTTGGTAGGTCAAATGGGATGAAGGAGTACAATATAAAGGGAAAGACTCTTAGTACTGTAGAGGATCAGAAGGACCTTGGGGTGCGGGTCCATAGGACTCTAAAATCGGCCCCGCAGGTGGAGGAGGTGGTTAAGAAGGCGTATGGTGTGCTGGCCTTTATCAATCGAGGGATTGAGTTTAGGAGTCCAGGGATAATGATGCAGCTATATAAGACCCTTGTCAGACCCCACTTGGAGTACTGTGCTCAGTTCTGGTCGCCTCATTACAGGAAGGATGTGGAAAAGATTGAAAGGTTGTAGAGGAGATTTACAAGGATGTTGCCTGGATTGAGTGGCATGCCTTATGAGGATAGGCTGAGGGAGCTCGGTGTTTTCTCCTTGGAGAGACGTAGGATGAGAGGAGACCTAATAGAGGTATATAGGATGTTGAGAGGCATAGATCGGGTGGACTCTCAGAGGTTTTTTCCCAGGGTGGAAATGGCTGCTACGAGAGGACACAGGTTTAAGGTGCTGGGGTGTAGGTACAGGGGAAATGTTAGGGGGAAGTTTTTCACACAGAGGGTGGTGGGCGAGTAGAATCGGCTGCCGTCAGTGGTGGTGGAGGCAAACTCAATAGGGTCTTTTAAGAGACCCCTGGATGAGTACATGGGACTTAATAGGGTGGAGGGTTATAGGTAGGCCTAAAAGGTAGGAATATGTTCGGCACAACTTGTGGGGCCGAAGGGCCTGTTTTGTGCTGTAGTTTTTCTATGTTTCTATGCTTCTAACTGGTGGCCACTGCCATGGAACCCTTCATTAACCTCCAAAACAACATTTTAAGTTTATTAGATAAGTTTCCTTTGGAGTTTTTTTCTGTAGAAGTGCCCTCTTTCTTTGTTATTATTTCCATTCTTAAAGTTACAAAGCCAATTCTCAGAATGGACCAGACAAATCCAAATCCATTCCTTGCTTGCTCCAAAAACCAAATTCAAAATCCAATCGAATCCAATCAAGATCCCCACAAGGGAGACAAACAAGATCCAAGCTGACAAGATGAGGCATTGGATCCCATCTTGGGCTTGATCTCAGCCCAAAGGCCTAGAAGCCCTTTAGGGCTGTCAATTTTTTAATGAGTTAATTTGATTAATTAGTCTATTTTATTTTTATCGATAACCAAAAGAGTATAAAGAGAGTCATCTTCCATACGTGGTGAGAATGACGGGGGCCTGACTGCTTCTTTAGCCCTGAAATCAGCTTTTTAATTGAATTAAATATGGTTTCTTTAAAGTTTCTGTCTTTTGTTACAGTGTCTTTAAGGAGCTGGCAATTGTTTTTTTCTGTTGATTAGTCCATTTTATTTTACTGATAGACCCAAAACAGTTAATGAGTAAAAGATGGTCATTTTTCCTTCTGCACAGAGGGGCTGCTGCCCTTCACTTCCTTGCCAGCCATCCAGGCACATTGTGATGTTCTGTCCTCCTGTCCAGGGGTGACAAGAACCCACAGTGGAGGCTTTCTGCATGGGAGTCCTCTTTTTTTACCAACAGAGGTTTAGCGTAGAGGGTGTAACAGTTAATTAAAATGGCTCATAAGAGGCCTTGTGGCACAGTGGTCGTGTCCCTACCTCTAGTCCAGAAGCTCTGGGTTCAAGATTAATGTCAGGGCTTGTTGGCCATGGAAGGAGTGTCATAATGCGGTCCAACAAGCTGATAATCAGTTTGGGAACCCCTATTCCCTGAAGGGAACTTTGTTTCACTTTAATTTGATTAAAGTTTCCTTGAAAGTTTTGTCCTTTTGCGACTGTGCTCCTTTTAAAGGGGCTGTTAACTTGTTCAATAGTTAATTCGTTTAAAAACAAAGAACAAAGAAAATTGCAGCACAGGAACAGGCCCTTTGGCCCTCCAAGCCTGCACTGACCATGCTGCCCGACTTAACTAAAACCCTACTCTTCAGGGGCCCATATCCCTCTATTCCCATCCTATTCATGTATTTGTCAAGACGCGCCTTAAAAGTCACTATCGTATCTGCTTCCACTACCTCCCCCGGCAGCAAGTTCCAGGCACCCACCACCCTCTGTGTAAAAAACTTGCCTCATACATCTCCTTTAAACCTTGCCCCTCGCACCTTAAACCCTTGCCCCCTTGTAATTGACTCTTCCACCCTGGGAAAAAGCTTCTGACTATCCACTCTGTCCATGCCCTTCATAATCGTGTGGACTTCTATCAGGTCGCCCCTCAACCTTCGCCGTTCCAGTGAGAACAAACCAAGTTTCTCCAACCTCTCCTCATTGCTATTCAATTCAATAGTTAATTGGGAAGAGAGCCGGCTGAGAAACTGGGTGAGCATAGTTCGGAGGCAGAGATCTCTGTGAGGCTGCATTGTGTGATTGGAGAGAGTGAGGTGTCTCTGCAGAATTGGCTTGGAAATGCTGTCTTGTGATTGATGAAATTCAGCCAACTGGGTTGAGCTAACTTGAAATACAAAGGCATACTTAAGAGAGCAATTTATTATAATCCAAATTTCTCGGTTCCAGGAACACATTTCTATCCTTTGGAAACTATTTGGCTGTTGCTGCTGAGCCTGGGACCTCGGGGCCTGACGTCTACAAGGATAAGAAATTTGACGCTACTGTCAGGTCATATTTGAAGGAGAGATGGAACTGCTGCTTCAGGAGTCAATAATATTTGTGTGGTTGGCAGGTGGGGAACAGTGGAAGAAACAAAACATTAAAGATACAGCAACCTTAAGAGATGGGTGGTTGTGGACTTTATTATTATTATTGCAGTTTGCAGGGCAAGGAAAGAAGACTGCTTGAAAGGTCTGACGGTGTGCTTCTTTTAACCAAATGAATTAAATCAACAAATGGAGGGATAAATTGAAACGCGGGCTCTTGGGCCGGAGTTTTATCACCATTCACGCCGGGATTTTCACGATGGGATTTTCCCATCCCGTTGCAGTGAACGGAGATTTGGCTGGCCATCAAATTCTCAGACCTCGCTGCAGTGGTAGCGTGGCATGTGCAGCTGGTAAGATCACACCCTCGAAGCCTATTGCAGCAAAGGAAATTTAAAACATCAAAATCAAATGTGATTGAAGGGGTCAATAAAACATCTCAGACCCCATGGTGCCCCCCCGCCCCCACCAGGCACGGAAAGCCTCAATGAGGCTGACGGACAACACACATTCCCTTCTCAGGTACCACTGTCAGTGAACATGGCAGGAGAGGGGTACACAGTCAGGATGGATGACCCTCTCGACTGCCTGCTGCCTGGACCCATTGATGACCACAACAAAAACAGAAAGTGCTGAAAATTTCAGCAGGTCTTGCAGTGGAGAGAGAATATAATAAACGTTTCAAGTCTGGATGACCCTTTGTCATTAGTGGCCAGCTTGGCTAGGCCCAGGAGTAGGGCCACAAGGAGGTCTGGTGTGTGTGCATGCGTGTGTGCTGAACGTGTCGGACCTTGCCTGGTTGAGCTCCAGCTGATCCAGGTGAAGACGCAGCCTCCCTCTAAAGGAAGAGCACAGCATTGACTGAAATGAGAGGGCACCTGTGCAAGTGCTCAACATTCAACCCAGTGACACCCTTCATTTTTCTTCACTTGTGTCTCTCTATTTTGTGAGATCACTTTTGTACCTAAACTTGATCCTCCTATTTACAGTTACTGGTATCTTCGAACTGTACGGAAGGAGGGAAACTGCTCCCTTGTAAGGAGTGGTCCTTATTCTTTACACTCTATCACTCTTCTGCATGGTCTGTAGTTGTTGTTTAACCAGGTGCTTGAGGATAGTTGAGTCTCTTTAAAAAAAAACTTAATGGCAACACAATCTTAATTGGTGATATTGTCTGCCAAAAATTACAGTGGAGTGGCTGCTTCTGTTCCTGCTCTTACTATTTATGATCCTAACTGATAATACTGGACAAGTCAGATCCCAGAATGAACCTGGCTTGAAAGATTCTAACTTTTTTTTGTAAGCTGTGGAGGTAAGTGACTGAACAAATTCACAGGAGTCTGCGAATGAATGTTTATTAAAATAAGAAAAGTGAACTATGTTACACCAGCGTGAGGATGCACTTTCACAAACTTCAATAATGAACACAAAAGGTATTTAATAGTAATTGTACAGCAGTCTCATGGCTGTAGCCCACTCTTCTTTTCTAAGAGGGCTGCACCCCCTGGGGTGATTACCCACTTTGTGTCCTAACTGGTCACCCAAACCAGGTAGGCCTTACTCTATGTGTTGCCCCTAAAAGGACAATAACCACAACAAGACAAAATGTTTGGAAAGATCTTAATGCAGACACAAGAAAATGCTTCAAGTACTTCTTATTTCTTCCACCCAGCCATATCTTCACAGGCACATACAAGTTCAGTAAGATAAAACAACTTAGAATATCTCTCTTATACTCTGATATTCAGGGTAAGTACGAGGTACATGAAATTTAACAGGTGATCTGTGGTCAGACATACCACATTTCAAGGTAAATGGCAGATGTGATAAGTCAGACTCCATGAATTTCTCAACATCCCACTCAGATGTTTTTTGCAATATGAACCAACCAGTCTCACTGAAACTTTGTCTTTCTCATGAGGGTTTACAATCTCCACATTTGAAGACCTTTCCTTTGAATTCACCTGAAGGACTTCAACAAGGATCCATCTCCAGGGTTTCTATCTTACCTTCTGGGCTTCCTTTCCCTGGATCACTGAATACATTTAAGCCTTATCTTCCAAGAACAATCACAGACCCTTGACCATGCCAAGCAGAACACCACTACTCCAAAGGAGTACCTTTGTCCTTACAACCCACATCATGGAAGTTACCAATTTTCTTCTGGACTTCTCTTGAGCTCACTTTGCATCAAGTCTGCTCCCTGCAGTTCTGGATTTAATATGAAGCCTATTTCTCTGCTCCTCATTGATAACTTAAGCCAAAATATTCCTAATTCCTGTCCTTATCCCTTGCCTAGGATTTCCTTTTTGGCACATTTTCCTTCTCCTTGCCACCCTGTCCATGTCCTGTGACATATTCAGCACAATGGTGCTCTGTTTTAGGCCACATGAGCTGCAGTTTCACATGCTCACCTTCTGTGCAGGAGTGCTGGACCCCGGCCTGAAGAATGTAACAGACGCAATCTGTATATGTGCGGCTATTTCACAGTCGGTGCATGAACAGCAGACCTGACTGCCATGACCTCCAACTGCAGATTTAAAATTAAGGAATGTATTTGTGCTTTTTAACACTGTACACCCATCATTACTGTTTACACCAGACAATAAAGACATTGGGTTCAGAGCTACACCCACCGCACCACAGGAAAGAGATAGAGAATCTGGTTAACTGGTGCGATGACAATAATGTCTCCCTCAATGTCAGTAAAATGAATGAGATAGTCATCGACTTCAGGAAGCATAGTGGAAGGCATGCCCCTGTCTACATCAGTGGGGACGAAGTAGAAATGGTCGAGAGCTTCATATTTTCAGGTGTCCAGATCACCAACAACCATCCTGGTCCCCCCATGCGGATGCTATAGTTAAGAAATGCCATCAACTACTCTACTTTCTCAGGAGACTAAGGAAATTTAGCATGTCACAGCTTCTTCGATGCTGCCATCAGACTTTCGAATGGACCTACCTTGCACTAAGTTGATCTTTCTCTACACCTTAGCTATGACTGTAACACTACATTCTGCACTCTCTCCTTTCCTTCTCTATAAACGGTATGCCTTGTCTAGCGTGCAAGATACAATACTTTTCACTGTATGGTAATACATGTGACAATAATAAATCAAATCAAATCAAATCAAATAGCAAGTATTCTTTCCGGTTGTATCAAGTTTGGTATGGCTCCTGCTCTGTCCAAGACTGCAATAAACTACAAAGGGTCATAAACAAAGCCCAGTCCATCAGTCAAAGCAGCCTCCCATCCATTGACTCTGTCTACACATCCCGCTGCCTGGGAAAAGAAGCCAGCATAATTAAGGACCACATGCACCCCAGACATACTCTATTCCACCTTCTTCCATCGGGAAAAGATACAAAAATCTGAGGCATGTACCAACCGACTCAAAAAACAGCTTCTTCCCTGCTGCCATCAGACTTTTGAATGGACCTACTTCACATTAAGTTGATCTTTCTCTACACCCTAGCTATGATCGTAACATTACATTCGGCACCCTCTCCTTTCCTTCCTTATGGACAGTATATTTTGTCTATTTAGCGCACAAGAAACAATACTTTTCACTACATACTAATGTATGGACGGCACGGTAGCACAGTGGTTAGCAGTGCTGCTTCACAGCTCCAGGGTCCCGGGTTCGATTCCTGGCTCGGGTCACTGTCTGTGTGGAGTTTGCACATTCTCCTCGTGTCTGCGTGGGTTTCCTCCGGGTGCTCCGGTTTCCTCCCACAGTCCAAAGATGTGCGGGTTAGGTTGATTGGCCAGGTTAAAATTGCCCCTGAGATCCGTAGGTTAGAGGGATTAGTGGGTAAATATGTGGGGGTAGGGCCTGGGTGGGATGGTGGTCGGTGCAGACTCGATGGGCCGAATGGCCTCCTTCTGCACTGTAGGGTTTCTATGATTTCTATGATTCTAATACATGTGACAATAATGAATCAAATCAAATCATTGTGACTAAGGCCTGTGTTAAAGCCATAACTGGGCCTGTTGGCCCCTCAGCCATTGTTGTAACTACACACAAAGGCTATGTTTTTCCTGTGGTCAGAGCAGGCATTGCGCTTGGGCCTTGGAAAGGGGTATACAGTGGATGCAGTATTCCTGCCGGTGGACTTATTGGAGGCCACTGTGCAGATGGTCTTTCTGTCAAATGTCCCTTTCTTTGTCCTGAGTGAGATCCTACTCTCTCACTTTCATCAACCCCAGGGGAGATAATGTTTTGGGAAGTGCAGAACTGCTCAACGTCAGGGAGACAGGCCTTCGTCACATGTAGTCCTTGAGGTGCCAGATATTTGTCAAGCTGACCTGGGAAGAGTGCACTGTGGGAGAGTTTAATGTTGACCACAGGAGGGCAGCCTAATGCATCTTCTGGACCTGTGCTGTGCCATGCCTGTAAAGAGGTGGGGCATGTCAGGAAAAAGAACCTTGTCTGCAAGGCTGCTAAAACCATTCGAGCAGCTGTGGTTGGCACTGCCACGTCTTCCCCTCAATGCCCCCCAATCAGTTAATCGCAAACACAGCAAGGGGATTCAATATCAGCAGCTAATTCCACCTCAGCTGCTGGCAGGGTTATTGGGAGTCGTCATGGTAGGGGGGGCAGAACATCCAGAAGGAACGTGCAGCGAAAGCCTAAAAGCATTGAGGAGGTTCCCCCCCCCCACAAGAGCGGTTTTGAACATGACCTCAAGCATGTCCATGGCCCTGGTCCTGCACTTGTTTCTGTGCATAATCAAGAGCCTCTGTGTTCTTGCGCCAATTTGGTATGGAGGATGTTACACACAACAGTTCCATACAACAAATGGCCGAAGCCTCCTAATCCGCTTGCCTCTTCGGCAGCCTTGAGGAGTCTAAAGTTTATAGTTTATTTATTAGTCACAAGTAAGGTTTACAATTCCCCTCGTCGCCATACTCCGACACCTTTTCGGGTCAATGCACCTAACCAGCACGTCTTTCAGACATCTTTCTGTGGTCCATGCTTGCATTCTGCGAGGTTACAGCCCCAATCCACTCTGAGGAGGCTGTTTCTCAAGTTCTGTTTGCATTTCAGCCCCACCTTCCTGACCTTTTGTCAGCCAGTGCAGGATGGGGTTGGGAGCACGGTACGGGCAAGGTGGAAGGCCTCCTTGTAAAGCTGCTCCTGGCTAAAGTGGCAATTAACAGATCCAGGCAGCAGGCGGTTGAGGGGATCGCTTGTCCTGACATTCTGTCCCTCTTCCGTGGCTACATTCAAGCCCAGGTGCCCTTGGAGACAGAGCATGCACCAGCACGCTTGAGGCCTCCTATGGCCGCAGGGGTCGGGGAGAATTGTTAGCCCCCGAATGACATGCTAACATGCAAATTAGGAGCAGGAGTGGGCACTGGGCCCCTCCACCATTCAACCTATCCAGTAAATGCAAGAGATTAATTCTTAACTCCCACCTGGGACCCTTGATTCCTGAATCTGAAATTTGTGTAAGAGGTACAATCTGCAGCAGTCGGAAGAGGAAGAGGATAAATCTGTGTAGACACTAAAGATCTTCAATACCATTTGAAATATAATAATAAATCCACAGACTCCATGGGACCTGTGAACTTTAATTCATCAAAAAAAATAAGGTAGTGTAATAAGTCTTCAGAGGCAGAAGTCCCTTCACCAAAATTCCTTTATTTACAAGTTTGATAACAGCAGACAGAGTGCTTTCAGTTAGCAGTCTACACTAGGAGCCCCAGAGGAACTGACATTCTTGGTTAACTACAAAACAAGAGGCTCCCTGATTGGCCCATCACTTTGGTCCTTAATCAGGGAGTTCATATTCCAAAAGGCCCACCTCAATTGCCTGATTAAAGTCGTCACAAATAGGTTCTTACAGATTGTCCACCGAAATCGGACTATAAAAACAAATCAGGATCAGTATGATGTTAAAACAGTTTATTCTTCAAAGCCTTTGGAACAGCATGAGGTTTCTGCAATCAGTTACTCGTAAGCTGCTTGTTAAACAGCAGCTTGGACAGAAGTCGGAAAATACTTGAGAAGCTGAGGTTAATAGGCTGGAATTGAACAAGGCTGAAAGTGTGCGACAAAGCAAGCCAACCCAGTTGGAATAAAGGGAAGTTTAAAGTAAAACAGTTAAGGGAGTGGGGATGAGAGGAAATAGTGAACAGGAGAAAGATGGGGAAATCGCTGGAGGAAGTTGGGTTCATTGGGCTGGTGAAGGCAATGATTCTGTCAGTAAAGACAGCTGACTGATGGATCTTATATAACAGATGTGGCCAGCCTTGTATCAGATTTTAAGATCAGTATTTTTAGGATGACAGAATTTCCTTTCTTGCATTCCAAGTAGTCAGCAGAGACACATCCCTGCTGATAATGCCATTCTTTTTGGTTGAACAAATTAAATAAACTGCGGGACAAAGCAAGAAGGACAGCCCCTTAAAAGGGGAGCGCCCAAACTAAAAACAAAGCACAAATGAAACTTAAAACAACAAATCAGAAGGTGATTGAAGAGGTGGATAATGCACTCCAGCCCCTGAGATGCCCAAAGAGCATGAAAGGCCTTGGTGACACTCATGGACACCTCATTCTCCCTCTCCAAGGATACCCAGACCCGAATGTAACCACGGTAGAGGGGCAGACAGTCAGGTCAGCCCACCCCCTCAGTCGCCCACTGCCTGGACCTGTTGGTGGCAAGTTTGGCCAGGCCCAGGAGCAGGTTCACAAGGAAGTCCTCCACCTTTCCCACTCCCACCTTCCCATATCTCTGCACACCTGTACATCAGGAGCGTGGGACTGAAGTGCAAACACCTGCCTACACTGCAGCCATTTAACATACTGACAAGTCTCAATTGGCTGGCGATGTGATTTCTGCCCCTCACTCAGGAAGATGTCCAGCCTCAATCTGATTGCTCCAATCTGATTGGCTGATAGTTCACTAGTCCCTCTGGCACCAGAAGATGCAGTGGACAGAACTAGGACTGCAAGCAGTCCCCATCAGACTCTTCCTCGGAGTCCAGGATCAGGTAAGTAATGGGTAGTGAAGGATGCCCAGGGGTGTTTAAGTCTATCAGAGGAATATTACTTGAGTTGGAACTAATAAAGAAACATTAGCAGTTAACAATTGTATCTTGTCATGATAAAGTATTTCAATTGGTGTGGGGGGGGGTGGAGGGGTGGGTGGGGGTGGTGGGGGGGTGGGGTGGGGGGGTGGGGTGGGGGGGGTGGGGTGGGGGGGGTGGGGTGGGGGGGGTGGGGTGGGGGGGGTGGGGGGGGTGGGGTGGGGGGGTGGGGTGGGGGGGGTGGGGTGGGGGGGTGGGGTGGGGGGGGTGGTGGCGGGGTGGGAGAGGGTGGGGGGGGTGGGGGGGGTGGGGGGGTGGGGTGGGGGTGTGGGGGGGTGGGGTGGGGGGGTGGGGTGGGGGTGTGGGGGGGTGGGGTGGGGGGGGTGGGGGGGTGGGGTGGGGGGTGGTGGGGGGGGTGGGAGAGGGTAGGAGGGGTGGGGGGTGGGTGGGTTGGGGGGGTGGGGGGGGCGGTGGTGGGAGGGGTCGGGGGCGGTGACGGGGCGGTGGAGGGGTGGTGGGGGGGGTGTGGGGGGCGGGGTGGGGTGCGGGTGGGGAGGGGTGGGGGCAGTGGGGGGCGGTGGGGGGGTGGGGTGGGGGGGTGGGGTGAGGGGGGTGGGGTGAGGGGGGTGGGGGGGTGGTGGGGGGTGGGGGGGATGGGGGTTGGGGGGGTGGGGGGTGGGGTGGGGGGCGGTGGGGGGGTGGGGGGGCGGGCGGTGGGGGGGTGGGGGGGCGGGGGGCGGGGGGCGGGGGGTGGGGGGGCGGGTGGGGGGGGCGTGGTGGGTGGTGGGGGGGCGGGGTGGGGGGGATGGGGGGGTGGGGGGGGATGGGGGGTTGGGGGGGTGGGGGGGAATGGGGGGATATGGGGGGTGGGGGGCGGTGGGGGGGATGGGGGTGGGTGGGGGTGCGGTGGGGGGCGGGGGGCGGGGTTGGGGTGGGGGGCGGGGGGGGTGGGGTGGGGGGCGGGGGGGGTGGGGGGGGAGACACAGTTAGGGAGGTGGTTGAAAAGCAGAAATATGGGCACAATTGCAACTAAGACACCGACCACTTCGCAAGATCTGTTGACGGCAACAATTGGGTCTCAGGGCTCATTGGATTTGATGTAAGATTTTGACAATTCTACTAATGTTTAGAATGGGTAACATATTTGAACATTATTCTTCAACTATTTTAATACTATACTCAATGAATTTTTGATTTTAATGTTGCTGCGAAAGTTGAATTAAAAGAGTTTTCTGCTTTGAAGGAATAGCTTAACGGTGTGAACTTAGGTGAAACCATTGGCATCCGGAAGTGGGACCTTCTGGTCCATTGAATCCCTATAGTGCAGAAAGAGGCCATTTGGCCCATCTTGTCTGCACCAATTCTCCGAAACAGCATCCCACCCAAGCCCTCTCCTCCACCCTAAGACCATAACCCTGCACATTTACCATGGTTAATTCACCGAACCTACATATCCATGGACACTAAAAGGCAATTTAGCATGGCCAATCCACCTACACATCTTTGGAGTGTGGAAGGAAACTGGGACGCTTCGAGGAAACCTACGCAGACATGGGGAGAATGTGCAAACTCCACACAGACAGTTACCCAAGGTCAGGATCAAACCTGGGCCGATGGCCCTGTGAGGCAGCAGTGCTAACCGCTGTGCCAGCGGCCTATCCTGCCACTATCAATGGGATTTCCCAAAGACTGCACTCCATGCCAACAGGAAACCCATGGCGGGGTGCACCGTTGGTGGGAACAGAAGATCCCACCAGCATGAACAGCCAGAGAACTCCAGCCTATATTTAAACAAAACTCATGTACTGCTTTAATTGGTCTGTACCCGAGGCAAACTTTCATTTTCTGATATGGGGCTTGGGTCATAATATGTTCAGGAAAGAATGTGATTTTATATAGTTGAAGGAAGGAAACAATTGGCAACCCAACATTTTGGGTAATAGAATCTTCAGGTGAGACAAAGAAGGAGGTAAAAGAGGAGGAGGTATTGCATTATTAGTTAAGGAGTCAGTTACTGCAGTAAGGAGAGATGATATATTTGAGGGGGCATCAAATGAAGCTTTCTGGGTAGAGTTTAGGAATAAAAAAGGGGCAGCCACATGTTAGGTGTTTAGTTCCATTGATGTACTTATAGAATATCTTGCAATTTTCCCTAATTTTACCAGCCAGAGCTTTCACATATCCTCTCTTTGCTTTCCTAATTCCTTTCTTAAGCTCCACCCTACACTTTCTATCCATCACTAATGCTTCCGCTGATTTGCGCCCCTTGTACTTTTTAAAAGTCCCCCAGATAGTCAGAAGGATATTGAGGGGCAAATATGTGCTCATTTTGTGGAGGTGTGTAAAAACAATAACAATAGGGTTATTGCATGAGGTGATTTCAACTTTCCCAACATTAACTGAGATAGATATACATAGGCTGGGATTTTACCACCTCGCCTGCCCCGAGGCTTGCAAAACGGGTGAGATTTTACGAGCCTCTCCCGAGCAAGATCGTAAAATTCTGTCCATAATATTAAGGGCTTGGATGGAGTAGATTACTTGAAATGTGTACAGGAAAATGTTAGATCCATATGTAGAGAGCCCAACAAGGGAAGGAGCTGTGCTGGACCTGATTCTGGGGAATGAAGCCAGACAGGTGGTTGAGGTGGTGGTGGGGGAGCATTTTAGTGATAGCGATCACAACATGGTACAATTTAAGCTTGTTATGGACAGGGAAATGGACAAGTTGCAAAAAAAAGTTTTGGATTGGGGGAGAGCAGATTTTAGTAAAATATGGCAGGATCTGGCCAAGGGAGACTGGGAACAGCTACTAATGGGAAAATCTACAGAACATGAGTGGAGGGCATTCAAAAAGGAAATGGGGAGGGTGCAAGCCCAGCATGTTCCCTCTACAATGATAGGAAGGACTAACAAGACCAGAGAACCATGAATGACTAGGGACATTCAGGATACAATAAGAAAAAGAAAGGCCTTTAAAAAGTACAAGGGGCGCAAATCAGCGGAGGCATTAGTGATGTATAGAAAGTGCAGGGTGGTGCTTAGGAAAGCAATTAGGAAAGTAAATAGAGGATATGAGAAAGCTCTGGCTGGTAAAATTAGGGAACAAAGCAAGATATTCTGTAAGTATATCAATGGAAAGAGGATAACCAGGGAAAGCGTAGGGCCCATTAGGGAACAGCCCTGAATCTTATGATGTGCCAAGTGCTCATCCAGATACTCTTTAACTGCCTCATCCACTCTCCCAGGCAACGCATTACAGACTGTCACCACCCTCTGGGTAAAATAGTTTTTCCTCAGATCTCCTCTGAACCTCCTGCCCCTCACCTTGAACCTATGTCCCCTTGTGACTGATCCTTCAACTAAGGGAAACAGCTGCTCCTTATCCACTCTGTCCATGTCCCTCATAATCCTGTACAATTCAATCAGGTGGCCCCTCAGTCTTCTCTGTTCCAACAAAAGCAACAAAAGGAAGGTTAGAAACAGGAAAGGAGAGGTCACCCTGTTGGGAGTTTTTTATAGACCTCCGAAAAGTTCCAGAGATGTAGAGGAAAAGATTGCAAAGATAATTCTGGATAGGAGCGAAAGTAACAGGGTAGTTGTTCTGGGGGACTTTAACTTTACAAATATTGACTGGAAAAGCTATAGTTCGAGTACTTTAGAGGGGTCAGTTTTTGTCCAATGTGTGCAGGAAGGCTTCCTGACACAGTATGTAGATAGACCAACAAGAGGCGAGGCCACATTGGATTTGGTACTGGGTAATGAACCAGGCCAGCTGTTAGATTTGGAGGTAGTTGAGCACTTTGGTGACAGTGACCACAATTCGATTACGTTTACCTTAGCAATGGAAAGGGATAGGTATATGCTGAAGGGCAAGAGTTATAGCTGGGGGAAAGGAAATTATGATGCGAATAGGTGAGATTTAGGTGGCATAGGTTGGGGAAGGAAACTGCAGGGGATGGGCACACTTGTAATGTGGAACTTGTTCATGGAACAGCTACTACGCGTCCTTGATAAATATGTACCTGTCAGGAAGCAGTCGTGTGAGGGAACCGTGGTTTACTAAGGAGGTTGAATCTCTTGTGAAGAGGAAGAAGGAGACTTATGTTAAGATGAGACGTGAAGGCTCAGTTAGGGCACTTGAGAGTTACAAGTTAGCCAGGAAGGACCTAAAGAAAGAGTTAAGAAGAGCCAGGAGGGGACATGAGAAGTCTTTGGCAGGTAGGATCAAGGAAAACCCTAAAGCTTTCTATCGGTATGTCAGGAGTAAAAGAATGACTAGGGTAAGATTAGGGCCAGTCAAGGACAGTAGTGGGAAGTTGTGCGTGGAGTCTGAAGAGATAGGAGAGGCACTAAATGAATATTTTTTGTCGGTATTCACACAGGAGAGGGACAGTGTTGTCGAGGGGAGTACTGAGATGCAGGCTGTTGGACTGGACGGGATTGAGTTTCATAAGGAGGAGGTATTAGCAATTCTGGAAAGGGTAAAAATAGATAAGTCCCCTGGGCCGGATGGGATTTATCCTAGGATTCTCTGGGAGGCTAGAGAGGAGATTGCAGAGTCTTTGGCTTTGATCTTTGTGTTGTCATTGTCTACAGGAACAGTGCCAGAAGACTGGAGGATAGCAAATGTTGTCCCCTTGTTCAAGAAGGGGAGTAGGGACAACCCTGGTAATTATAGACTGGTGAGCCTTACTTCTGTTGTGGGCAAAGTTTTGGAAAGGATTATAAGAGATAGGATTTATAATCACCTAGAAAGGAATAATTTGATTAGGGATAGTCAGCACGGTTTTGTGAAGGGTAGGTCGTGCCTCACAAACCTTATTGAATTCTTTGAGAAGGTGACCAAAGGGGTGGATGAGGGTAAAACGGTTGATGTGGTGTATATGGATTTCAGCAAAGCATTTGATAAGGTTGCCCATGGTAAGCTTTTGCAGAAAATACGGACACATGGGATTGAAGGTGATTTAGTGGTTTGGATCAGGAATTGGCTAGCTGTAAGAAAACAGAGGGTGGTGGTTGATGGGAAATGTTCATCCTGGAGTTCAGTTACTAGTGGTGAACCGCAAGGATCTGTTTCGGGGTCACTGCTGTTTGTCATTTTTATTAATGACCTGGATGAGGGCATAGAAGGATGGATTAGTAAATTTGCGGATGACACTAAAGTCGGTGGAGTTGTAGACAGTGCGGAGGGAAGTGGCAGGTTACAGAGGGACATAGATAAGCTGCAGAGCTGGGCTGAGAGGTGGCAAATGGACTTTAATGCGGAAAAGTGTGAGGTGATTCACTTTGGAAGGAGTAACAGGAATACAGAGTACTGGGCTAATGGTAAGCTACTTGATAGTGTGGATGAACAGAGGGATCTGGGTGTCCATGTGCATAGATCCCTGAAAGTTGGCACCCAGGTTGATAGGGTTGTTAAGAAGGCGTACGGTGTGTTAGCTTTTATTGGTAGAGGGATTGAGTTTCGGAGCCAGGAGGTCATGCTGCAACTGGACAAAATTATGGTGCGGCCGCACTTGGAGTATTGTGTACAGTTCTGGTCGCCGCATTATAGGAAAGATGTGGAAGTGTTGGAAAGGGTGCAGAGGAGATTTACCAGGATGTTGCCTGGTATGGTGGGAAAATCGTATGAGGAAAGGCTGAGGGACTTGAGGTTGTTTTCGTTAGAGAGAAGAAGGTTAAGAGGTGACTTAATAGAGGCATACAAGATGATCAGAGGATTAGATAGAGTGGATAGTGAGAGCCTTTTTCCTCGGATGGTGATGGCTAACACGAGGGGACATAGCTTTAAATTGAGGGGTGAGAGATATAGGACAGATGTTAGAGGTAGGTTCTTTACTCAGAGAGTAGTAAGGGCGTGGAATGCCCAGCCTGCAGCAGGAGTCGACTTGTCAACATTAAGAGCATTCAAATGGTTATTGGATAAACATATGGATGATATTGCAACAGTGTAGATTAGAGGGGCTTTAGATTGGTTTCACTGGTTGGCGCAACATCGAGGGCCGAAGGGCCTGGACTGCGCTGTAATGTTCTATGTTTAACTTAGTGACTTTGTACAGTCATTCCTTGGCTCCTGGAATATCACTCTTCTCAACAGCGATCATTGTCACTTTGAAGACAAAGGAGTGAAAAATTGACCGCAGTTTTCTGGCCGTTCATGCCAGTGGGGTCCTCCGGTCCTGCCAATAGTGCACCCCCACAGATTTATGACGGCGAGAGCTGCATTCACTGCATTCACAGGGAGTAATGAAGTCAACAAACAAGCCCATGGGCTAATGGCCCTATTTTCCATGTCCGGCCATCTTTGTTTCCAGCCCTGAGAGGAACTAACAATCCTCACTGTGGGGTAGACTGTCCACCATCCGGTCAGAATAAAAAAAGGAGGCAACTCTTCAATGAAGACACAAGAACAGTGTAGAATTGCAGACTCTTGTAGTACATTTTAAGACCAATTAGCTTGCTATATACTTTTGATGATTCTTTAAAAGAGATGGCTAATCAATACAATGGAGCTTGTATCACATTTTAAAAAAAGTTTATTTATTAGTCACAAGTAAGGCTTACATTAACGCTGCAATGAAGTTACTGTGAAATTCCCCGAGTCGCCACACTCCCGTGCTTGTTCAGGTCAATGCACCTAACCAGCACGTCTTTCAGAATGTGGGAGGAGCACCTGGAGGAAACCCAGGCAGACATGGGGAGAACGTGCAGGCTCTGCACAGACAGTGACCCAAGCCAGGAGTCGAACCCGAGTCCCTGGCGCTGTGAAGCAACGATGCTAACCACTATGCCACCGTGCCACCCCATATTGCTACTAATTACCTCTCTTCAAATACAGATCCACTGCCTTTTGAAAATTCAAATGCAATCAGGCACCATCACCGTTTCAGCTACGTGAAAACAGGGACGCAGTTTAAATGGAAATTTTAATGAACTGGTTATTAACTGGGTAAATCCAAGTGACTTAGAATCAGACTTGGCAAATGAAGCGGAAGACTGCTTATTCACCCAGTACGTGAGCAACGTTACAAACAAGGTCCTGTTATTCATTAGGAACTCAGAAAATGTACAAGATAAGGTTGCAGTTATTATAGAATGAGAAACGTTAGCATAATCTTGGAGTAGGAAATACTGATGTTCAGGAACCATACACTTGCAAAGTGCACAAAATGACGGAACAAATAAAATAACAAGAGGTAGTTCAACAACACTTGATTAGACATTAAGCAGAACTTTAAAAATATAATCCTGAACGCTGCAGGGATTCCCACATCAATAAGCTCAGGCTAAGTAAACACGGCATGAAATGGATTTACAGTTGAATTTAACTTTAAATAAGGAGGGAAAAAAACAGTTTGTATAAACCCCGCCGAGAGGGAAGTGCTGGAATGAATACTCAAAAATGCAAAGAGATTTAAGTAGGGTGAGATCAGAGACCTGGAGGAAAGATTTGGATCTGACCCTGAGGATAACAAGAAAATGTTGTTTCAGTGTCACAACAGCTTAAGTTCAGGCATTTTAAAGGTGAAACAACAAAATAAGCAAGTGGGTTTGAAATAGAGGATAATCACAAAATATTAAATATTCTCAATGACTGTTTCCTCCAACTCTTCAAGTGACACAAACAAAATGCTTTGAAGTTCCTGTTTAATGGCAGAATCCGGTCTAACTAACTAACTTAATGTGGGACCTTACACAGCAATGCTGCCAGAGGGGTCAAGCATTTTCAGATGTCAGATTTATATTATTAGGAACTTCTTGCAGTTTTTATTTTGTCAACCTGAATTTTGCTAATTGTCACTCATGGTTTTACTTCTGTTGTTTTTCTATAATTCAATAATCCTCTGCTTCCTATTCCCAGCAGGAACATTTTTGTCGCCTGTCGTGTTTCAGAATGCTTTTAACCATTTTTCCACAGGAAGGAATTGGAAGAAAATTCAGCTTCACAATTTCATGGGTTTTCTACCAGCCCTCTGGGCCAATATGCAAAGACCAGCACTTGGTGTCATGTTGAGAATGACAGAATTATCAGGGATATTGAGGAAAGGGCTAACAAAAAAGACAGAATGATGTAGTTACTTACCAAGAACAAAGGCAGCCACCAAGTTTGAAATCTGTCCAAGACCCACAAGGAAATTGAGGATGCAGAATATCTCCCAGTTTGGAGAAAATGCCTGCAGTACACTAAATCCAGTCTGTATAGCCATAGTTCCAAACATAACTATCTTCCTCCCAAACCTGCAAGGCAGAAACAAATCAAGTTTAAAATATAAATCACAGTATACTTGCTAACATGCATCTCATGCTAGCAATTATTCACGTGTGCTTGTAGCTAAATCATGCACACATTTGTAGAGACATATGCAAACTGGTATACAACATCGATATTTTCTCAATTATATACACTTGAGCACACACTGACATTTAGATTTACATACAGACACGTTGAGGATTCTGCTTCCACACAATTAACACAACTTTGAATGCACCACAAGGGGAGGAAATTAAATCGGGATCTTGCCTCAGGGATGATGGGATGGGCTGTTTGTGGTGTAACCTCTGCTTACTTCAAAAAACATGTTATTAGTATAAAGGGAGAAAGCCTGGAGATGGGGCCAAGTGATTTTAAGTCTCTGGGCCTCAATGAGGCCCACTATAGAATCAGTGTTGATATATTTAGTGACAATACTAACTGTTGAGAATTACAGAATTATCAGTGGAGTTGGCAGGCGGGTGGTAGTAGCATGGAGGAAAGGATTCCAATTTTGTTTCAATGCTCCATGCATCCTTACAAAGGGGATCACAGCAGCTACTGGAAAATGTTTACTTGAACAGAACCCAGGGTCTCTGCTCTCCCTAATCATACATTTGATGCAACTTCCAGCCACTTTGGCAGACATGTATCCTAGTTGTGACTCGATGATTTGTTAAATAAATATATTTTCACAAAATCGCTATCACTGGCAAGGCTGACACTTATTAACTATCCCTAATTATCCTGAGTAACAGCTTGATTCAACAGATTAGATTGTTAGGCCACTTCAGCACAAAGTTAAGTGCCAACCAAACCGGCACGGGAATGGCATCATATAAACTAGCGTTAGCTAAAACCCAAGATTGGGTGCAGTGTCTCATCTTGTCAGCTTGGATCTTGTTTGTCCCTCTTGAGGAGACATTGAACTAGTGGAATTTCACAGTAACTTAATTGCAGTGTTCATGTAAGCTTTACTTGTGACTAATAAATAAACTTTTTTTAAAATGGAATTTGAATTTGGTTTTTGGAGCAAGCAAGGAATGGATTTGGTTCACCTGGTCCATTCTGAGCATTGGCTTTGTAACTTTAAGGATGGAGTTAAAAAATTAAATCCCAAACCTGGTGGCAATGGTAGGTTTCCGAGTTGGTAGGACATTAATAAACTAGTTAGGTGTTAATGATAATCCAACAGCTTCATTTTTATTGAGATGAACTTTTCATTCCTGTATTTTTAAGAACTGATTTCAAATTCACATGGTAAGATTTGAGTTCATGTTTTATCATTAGTCCAGGCTTCTGAATTACTCCTTCAATCATAGAATCAATACAGCATCCTTTCACAGTGACTGACAGTGTGTTCACAAAGCCTTGAGAATGAACATATACCCCCTGAACTTGGGTAAAGTTACTGACTGATACCGTGGATCAACAGCAATTCTACACTCACAGTGCAATCTATCTTTTTGCAGATTTTGGGCCGAATTTTACTGCCTCGCCCACCATGGGAATCGAAGCAGGAAAGGGGTGGACAATGGAAAGGCCCGTTGACCTTGGGTGGGATTTTATGGTTTTGGGACGAACGAGGCTATAAAATGCCGCCCTTTAAGTCTTAAATGATTGTCTTTGACCATCATTGCCAGTTTATTGACTGTTTCCAGCTCATCCTGAAGTCCTCGCCATCACAGATACCAAAATCCAGTCAATTCAGTTCACTCTACATATTATCAACTGTTTGACTGCGAGGGACACAGCTAAGGTTATGGGTAACATCCCGGCTGTAATGCTAAGGTCCTGTACACCTTTATTAGTCAATCTCTGTGTTACACTGTTCCTGTACAGCTGTGACTCTGGAATCTAATATGAAGGATCGCCCAAGTATGTCCTATATATTAGAGATAGGATAAATCTTCCTCAAATTAATTACTATCCTCTCAGCCTCCTCTTAATGATTAATAAAGTCATCACCAGTGATATCCAGTAACACATACACATCAATAGACTTCTCATCGATGCACTGTTCTTGTATCATCAGAACAAATTGCTTTCACACTCTATCACAGCCTTTACTTGGATATGGATGCAAGATATGTACATCAGAGAAGAGGTGAGATTCAATGCCTTCAGCATTAAGGTAGCATTTGACTATGGTACTTAGCAGCCTTCATGAACCAGAGGTCAGTGAGGGTCAAAACCTGGGACAGTAGCATGATCACAAAATCTTTACAGTGCAGAAGAAGGCCATTTGTGTGGCCAAATTCCCCTCCAACTCGATTTTCAAGTTTGCTGACGATACCACCGTAGTGGGTCGGATCTCAAACAATGACGAGACAGAGTACAGGAATGAGATCGAGAATCTGGTGAACTGGTGCGGCGACAATAATCTCTCCCTCAATGTCAACAAAATGAAGGAGATTGTCATTGACTTCAGGAAGCGTAGAGGAGAACATGCCTCTGTCTACATCAATGGGGACGGAGTAGAAAGGGTCGAGAGCTTCAAGTTTTTAGGTGTCCAGATTACCAACAACCTGTCCTGGTCCTCCCATGCCGGCACTATAGTTACAAAAGCCCACCAACACCTCTACTTTCTCAGAAGACTAAGGAAATTTGACATGTCAGCTACGACTCTCACCAACCTTTCCAGATGCACCATAGAAAGCATTCTTTCTGGTTGTATCACAGCTTGGTATGGCTCCTGCTCTGCCCAAGACCGCAAGAAACTACAAAAGGTCGTGAATGTAGCCCAATCCATCATGTAAACCAGCCTCCCATCCATTGACTATGTCTACGCTTCCCGCTGCCTCAGCAAATCAGCCAGCATAATTAAGGACCCCACGCACCCTGGACATTCTCTCTTCCGTCGGGAAAAAGATACAAATGTCTGAGGTCACGTACCAACTGACGCAAGAACAGTTTTTTCCCTGCTGTGTCAGGCTTTTGAATGGACCTACCCTGCATTAAGTTGATCTTTCTCTACACCCTAGCTATGACTGTAACACCACATTCTGCACACTCTTGTTTCCTTCTCTATGAACGGTATGCTTTGTCTGTATAGCATGCGAGAAACAGTACTTTTCACTGTATGCTAATTCTTGTGACAATAATAAATCAAATCAAATCAAATCATTTAGCCCATCAAAACTGCACTGGCTGAAAGAGCATTACATAGATACATAGAAACTAGAAGCAGGAATAGGCCATTTGGCCCTTTGAGTCTGCTCTGCTATTCATTTGATCATGCCTGATCATCGAATTTAATATCCTAATCTCCCCCTTCATCCCATATCCCTTGATCCCTTTAGCACTTAGAGATTTGCCTAATTTCTTCTTGAAATCAGACAGCATTTTGGCCTCAACTACATTCAGTGGTAGTGAATTCCATACATTCACCACCACCTCGGTGAAGAAATTTCTCCTCACCTCAGTTCTAAAAGGTTTGCCCCTTATCCTCAAGCTATGACCCCTAGTTCTGGACTCCCCCACCATTGGGAACATTCTTTCTGAATCTACCCTGTCTAACCCTGTTAGAATTTTACACGTGTCTATAAGATCCCCTTACACTCTTCTAAACTCCAGTGAATATTATCCTAACTGACTTAATCTCTCCTCATATGACAGACCTACCATCCCAGGAATCAGCCTGGTAAACCTTTGCTATACTCCCTCGACAGCAAGGATATCCTTCCACAGGTAAGGACACCAAAACTGCACACAATACTCCAGATGTGGCCCCACCAACGCCCGATACAATTGCAGCAAAACATCCCTATCCCTCGACTCAAATTCTCTCGCTATGAAGGCCATCATACCATTTGCCTTATTTACAGCCTGCTGTACCTGAGCACTTACTTTCAGCGACCGATGTACCAGGGCACCAAGGTCTCGCTGAGTATTCACCTCTCGCAATTTACACCCATTCAAGTAATAATCTGTCTTCCTATTAATGCTACCAAAGTGGATAACCTCACATTTATCCACATAATACTGCATCTGCCATGCAGATGTCCACACAACCTGTCGAAATCAGGCTGAAGCAGCTCTGCATCCTCCTCACAGATCACCCTCCCACCCAACTTTGTATCATCTGCAAGTTTGGAGTTAATACATTCAGTTCCCTCTTCTAAATCATTAATATATAATGGGAACATGGTGGAGCCATGTAAAAAGAAGCTACCATGCATCAGGATCGCAACACAAAACTTCAGCAGAAATATACCAGAAACTACCTGAGTCACTCCACCTGTAGGCACATCATCTGAGTATTCACAGTGTAATAGCCGGGTATCCATTGCAAACTCTGCATATTCTTACATATTATTTCAGTACAAATAACGCACCAATTTGCATTGGGAGAACCACCTAAACCAGTCTGAAGGCAGACAGAGATGGGCAGAACTGTACCTCCTCATGGGGAGGTCTTTGTGCAAATGGTGCCAGCACTGTTTGGGGCTTTGTTCTATTTCAGTCACAAAATTGTGACTTTTAGATACAAAGGCACAAGATAAAAGGACTAATTCCACAGGCCTGAAACACCATTTCCGGAATTTTACCGCCTCCCCCACCCGAGGCTCGTCAGATCCTACCCGAGGCAAATGGTGAATGCCATTCTGCGAGCCTTGCCCACACCGGTTCTAGGGTGGGTGAGGCGGTAAAATTCTGGCCCATGAGGCAAAGCTATCAGTGTACAAAGGGAAGCAAGTCCAGAGTTGAAATGCAAACCTGGCGTCATGGTACTCTCTCTGATGCCTGATAATCTGTGCAATGGTCTTTCTGGGCATGGAGTCGGAGCCAATTATTATTTGTCAGGTGAGAAAAGGGAACTTCCTCTTAATAGGTGCAAAAAGTCAGCTATTCTGCCCTTTGTTACTATCTACCATTCACCACAATCATGGCTAACCCGCTACCTCAACTTCACCTTCTTACACTAATCAGGAAACTCTTCTACACACAGTGGGTAGCCAAAGTTCAGAAGTCTTTTTCACAAGTAGTTGGTGCAGATCAATGGTGATTTTTAAGTCTCGGATTGAAAAATTGTTATTCAAACTAATGACATGATATTGAGTTTGAACAAAGAACAAAAACAAAGGAAATTACAGCACAGGAACAGGCCCTTCGGCCCTCCAAGCCTGCACTGATCATGCTGCCCGACTGAACTAAAACCAACTATGCTTCTGGGGACCATATCCTTCTATTCCCATCCTATTCATGTATTTGTCAAGACGCCCCTTAAAAGTCACTATCGTATCTGCTTCCACTATTTCCCCTTGCAGCGAGTTCCAGGCACCCACCGCCCTCCGTGTAAAAAAACTTGCCTCACATATCTCCTTTAAATCTTATCCCTCGTACCTTAAACCTATGGTCCCTAGTAATTGACTCTTCCACCCTCGGAAAAAGCTTCTGACTATCCACTCTGTCCATGCCTCTCATAATCTTGTACACTTCTATCAGGTTGCCACTCAACCTCCGTCATTCCAGTGAGAACAAGCCAAGTTTCTGCAACCTCTCCTCATAGCTAATGCCCTCCAAACCAGGCAACAACCTGGTAAATCTTTTCTGTACCCTCTTCAAAGCCTCCACATCGTTCTGGTAGTGCAGCGACCAGAATTGAACACTATATTTCAAGTGCGGCTTAGCTAAGGTTCTATAAAGTTGCGACATGACTTGCCAATTTTTAAACTCAATGCCCCGGCCGATGAAGGCAAGCATGCCACATGCCTTCTTGACTACCTTATCCATCTGTCTTGCCACTTTCAGTGACCTGTGTACCTGTACACCCAGATCTCTCTGCCTATCAATACTCTTAAGGGTTCTGCCATTTACTGTATATTTCCTATCTGTTTTCGACCTTCCAAAATGCATTACCTCAAAGAACAAAGAACAGTACAGTACAGGAAACAGGCCCTTCGGCCCTCCAAGTCTGTGCCGCTCCTTGGTTCAACTAGACCAATCGTTTGTATCCCTCCATTCCCAGGCTGCTCATGTGTCAGGATTATGTCCTCACATTTGTCAGGATTAAACTCCATCTGCCATCTCTCCGCCCAAGTCTCCAACCGATATATACCCTTCTGTATCCTCTGATGGTCCTCATCACTATCCACAAATCCACCAACTTTTGTGTTGTCCGCAAACTTACTAATCAAACCAGTTACATTTTCTTCCAAATCATTTATATATATTACAGGCAGCAAAGGTCCCAGCACTGATCACTGAGGAACGCCACTTTTCACAGCCCTCCATTCAGAAATGCGCCCTTCCACTGCTACCCTCTGTTTTTTATGACCGAGCCAGTTCTGTATCCATCTTGCCAGCTCACCTCTGATCCCATGTGACTTCACCCTCTGCACCAGTCTGCCATGAGGGACCTTGTCAAAGGCCTTACTGAAATTCATGTAGACACCATCCACTGCCCTATCCTCATCAATCATCTTCGTCACTTCCTCGAAAAAACTCGATCAAGTTAGTGAGACATGACCTCCCCTTCACAAAACCATGTTGCCTCTCGCTAATACGTCCACTTATTTCCAAGTGGGAGTAAATCCTGTCTCGAAGAATCCTCTCCAATAATTTCCCTACCACAGACGTAAGGATTATTCTTGCTACCCTTCTTAAACAAAGGAACAACATTGGCTGTTCTCCAATCCTCTGGGACCTCCCCTGTAGCCAATGAGGATACAAAGATTTCTCTCAAGGCCTCAGCAATTTTCTCCCTTGCCTCTCTCAGTATTCTGGGGTATTTCCCATCAGGCCCTGGGGACTTGTCTACCTTAATGTTTCTCAAGAACCCCAATAACTCCTCCTTTTTGATCTCAACTTGACTCAAACTATCTACACACCCTTTCCCAGACTCATCATCAACCAAGTCCTTCTCTTTGGTGAATACTGATGCAAAGTACTCATTTAATACCTCGCCCATTTCATCCATGCATAGATTCCCTCCCTTGTCCTTGAGTGGGCCAACCCTGGCTACCTCTTGCTCTTTATATATGTATAAAAAGCCTTGGGATTTTCCTTAATCCTGCTGGCCAATGACTTTGCGTGACCTCTTTTAGCCTTCCTTACTCCTTGCTTAAGTTTCTTTCTACTTTCCTTGCATTCCACACTTGCTTCATGTGTTCCCAGCCTCCTAGCCTTGATAAATGCTTCCTTTTTCTCTTTGACTAGTCTCACAATATCTCTTGTTATCCAAGGTTTCCAAATCTTGCCATACTTATTCTTCATCCTTACAGGAATGTGCCGGTCCTGAATCCCTATCAACTTACACTTGAAATCCTCCCACATGCAGATGTTGAGTTGCCCTCAAACATCTGCCCCAATCTACATTCTTCAGTTCCTGCCTAATATCGTTGTAATTAGCCTTCCCCCAATTTAGCACCTTAACTTGAGGACCACACTTATCTTTATCCATCAGTACCTTAAAGCTTACTGAATTGTGGTCACTGTTCCCAAACTGCTCCCCTACTGAAACATTGACCACCTGGCCGGGCTCATTCCCCAATACCAGGTCCAGTACGGCTCCTTCCCTTGTTGGACTATCTACATACTATTTCACGAAGCCCTCCTGGATGCTCCTCACAAATTCTGCCCCATCCATGCCCCTAGCACTAAGTGAGTCCCAGTCAATATCAGGGAAGTTAAAATCTCCCACCACAACAACCCTGTAACTTTTACACCTTGCCAAAATCTGCCTATATATCTGTTCCTCTATCTCCCGCTGGCTGTTGGGCGGCCTATAGTAAACCTCCAACATTGTGACTACACCCTTCCTGAGCTCTACCCATATAGCCTCACTGTATGAGCCCTCCGAGGTGTCCTCCTGCAGTACAGCTTTGATATTTCCCTTAACCAGTAGTGCAACTCCCCCACCCCTTTTACATCCCCCGCTATCCCGCCTGAAACATCTGTATCCTTGAACGTTAAACTGCCAATCCTGTCCTTCCCTTAACCAAGTCTCTGTAATAGCAACATCATAGTTCCAAGCACTAATCCAAGCTCTAAGTTAATCTGCCTTACTTTTTGCACTTCTCTCATTGAAACAAATGCACTTCAGTCCACCAGACCCTCTTTGATTCGCAACCGCACCCTGCCTGCTCTTCCTCTGAGTCTTACTGGCCCTGCTCTCTGGTTCCCCTTCAGTTAATTCACCTTTGCTTTGGTTCCCACCCCCCTGCCAAACTAGTTTAAAATTTTGCAGATCATCCATGAACTGAGTGAACTGCAGAATAGGCTACAGGGTCTAAATGGCCTCCTCCTATTTCTGTGTTCCTACCACCATACCCCATGATTCCTTCAGTACCAATAATTTATCGATCTTGAACACCAACAGTGAACTGGTCACAAACTCTCCACTCCATGAGACGAGCGGATAAAAAACAACCTGAACTTTGTGAGGCCGTGTCCCAGTTTAACTACCACTTTCCCTCTCTGACCCTTCTATCTTCACTAGTACAGCAGCAAATGCTGCTTTGAAAGGCATCATATCTTCCTCTTCCTCATTTGCATTTGGGTTGGCTAATTGCCTATTGGAAGGAGGACGAGGGCTCAATCAAGTCACAGCTGTCAAATGTTGGGCTATATTGGCAAACCTTTCGAATTTGTCCAAAATGCAAGAAGCAAATCCAATCATTGTACTAAATGTGGTCATGGTTTCCAGAGCATAGGAACAACGGAACCTGGAAGTTCCTCCAAGTCACTCACCACTGTCGCTGGGTCAAACGCCTGGAATTCTCTCCCTAACAACACCGAGTGCACCCACACCAGGTGGACTGCAGAGATTCAAGGTGGTGGGCGGCTCACTACCACCTCCTCTCAGGCAATTAGAAACAGACAATGAGTGCTGACCTTGCCAGCAACACCCAAATCCCAAGAACAAATAAAAAGCCACAAACTCAAATGTTTCATTGCAACTAGTTGCCAATTTTTTTTCTGTTCATTAGTTTCAAAACGATGTATCTCAAATTAATAGTTTGCCTCGAGGAAGCTGCACTCCGGTTCTACAATTGTGCAACAATTCTCCAAGTTGCTTTCCAAGCATTCCCTCTCATTTCACTCCCCTGCCTTATTCCTGTCACCTTGCAACTTGCAAAACTGTATTCAACCACAATAAGCAACCACAAGATGCACCTGTTTCTCTTCCAATTTTAATTAGTTTGAAATAACACTTTAGATTCAGAAATATTGCAACTTCACCGAGTGGATTTTTTGCATCTCTGCATGTGGCTGGCAGACTGCACTGCAGTCCTTGTAGCAATATTTGGCCCCCCGAATGTACATCATCATAACTATTGCTTCCTGTTTCTTTACAAATAATCTAACAATAAAACACCACTACCATCACCATCAAGGAAGGGGACCAAGCCTAATTCAATGAGAAATGTAGGAGGGCATGCCAGAGCATCGGGGAGTACTCACCAAGGCTCCTTCTACATACACCTTCCAAACCTGCTGCCTCTAGCACCTGCAGTGTTAAGGGCAACATGTGCTTGGGAGTACATGGTAATAATTCATTTCCTCTAACACCAGCATACTGCGACAGATGTCTGTAGCAACTTGCTAAGGTTCTATCAACAACACTTCCAAATCAATGACTTCTACACATCTAAGAATGAAATGAAAACCTGGTGAAGCAAGAACACAAGAGTACTTGCACACTAAACCGCTGAAGCAGCATGCTTTAGGCAAAGATATGGAATCCTGCAACCAATGGATCGGATCCAAGCTTCACAGTCCTGCCACACCCGCCGATATAAATAGTGGTGAACAACTGAAGAACGAACCGGAGGAGAAGGTTTTAAGAATATTTCCGGCAACAATGCAGGAGACCAGAACATGAGTGCAAAAGACAAAACTGAGGCATTTGCAATTATGTTCAGTCAGCTGTATCAAATGGATGATTCACCTCGGCCTCTTCCTGAGGGCCCTGTCATCATAAATGCCTGTCTTCAGATAATTTGACTCACTCCAGGAAACCTCTGAAGGCACTGAATACAGCAAAGGCGATGATCCCTGAAAACATCCCAGATGTAGTACTAAGGATTTGTGCTCCAGAAACTAGTTGTGCCCTAATCAAACTATTCCAATTCAGCTACAACACAGGTATCAATCCAACAATGTGGAAAATTAGTCAGTCATGTCCTTCCCACAAAAGTCAGGGAAGAGCCAATCTGTCGAATTGCTACTTCGCTGGCCTTCTTTCAATTGTCAACAAAGTGATGGAGGGTGTCACTGACAGTGCTGCCATGAGACACTTGCTCAAAAATATTCTACTCCGTTTGGTTTCTACAGAAACAACTCAGCTCAAAACACCTTCCTGACTTGGTCCAAACATGATGGAAGTTTTGGGGGTGTGGAGTGGAATGAGGCAGACAAAAGCTGAACTGGATCATCCTTATTAACATTGTGGTTGCAAAAGCAAATCAGAGGCTAGGAATTCTGAAGCAAGTAACTCACCTCCTAACTCCTCAGTGCCTTGCAACATCTGCAAGGAGTGGGATGGAATAAATGCATGATGGAAGTTTTGGGGGTGTGGAGTGGAATGGGGCACTCATGTTCTGGTCTCCAATTGCTTGGATAATTGCAGCTCCAACAACACTCAAGAGGCTCAATAGCATTCAGAACAGAGCGGCCGGCTTGATTAGCCCTCGAAACACCACCTTAAACATTCACTCCCTCCATCACTGGTACACAGTAGCAGCAGTCTATACAAGATGCACTTCCTTCTACATGCAGCTTTCAAATCTGCTTCCTCTAGCACCTGGAATGTTAAGGGCAACATGTGCTTGGGAGCAGATGGTAACAATTCATTTCCTCTAACACCAGCATACTGCGACAGATGACTGTAGCAACTTGGTAAGGCTCCATCAACAACACTTCCAAATCAATGACTTCTACATAGGAAAAACAGGTCAGCTGGTGCATGGGAATACCACCATGTGATAGCGTGGCCCCTTTAAGGGCTGATTGTTCATGGGCCATATGACCCTCCTAGAGCCTATCAGAATGGAGTGCACAAATCTCAGCCAATTGGGTGCTATGGGGGTGGGTGGGGGGGTTCCGTGGTAGGTGGAATCGTCAGTGTGAGCCCAGGAGACAGTGGGACTAGATGTGTATCTATACTGAGCTTGTTTGTATATAACGTTAGGGACCAGATCAAAACTCTGATGTATGTTATGAAGTTAACCTATACCCCAACTTTTTTTTTATTTTGGCATTTGTGCGAGCATAAGGTGTTTCACTTCAGGTGGTGATTCTATTGACCCACTAGGAAGCTTTTATTAAAACAAACTTTATTTAACAACAAAGTTAAAATATAATAAGGTGAATTAACAGAGCTTTCACCAATTTTGCCCTTCAAACCCTGACTAATTAAAAGTCGGTCCATCTCTTCCTTAAATTTACTCAATGTCCCAGCATTCACCATGCTCTGGGATGGTGAATTTCACAGACTCATGGCCCTTTGAGAGAAGTTATGATAAAAGTTATTGACAAAGTAGGCATAGAACACATGTTTCCTCTTGTGGGGTAATCTAGAACAAGATGTCATAGTTTTAGGATAAGGGAAAGCAGATTTCAAACAGGTATGAGGAGAAAACTACTTCTCACTCAGAGGCAAAGTGCTACCAACCAGGTCACTCCTATTCCTTTGGGCTTGCAAGGAATGTATTAACGTTGGAAAAAAATTATCTTGCTCTTTCTCTTCAGCGGCAGGGTGGCACAGTGGTTCGCATTGCAGCCAGGGGCACGGGTTCAATTCCAACTTTGGGTGACTGTCTGTGCGGAGTTTGCATGTTCTCTCTGCATGGGTTTCCTCATGCTGCTCCGGTTTGCTCCCACAGTCCAAAGATGTGCGGGTTAGGTTGATTGGCCATGGTAAATTGCCCCTTAGTGTCAGGGGGTCTAGCAAGGTAAATACTTGGGATTTCGGGGATAGGGCCTGGGCGGGATTGTGGACAGTGCAGACTCGATGGGCTGAATGGCCTCTTTCTCCACTGTATTCTTTGATTCAGCCCTGAAAATAGCTTTCTCCAGTACAATCAGTATTGCGGACAATTCACATGATCCCAGGTGAAAGTCTCTTTGGGGTGTGAATGATGTTACCATATCTGGAATTTTCATTATTTATGAGGACTTGCAGCAAGTGCTCACATGCCCCATGAAATCCAGGAAATAAAATAGCGGTTGTGGAGGGAATGCAACACAAACAGTGAGGTAAATACTCAGCACCTATTTTATCAATGCTCTCTTCACTACATTCCCTGCTTTTGTCAAGTCTGAAAGGCTAACAATTGTGTTGAAGATTTTTTCTTGCAGAGTTCAATAATGGAAATAACTTACCGATCTGATAACTGTCCAGAAATAAAGGAACCGGACAACACTCCCACAAAGAATACTGACATAGCAAACGGCCCTTTCCACTCATTGTCACACACCAAATCCCACTGAAATGCAAAAAGAAATGAAAAATTCCCTATTTAGTTTAGGGATATTTACAAACAAGCTTTTCACTGCGTTGGATTTAGACATGCATGAAACAGGATATGGCAAAAGCTCATTCAGGTCACTGAAGCAATATCAGCCTGTGCCAATGGCACCACTTGCACCTTTGATCAGTGGCTGCAAGAATAACCACAACATCCTGTATTTATATTGTGCTTTTGACAGAATAATGTATCCCAAGGAAACCTGCCATCCTTACCTGGTCTGGAAACTTGCCTCCCTTACCTGATCCGGCTACGTGTGCTTGGCATTGTGATTGACTCTAAAATGCCCTATGAAATAGCTTAGCAAACCACTCAGTTTTATTCAATGAAACCTGACAGACCACCCAGCAATGACAATGGACAGCAAGGTGGTACAATGGTTAGCACTGCTGCCTCACAGCACCAAGGACCCGGGTTCAATTCCAGTCTTGGATAACTATCTGTGTGGAGTCTGTTTTCCCCGGGTGGTCTGGCCTCCTCTCACAGGTGCAGGTTAGGTGGATTAGCCATGATAAATTTTCCCTTCGTGTCCAAAGGTGAGGCGATTCGATGGATTAGCCATTTTTTTTTTTTTTTTTTTTTTTTTTATTTTTTTTTTTATTTTTTTTTTTTTTTTTTTTTTTGCTGAGTATCTGCACTGTAGGAATTCTATGATTTTGTAATTAAAGATGCTTCACAGGGTGTCATTAAACCAAATATGACACAGAGCCACATTTTAAAAATTCTTTCATTGAATGTGGGTATTGCTGGCAAAGCAGAATTTATTGCTCATCTTGAATTGCCCTCAAGAACCGAGAATTGTGTCACCTCCTTCAATTATTACAGTGCATCTGCTGCAGGTGCCCAGTGCTTTCAGGAAGGTTTTCAGGATTTCCATCCAGCAACAGTAAAGGAACAGCAAAAAAGCACCAAGTATGGTGTGAAGCTTGGAGGGAAACTTTCAGATAGTGATGTTCTTGTGGAGATGCTGCCCTTGTGCTCCAAGGTGGTAGAGGTTGTGTGTTTGGAAGGTGCTGTCAAAGGAACCGCAACAAGGTACTCCAGTGAATCTTGTAGATGGTATACACTGCTGGCAATGTGCATCAGTGTGGAGGAAGTGACTGTTTAAGTGGGTGCATGGGGCACCAAACTATCAGTTACTTTGTCCTGGATGGTGTTTAGCTGCTTGAGTGTTATTGGACTGCACTCATCCAGGCAAGTGGAGAGCATTCAATCACACTCCTCACTTGAGGCTTGTACAATAAGAAGTCTCACAACACCAGGTTAAAATCCAACAGGTTTATTTGGTCGCATGAGCTTTCGGAGCGCTGTCCCTTCATCAGGTGAGTGGAGGATTGCATTCTTGGATACAGGCACCTCCATCATGGATGGTCACCTCAGCACTTCACTGTACCGCAACCCATGGATAACCTCACGATGCTTCACTTCTCCAGCTTCCACCCTAAACACGTTAAAGAAGCCATCCCCTACGGACAAGCCCTCCGTATACACAGGATCTGCTCGGATGAGGAGGATCACATCAGACACCTACAGACACTGAAAGATGCCCTCGTAAGAGCAGGATATGGCGCTCGACTCATCGATCGACAGTTCCGACGCGCCACAGTGAAAAACCACACCGACTTCCTCAGAAGACAAACACAGGACATGACGGACAGAGTACCCTTCGTCGTTCAGTACTTCCCGGAGCAGAGAAGCTACGACATCTTCTCCAGAGCCTTCAACATGTCATCAATGAAGACAAACATCTCGTCAAAGCCATCCCCACACCCCCACTACTTGCCTTCAAACAACCACTCAACCTCAAACAGACCATTGTACGCAGTAAACTACCCAGCCTTTAGGAGAACAGTGACCACGACACCATACAAACCTGCCACAGCAACCTCTGCAAGACATGCCGGATCATCGACATGGATGCCATCATCCCACGTGAGAACACCATCCACCAGGCACACGGTACATACTCTTGCAACTCGGCCAACGTTGTCTATCTGATCTGCTGCAGGAAAGGATGTCCCGAGGCATGGTACATTGGTGAGACCATGCAGACACTACGACAACGGATGAATGAACACCGGTCGACAATCACCAGGCAGGAGCATTCCATTCCAGTCGGGGAATACTTCAGCAGTTAAGGGCATTCAGCTTCTGATCTTTGGGTAAGCATTCTCCAAGGCGGACTTCAAGACACACGATAACGCAGAATCACCGAGCAGAAACTGATAGCCAAGTTCTGTACACATGAGGATGGCCTCAAACGGGATCTTGGGTTCATGTCATATTTTCTGTAACCCTTTTGACTTGCCTGGGCTTGCAAAATCTCATTAACTGTCCTGGCTGGAGACAATATACATCTCTTTAACCTTAGAATCTTAGAATCCCTACAGCACAGAAAGAGGCCATTCGGCCCATCGAGTCTGCACCGACCACAATCCCCACCCAGGCCCTACCCCCATATCCCTACATATTTACCCACTAATCTCTCTAACTTACGCATCCCAGGACTCTAAGGGCAATTTTTAGCTTGGCCAATCAACCTAACCCGCACATCTTTGGACTGTGGGAAGAAACCGGAGCACCCGGAGGAAACCCACGCAGACACGAGGAGAATGTGCAAACTCCACACAGACAGTGACCCAAGCCGGGAATCGAACGCAGGTCCCTGGAGCTGTGAAGCAGCAATGCTAACCACTGTGCTACCGTGCCGCCCTGTACATAAACCTGTACTTAACCCACTCTCCACTCGCATTGTCTGTACCTGTAAAGACTTGATTACCTGTTAAGACTCACATTCCAACCATTATCTTGTAATTGAGTTTGTGCCTATATATGCTCTGTTTGTGAACCAAATCCTCCACCCACCTGATGAAGGGGCAGCGCTCCGAAAGCTCGTGCTACCAAATAAACCTGTTGGGCTTTAACCTGGTGTTGTGAGACTTCTTACTGTGCCTATCCCAGTCCAACGCTGGCATCTCCATATTGAGGCTTTTAGATTGAGGAGTCACTCACTGCAGAATTTCCAGCCTCTGACCTGTCCCTGTAGCCATAGTATTTATATGGTTGCTCCAGTTCAGTTTCTGGTCAATGGAAATCCCCTGGATGGCAGGGATTTCAATTCTGGTAATGCCATTCAGTGTCAAGTGGAGATGTTGAGATTCCATTTTGATGAAGATAATCATTGTCGCCCCGTGTGGTGTGACTCACTTGCCATTTATCAGCTCAAGCCTATTAGTTGCCCAAGTCTTGCTGCATAGGGAAATGACTGCTTCAGTATTTGAAGAGGTGTGAATGGTGCTGAAGATTGTGCATGAATCAACACAGGGTAGACAGTGGCATCATGGTCATGTTTCTAGACGACTAACCAAGAGGACAAGGTTAATGCTCTGGGGACATGGATTTCAATCCCAGCATGAAATTTAAATTCAATTAATAAGAAACTATTCTCTGTAATCATCAATTGTCATGAAAACCAATGGTTCACTAATGTCTTTTAAGGGAAAGAAAATGGTTATCCTTACCTGGTTTGACCTACATGTAACCCCAGATCTACAGCAACAAGGTTGACTTGACCGGCATGAGGTGAAAATGCAAATTTTCTCTGTGGGTTTCCTCCGGGTGCTCCGGTTTCCTCCCATAATCCAAAGATGGTGCGAGTTAGGTTGATTGACCATGCTAAATTGACCATTAGTGTCAGGAGGATTAGCAGGGTAAATACATGGGGTTATGGGGATGAGACCTGGGTGGGATTGTTGTCAGTACAGGCTCGATGGGCTGAATGGCCTCCTTCTGCACTATGGGGATTCTATGATTCTATGAGGAGTTTATGCCTGTGAGGAATATTGCTTAAATTGGAATTAATAGAGATAGCTAGCAGTTAAAAATTATATCTTGTCATATTTTAATTGGTAAAAGTTAAACTGTTTGGTTAAATAAAGTTTGTTCGAAAAATCTCTTCCCAGTGGGTCAATTGAATCACATCTGGAGCGGAAAACTTTAAATTTACACTAATGCCAAAATCAAAAACAGTTAGGGTCTCGGTTAACTCCATAATATACCATGGAGTTTCTGATCTGGTCCATAACACTGGTAACAGACTTGCATATCAGGCAGCCACATGACATATAATAAGCAAATGGGTTTTCCAAACAACCCAGTAGTTTCATGATCGTTACTGAAGTGAGCTTTTAAATTCCAGTTTTTATTAATTAATTGAATTTAAATTCCACAAGCCATCGTGGTCAGATTTAAGCTCATTTCTCCAGAACATGAGTCTGGGCCTCTGGATTACTCGTCCAGTAAGTAAACAGTGTTGGAAACAAAATATTGACTGGCCCTTTGAAAAAAACAAATCAAAATTGAAGACAGAGTTGACAGTCTGAAGTTATTGAATTCAGTGTTGAATCCAGAAGGGTATAAAGTGGCCAATTGGAATTCATGGATCTGTTCCTCCAGTCTGTATATTAATGCTATTGCTGTCAATCAGAGCCGTCCATTATTCTGCCATCATCACTAGCTCTGGACCAATACTGTGCTACTTTACTACAGTAAGGAGTCTAACAACACCAGGTTAAAGTCCAACAGGTTTATTTGGTAGCAAACCAAAACCAAACCAGTGATATGAAAAAACTGGCATTTGGTTTGCTACCAAATAAACCTGTTGGACTTTAACCTGGTGTTGTTAGACTCCTTACTGTGTTTACCCCAGTCCAACGCCGGCATTTCCACATCATGACTACTTTACTACAACCATTCCTACTCCCTTTGCCTTTTGTTCCATGGGATCTTTGTTATTTAACCTCTCTTGCTCTCTAACCTATTCTCTAACCTATTTTAGATCTTTCCATTTGTTCTACGAAACCAGGTCCCTTTCAAATGTATAGAACCCATCATACTTTTACTACCGGGGTATTTTGTTTTTACATTTTTACTTCCCTTCTACTCTAAAGGAGACTCAAAACTGTTTCTCTCTCCATTGATGTTGCCACACCCGCTGTGTTTTTTTCCCAGCAGATTCTGTTTTTTTTACCTCAGATTTCCAGCATCCACAGTACATCAATCGTAGTGAATCTACAAAGGCATGCTAGAGGTAGCAGAGGAGGCTGGTGCAAGAGTATTGTACCATCCTCCCAGATTTGATGCCCAAAAAAAAGGTTTAATGAGTGAAGAGGGCAGGGAAAGTGCCCACATTCAAATACATCCAGATTTATGTACATCACACCACTTCTCAAGCCTTCTTCACCACATCACTGCTCACACATCAACGTCGTTTGGAGGTGCACCCATCCCTCTCTGTTTATCCACAGCTTCATGTCCCCATCTGTCCATCAGCACTAACACTCCCCTCATCTTTACGTAATCATGCCTCTTCCCCAAAGTTACCCTCCACAAATGCTCCCCATCCAATTGATCACCACATGTCATTACTCCTCTTTTCCTCCTTGCAGGAGAAGAAAGGACAGAACAAGAGGGAGAGGCAGAGACCAGAAGTCTCCTTCTAGCCATCTTGCAACTAACATGTGGAGGCTCTGAGTGCCAATGGTGTTGAGACGTGCCCGGGCAACAGAGATGGGGAAATGGGAGACTCCCAGCTCCCTAGTGAATTGCATGATCTACAACAATCATTCAAGCTGTCTTGATCTCAGCCGCCAGTCAAATGTGGTCATTATAATCACATAAAACATCCTTCGCTTATTAGTCCTGACTCAGGTCTTTAATCCCCTGCAGGCTCTTCTAGTAACCCGCCGGAGATGGTCCAGGAGGATATCAAGTCACTCCTCTTATGGAGCAATCTCACATCAATTCAGGCAGACCATGCAGCAGCTCAGGTACTCAGCTTTATGTGGGAACTGCATAAATGGCTTTTGTTTTGACACCAGCTGCACATTAACAGATTGGAAGCCCTTGCAGGTGATTAGTTCTCCTGGGTGATCTTGGGATTCCTTAATTGTCATGTGTGCTATCATTGACGCCCATGGGTTAGCCTGGTCACAAATCTGAGCACCCACTCCCTCTGACTGGCATTATTGGTGGCAATGTTGACATAATTGCCTACTCTGGAGAACAACACATCAGTTGGCTGTGTAATGCAGTTGTGGGCAGCTGACTGTGAGATCTTGCAGAAGTCTCCAGGAAAACTCTGGAGAAAGAGAACATAAGAACTAGGAGCAGGAGGAGGCCATCTGGCCCCTCGAGCCTGCTCCGCCATTCAATAAGATCATGGCTGATCTTTTAGTGGACTCAGCTCCACTTACCCCGCGCGCTCACCATAACCCTTAATTCATTTACTGTTCAAAGAGAGAGGCAAAGAAGCTGAGTGGGTAACTGTAACAGCCTCCGATAGAGTGTGGGCACCCCAGGCCCACTTGCCAGCAAGATATCAGAATCACAGATTTGTTAGATCACAGAAGGAGGCAATTCAGCCCATGGTGTTTGCGCTGGATCTCCAAATGCCAGCCATCTTCATCAAGATCAATGGAGAAACCCTCCCAAATGTGAAACATTTTCCCAACTGGTGAAGCCCCCTCTCATCTAAGGCTGACATTGACACAGAAACTCAGCATTTGTATCCAATACACAAGCACCGCCTTGGGACGCCTAAGGATGAGTGTCTTCGACAACCGTGACATCCGTGCTGTTACTAAGATCCTTGCGTACAAGGCAGTCATCCTCCCAACTCTCTGTATGGCTCAGAACCCTGGACAAAGTACAGACGCCACCTCAAAGCACTGGAGAGGTACCATCAATGCTCTCTGAAACAGATACTCCACAGCAGCTGGGAGAGCAGGTGTAGTAACATCAGCATCAAGAGCACCAGCCTTGACGGCATGATAATCCAAAAGCAAAGCTGCTGGGCCGGCCACATGCTAAGGATGTCAGAGCAATTTTTCTTCACCTGGTTCAAGGAGAGAGGAGGACAGAGGAAGCACATCAAAGGCACCCAGAAGCCCTGCCTCAAGAAATGCAACATAGAAATCAATGCCTGGGAGACTCTTGCTCAGAAGAAAGCTACTTGGAGGAACCTCCTGTTTAAAGGAATACATTTCTTTGAGAAGGCCCAATGGTAAGTGGAACTCCGGAAAAGGAGTCTGAGAAAGAATACCAATGGTCTTGAGTCCAAGAGTCTGTCCTTCCGAAATATTGAATGCCCCTGAATGTTCAATTCCCATCCCTGGTCACCCTGCTGCCAAGTCTCCATAATTCCCATTATATCATACACTTTTACATCTATTTGTGTGATTAATTCATCCCCTTCAGTGTGAATGCTCCAAAAGCCTTAAGGTTTGTCATTTTAACATTATTTGTACTGTTCCCACTATTTTTCACTGTGGCCCTGTTTAATTCTGCCCCTTGAATCCTCTGCCTATCACTTTTCTTATTCTCTTTATTGCCTTTTGTTCCTGTCAGTGTTTCTCCCTCCTCTGACTCCTTGCATAGGTTCCCATTCCCCTGCCATTTTAGTTTAAACCCTCACCAATCACTCTAGCAAATGCTTGCCCTTTGACAGCAATCCTCGTCCTGCTCACATGTAACCCATCCAGGTTGTACAGGTCCCACCTCCTCCAGAACTTGTCCCAATGTTGCAAGAATCTGAAACCCTCCCCCTCACATCATCTCTTCAGCCACATATTCATCCAAATTTATATTGGCATTTCTACCCTAACTAGCACATGGCACTGGTCGTGATCCTGAGATCACTACCTTTGAGGTCCTACTTTTCAACTTTCTTCCTAACTCCCCATATTCTACTTTTAAGACCTCATCCCTTTTTTTAACCATGTTGTTGTACCAATGTGTAACACCATAAGAAATAGGAACAGGAGTAGGCTGTTCAGCCCGTCGAGCCTGCCACAATTATTGGCTGTTCACCCTCCCCCTCCAGGATGTCCTGTCGCCATCAGTGACCCTAGCAGCAGGGAGGCAACATACCAACCTGGAGCCTCGTTTGCGACCACAGGAACGCCTATCTATTCCCCCTATAACTATTGCATTCTCACACTTTTTACTCTTCACCAGAGCCAACTGTGATGCAACCAATTTGGCTGTTGCTGCTTTCCCCTGAGAGGCCATTCTCTCAATAGTATCCAAACAGGTCTATCTGTTTTGCAGGGGAATAGCCACAGGAGATTCCTGCACTGCTTGCCTACTTCTCTTGCTCTGCCTGGTAGTTACT